>NC_083349.1:103232542-103837006 GCF_030254825.1 Meriones unguiculatus | reverse complement strand
AGTGTATCCACAGTCTGAAACTCTAACACTTTAACTGTGGGCCCTGTTGGTAATCAGCCATCAAGGAAGCTCAGCCACCTTTTGTATGTTTAGACAGGAATACATTAATGGCTTTACTGCTAAACCCTACATGCTTGAATTTTTCCTAACAAAGTAACTAGAAGGAATAGGCTTAAGGTATTCCTAAATCCTGTCTACCTCAGAAATGGCAGATATTAAGAATACTATACTAAAAGCTATGACTTTTGGGTCAGATATACACATTAAATAGATGTTTTTAAAATGATGAGAAGCACCTTTAAGTCTATCTCCAAAAGACAACCAAAGGAAATGAAAATCTCAAGCTGGTGACTGAATAATAAGTCAACTTATCAGAACTCTACTGATCAATTTCAAAACTCTGAACTTCTGAAATTTTATAACATAAGCACAACAGTAGCAAAGAGGGGGGAGAAATCTAAAGTATCTCCCATTTTTAATGCTTTAAATTATTTTTATATCATTGTAAGTTATATTTATATGCCTTAAATCATTTACTTAAGACTCCCTAATCTTTTTTGCATGTATTAACCCTGAAACATTTTTTTCCAGACCAAATAACACTCTAGATTTTTATGATCTAAACTATATCCTCAGACCCTACATAAGCTCCATATTTTTTTTTTAATCTAGCTATATATCTTAAGACACAGGCAACTGACATGAATCCTGTGAGCAAGGCAAACCTGTTTTTCTTTCTAAATAAGAGATCTAGTACCTAGTAGTTCTAAGTAGCTAATGAACTGATCAATGAGCTAACAGTGGATCTAATTGTCTGCTCTTTAGTTGCAAAGCTACCATTAGCTTAGCATAACCGTCAAGGTGATCAGAGCCCTGAGAAGGATAAATTATAGGCTAAGCTAAATAAATATACCAATCCATGTGCCAATCAAAATGACAGAGATGACTAGTTAGTCCATCAACTAGGCAGTGTCCCTGGTTCCTGTGGTCTCAGGGCATCCTGAACAGAGGTGGTCCTGCCAGGCACAGAAGATGAGAGACTGCTTCTGTGGAAAGAGGAACATGAGAGATTGACCTCACCTTGCCTCTTGCAATGTGAAACAATGGCTCTCCAGGTGTTCACGGATTTGTCCACAGTTTAGGCTGGGCCTAGCAGTGGGCCAGTTGGGGCAGTATTGCCCAGTGGTTAGCATACCACAATCTAGAGTTGCAGTCATCTGTCGTTGTTCCCAATCTTCTCGGAGACCTTGGGGGAGCTATTGACAGGATTTTGGGACTCTGTCCCAATAAACTTACACATGTTAAAATGCCATATTCATCAGATCTCTGACAAGCTTGAGGGCTGGCATTTCTGAGTTACTCTTTGTCTTTATCATCTGTTCTAAACTGTGTCCTATAAAACAGAATGCTATACTCTCTAGTTCTAGCATATTTCTAAGATGCATGTTTTAGAGCTATATATTTTAAGGCAAATAGGCAAACTTCATAGTTACCCGTCCTAGGCTTAACCTTAAAGAAAAGCTAAACAAAGATACTAGGTAAAGCTCAACATCTTAACCAACTGCAGTCGTTAGCATAGCTTTAAGTCTGCTCTTTCTGAACTAAAATCAAAGGAAACCTTTTAATCAGATACAGTTCATAGAAAGGCTAGCAAATCTTGCTGATCCTACCACTTGCATTAAAATTGGACAGCAAAAGCTTTGCACTTAACACTAATCAGAGGACTGAACATACCTGAGAGACCTAAACAAAGATAATTGCAAACTCATGGCTCCACTCTCTTTATTTCTGGACCAGCATGGCGGCTGGCCACGTGTAACTGAACTCAGCTGGAAGCCCTAAACAAATATGGCAGCAAAACTACAGCTCCACCCTCTCTATCCTTGAACCATCATGGCAGCTAGCCATGTGTTAGCACAGGCTGTGACTGACAATACCAAACATAGCCATTAGGTGTTGCTGATGGCGTTGTTACCTCCCAAGATACAACAAGTTCTATGAAACATTTACAATTTTTTCATGGCCAAAAGTTTTAACATTGTGATCAAATAAGTTTTAGAACCAACTGCATAACAGAACAGTACAGAACAATTTTAAACTGTACAAACTATTCTGGCCATACCAAACCTATCAGACAGAATTCTTCCCCCTTAAAAGAGCATAAGAAAACATTTTGCAATGAAGAATCATCAGCCCTTTAAATGAAGTACAACATATTTTTAAATACAGTTCTTTCTCAAATCATATTAACTCTCTAGCTTTTTAAACATACATACATCAACTTTTTACAATATTCTATATACCTTTAGGTTCCTAGCTTCATTCTTCTGGCTTAACCAGACATTCTTACTTTAGACAAGATATTTTTTAAACATCTCTTGCTCTCTCCCTTGCTTTTTAGACAACATAAAAACTCTCATCAAAATCCTTTCCATCCTGACATGATCCTGCTGGAGCCCAGCGTCCACGATTTGATTTTTATAGGCAAAGTAAAAACAAGTTACATTAATACAAAAAAAGTTCTGAAACTGCTAAACTCTTTTTCTAAAATTACTTCTGTGTAGCAGATATGGTCCAAGGTCACATAAACAAACTCTAAGGAACTTAGAACAAGTTTTAAGGAACTTGGTGAAACTTCCTCTTTTCTCTGCCTCAAGGTAAAGACCAGAGTGGAAACATGTTTTTCCATAAACAAAGCAGCTTAACAAACAAACAGCTCTCTACAAGATACATTGTAAAAACTGCAGTTGTCTCAGCTCAAACCATATGGCTTGGTTTCATTTAGTAAAATTAATAAAATAAATACCAAAGTTTTTTTGTTCTCCCCCAAAGGATCAAGAAACTGTTTTAAGTTTTCTGTTAGACTACCCAAGATCATTGTCTAAAATGCCTGATAAACTTTAAACGTTTTATAGCCTTAAACATTTAAACATTTTTTAAAACCTGTTTTTGCAGTATCAAAATAAAGTACCCCTTTTGTAGAAGAGAAGTCACAAAGCATAACCATAATTTTAAAAGTCAAAACCAGATTTTAAAACCAGAATTCACCAGTGAAAACAATCCAATCCCTAAAACCAGGGACTTTTCCTCTTGAGCCCCATGGCTGTGTCTCTCAAGTGTGTCTACTCAGTCATGTCCCATTGCTTCTACAGACACCTCGAGGCCTTTCAGAATAGAAAACAGAAGGTAGACACAAACAAATACTGCACAGAGACACACACTGAGACAAAAAACACTCACCAGCCTGCCAAAAGCAGTCTGACAATTTCATTCACATCTCCATTTTTTTTTCTTCTCAACCCAGCGACACGTGCAGGTGGAGTTGGGAAAAACAGGGAAAGTTACAGGAAGTTCATCCCATAATGTCATCAGTTCAAGTCCTGTCTTAAGAAATGAGAACAGTCATCACAGACAATGAATCACACTCACAGAAAGGAAGCTGTGGCAAAAGTGAACCAAAAACCTGGCTTGCACCAAGGGTAATTTCCCGGGACCAAAACTGACTCCTTGAGGCAGGTACAACATCCACCCACAGGCTAAAACTGATTCTCCTGCTGCTACACCCCAGTGGGTGCAGGAGGCACTGGCGATGCTGTCCCAGGAGACACTGAGTGGTGCTCACTGGGACCAGGCAGTCTGGGCTTGTGAGAGCAGGCCTTTCGGAGCTTACAGTGTGGCAGGGTGGCTATGCCTTGCCCCAGGCCTTTCAGAGCCGGAAGTACAAGGTCATCGTGCTCGGCCATGTTGGAAGTATGTCTGGCAAAGGTCTAACAATTTTACTCCCAACAGACACACACACACACACACACAAAACAACAAAACAGGCTGGACAGATTACCCACCAAAATACTGATGAAGCTAGGGGCATCCCCCTGAACTTCAGCAGCTGTGACCACCAGTGTGTCCACTTTGGTCATGTCTTGCTACCCAGATACTGACACCCTGAGCCCTGAGGAATTTTCAGAATAGAGAACAAAAAGTATTGCACATACAGACTTTGCACAGAGACATTTAGACACTTACAGCTGCATAAAAACCTCCGGGTCAGGTTCCTGGAGTCTTGGGGTCCCGGGACGAGCCCCCAAAATGTTCTGCCCAGTTCACGAACCCCAAAAGACCAGGAATAAACAGACTCCACTGTAAATACATTATAAATCATTACAAGCTGCAGCTTGGGCCCACACCCCCCACCGCCGAAGCAGTGAGAGCCAAGCACCCTGTGCCCAGGCTAGTTGGGTGATTTAAAGATTCTGGTCCCTCCCAGCATGCCCAAGGCAGGGGCAATTCCTGCCTGGCAAGCATCTATTGGTCAAAATGCTACATTTTTAATTGATTGGCTATAGGAAGGTCCCCAGACCACTAATGATCTGATGTCCCTCCCTAGAGGGATGGGCCAGTTTCCTAGCAACTGTATCTCTAGTGGGTGGGGAAAGAATGCAGTAAGGCAGTTCTTTCCCTCAGGGCATTCCTGAACTTCTCCACCCACCTAGTTCAGGCCTTAAATAATAGCTGCTGATTTTTAATCTTTTGGTCTCTCACATGCAAGAGAGAAGAAGGACAAGAATGTGATACACACACTACCGGGGATTGACGCCAGGACTTTGTGCATGCTAGTCAAGCACTTGAGCATTGAGTTGTAGCTCCCATGATGATGATGATGATGATGATTATAGTTGAGGTAAAAATTCACATAAGACAAACGCAAGTGTCCTGAAGTAGACATGTCAGTGGCATTTGGTACATTCACAAGGCCCAAGCCCCGCTTTTAGCCTGAAGTATATATTCTGTTTCTCTTTCTAAATAAGTTCTTACTTGCTGTATCAAGAGAAGAAAAACAGACACACTCCTTATGGATGTGTTTCTTTTAATTTGTTGGGTTTTTTGATTGTCACTTCCTAGAGCCGGAAAAAGACAATGTCATGACTTGCCCACCCTCACAGTGAGAGAAACAGAAGTAGACCCCTTTACAAGAGGAACTCATGAAAATCCCTCCCATGTGCCCACTTTGCCCTGTTAAGCCTTACCTCCAGTCTGCCATCACAAGTAACCCCACTCCTTGTTTCTTTTGAGACTGCCTGAAAGTAAGTAAGCCTTAGTGTATCTCTCAAAGCCATATCTGCTGAGACTTAGGGGGAACCTTCCATATTGCCATGTTTCTCAGGTTTCTCTGTGTGGCTGAACTTAATGTTATTACAAGAACATAAATGTTTGAATCCAGGTTTTAGGAGAGGACCTCCATTTTTTTTTTTAATTATTAATTCAGTTATGTTACTGCATTTGTAGCCAACATTCTCTTCTGTCAGCTAGTCTGGCTAGCTAGCAGTGATCTGATGGGAAACACGGGGAGTGACTACATGGGAAGACCGACCTTCATGGAAGGCTGGGGGTGGGCAGGCTTGATTGGTGTATGGCTGTGAGTTTCCTCAAAGTGTTATGGTTTACAGCAGTCCCACGGAATATAAACCCTGCCAAGACTTTAGACTTCATTACTTCTCTGTCCTCGACAAGTACAATTTAATTGAACATTAAGCAATTTGATCTCTTTCACCTAATAAATCGAGCAAATTCAATAAACATAAATCCTGCTAATGATGGAGCTGACCCTGGTGGAGCTGAGCTCATGGATGTTCTTGCGTATGAGTCTCCCTGGAATTTGAACCACAGATGCTTATGGCTGAACAAAGTGTTTACCTGATGCTCGCGCTCTGGGGAGTGCAGTGAACATTTTTTCTAGGATGCCAGAAGAGCAGCTGCAAACAGAACTCAGCTTGGCAGGTGGAGCACTTCCACACCAAGCCCTGCGCTGGCATTAGACATGTTGTGCTATAAACTGTCGAGCTCTGGTGAGACACAGAAAAGTGCTAATCACAAATCTAAATGAGACTGTATGCTGACGTGTGTGGTGTGGCTCACCGGAACTCCAGGGCGCACGCTTGCTGACTCCCCTTTCTCCACACGCTCTCTGCAGTGACCAAGGTGTATAAACTTCACTGCTAAGCTAATGCCTCTTTGTCTGTCTGGTTCTGGGTGTCTAGTTAATTTGGTTTTGGTTTTGGTGTTGAGCTCAGGGTGGCTTTGAACTACTGCTCCTCTTGCCTTTGCCTCTAGAGTGCTGGGATTATAGACATGTGTGCCCTCAGCTGTTTTCTGTCAATGGTACCCAGACCCTCTGAGATCTCCCTTTCTCCATTTGCTGCTCACTTACAGTCTGAAATGCAGAGTTTCTCCTATTTTTCCTTCCTTTCCTCTCTCCTAAACACTACGCTGTTCATCCAGTTCTCACCAAGTTCATGCTATCCTCAAGCTCTGATTGCATGAAATGCAAGCAGCAACAAATGAATCACTTTCCATGTAGCTAAAAGGAAGAGTGGGGCAAAGCTTATTCCATTGATGGGGGAAGCGAAATTCAAGGAAACAGGTACAGACCAAGAGCTAACACAAAAGGAAATGAGGACATGAACCCAAGTGTTTCCAGCCTGTTGACTCTAGGTCTTTTATTTGATGTGTGTGTACGTGTGTGTTGTGGCTGGTTGTGTGTATGTTGTGTGTGTTTCATTGTGTATGTGTTGTATGTCATGTGTGTGTCTGGTGTGTGTATTGTGGTGTGCATGTGTTGTTCCTATTTGTGTGTATATTGTGTATTGTGTGTGTGTTTGCTGCATGTGGTGTGTATGTGGTTGTTGTGGTGTATGTGCCTCTGTATCTGTGTGTGATGAGCGTGTGTGTCTAATTTCCTACCACAGTTCCACACTTTTTAACTTCCTAGAAGCAGGCTGACTGTCTGCCCTACCCTGAGCAGAATTTATTCTCTAAAAAAGACAGGCACGCAAGGCAGTCTTACTGAGTCTTACTAAGTTCTAGTTAAGTAGGCTGACTGAGGCCTTTCCGTCCCCTTCCTTCACCAGCACGGGATGGAAGAGTCTAAAATGATAGCTGCAAGAAAAAACAGCCTTTGGCCATTTTAGTTAAGGAAGAGTTTCTATCTGACTAGGCTAAGCAGTCACTGTGGCAAATGCTCACTTCCCTCCTCTCCCCGATAGCACCATCATCAATTAATAACACTTGTTTAAATCTGTAGGAAAAATACCTGGTAGAGAAATCTGAATGGAATGTGACCCCTCTTCTTACTATGGAAGACTTGGGCCTTGCTCTTCCCGTACAGACACAGGTTAAATTTCATTGCTCTGAATGTTCAGCTCCGGTGTTTGAAAACCCAAATCTAGCCTCTGCTTCATTTCTAAAAGTTGAATTTAATCTGCCTCAAACAACAAAAACTTTGCCTCCTGGTTTCTCGTATGCCACGGTGGCACTGTGACATGTGACTGTCCAGCCCAGCCCCACAGATGTGTCTGTCATCAAGAATGGAGATTTCCTGCCAGGATATAGTAATGTGCTTCCCGTTGCGTCTGACAGCAGGGGTCCCAGACCCACTGGCTCCAGGGGGGTAATTTAAAAAAAAATGTTTTTCATTTAAAGTAGAAATCAAAGCAGTTACCATCTGTTGTGTGAATCTGCCGTGCCAGGAAAATTAGTGTGATCAATGGCCTGGATCCCTTTCGACCACTTAGTGGTGGTGTCCCCTGCCACTCCATGTGTCCCTTTTACAGCTTTGATCTAGAGCTGAGCATGTGTGCTCAGGGAGGTGGGGAACGCCATGAGTAGGGGAGAGCCATCAAGGTGTTAATATTTCCACTCGCTGTTCATTTCGCTTTTCTGTTTGGCTGGATCCCCAGATGGAAACATTCCGTGGGGATCTCAGAAAGGAGGGCTCTCAGGATCTGCTTATCGAACCATTGCCCTGCACCTAGCACTTGCCGACTAGATGATTAGCTGTTATTGGTGTGCATCAGAAGAGAAAGTTTTAGAAAGCAAAGAGACCTTAAGGACAAAGTGTGCTGTGCTTATACTCATGGTGAGCTGGAGGAAGAAACAGCCAAGGTTCTCGTGGGTTCTCCTGGGGAAGCTGTGGAAATAGTTCAGGGATCTGCTATTCTTGGCCTGCGTGCTGCAGCCAGCCCTGATTCACTGATGGCCCTTAAGCTAGACTCCCGCAGTGAGCCAGACCTAGGGCTAACCACGACCAAGCTACAGTGGGTTTCTCTTGGGGAATGAGATGCTCAGAGGCCAGAACCTGCTAGAGATTTGTTCTCCTCAGATTCTGAGGCTGACACCTTACCTACTTACCTATGCCTCATTGGAATGTCCTGAGCTATCCCTGTGAGCCATGGAAAGATGTGTAAATAGAACTGTACTCCAATCTCTAAATCTGTTCTCTATTCCAGGCCTTCCTAGTTTATTCAGGCACGCCCCATGTTTTATTGGATAGCATCCTCTCTCTAGAATCTGAGCTTTGTCACCCTGGTGCTAGAACGTGTATTGATGTGGAATGTGGCGGCACGAGTCTTTGATTCCAGCCTTGGGAAGCAGAGGCAGGGGATCTCTGTGAGTCGGAGGTCAGCCTGGTCCACACTGAGCTGCAAGGCAGCGGTGTGCATCTTCAGCTCCCAGACAGAGCATGTGCACAGAAATGTTTTGATAGTCTGAGATCTGACCAAAACTGTCTTGAAGCTTAACATGCAATATGTTCAAGACAGCGAGGCTGCAAGCCTGAGTAGCAGTGCATGGCAGGCAAGGGGAAAAGAGAGATGAGGCATGTCTCAGAAATACCATCCCCCATCCCCCTCTACTGCCCTCTCTCCAGCCTGGGTCAACTCTGGAAGCTTCTTTAGGAATAACTTAGCAGTGGCTGGCCATAATTTCTGTACCTTTGATTAGGTCCTCCTTAAAGTTAATCCAAACTCCTTTTTCCTGGACCATAACGCATGCACATCTACACAGCTGTAGTTCAAGTATAGCGTTCAGGCAGCTGTTTCCAGACACTGTCTGCCTTTCCTCTTCACAGCCACCTGAGGTCTCTCCTTTGACCCTGATAGAAGGGGAACGCTTGCAGGAGTTAGTCACCTCATTGCTCTGTGGCGGAGAGCCCAGGACTGAAGCCAAAGAGCACTGGCCAGTCCCTTTCTGTGTCATTTGACATCCTTGGGCCTTACGCCTCAGGCTCCCGAACAGCTGACAGATGTCCCGGAGGGGAATACTCAGCCATCTCTGGATTATGTCTTCCAAAGTGAGCATATGCTTTGATTCCTTTTTGACATCCACTCTTGATCACACTGTGGCTTGGCTATAAAATTTCGAAAGAAGTCCTCCCTTTGAGATGTACAGCAAATATATATAAATTTTAAAAAAATCAGGAGAGATGATCTCAGCTCTTAAAACTTGTAAACGTTTGAACAATTCTGCTCTCAGAGGAGAGCATGTAGTGCCTTTTCAAATGTAAAGCACAACTGACAAAGGGTTTGTGCTCTATTTGAAGCTGTTTTTGTTTTGTTTTTGGCTTTTTGTTTGTGTTTTGTTTTCGGGTAAAGAGTCTTGCTCCATGCCCTCTGATTTCCTCCCTGAAACTATTATGTCATCTCACAGAATGGCTTCATGCAAAGTGTAGGGAACAACTGGGGTCTGGACACTTGTGCGCGAGGCGGGGGTTGGGGGCAATGGGCAATGGGACTCCTACCCTATCCCATAGCTCAGTGGGTTCTGAGGCCTGGTGCTGTTCTCAGAATGTGTGGGCTTTGGCTCTTCACCTTCCACCCAGGGAGGAAAGCAAGCCTTCACAGCTCACACTCGCTATTTCCTTAAAGCTATTTGCTTAGAGAAAGAGGGAGCGTCTGTGAATCACAGTGCACATTCATGGAGGTTAGAGGACAATTTGCAAGAGTCAGTTCTCTCCTTCCACCGTGTAGGATCCTGGAATTTAACTGAGGTCATCAGGCTTGGTCAAGGTGCCTTTAATAGGCTGAGCCATCTCGCTAGACTCAGTATTTTCAGTTGTGTATAGGAAGAAACAAACTGGAATCTTTCGGCTAAGTGTTGTGTTGGGTGATTGTATCGACATTGTCCATCCAGTCTGGAGCCTAGTACCTGGCCGCCTTTAAGCATCCTGTTGGAGTATTTGACCTCTAGGAAATTCAGACTTTTCACTAACTGCTAGACACTGTGCTTGGGGAATGCATTTTCTGTAATTCACACATTCAGCACATGAAGCATTTCTCTCCAAAGTTCCCAAACAAACACTATTAATCGTAGGAAAGAGTTCATGGCATGCATTTAAATCACAGGGCTTCTCCTAGTGGAGGAGAACCAAAATCCCATGGCTTGGTTGGAAGTGGAGGTTAGGAATCCAACTGTTCTACCCTAATCCATCTTGGAATGGGGATGTGGCTACTGAAAGTGGCAGCCAGTGTTCCAGAAGAGATGCTGGAGGCAGCGCTGTGTAGCCTGGTTACTGACTTGAGCTCTGGGGCCGCTGGACACCCGCTGAGATGTAAGCTTTGTGCTTTCATGTCTGCACTGGTAAAATGCAGGTGATAATAAGGCAGAGTGGCAGATGCTCTAGTGAGTGGCATGATGATTCCATGTTTACAGCAGCACAGGGCAGAGAAAGTGGTGTGTGATCATTAGTTTCTTGTTGCTTTGCTACCCCTACTACTGTGCTCATGCTGGCTGTGGTGTCCATCATGCTTTCGTCCTGTTCATCGGGCCTGGAGAATCACCCAGTCTAACGCAGAGGAGCAGCTGCTGGGTTCAAGCTGAGAATTCGAAGATGCTGTTGAGTCGCACTGTGAATGCCAGGGATTCCCTTTTCCTGTGCCCTGTAGACACATGCTTTTCACAAACTACATGGATGGGTTTTGCCAATCATCAGCTCTTTTAGGTCATTGCTTGAGAACTTTATGATTGATCCTAGTATTCAGCATGTGTGTGTGCCCAGTTCCCATAGAGGACCCCTCAGGCACATCCTAGATGGCTTCTGAACGGTGTATGTGATGCCAGGCCCACTGCTCAGAGACTGCGGTGTGCACGCCTGATGTAACCCAACAGTGTCCTTTTCCTCTCAGATGACTATGCCCAGCTGTGCAATATCCCCGTGACGGGGCGGCGGCGGCCATACGGACGGGATGCGTTGGTGGACTTCAGTGAGCAGTATGGCCCAGAGACGGATCCTTACTTCATTCAGGACCGTAAGCACAGTCATTCAGTCACGTCAACTTAAGCTGTGGATCAAGATTACTCAGTGTTTTCAAAATGTGATCCTTGGGAAATTGTTCTGAATGTGTATCTGTGGGTCTTGGTCTAAACCTACCCATCAGAATATCTGGGTGGGACCCAGCAGGCTGGCTTCATAATCCCCTTGGGTTATATTGCCTACTGCTCTGGCTAAGAGTCACCCAATTCCAAAGTTAGTACTGCATGGGGGACTATTGTATTTATTTTCTTTAAAGTAACGAAAATGATCTTATTGTTACAATTGCTACAGCTCAATCATTTCTTTTTCATATGAAGTCATGGTCTAGTTCCATTTCCCTACAAGGAAATGACAAGTGTTCACCACACCAAGTTGGTCTTTACAAGTGTTTTAGAGTGGTGTTAAAAAAAAAGTACTCTCTTGGTCAGAAATGGATGTTTACGAATCTGCTTGTGAGGAGATTTATTAAGTAAGAAGCGATGCGTGCCAGCTTCTTCTGGATTTGTGAGCAGAGCTTTCATGGGGGAGGCAGGAGTGAAATCATGTCCCCTCTAGAAAGGAAGTGCCCTAAAGCCTACAGACAGAGGACCCTATGTGAGGAAACCACACACACACAAACTCGGTGTCCATGGGAGAGACAGCTGTGCTTTTAAATAGGGAAGAGTGAGGTTTGAAAGCACAACAGTTCAGAAGGAAGAGGGTGACTGGCTGGACAGGAACTTAGCTGCATAGTAATAGAGAAATGCTAATTCAGGGACCGCCCTCATTCTCAGGGGATGGGCCTCCCTCAAGCAGCTGTACCACATTCTCACGTGCTGGATCCTCCTCGACCATGGACTCTGGGGCTCAGATTTTAGAGCTGCTTTATCGTTACAAAAAAAATATTATGAAGTCTTTTCTTCTTTTGGGCCCTATCACCTATTTCCAGAGGCCCCCATTTGGTAGCGGCCCTGGAATAGCACCCATGAATTTATAGTTGTATTTGGGGTATCTGAGTCCAGGGGGCTTTGTCTTCTTTGCTTACATTTAGGGAGAGAAGATACTCTTTTGATCCCTCTGTTCTTTGAGCTCTTTGGTCAGATCTACAAATCCAATAATCCAAGTGCTGATGAATGAGAGAGAAAGCATAAAGTTTAATTACATTTCCACATAGGGGGGAGAGTTCACAGTACAAGAATAAATTTAAGGAAGTGGCTAGCACGCTCTACTTTGAGGTCTTTAGATAGTGAACAATAAGGTTGTAGATGAAGGATGACACAGGATTATCAACATTACTATAGGATAGTAAGTTCTGTCGATCCCCGAGAGACTTACAGGTGGATGGGGGAATGGTGAGAAGTTACCGGAAGGTTAGAGTTACTTCCAAGAATTTGTTCATTCGTGTTTGCTGCCACCCCAACTACAAACCTCCCCAACCAAGGCTGTTTTCCAGCTTGAGTATGTGAAGGCCTTCCATCCATGGAGAATCTTTACAGTTTCTTCCCCAAAGGCAAGCCAGGTATCATGTTCAGAAGTAAACAGTTCCTCAAGTGACTTCGGCTTGAGTCAAGATACCAGTTGGGGCAACTCTGAGATGACACACCTTTGACCCCTTCAAAGGCTGCTGTGTTCTGATCATCCAGCAGAATGCCCTGTTTCTGCCATCCCAGCCAGGCTGATTATCGAGTACTTGTATGACCCCTCTCCGAGGTCACATACTACAAGACAGTTCCAGAAGGTTCCTGTTGTCCCTTGACAGGCCTTCCCGGATAACCACTGCCCCATTCCTAACGTTTGTGTTTAGCAGCCTTGCTTTTATATCAACAAGACATGGCCCTGAGCCTCTTCAGGAAACAGGCCTGAACGCATCCACAACCACAAGATTATGTTAACATCACATCACATCACAGTGAGGGTTAGAGATCAGTAAGCCTACTCCTAAAAAAAAAGGGGGGTGGAGGGGGGAGGACAAATGTCAAGATCCAAAGAAAGCCCATGAATCCAGAAAGAGTAGGTAAGAGTTTAACCAAGGAACCCTGACGCCCCACAGCTTGTCTGTGTGGCCTCTGCCACATTACAGTCCACATTCTACGACACGCTGAGCTGTCCTGAACTTTTCAACCCCGACATGACTCTGAAGCTACAGAAACTTCTCCTCAGCCCCGTCTGCTCTCTGGTCGGTAGCAAGGGCTCCTGGCTTTGCTGCAGAAAGGACCACACTGAGTAGCCAGTCATGGAGGAGAGGCTAAGTGAGAGTTCTCATCACCTTCATGGTTTGTGGTCTCCGTCTTCAGTTTGAACAGTGTTTCCCAAATCAGAGTTCATTAGTGCAGAGATTGCCATGTTTTCCTTTGAATGGCTAGATATAGTAATTCTGTAGACTTCTCAGGTCACGTGGTCTCTGCTGTAGCCACTCAGCTCTGCCGTGGCATCAAGAAGATAGCCACAGAGGGTTGCAGTGGCTAGTGGATGCAGTTGTGTTCACTTACATAAACAGGTACCCGGCCAGATTTGGATCAGGGCTTGCCTGCCAGATTTAAAATCCAGAAGGCCTGTTTTAGGAGGTCTTGAGTTCCAGTTGTTAATGACACATTTTACTCCCTGTAATAAAATGTAATATTACTAATTGTGACGCTGAAATGGTTTTGCTGTGATATGGTGGATTTGAAAATGCTTTGATAAATCCAGATTTCATTTTAAGTCTGTATTTCTCAAATCAGCCTTATGTGTCTGCTATTTCTTGGTGGCCTGTTTCTTCTTTAAATTTTGGCAAAGGGCCCTCGTGAATGTGTTAATTTTTTAAAGTGGGGTCTTTAATGGGCTCCTATGCAAATAAAGATCTTCTGGCCCCGCATTGTAACAATATTTTGCTGCCCCCTGCAGTTCCGTTGGAGAATTACCTCAGAGGCCCGGTATTGCTAAAAGATTCTGGCTGTAATTTTTTTATTTAAAGCCGCTTTGTGGAGAGAAGAACTGTGATGGTGTACTTAGGGCATTATGTATTAATATTTACCATCTCTCTCTCTCTAGGAAGACAGTGAAACAGTTTCATGGCTGGTCATGTTGTTTTTATATTGCTAAAAACTCTAGACATCACAAATGGCTTCAGAGCTAAACTATAGAAAGCGCCAAAGAAGAATTTCTTTGTTTTGCCCTTTATTTGTTTACTTGTTTTCCAAACACAAGTATGATGTACTTTTCAATTTATCAAGACATTTCCAGTCACTTCTATGGCCTTTATCCCTTGGGCCCTTGTGGAAGGCTCACTGGGAAGCCAGAGTAGATACACCCCACAGGGCACAGCCAGCCTGTTCTTCTTTGTTTCTACAATCCCGTCACATAGCCTCCACCCTGGGAGCCTTCTTAGAAAGTTCCTACCAAACACTGAACAGGAAGTCCACTGATCCCATCACAAAAGGCCTTCTGACATCTGTCTACCCTTCTGAAAAGACATGTAAAAACGTTAAAAAAAAAAAACCCTCACATTTCCTAATTTGAAAGAAAAACCCAACCCCATGTTTGTTTTCTCAAAAACTCAAACTTACACCTGCTGTCTCACATTATGTGAGTTTAGTGTAAAGTATTAGAATTCAAGAAGTGGGCTGATTCACGCAAAAAGAAAAAAAAAAAAAAAGAATTCTTTAATGCTTAACATTGGGCACAAGTATACTTGACAACGAATTTTAAAACTAACATTAAGACATCTAAAACAAACATATAAAACCAACCGGATACTTAATAGTAACGATGCAACCTTCTGTAGGGGAGGACAGTGAGCGCTTCTAACCTGGCCCCTGCTTTTTCCCCTGTAGGCTTCTTAAACAGCTTTGAGGAGCTTCAGGCTGAGGAATGTGGCATCCTCAATGGCTGTGAAAATGGCCGCTGTGTGAGGGTCCAGGAAGGCTACACCTGCGATTGCTTTGATGGGTATCATTTGGATATGGCCAAGATGACCTGTGTCGGTAAGAATGACAGTATCTGATGAGACTCTTTCCCTTGGATCCCCTGTGACCAGCTCTAGTCAGCTGAGTCTGCTTCAGGTAGATGGGTGGGGCTGCAGTTTGGGGAGATGAAAAAGGTTCTGGAAATATACATTCAGCATAGCTATGCTTTTGTGTCACAGGACTGTACACAAAAACAAGTTAAGTCAGTCAGTGGTACATTCTGAGTTTCTTTTATGACGACTGAAACTCAGAGTTATCACCCCCACTTAGGAATCCTTACTGTTTTATTTTCCTTGGGGCCTGAACCCAGGGCTGTGTGCATGCTCCGCAAGAACTGTACGGTGAAGCTGTGTCTCCAGCCCTACCCCCACTAATGCTGAGTATAGGGGACAGGCCAGAATGTCTTGAGTAATTATTTTGACTTTTGAATTTAAAACTTGACTATTCAATAAGCAGTGGTTTCCCCAAGTATGTGACACAAATATAAAAACATCTAGAAAGCATCCCTAGCAGTTAGTTTGGATAAAAATCTTAAGACTCACCATTCACACAGTAGTTTGGCTATATAGAATGTCAAGCTGGCAAAATGTTGACGTTATCAAATAACATGTCAATCCTAGACTGTCCTGGCAGTCTATTTCAATATGCAAGAAGGCTTATGTTGCACACTGACAGAGGTAAAAGTGAGGGGACTGTGTGGTGCATGTGCCCACAAACTGTGGACTGCACCTGGGATGGCACGTGTGTCTCCGGTGGGTGGAGTAAGGTTAGAGATGGTTGACCTGTGCTTTGGTTCGTCGCAGATGTCAATGAATGCAGTGAGCTGAATAATCGCATGTCTCTCTGCAAGAATGCCAAGTGCATCAACACAGAAGGCTCCTACAGATGCGTGTGTCTGCCCGGCTACATACCATCGGACAAGCCCAACTATTGCACGCCGCTCAACACCTCTCTGAATTTAGACAAAGACAGTGACCTGGAGTGAAGGAGAAGCTCCATAACCTATGCCCATATACTCTGCACTGTGTAAAGGAAAAGAGAGAGATGTATACTTGAGACACTGCACCTAATCCAGAGCGTGGCAAAGACAGAAACAACATGGAGTTGAATGAACCCCAAATACAGCGACCAGGTGGAGCAGGACCTGATGGGTGTGACAGACCAAATGGACATTTCTCCAAAAATCCAGTATATATAGTCTGTTCATATGTAAAATTCAATGGAAAAGAGGAAGGACAGGGCTGTTATTTTAAACAGAGGTTGTATTATTATCTTGGTTATTTTTTGTTTTTGTTTTTGTTTTTTTTTACTATTGCTTAAATTTGGCTTTTAAATAGTGGTGAAATGTTTTCTATGACTTTTTTCTTTTTGTTGTGCAGTTCCTTGGCTACCGTTTTTTTTTCCAATATTAATCTCCAGTGCAAACACCTTTGATGAAATATTGTTAAACTGTATTATAGGTATTATGACACAGGGTTGTGCTGTTCTTTGGTCTGGAGCCTTATAAAAAATTTGTCTGTCCTGTGGAGCAGGCAGTGATTGTTAAACTTTTATACACATTTGGAGAGGGTGGGGAAACACCTTTGTTTTCAGTGTATTAACAGATTTCCTGTCAATTGGATCCCTTTCTTTGACTGAAATGGAAGAGCTTCTTAGCATATATTAGTATTGTGATGTGTAAAGTCAACCCAGAAAAAAATTTAAACACCTGAATATCCCCCGAATATTTACCCCTGTATGTTATAAGAAAATAAAATCTCCCATTTTTGTAGAAAAGAAAAACCTGTGTGTGACAGAGCAAGTTGTATATAACCTTTCCTCTGCCAGCTCCCCTGGCTCTTGTTTTGATATTGTTTGGTTGGTTTGGCTTGGTTTTCTAGTTTTAGATGTTTTTTTGGTTTTGGTTTTGTTTTGTTTTTGTTTGTTTGTTTTTTATTTTTTTCATGTAGTCCTGGCTGTCCTGGACTCCCTGTATAGATCAGGCTGGCCTCAAACTCACAGAGATCTGCCTGCCTCTGCCTCCCCAACTGTTCGGGTTACAGGCCTGCACCACTTTTCAGCTCTTGTTTTTAACCAGTGGTCCTCATCAATTTAGGCTTTTATATGTTGGGACTAGTTAGTTACTGTTACAAGTGGATGATTTCCTTCTGAAGTTCACACATTGAAGTGCCAAATCCCAATGCTTTAGGGTGGGGCTCTGTTTTGGAGACAGGATCTCTGAGGAGGAAATGAAAGTTATATGAGGCCAGTAGAGTAAACTGTAACCCAAGAGCACAGCTGTCCTTAGGTGACAAGAAGAAAGACCACTTGATGATGGCAAAAAAGTGGCCAGCTTACAAAGGAGTGAGGCCTCAGAGGAGAAGAAGTCCACCCTGCCACAGACATTGAATTCTAGAATTCTGAGAAAATAAACTTGAGTTGTTGAACCACCAGTCCATTGGACTTTGTTAACGGCCACTCTAGAAAACCAGCACAGGGTTCATATAACAGGAATAATGGACAAAGAGGACCTTTGAAGTCCCAGTCTTTGCTTTTTTATGAACCGCCCCTAGCAGCAATAGCAGCTTCCCAGTATGCACTGAAATGCACATCCCATTTTTACTTTAAAAACAGAACTAAACAAATGGTGCCTCCGCAGACCCTGTGGAAAATTCCCTTAGTGAACACTTTCTTAAGAGAGGCCTTTGCCTTCTAATGTCTGTAGCAAGTGTGGTGATAACACCTTAAAGATGTAGATTTCCTAACCTTTGGAATCTGTCATAACCAAGGGATGTACTGTCTCAGAAGTCTGCCAGTGCTCTTGCCCCCAAAGAGGAAGATGATCTGGGATTACCTTGGCGGACCTCATGTAATCACTAGGGTTATCCTTGGAACTTTAGTGACAAAACAGAAAGAAAGGACACACAGAGGCATGGCATGGAAGAGGTCAGGTAGAGCAAGAAAGTGCCTCAGCCTACGACTAACAGGTAAAGGACATGAACTGAAGATGTGGAGAGCCACTGGGAGCTGAGACAGGGAGAGGGCTCTTCATAGGCAATCTAGAACTGAAGACAGCACTGTCTGTACCTGACACCCTGATTTCAGCCCAGAGATTATGTGTGAACCTCTCACCGACTGATTTGTAAGATAACTGTGTGTTGTTTCATGTGACTAAGTTTATGACAATAGAAAGTTAATGTCACGCTAAAGCTGCATAGAAACTTAGCATGTTCATGTAGGAGAAAAGAATGGTTGGATTTTGCCCCCCCCCAAGAAAAGATGCCTGAGGGCTTGAGAGATGGCTCACACAACTAAGGACCAAAATTTGATTCCCAGACATAGCGACATGCATTTGTAGTCTCAGTGCTGGATCAAATGACACAGGCAGCTCCCTGGGGCTTGCTATCCAGCTAGTCAGCTGGGAAAGCTTCAGGCCAGTGAGAGACTGGGTCTTAAAAAAAAAGTGAACAAAGCCAGGCATGGTGGTACACACCTCTAATCCCAGCATTTGGGAGACAGAGGCAGGTGGATCTCTGTAAGTTTGAGGCAAGCATGGTCTACATAGTGAGTTCTAGGACAGCCAGTGATACAAAGAGAAACCCTGTCTCAAAAAACAAACAGAAAAAACCCAACCAAGCAAATAAACACTAAAGGAAACAACTACCAAACCCACCAAACTAAAAAACCCAAGGTGACTGCACCTGAGGAATAGTATCCAAAGTTGTCCTCTGGTTGCCACAGGCATGCACACACATTTATACAAATGTGCATCTGTATGCAAATATCACACACTCAATTTTTAAAATTTATATTGTGATCTCATGACTTAGCTTTAGTATTTTTCATACCAACAAACTAACTTCTGACTCTAAAATAGGTGTTTTGTCAAAAATTCTGCTATGTAGGACATAAGGTTTATAAACATGGAATTGAATCAATAGTATAAGAAGTTAGCATGGAAATTGGTGTTTGTTAAACTACTTTGTGGAGACTATATAATAACAGAATATTCTAAACAGCGTCTTTGCTAGACTTAAGATGGCAGAATACAGATGCCCTGCACTTAACTCCTTTAGCAATAACCAAATTAACAACTGCATATATTTTGAAAGAACAGAAGGAGAATACTGAAAAGAAAGCTTCAGAACTTCCAGAAATTCAGAGACCCAAGGAAACAACAGAAAAAGAGAAATAAAAGTCTCACATACTTGTGGCTCACTTAGAAAAGTAACTTAAAAAAAAAAAGTAACCTGAAATCCGTGCAATAGTCTCCCTTTGGGAAAGGACTTTGCATCATCTCCCAATATGTCCCCCAGTGTGATGAAGCTGGAACCCATCTCAAAAAGAAAGACACTAAGTTAGTATGTCTCTGGGCTTCACAAACCCCTGCATATTTTCATCACTGAGAGTCTATGGCACTGGCATGGGGTTACAGCTCCCTTTCAAACTCATCTCGACCCAGCAGAATGACTCTGATCTAAGCCCCCTGAGTACTTTGCACTGTAGGAGATCAATGTTTCCATATGGAGAAGAGTGAGATCTAGGAGGTGAAGGAGCTTGCCCTCTGAGACCATGGTGTGATCTGCCATACTTACATTCATTTCATGCCAGGACTGAAGGCCAGCACTCACACAATCCCTATCACTCCCCCTTTGTCCTGTGCTCAGAGGCTTATGGCTAAAGGATAAAACGGGAACACAACAACTTTGGAGCACTGCCCCTCCCACAGGGCTCCAAGTATCATTCCATATCAGGATGCACTCAGCTAGGGAGAGCCAGGAGCAGTTTTTCTGTGATCCACATGCCTTCCTTTTCTGCTCGTTTTCAGGTAAGCACTACCTCCAATGGACTTATAGGTTGAAAAACCTTGGCTGCCACCTACTTCATGGCAATGCTGTCAAAGGGAGTCACAAGAGGAATTTGCCCAGTTTTGATCGGAATATTACAATTGGGAAAGCATTTCATTGATGAAATGTTTCAGAGATGAGCATATTGGTATTTCTGCCATTTCTCCTATGCTGTTCATGTCACCCAGCCCCCATACATAAGTCTTGACAGCAGCACATGGTCAAGAAAATCTCTATAGGCTTGGAAGGAATGGGATGAGATATTCTAGGCCCTTAAAACACTAAGACTGAAGATCTGGAGAGGACAGTAACCCCACAAGGAGAGCAACAGAACCAGAAAATTTGAACACAGGGGTCTTCCCAGAGAGACTCATACTCCAACCAAGTACCAGACATGGAGATAACCTAGAACCCCTGCACAGATGTAGCCCATGGCAGTTTAGTGTCCAAGTGGGTTACACAGTAATGGGAAGAGGGACTGTCTCTGACATAATCTGATTGGCCTGCTCTTTGATCACCTCCCTCTGAGGGGGGAGCAGCCTTACCAGGCCACAGAAGATGACAATGCAGCCACTCCTGATGTGATCTGATAGACTAAGATCAGAAGGAAGGAGAGGAGGCCCTCCCTTATCAGTGGACTTGGGGAGGGGCATGCGTGAAGAAAGGGGAGGGAGGGTGGGACTGGGAGAGGAGGAGGGAGGGACTTATGGGGGGATACAAAGTGAATAAAGTGTAATTAATAAAATAAAATTAAATTAAAAAAACACTAAGACTGTGGTTTAATATGCCATATCACTAGCCTTCAGAAATGAAGTAAAAATAAAGTCATTTCAAGACAGGACAATGTTTTTTGAGGGGCCTCATAAACAGCTGACCAGCCTTTAAAAAGATACTTAAGGGAGTCCCAATCTAAACTTACAAATATGTAAATATCAAGTCCAAAAAGAAAATTAGGCACACAAGAGAAAAACAGAAGAACTTAATATTATTGGTGCAGTAAAACATGATACTACAAAGAAGGAGAGAGGAAAAACAAGGAATGTCCAAAACAACTAGGAGAAAATGACAGGAGTGAACCCCTACCTATCAATATAACTTTTTAAATGAAATGTCATTTTCAATTAAAAGACTGAATGGATATAAAAAGTAAAACCAAGAAGCTCCCTTCACTAGCAGACACACACGGGGGGGGGGGGGGGAAGGGATGAAAAGATAGATTACAATCACACAATGTAACAATGCGTCTCAAGATTGACCAAAAATAGACCAAACTCAAGATTGGTAGAAGTGACAGATGGCAAATATCAGTGCAAAAATAAACTGGAGACTAAAGACATAAATGCTTCTACACCAGTACAGCATGGTAAGCTGATGTTTCCGTACATGGGGGTTGCTTAGGGGAGCATGGCCAGTATTACAGGCAGCTATGCCACTGAAGAAGTCTACTGCCCCTACTCATTGTTAACCACTTCTTTATCCTCAGGGAGAGGAAGGGCCTCACGCAGCCCATGAATTTCATGAGTCTTCTTCATCTTCAGAAAGGGATGTTAGTGGGCCCCATCTTGTGAGGGTCTCGTGTAACCACATCTGGCTTCACAGCAGCAGCTTCACCGTGTCCAGAGGGCAAAGTTCCACAAAACTCCACCCCTTCCTTTGACTCATACATTCTTTCTGCTCTCTTCTGTGATGCCCTCTGAAACTTGAAGAGGATGATATAGGTATACGATTATTTTCTTCCATTTGGACTAATCATTGGACTACCAAGCCACGGCAAGAGTCTTTTATTCTCAGCATTTTCACTGGCTATGAGTTTCCATAGTTACCACTATCCATTGAAAAAGGAAATTTCCCTCCCAACCCAACATGGACAATGACAATAATCTATGGACATGCATATAACCGTCTAGAAAGAAATTTAATAGCCACATCACATCCATTTAACAAAAGAGCAGGAATATCTTCCCCATTGAAGTCTAGGACCTTTGCTGTTGCAGTTTTGTCCGGCTTACAGTACAAAACATGGGTTTCCTGCTATGGAATGGGCTTTAAAGCCAACCAGAAAGCTGTTGGATATGTCCATAACACTTGTGCCACTGCTACTCCAGTGCGGTTACCTTACCTGGCACGTTGGCAGAGGAGTATGAAAAGTCGATATTTTAATGGAGCATTCTTCACAAGCAGAGTGTATAGTGCCGTGTGTCATTTTGAAAGCCAACAGGTTAGGTAAAGGTGGGAGAGCTTCCAGCTCAGCCCCAGCTGGACATTTCTCTATGTCCTGCAACCGAAGTGTGTGGTATCTTCACCAAAGATTGGTATTATCTATTAGTAGTTCTGACCTGCAAGCAACTGCAGTGGCAATAACCTGCTTGGTTTGTGGGCCCTCAAGGATCTCTCTGGCAAACAACTTTTAACGAAGTAATCTACTCTAGGCATAGGGTTATTGTGTAGTTCAAATGCTGATTTCTATTCTCCTCATATTTGATTGCAATCCTTATTCTGAGAACCTCCTGTCTCAACGCTGTGTAAACCCTGTTCCCCACGTGCCCCCTAGTATGCCAATAAAAATGCTTACAGCCAATCACTGAGCAGGGTAGAGAATAGGGCTGGACTTCCTGCCAGCCAGGGGAGGAGGAGTTAGAGGAGGAACTAGGAGATTCAGCCTTGGGAGAGGTCTAAGACATATCAAAAAAGCAGCTGGAGCAGAAAAGCTACAGAGTGCAAGTATCTCTGGGATGTATGCTAGAAGGAAACCAGATTAGCTTGGAGGGTTACAAATAAAGTAATAACTGCTTGGTTATTGTGTTGTGAAGCTTATTATTAAGCAAATGTAATAGAGTCTCAATTATGTGTGATAGCCGAGTTAAGAGAGAAACTGAGAAACACAGTTTTTTAAAAATAACTTTAACAATCTACCTATGGCACAAAATTTAAGTCACACCTTACGGTTTCTGGGAGTGCCTTTTTCTACTCATGCAAGGTGCCGTCTGGGTTTAAACTCTTTGGTTTTGGTTTTGGTTTTCATAATCAATTCCCATTTTCTTCTTACACATTAGCATCTCTCCCAAGTTGAGGAGACTCCAGTTTTGGTTTTGAGTCTTGCTATTAATGGTCGAAGCATCTTTCTAGCCTTTGAGGAGTGCCCTTTAACCATTCTTTTAACAATTCTTGCAGAACAGATCTGGTAAAGGAATATTCCTTCAGTTAATTTATTTGATGATGTCTTTATGTCCTTGTCATTTTCATTCCTTTTCTTTTTTCTTTATTTTTTTTATTTTTTTTATTTTGTTTTTTAAGACATGGTTTCTCTGTGTAGACTTGGCTATCCTGGAACTCACTCTGTAGACCAGGCTGACCTCGAACTCACAGAGATCTGCCTGCCTCTGCCACCCAAGTGATGGAATTAAAAGAAAAGTATGTGCCAAAGCCGAGCGGCTCTCTTTGTCATTTCTAAAGGGTAGCTTTTTCAGGTAAAATATTTTTGTCTAAGAGTCTTTTCATTCAGAACTGTGAAGATCTCATGTCCCTTTCTCCTACACCGTAAGGTTTCCACTGAGAAGTATACTGCTGAATGAAGTGGGAAAGCTTTATATGTTGTTCATTTTCTTTTGTAACCTTGGGAATCTTTTATTTATCATTCCTCTTTGAGAGTTCAATTAAAGATGTTTTTGAGTTACTTCTTTTTGGTTTTTAGAGACAGGAATCCTCTGTGTAGCTTTGGCAGTCCTGGACTCGCTTTGCAGATAGGCTGGCCTCAAACTCAACAGTGATCTGCCTGCCTTTGCCTTTTTGAGTGCTGAGATTAAAGGTGTGCACCACCATGCCTGGCTTAGGGTTGCATTTTGTTGAGTTAAAGTTTGCTGGTGATCTGCACCTGCATATGTGCATCCCTCTCTGTTTTTGAGAACATTTCCTGTTATTCCCAGCAACCATTCTACCTAACTCTGGAGATTGAACCTAGGGTCACCTGCTTGCTAGGCAAGTGTCCTACCACTGAATTACATTCCCAAATGGTTTCTTTGAATAAACCTGTACCACTTTGTCATCCTTAAGTTTTCTTGAGCTCCAATCACCTGAATATTTGCTCTTTTAATACTCTCTCAATATTTTTATCCTTCGTTTTCCTCCAACTGTATATTTTATAGAACCCATCTTCAAGGGCATTTATTTTTTTCTACTATTTGATCTGTCCTATTATAGCTGCCTTTCACTATGTTTTTACTAAGTCTAGTTTTCTGTTGAAGAATTTGGATTTTGTTTTGTTTTGTTTTGCTTTTGAGACAGGGTTTCTCTGTGTAGCCCTGGCTATCATGGATCTCACTCTGTAGATCCGGCTGGCCTTGAACTCAGAGAAGATCTGCCTGCCTCTGCCTCCCAAGTGCTGGCATTAAAGATGTGACCCACCATCACGCAGAAAAGAATTTAAATATTTAACAATTGCTTCCATTTATTGAAATATCTATGTGGTTTAAGCCTAATGAGTTCCCTTAAAATTGCTGTTTTAAAGTCTTTGAGAACTTTACACACACTGATCACCCTGTAGTTAGTTTCTGGCACCTTCTGAGGTGAGGTCATGGTTTCCTGAACTTTGTTGATGCTTGTTGCTAGGCAACATCATCTGCTCCAGATTGCTTAATCTGGCTTTGTTTGTTACCTTCTTTACTAAAGCCCTCAGTAAGAGACTGCTCTTCTCCAAGCCTGTAGTCATGTTATTTCAACACTGGGTTGTGTCCACGTCCAGATTTTCTGAGAGTATGCTGTTGGTGTGTTGCTGGTATTTCAGTGCCATAGGAAAATCAAGCCTAAATTTCTCCCAGCTTCACTGTTAGTGTCCTGTTCAGAAAGAACCAGGATGGTATCTATATGCAGTAGCCTGTCTTCTTAGAGTTACAGTAGCCCTAAATACATTATCCATGGTTACTGGCTGGCTTGTGAGGCTCTGACTAACATTGGCCAAACTCATCATGGATGAACCGTCTCCAATTTCTTAAGTCATAATTGTTGCTAACAAAGCCACCAAATTGTTTCCTTCTCTGAGCCCACATCCTGCGAAGGTCAGCGTAGCACTTAGCTAGGAACAAGACATACACTGACATGGCTTTCTATTGCTCAGGTGAACTCATGCCTAAGACCACTGGTACAAGCCACAGGTGATGCCAGTTGGAATAGAAGTGGGATGGACTGGAGTTTCTTGTGTTCCACAGGCTCCATCTGCAGGCCGGCCTCAGGATTAGGCTGTGAGGATCTTCTCTGTGTGAGGTCTGATTAGCCCAGCACTGAGCTTCAGGGTAAAGTCTGTTTTAACTATTGTCATCATCTGTGGCAGTTGCACTCATGAACTCACTGTAGCTGTAGTCACCTGCACGAAACCTGCAGAAGACTGAGCTCAACCTTTTGTCATGAGAGAGGGAAAGGCTCAGAGGTACCATCCATCACTGAGAGACTATTAACAGTTAATGGTGTCTCGGGGAGGGCATGTCACTCTTCTCAGTGGGATAGCTCAGGCTTTAGTAACCTCCCACCTATGCTGATGCAAGCAAATATAATTAAACTCAGTGGGTCATACACACAGAAGACATGAAGGTAGATGTCTTTTGTGTGTATGATCCACTGAATGTTGCTTTAGGGAGAAGAATGGTTTCAGCAGAAGGAGCAGGGATGAAAGAGGGTAATGGAGCATGCAAATCCATTTTATACATGTGTGAAACTCTCAAAGAATAATCAAACAAGAATGCATTAATATGGAGGCACAAAAGATTCAGAATCACTTAACCATCCCTCTATAAAAAGAACAAAGATGAAGGCTTCACTCTCCTTGATTTGAAGACTGACTACAGAGACAGAGTAACTAACACCACATGATATCAGCATTAAATAGACTCCCAGACCATGAAACAGAACAGGGATTGCAGAAATAAATCCACATGTACTGAGCCCACTGATTATCCCCCAAAACATTCACAGCATATACTGGAGAAAGCCTCTTCAATAAATTTACTGTGAAAAGATGTCCACATTGCAAAAATGAAGATCTGGCTCTTATCTCTCATCCTGCAAGAAAACCAACTGAAAATATATCAAAGTCTCAAATTCAAGACCTGAAATTAGTAGAAGAAAATGTCCTAGAAACACTTCAAGAGATTGACCAAGGCAATGCTTAGTCTAGACTCCCAAATCATTAGAAACAGAAGCAAAAAATATACAACTGTGAACTCAGAAAAAAAAATAATAGAGTGAAGACAACCTATGCTATAGGAGGAGACATTTGCCAACCATTCCTCTCACAGAATAAGTGAGAACCTTGAAAATCTTAACAAAAAAGTAAGTAATACAGTTTAAAATGGGCAGATGACTTGAAGAGACTCGTTAGTAATCCAGACTCTGCCTACAGTGAAGGCCACTCTTCATTAAAATGTTTGCCTTCCGAAGTCTACATACGACATTTGGGACTACAAGAGGAATAAATGAAGTCATTCCTTTTGGGTACAGAAAAATGTAACCAAAATACTCTCAGTAGGTTAGTTACCACCCCATGTTCATCACTTGAATGAAAGGCATCAGGGCTTTGCTGGGGAGGACCTGGAGACGGACTGTACCTTCTGTACCATCCCGTTTTCCTGACAGCATCACCACTGGATGGCAGTAAGAATCCTCCAATTTCGCTCTGTTCTCTTGTCAAACTAAGGTGCCCTTTGTCCAGTGAAGAATGCCATGCTTTGGCAGTTAACTTTTACCAGAACATCCTTATGTAAAATGCATTTAACATATAAGACTCGAGATCAAAAAAAAATTTAATCTAGGGAAAAAATACAAATTGTGCTCAAAACGAGATTAAGACATTTCAATAACAGTTAATATTAGACAGTTTCCCAGGTAGTTAAAGTGAATGGTCACTCCGCTATTTAAACATCAAATTAAGTGGAAAATGTTGTGGTATAGATTATGCAAGTTCTCCTAGAGACTATAAACCTTTAAAATTTGGCAGAATAAGGCTCTGAAAAGAAGGACATGGGTATTCTCTCTCACTGATTACCTCCAGCTTTGAATAGATTTAATTCCCAGAACAGACCTTCAAACCACAATTCAAAATTTTCTGTATCTAAAAATGAACTTATTACCTTAATCTCCAAGCTTATTCATCCAAATGCTCAACAAAAATTAATTGAAACATGCAGACTAGCACTAGATATTAGAAATATAGCATTGCTCAGGACACTCAAGGATATCACAGCCATGGAGCTCAGAAGTACTGCCTTGCCTAGGTCTGAGAGTCACTTCCTGCCACTCCATCTCCCTCAGCCAGTTAATAACAGGCAGTATTTATTCCCCTTCCTAGATATCTCTGGATTCCATCTATGTCTCATCATTTCCACTTTGAACCAATCTTAACATGTCTTCCTGACTTTGGGTGTGTCTGGAGTATTATCCATATCCTCATCCCTGAGGCCTCCGAGATCCTAATCCTCATGCCCTCCTTGAACAGGATGCAGAGTTTGTTCACTTATTCCACATGGCAAGGAAACGCCAACAGGCTTCCCAGAGCATCCCCTGGGTGCCAACCATGTTCTTTCCTGTTCCATCATGCAGCCACAGTCCTCGTTCCTGTGTGCTGCATCAACATGACTGAGATGTGGCAGTCTTCCAGTTCCCCATCGCATCACGTTTCTGGGATGGCTCCTGCCACTGCTGCAGGTTAAGTTTCTCACAAAGTAGATGGGCACACAGGAATTGAATCACAGAATGTTCTTCGGAATCATTTTCCTGGAAGATAGAAGAGAGCAATCAATACATGGAGTGCAAGAAGATGGATGATGGCAAAGCAGTTTCAAAAGACCGTCCACCTCATTGAGATCTTAAGTTCTGCTGTTTAAAGGTTTGTGATAAAACAAATACTGAATGGCATCCAGGTAACATCATTTATGAAGAGTCCTGGCGAGGCTCCCTGAATTCAGTGACTGTGTTTCAACAGTATTCTTACAAATGCTAGTTTTATTTGAGCCTTTTAAATAGATTTTTGCTTATTTCCTTCATATTTATTGCTTGAACCTAGTGCCTTATACACTAGACAAGTGCAATTCAACTGAGCATCTATTTATTTATTTATTTTCTTTCTTAACAGTCACACAAAGAACAATTCTTATGGAATGTAACTACTGAAATATAATCTAATAAGTACCAGAAGCTGAGAGAGGCTAAAAACATTTGTTCTTTGACATGAATGTATGGCCAATATTAATTTATATTAATATTAGTTTCTGCAGCATTTTCTACATGTCATCTCCAAAAGAATTGCTGAGGAGGGAATGCACTGTAGTTCATTGATCTTTTGCCTTACAGTCCTAGCAGTTTTTTTTTAATTTGTGGCAGAAAAAAAATGCACAGTAGTTTATGGCTTTTGTTGCTTAATTGTAAAATATAAAGCCTCAAAGGTAGCTTCTTTTCTGTTTTGTTTTTTGTTTCGTTTTGTTTTTTTAAGACAGGGTTTTTCTGCATAGTCTTGGACTCACTTTGTAGATCAGGTTGGCCTCAAACTCACTTCACAGAGATCCACTTGCCTCTGCCTCCCCAAGTGCGGGGATTACAGGCATGCACCACCATGCCTGGTTCCAAAGGGAGCTTCTAAGTAATTATCAGATTTTGGGCATCATATTAAAAGCCCAGTTTGTTCTGCATAACTTTAAAAATCTCTGGGAAAATTCATGGAGCTTGTCATGCTGTTCAAGTGTTTGGCTTTTGAGTATTTTGCTAACTAAGATGACATACTGCTCTAGACGTAGTATACCAGGCACCTAGAAAGAAGTTTGTCACTGATGGTAGTGCATATAAGTTTGTATTTCAAGAGGCCAAGCATGAAGGCAGGGTCTATGTCTGTACTTCAGACTGGCATGACATCCAACCCTGCTTCTCCTGCCTCAACCATCTGAGTGCTGGTTTGCATGTATGCATCATCACACCTGCTCTCTTTATGATGAGTTCAGATGGACAGATTAGCATGGACTACTCCATTCTGATTTGATGATTTACATACACATAAACACACACACACACACACACACACACACACACACACACACACCTTTCTTCCTTCATTCACTTTTGTATCCTTACTTGGCTGTTGAAGAGTTTATGTCTTGAGTAGGAAGATTTTGAGTTGCATTTTATTTAGGTTTATTTTGTTTTTGTTTGTGTTGTATTTTATTTTATTTTTGAGACATAGTCTTTATGTAGCACCGGCCATCCTAGAACTCAGTAGGTGTACCATGCTATCTTCAAACTCAGAGGCCTTCCTGCCTTTGCCTCCCAAGTGCTGGTATTAAGGCATGCACCACCAAACTTCTTTTTTTTTTCTAAAGATGGTACTGAAAATTGAACCTATGGCCTCACACATCTAGGCAAATACTCTAGCGCTCAGCTATATCCTGTGTTTTCTTCCTTTCACCAGTGTCGTTTTTTGTATTTTTTTTTTCTGTTTCAAATTTCACTTTACTGTAAGATAGTATAACTAATTACAGGTTTGAACTATAACTTGGTCATTTTAGTCAGGCAGCAAGTTGCTGCAAATTGCTTATTCAAAAGTGATCACCAGTCAACTCCCGATACAGAGGAATGATCAGAAATACCTTACTGGCCAATACGGTTAAGCCACTAAATGGACCTTGAACATTTCTTAGGAAAGGTACACTGTAAGAGTTCTTCACACAGACTAGTTCTCATTTAAGTTAACTCTCTGGCCGTCTCTGTGGTAGATACATTCACATACCTGACTGAGCTTGAGCCTTCTTTGACAGCAGTTTTACATCCTGAAAGCACTTGGCAATGGTCTCCTTTTCCTGCTGTGCAGAAATGCTCTGCGCCACACACTTCTCCTGTACCGAAATGTGATAGTCCAGGTGATTCTTTACCTCCTTATATGCTCTATATAGCTGTTCTCGGTAAGCGACCGCTAAGGCCAGGGCAATGTTATTCCTCTGGACGTCGAAGAAGTCTGCTGTGCCTTCTCCATGTCAATTGCTTCCTGGATTTGTTTGATGGTCAACTGCTTTACTTCTTCTAGTTCAGCAATTTTTTTTTCTCAATAAATTCTCTAATAGAGGCACCATATTTCTTAATCATATAGACCATCAGCCCTACTACTGATATGGTAGAGAAGGTCACTGCGGTAATCATATATTTCTTTGGATAATATATATATATATATATATATATATATATATATATATATATATAAAAGCAAAGCCCAGTTCCAAGCGCGTAGGGTCCTGTTGCACCGTGGATGAAGAACATGGCCATCCTGGGACCAGGGATATTGCAAGCAACAAAGGTCTTTCATACAGGATAGACACGTCTTGCCCCTGTACCACCTCTTCCTGAATATGGGGGGAAAGTATGTCTTGGGCTGATTCTTGAGGAATTTTTCTAATTCCTTTGGTGAATTTCTAAAAATATAATTTATTTAATTTTATATGCATTGGTGTGAAGGTGTCAGATCCCTTGGAACCAGAGTTACAGACAGTTGTGAGCTGTCATGTGAATGCTGAGAACCTAGGTCTTCTGGAAGGGCAGACAGCATTCTTAACCACTGAGCCATCTCTCCAGCCCCTGTTGTATTTCTTTTTGAGAGAGGATCTCAAGTGGTTCAGGCTGGCTTTGAACTCACTGCACAACCAAGGATGACCCTAAACATCATATTCTCCTGCCTTAGCCTGTTCAATTCAGGGAATACAAACATGTACCACTGCCTGTTTATGCAGTGATAGGGATTAAGCCCTGGGTTTTATTGGGGCTAGACAAGCACTCTAACAAGTTACATCTGCAGCCTATTCGTTTGTATTTTAAATGAGAAATTAGAGAGAGAAATTCTTGAAAGTCCGTTTTTCATTATGAAGATTAACTCAGTGAAACTGGAGAACACTAGGCAAAAGTCTCCTTATTGGGCACTTGATGAGTGGCTTGTGGGAGCAGCCAATAACGCCAGCCCTGCCAGCCTTGCCATGGTGCTCTATCTACCAAGCCTTGAAGTTGTACTTAGAGCTGTTACTGTAGGAAGGTTGGTGGGACATCAACACTGAATTAGAAATGTTCGGTGTCTCTGTCATCCAGGCCTTTCCATTCTGAACTTCTACAACCAGTTTTTGGAGCTCAATGAAGAATTTTGCTTGTAATGCTGTTGTCCTCTCAATAAGATATTTTAACATCTACCACCCCCCCCAGCACACACACATAGATATATCAAGACACTGTCTCAATGTGTAGCCCAGGCCTGTTTGGAACTTACTATGTAGCCCAGGCTGGCCTTGAACTCACAGGACTTTGTCTTCAGCTTACTGGGTGCTAGAATTATAGGCACATGTTTCCAAATACAGCCTGTCAAATTGAGTTCTTATTCTGTCATCTCTGATGATATGCTTTCTATGTCCTCCATGTTTATATGCCCTCTGCAGCTTTACTTGGGACATGAAGAGAGATACACTGAGGTGGGTTTCTTTTTAAAGTAGAAGGCAGCAGTGAAAGGAGTCAACTGCCTCCTTTGCCAAAGTAGCTGACATCCTTGAGGGTGACAATGGCAGTGTGCTTTAGTCTGTAGCTCCCTCAGTGCATACTCAGGGGTGGGAGTGTCTTTTGGACTTAAGATCGGGCAACATGAATCAAACAAGTTTTAGAGATATCCGTTAACACAGTCTCCTTTCAGGCCAGCTCTAGAGATCTTCAGAATTCTCTCCCCAGGCTTCTGGGTAGCTCCAGCCCACTTCCTGGCATCCTTATGAGCTCCTCTTAAGAAGGACATTTAAATAAAAACCTTTGGCTCCTTCTCTCTGCTTTGCTTCCCTCTTCCCTCTGCAGACAGGCTCTCTGGTTCCCAGGCCGGAGACAAGGGAAGAGGGTAGGAAACAGGATGTGTGAGCACCTTCTTTGATGTTAGTGTGCTTCCTCAGGTGAGAGAGTCTGGCACATGGAAGCCTGGTAAGACAGAGATTCACATCCAACATCTCAGGGAGGTGCCTGTAGCATCTGTGAGGGAGACTGCTGAGGCAGCTCTTGCTATTCTAGCCTGAATAGCAAGTTTCTAACAGTTTCTAACCGGTTCCTGAAAGTCCCCTCTCTCACTAAGCCCAGAATTTCAGTCCTTTTAACACATGAAGAAGTGCTATTTGTAACCCCACCCCCAACAAGTCTTGCTATGTAGCCTAGGCTGGCTTCAAAGTCCTGATTGTCCTGCCTTTGTCCCTCAAATGTAAGGGCTATAGGTGTGTGCCACCTCATCTGCTAGAAGCATTGCCATCATGGAATTCTGAAAACTTGCATAGTTTTTCATCTTGATTGTGGAGTATATTACTGTAGCCTTTCCCCTAATCTTTGATGTCTATATCTTCAGTATCTAGATGGGAACAGTAGACATCTTCTGTATCTTTATCACTCCGTCTGTTTAGACCTCTCTTGTCTTCACCTCCACTAGAATCAGTTTCTTTTTTTTTTTTTTTGTTTTGCAAAAATAATTTATTAAATTACTAGATAAAATACAAAAACATCAAATTGCCTATTTCATATGAAACAAGCAATTATTGGTAGCTGAATTTCTGTCACATACAATTCATACATTAAGCAGATAGCGCATATTTATCTGTCTGCATGGTACATGATGGTAGGGAGCACAAATAATGGATGAATTATTTTATTCCCATTCATTCATGTATAAGGAGTGTATGAGCTAGCTTGTGTTCATATTATATTGTCAATATTAAGAAAGTGAAATAAGTATGTCATCATAAGGAGACACCGCATCACCATTTGCTAGCACTAATAAGTCTAGAAAATGACAAAGGAACACATTTTAATACACATTAAACATAAACCTAATTTGTTTTGATAATATTCTAGAAAAATAGTAACATGTAAAAGATTCGGAATATAGAATCAGCTTCTTTGACCTTGGTGATGGTCAGGAGGCTGAGGCTGAGACTCTATCACCCCATTTCTGGTCACAGTGATTGTAATAAAAAGCAGATGAGTTACTCATGGCAGAGTCCTACCAGGGACTTTTCTCATTGAATGTAGAAAGGGAAGCTGCTGGGTTTCAATGGCAGTAGTACCTAGGCAGATTGGAGGCAAGGGATGCCACAAAGTTGCACCATGTAACAGATCTCACACAAGAGGCTTATTGGGGAGGGGTATGCAGAGGCCAACTCTGAGGGAAAGTGGAAGGGAAAGAGAACAGGAAGATAAGGCATTGGATTTTTAATAAGGAGGAATAGCACATGCACACAGGGAGAAAAAGAGATTGTGTTGCATCTTGGCGATTGATGATAATGTGGCCTGCTGTTGCTAGGTTACTAAAGGTGAGCTTAGGGGTGGCGTTTTCCAACACGAGTCCGTTACTTTTCTAGTAACTGTGAAGACTACAGGCATGAGTCTAGATGAGACAGATCTCGCCTCATGGAGAATTCAGAAGAAGAGATAAAAACCCAGAAAAATTCATGATGGTGTTCCATGTGTCCCCCAGACATACTAACGTCTCAGTGTCTTTGTTCTTCCTGAAATGTAATTAGTTCATAAAATTCTATTCATGTAAGTCAGTCAACTTGATATGTCTTTCCCCTTTTTGCCATCAAGTCTGACTAGTTCATTTCATTAAAGAAAGATAACTCACCACTGACACCTAACTCTTAATTCTAAAGTGGTCTGGTCCTTAATCATGTCAGATATCCTTAACTGCCTTAGGAACTCTGAAATGATTTGTTACGGGTTGGAAGGGACTCTGAGAGTTTGGATTTTTAGCAATTAAGATCTTCCTCTTTTGCAGTAAGTCCTTTTCTTTGGGGAATCAATGATGAAGTTTAAGGTACAGGGGACAACATCTGCTATTCTGTAAGCAAAGTCATCTTGCATCTTCGGTCCATGAAAGTTATAACAGCAGAAGCTGCAAGGAACTGGATAGCTGGTAATTAGAGCTATTGGAAGAACTCACCCTTCTTTGTTGGAAGCTTCTTTTTTTTTTTTTTTTCCTGCTCTGGACATCTGCTGTTGTCCTTTCTCTGTCCTTGATTCTAAAAGTAAAACAGATACCTCAGTAAACTAACCAGAAATATTCTTCAAATCACTTGAGCTGGCAGAATTCAGTCATAACCTGTGACTTATTGGAACTTATGGAAAAGGAGTGTTTCCTCTTCAACATGAGGATTAAATATAAGGTGAGGAAAGTCTGCTTGGCCGAATGTAGATGATCCCTTGATACTGAACAGAGACCGCCCAAGGATGGAGTCAACTCACAGGAAATGGATCCAGAAGATGGTGACAAAGAGTCTGGATCTTGCTAGAGCACTGGACACATGGCCTTATGCCATACATGAAAATGGTTGTTTTCTTTCTATATTTAAGAACATATAAAATGATCATGTAAAAAATTTAATAAAACACAGCATTTAAAACTGTGCTCAGAGTGTGCATACATCAGTTACAGGACTTGGTGACAGTTTAAAAAATCTGATCACTTAAAACAAGGCAGAAGTGGCCTACTTGCCTCTTTCCTCCCTGCTTTCTTCCCCACCCTCATCTTCTTACCTTTCTGCCTTCTACTGTCTTGGAGGTACACGCATGTTATAGAATAGACAGCCAAAACAGACAGGAGAACATACACTGCACTTTTCAATCACAGAGACCTGCTTGCAGGCTGTTCTCATAGTAACAAGGAGACAAACTCCCTAGATATTAGCATCTATAACCACTGCACGGCAACTTACTAATAGCTCTCGAGTTATGAATTGTATATAACTCCCCTTGACACAAGAACATAAATATTATTTAGTTGGGAATATAAATATGATAAGGAGCTGAGAGATGATGCCAAAGCCAGAACCATAGCATATATGTTTAGTCTCTTGAATTCCAGACTATGATCTCAGATAGTCCCATTAGTCTTGTTCCTTAGTTTGATGGAAATTAGAATTACCTGGGACACACAATTCTGGGTGTGCCTCTGAGAGTCTTACTCATTCTTAGTGGGTTACATGACTCCACAGGTTGAAGTCCCAGGCTGGACAAAAAGGGAAAAAGAAAAAGAAGTAGGTTGGGGGCCATATTTATTTTGCTCTATTTCCTGATACAATATGTGGCTGCAATATCTCACCATCTCACATTCCTACCACCATATGTCCCCCGAACATGATGAACTATGACCCCTCAAACACGAGCCAAAGAAATCCTTCTTCAGTTTCTTTGGTCATATATTTTGTCACAGTAATGAGAAAAGCAATCGACTGCTGCACATTTCTTTCTTGGACCTTTTGACATCATGCATTAACATCTAAATGGATATGAAAAACTTCTAGTTTTAAGCTCATTTTCCTCTTTCAAACTGTGTTCATAATTCAGTAGTACAGAAAACTCGAAATATATCCCAGGATCTACCCATCCTTACAAAACAACAGTGGATATGTTTCAAATTTCATATATTCGAGAATTTTTTTTTTTGCCTGAAGAAAAAATTCATTTATCTAGCTGGCAAGCAACTTGGAGTTGCCTCATCTAGATTAGATTCACTTTAATTTTTAATAGTCACTTATATTTGTGATATCACAAGGATGTGCAATAACAGTGCATCAAATTTTTCTTAAAAATTAATGATAATGTATTTTTCATGTTCTGTAGTATATTTACCCCCAAGACTGATTAAGAGATATGTGTGGAAAAGCCCTTTGCACATGCTGACAGTAAGTTTACACTGCGAAAATTATTCCTTGATGTGCTCAAAACTGCTTAGATGGACTGTGAAATAAATTTATTTTCTGTAATAACAGTTTTCAGCTCAAAATTTGCATGTACAAAATTAAGTTCATAACAATTTTATCTCTGTGTATTTAAAAATGACTTCATGCTTGAAGAATATAAATATTCCAAGGGGAAAATTTTTAAAAAATTGCATCAGATAGTTAATACTTGCATAAATTTGACTTTAACTTTTTTGAGGGACTGGGCTATTGTATATTATCTTTGTCATCTGTATTGTTCTATTAGGATATGAACAATAGTATAAATTGACAAAATGCTACATTCAAAACATAGCCATAATTCTTGGCATTCCAAAATGCCTTGAGAGGCTTAGAAGAAAAGTTTCAACATCACAGAGACTTAGAACTGAAGGACCTCAGAGATGGGGCATGAGGATCCAAACATTGCTGAGTTGCTCAAGAGTGCATGAAGGTAGAAGACTGACTTGACTCTCCATCACGGTGATGAAGGAGATCTGAAGGAGGAAACATTAAGATGTTTGTCTGTTTTGCCTTTGTGTAATACTCCCCAACTGTCCTTTAGAAGTCCACATGGTAGCAAGAACTCTTGTTCCTTCTAGATTGGTTACTTAGGCTCTGTGATCATTTCTAATGACCTCCCTCCCATGGAGTAGGAAAAGGACCTATGTCTTGCTTCTAGCCCATAGACTTCACCAAAGTGGATGAGGTATATATGATCATGTGTATGTGACTGTCTCACACAAGACTGGAAGCCATCTTTATACAAGATTTTCTCCCAATATGGCTTGGCCAGATGGGGATGATCTGTGCCATCTGATTCACAGCCTTAAATGTCTGTGAAGAGGGGATGGAGAAATGGTTCTGTTTTAACAGCATTTGTTGCTCTTGCAGAAAACCTGAGTTTGGAACCCGGCTCTATGTGACTGCTCACAACTACCTGCAACCCTAGTACCAGGGGGCTTCCTCTGACTTCTACAGGCTCCAGAACCATGTGATCATGTGATGCACACATGTACACACATACACACCCATATACCTACATACTACTTTTTTTATTTTTTATTTTTTCTGAGTGAGATAGGGCCTTGCTATGTAGCACTGGCTGTCCTAGAACTCAGAATGTAGATCAGGCTGACCTCGAACTCACAGAGATCTGCCTGCTTCTGCTTCCCAAGTGCTGGGATTAGAGGTATGGGTCACTATGCCTGGAATATGTCATTCTCTGCTCAGCAGGTGCCTAGGTGGTCATTCTTCGTTCAATGAGGGGGGGTGTCCTGGGTGGTCTGACATTTCCTTGAGCTGCTGCTGCGTGGTGTCGCACAGAGCTGTCAGAATCTGAACACCATACCACACTGGAAGCCCAGGCTTCTGGATGGAAATGAGGTTCCTGGTCTCTCTGGACCAGCTAAAGCCTATGCCTGGTCAGCTTACAGCCAAAACACAGGTCTGGTGAGGCCCAGGCCCAGTGGGTGCTTCACTGGTGGTCAGTGAACTCGTGGTGGTTGGCCAGGCACCCTGGGAGTTCATCAGCAAATTTCTGAAGAGGAGCAGAGCCTTCCCTTCCCTAAAATAAATGACCGGTCTCAGGTGGCCATGGTGGAAAACTGATGGTATCACACAGCACGCAGCACCTTTATTTCATGTGAAATCAGGGATTTATAAACCTTGGGCAGTGGGAGGGGTTTCGAGGGTTAATGTGTTTGATTTGTTGGGGTCAGGGGTGCCAGGGATACTTAATTTACATGTAGTGGTAGAGTACCTCATTTACATGCAGTAGCATGGTCCCATCACAAGAAGGAGAAGACAGTAATCATCCTAATGGTGGGGAAAAATCTCCAGGTACAACTGAAGGTCATTGGTGGAAAGTCAAGACATCTTATTAGCATACAGTGAATATCTCCTGGAAGCCCCATATGCATGCTAAACAGGTTTTCTTATCAGGAAAGGGTCTGGCCTGTAATCTTCCCTGAGGGCTATGTGATGCTCCTTACAAGTTCTGGGGTTACCAAATCAGGTTAAGAGAGAACCCCACAGAGAAAAGGGAGTCTACCATCATGGACTGAGCACAGAGGTTATCCAGAAATGTCAGACTTTGACCTTATCCAGCAGAGTCCCACAGGGATAAATACATAAAAAAAAAAAAAGTCCGAGACTGTGGTACAGGCTGGGGCTGTGGTCTCCTCCAAAGTTTGATTGGGATTGAACTTCTTTTTCTATTGGCAGATCTAGTCCTTGCAGTCAGAATAGACTATGCAGTTCTTGCTGGTGGTTGGAGGGAAGCACCTTGTTGCTCTATGCATAAGTAGATCTCAGCAAGGTGGTTTGTTTCTCCAAACACACTAAGGGATCTGAGACCCTTGAATACACTGTACACAACTAGGTCTCTTTGTTTCTCCTTTCGTTTTAACTTGCTGTACCTCATTACATGGATACCCCATAAGTTATGCTAGAAGGGTAGTGGTATTCACTTGCCACTGTTAATATGAATTCAGTTTAAGCTCTTTACATTGACTGTGTATAATTTAGGCATTCAGGAACTTACGCAGCATTTTGATACCATTGTGAATTAAAACAAATCTAATGCACAAACAAGGAAACTATGTAAGCTGTTAAATCAGTAATCAACCTGCTTCGTGGCCTTTTTATCATGTTAAACTAGAGAGACTCTGAAACAATGAATTTTAATGAGTAAGAGGACTTTCCCACTTGTCTCCCTCCTCTCAAATATTGCACACCACATGGTACTGCAGGGTGCCAATGCTCCTGGAGCCCCTAGTAGTTCCCTTTGCCTTCGGATGTGTGTCGCAGACTCTCCCTACAAGGATCTGTCCTGCATGGTTTACTCCAGTGATGGCCTCGCTTCTTCCTGCCAGCGATTAGCTTCATAAACAACTTTATGTTTGAGTCAAGAGGCTTTCCTCAGAGGAGCATGGAACTGGCAGAAACTTTATTAAACGAGTGTCTCTGTTTAACATTTTTTTACTGCAGTGACAGCATTTGCTTTACTCATGACACCAGGCTTCAGTGTTGCGAAAAGTGAGCATGCTCTAAGCATTTCCTGTCAGAGAGCCTCACAGCTTTTTGTTGCCCCTGTGGTTACACAGAAATCTGTTGTATTTTAAGTGTGTGGCAAAGGCAGGACAACAATAGAGGCCAAAGCCCAAGACAATGAAAACCGTGTGGGTTAGATTTTCCCACTGAACACTACCAAGGCTGGGCCTCTCCTGGGAGACATTATGAATTCTAACACTGGTCCAGGATTCTTGTACTCTTGCAAAGTAACTTTAATGTTATATCTACTGAGAACTGGGCCAAGTGAAAATGAACTGCTAACATACATAAATTTATTTTAATTAAATTAACAGGGAAGGTGTTTTTATTTTTTCCTAGCTCACTAAGTTTCTGGTTCTCTCAAATAGTGAATGACTTTTATATTTCATGTTAGAATGGAGACCTCCTAACCTTTAGCCATCTTCTTTCTATTTTATGTAAAGAACCATGGAAAGCCTGTATCCTTTTCAGCCTTCTGCTCAGAAGTGCTTGTGTATCTTATTACTATGATAAAACAGTTGAGTGAGAGGACACAAATCAATAGTGACACAGAGAATCTGCTCTGTGTAAACAAAGATGGGCTGCTACCAAAAACATCTAATTAGGGCTCAGATACCTGCTGCATGCTCAGGCACATCTAGACCTTTTCATTTGTTTCCTTTGAGGTCATTGATTTGGGTTTCTTCTATATTGCAGGTACTGAAATATTTTTTAAGTGACTGCAGTAAGGTATATGCTGTTTCATTCACTTAACAGAACCAAGACAACCAAAGAAGGTTGCTCATTAGTTCACCAGACAGGCCGCTGATGCTCCAGATAACTTTTCTGAAGTAACTCAGAGTTAGTGTCTTAACATTACATGCAAAAGCAGGTCCAATCTTCTGAATAAGAGTGGCCAATATAAACAACATTCAGTGTTTTATTCTTACATTGGAAATTGAAAATTCCCTTTAGAAGGTAAGATGTTAACATGCAAGCCAGAAAATCGTTTCATAGAGAACTGCCTGATATTAATCGTGTGTGACTAGTGCCTAGAACTCCTAATGTGTGTGTCACTGGTGTGACGGGTCATTCACTGTTCTTTGAGTGGCTCCTCCAAAAGGCGAGGCAGTGCTGTATTGCCTCTATGTGACTCCTATGTGAAGAGCAGCTTCTTGTTAGGTAGTTAAGAGTAGAAAGGTACAGAGATGGATGGATAGACAATGATAGGTGGGTAATAAATGGGCATGTCATAGAATCTTGTGAAGTTCTTTGAGGGTTAGGTACAGTGTTCCAAATTCTCTTTTAACTGAATAAAGTTTTACTTTAGTACTTTTACAGTGCTGGGGATTGAACCTAGGACCTTGAGCATGCTAAGAGGTGCTCTACCATTACGCTACTTTCTCGGTGCTAAAATATTTGAAGTGTAGCATATGCAGTTATAATAATTTAAAAACTACAGTGTACGTATGCTAAAAACGAAATTGTTTTTCCTAACTTACCTCTCACTCTACAGAATAAATGAAATCTCATTACCGTGTTGGGATATGTGAACTGAATTTTTAGAAAGAAGCTGAGAATTGTCGACAAAAGAATATAGACCAGGGTTAGAGAGATGGCTTTCGTGGTTAAGAGCTCACCCTGCTCTTGCAGGGTGTCTGAATTTAGTTCCCAGCATCTATGCCAGACAACTCACAATAGCTTATAACTCCAGTTTTATTGAAGCTGACACCTCTAATCTCCAATGGCGTCGGCACTCGTATGCATACACGCCACATACATTTAATAAAAAATAAATCTTTAAAGACAATACATAGCAGCTTATACTCCTATTTACTATTATATGAAAGGTTATTTCTCTACATATCAGTATCAGAAATTAGCTGAAGTTTTAGCTGCCCATCTGATATGTGAAAAATACTATCAATTTTTGTCCTGGCTTGTATTGGCAGTGATTATGAGGGAAGCTGAATAACCTTGGACTGTAAGAATGTGGAGAGGCTATTGTCAGTTAAAATGAACGGAAGATATGGTTACAAACCAAACACTTTGTGAAAGTGTCTGCTTTTCTCATTCACATTGTATTCAGATGATATATCCCTTTAACCTGGACACAATAAATCCTCCATTTTTTCTCTGAAGGATTTTAATAACTTTTCTTTCTGTGTCTGTGTGAGTGTACATACATACATATAAACACACACATTTATGCATATATATATATAGAGAGAGAGAGTCACACATATATATGCATATATATATATATATGGTCACTTTGTGCACAGCTGCCAGAGAGGGTGTCAGATCTCTCAGAGTTGGAGTTGTAGGGATTTATGAAATGCTGGGTTTCTTACGTGGGTGCTGGAGAACAAGGTCTAGTCCCCATAGTTGCTAACAAGTGTTCTTAACTTGATGAGTCATCTTTCCAGTCTCAACATCTTTTTAAGTGAAAGAAAACAATGAGTCTGACATGGTGGTGCATGCTTTGTAATTCTCGTATTCGAGACGCCGAGGCAGGGGGATCATGGGTTTGAGGCTAGCTCGGGTTCTGTAACAGGACATCGTCCAAACGGTCTGAGAAGGAAAATAAAGCAAAGAACAGAACAGAAGCAAGGTCTTCCTCCTGGCCCTCAGTCATTTCCACTAGAAATTCATCTTAGAGGAAATAAACGCTGCAGTGTAGAGCTGCTCGGGGTAGTTTAATGAAGAAAACGATGTATGTCCAAATGCACACATTGCTGATGGGAAGTGACAACTTCTAGTCAAGCAGAGACTTAGCGACAGTAAGTTGAAACTCTCAGGTTCACACCAAAGTTGAATTAGGCCAAATTTTCTTCAGCATGTTTGCTGGTGTAGGCTTGAAAGGAACACACACACACACACACACACACACACACACACACACACACACGCGCGCGCACCTCTGACTGCCTTTTGAAATCAAATACATTTCCTGCCTCTTCTTTCCTCAGTACTAACACCAGCAGCTTATTTATAGCCCAGGAAAGGGGAAAAACAACAACGCTCCACTGGAGGCCGGAAAACTAAGTCGGGAAAGAATAGGAGGAAGTGGGCCTGCTTTACTCCTTTGAGCCCAAAGCCTAGCCCCTTCACAGTAGCGGTTGCTGGGCATAGTTGGCTTGCAAATTTCTTTCTTTCTTTTTGACTCTTCACATTGGGACTGTACTTGAGCCATGGAGGTGATGACAGCTTTTTCAAGGAGAGAACAGCAATCTCCAGGTGTTCCGGCACACTGAAAAGACACTTTGAAGACCCTGAGGAAAGAAGGCCGACTCACTACTGCCTGGACTTCTATTGACTACCTGACTGTGGTGACTGCGAATTCAGGTACGCCTCAGTTCTACGTTTCCCTCCTGGTGTGTCTTAACACATTTCATTGGCTTTGCATGTTGGCCACCGGCAGCACCTGTGATCTGAGGGCAGGTCCTCCTGAAAATACTTGGTGAGCTTTGTGTCTCTCAAGAGTAGACAGCCAGCTGCCTCACACACGGGCTCCCCCTGAGCCCTAAGAGTAAATGTGTACTTTATAGTAGTTGTTCCCTTGTGGTAGATTCCTCTCATTTCAGCATCATCTCTAATCTCATTGATGGTCTTTTTTTTCTTAAACATCTGCCTGATACTAGTTGTGTTCTTTGTTGTGCTGATCAAGAACCCATCTGCCATTTCTGTCATCAATACTGGCTTAGAATATACTTAATAAGCGTGTTTTTAAACACAACCAGACTGTTGCTCAAGTTATTTTACCGAAACTTAAGTTTTGTATAAAATTATGAAGATGAAAATTAGTCTGGTACAACCTTTCCTTTCTTGATCAGTCATTTTTAAGCAATCACAAACCCTATAAGAAGGTAAAAAATAGCCCAGCACTGAACTTTTGCTGTGATGAGAACCATTCATAGTAATTATTTACATTTAAATTATTATTTATTTCCCAAAACATTCCTGCTGCACGTATTCTGAGTGTCTTCAAAAACATCCCTGCCCTTAGAAACGGAGAGGTGGGAGGTCAGCTAAGTGAACCCAAGAACAGTTGGTGCTGCTCAGAAAATCCCGGGGCGCTCTCAAGGGCATTCCTAGCTGCTAAGCGAGTGTTTGTTTAAATGATGAGCCCGAGTGCTTCTGAGGCAGGTAACACCCACCTTTGCGTGGCAGAGACGCTCACTGATGTCGGCACAGTGACCGACAAAGGAGTGGGCTCTGTGGGTTGTTGAGAAGGAAAGCAAGCAGTTTGCTGCTCTCTCTGGTCCTCCCTGTGAGAGAGCGGTGTGTTTAGAATCTGCAGCAAGAAGACAGACAGCAAGGCTAAAAGCAGAACCAGGAGCTTGTTTTCTATTTGTCAAAGACTTGTTGCTTGCTCCTTGTTTCTGGTTTCCCAGTTTAATAAATATATTCATGAGATTCCAGTTATTTCAAATGCATTTTCTGTGAATTGCCAGAAGAGCTTGCCAGAGCTGGTGAGGTGCCCGGGACTCCTTTCTAGATCAGGGGAGCTCTCTTGGGCCCGTTTCCACGCTGAAAGATTTTAAGTGCTTGTTATTGTTGTGGTTGTTTTTTTTTTTTTGTGTGTGTGTGTGTGTGTGTGTGTGGTTGTTATTTTGTTTGTTTTTTTACTGCCTCGAAATTTGTAAGCCGTCCCACTGAAATGGTTCACAGAGATAATTTTTTTTTAATAGAAAAAAGAATGATTTCTTGCCTGTACTGAAGTTTTGAAAAGACAAAGGGAAACACAATGGCTCTAGATAAGTATGAGAGAGCTGAACAAGCCACTCTCCATATTGATTTTTCAAGGCACCACAATACTCTCAGGTCAGTTCTGAATCTGTCTTGTTCTACTGAGTCGTCATACATGTGGCAGGGACTGAGATCTTGCTCTCAATAACCCACATCTCCTGCTGCTGAACTCGTCCCTCCCAAAATCGCTAGAGCACTTTTGCCAGCTGAGCTGATGGTTTGATTAAAGTGCTTGCCAAATAGGCAGCAAGTAGGAAGATGGAAGTTTCAATCCCCAGCACCCACATGAATGCTGGACAGGCTAGTTTGCCAGGTTGGCAAACTCTGGCTTCATTAGATGATCCTTGCCTCAGTGACTATACGAGAGGAAGCCTCCCATGTCAATTGCACATCTTTATACCCACATGCACACCACACACACACAAGAAAAAGAAAAAGACACTTTTACAGTGAACACACTCAGATGCTTATCTTATGAGAATTAAGGTTTAAGATGAATCAGGTTTTCAGCAGTAGATAAAATGATGAGTTCTGGGTTTTAGTTTATAAATTTATGTTTTCTATTTGTCAAAGACTTGTTGCTTGCTCCTTGTTTCTGGTTTCCCAGTTTAATAAATATATTCATGAGATTCCAGTTATTTCAAATGCATTTTCTGTGAATTGCTTAATAGCTTTATAGATTATTTGGGGTATTTTCAGGTTTTTGAGAGTATTTTAAGTTAGGTAATTTAGAAAAACATTTGTCAGCAATTTTTCACTTTTCTATTAACCACCCCTAACATAACGCCTACAATTACTGTGTGTTTACAGTTTATATAGAATAGCCACCCTGGGCCTCGTGTTTCCGTACGAATGAAAGCAGGGTCAAAAGATCACATGGAACTGCAGTGATTTAGATGTCAGCAAGTATAATCTTCAACATATGGGAGGAGTAAAAGAGGGTGTGTGGTGAAGCAGGCGGAGGTCAGGAAGCCACACCCAACCCCCATCTGGCCTCAAGTTGGGCAGAGGACAGGGTGTGCTGTGCATTGGGTCTGCCCGATGAAGGGTCTTGGCAGATTCCCATTGTCTTCCCTCAAACCCTGCGATCCAAGCTAGAAAGCAGCATCACCCCACCAAAGCACAGCAAGTTCTCCTAGCTGTAAAATCCTGTCGTATCTTGGCACACTCAACATAAGTTAGAGAAAGAGAATCAAATAAAACACAGGAATTCTCCATATCGAACCAACTAATGATATAGATGATGAAGGAGATAAGATATAGAAGATAAGGAGGACCTCAGTCAGTGAGGCTTGATGGAGACATGAAGAGTTGAGTTGGTTCCTGGAGAGCAAAGATATGAGAACAGAAGAGGTGAGAACATCCACTGTAGGAAAGAAGCCCTGAGCCTGGACAGAGACGGAAATGAACATGGCCCACTCAGGGAACAAGGTTGTTACAGAAAATGAAAGTTGTCTACTGATGTGTAAATTTCTGGTTAAAAAAAATCACATTCTAATATCTATGTCCTATTGCTTGGGCTTGCACAGGGACAATTGAAAGGCTCATGTTTATAAAACAATTACCCTCTCACCTGAAATCATATAATCATATTTAATTAGATGTCCTTTTTTTTTTTTTAATTCTGCTCTCTGGCAACCCAATCAGGAAGCAGAGTCACAGCTTGACAAAAACAGAGAATGGAGTATGTGGGACCAGGGAGAATGTCTGAGAGGGTGAGGCCACACTGCCGTGGGACTGATGCAGGACTGAGGGATAGCATGCCTGAAAGATGTCATGGGACACTGAGAGATGTTGGACAGGTCAATGGCATAGATAAGACTTGAAGCAGGGCTTGCTAGGGTAGGGAGAACAGATCCCTGCGGCCTGGGTTCTGAAGCAAATGAAAAGTCCATTAGGGAGCAAATTGACCCACTCTGAAAACTAATTAGGATGGCTAGCGGAAGAGAGGGCCGAGTGTGATGGTGTGACTTATGGTCCACTGAACACCCATCACAAGTAGCTTCGAGCCAGGGAGTGACTGGGGGAGGGAGCAGATGATCAGAGATTATAGAGTTTGTGGTGATGGTGGAATAGCTAGGTGGAAGAGCAGTTAACAGCTAGAAACGCCGACTAGCTGGGAAGGAAGCCGAGGCAGCGCAGTAACGGCAGCCTGCTTCTACTGAACACTTACTGTATGTCAGGACACTGATGTGCGTTACCGTATTAGATGCTCACACCCAGTTCTGGGAAGCTTCCGTTTGCAGTCCCGTGAGAAAGGTGAAAGAGTGGAGCGCGGAGGGCGGTGCCAGCTGTCCACAGGTCAGGACTGCAGCAGCTCGAAGACAGTGGAAAATGCAACCCAAGCCCAGATTTGTGTGTAACCTAGATTCCTGGTCCTTTCTTGTTTCAGATCTGAGTGGACATTATAGAATTCTTCGCCTTTGGGATAATATCGCTGAGGAAATGGAAATAGTTTATACAAAGAGCTTTCACTTATTATTGTAATCACCTTTTCGTTTTTTATTTTTATATTTTTAGTCAGGGTCTCACTCTGTAGCCCAAACTGGCGATCTTGTCTCAGCTTCCTGTACTGGGTATACAGGAATGGGTATGATACCTAATTTTATTGTTATATATTTATTGCCTATTGTTTCCCCCTTATTACATCATTTTTCATTTCCCCATAATTTTTCTAACTGTAATAGAGATTGTGCTGAAGAACAAAACAAGGACCTGGTTACCCTCTAGTGGGGTCATCTGCTCAAAATCGTCAGCAGAGACTAGCCTGGCTAAGCCACTCAGGAGTCTTAAAGAGTGTGGCCCAAGCTTGCACTGCGGTGCCCGCTTTGTTTTGGAGGTTGTTTGTATTAGGAAGGCTGCAGAAAACACTTCATGAAATTACCTACACCCTTCAGTGGTAGAGCATTTGCCTGGCAGGTGCAAGGCTCTAGAGTGCATGATCAACACCAGGAAAAAAGAGAAGAAAGAAAAGAAAAAGAATTATGTTATTTTATTATGCTAAAACTCTAAATTAGAAATATATTTCAAGGAAATAATCACTTTCGGACGTTGTATGTAGACTTCTTTTTAAGGAATCACTTTTTACTTTTTTGTTTGTATTTTGCCTGCATGTATGGACAGAGGTGAAGCACCCATGTGCAGCACCCACGCATGCCAGAAGGGAGTATTGGGAGCCCTGGAATTGCAGTTGGGGGTGGGATGGTAAGCTGTTGTTATGTGAATGCTGGGAACTGAACCCTGGTCTCCTTCCTGTGAGAGCAGCGAGCGCCCTTATCAGGTGAACAGTCTTTAGTCCCTGGAGAAGAATCTTTATTTGCAACAGGCACACTTTATTACTAAGCAGAAAATTCAAAAATAAGGGAGCTGTTTAATATTATTCCATAATTTTGAATTTTATAGAGCCCTTAGAATAGTTAAAGGTGCTGGAAAATAGTCAGGTTTTTAATGTTACATGTGAAAAAAAAGACTATAAAATTATATTCGTGGTATGATCATTTTTTTTCATATATATGTGAAAAATTATATATTTATATAAATATATTTGTATACTTACATATAATTTCATGTGCATACATACATACACACATATATGAATTACGTTTGAGAATTCATAAGCTGACATGTTAACAGCAGGGATTTCTTGTCAGTGAAGAATACACACTACTTTATAACCAGCATCAAAGCCCAATACTGTCTACACAAAGACTCTGTCCTGTGCCCTGCCGTCATGGTGGACAATATGTGCTAATTCAGCGCTATGTGTGGCCTCCTCACCCGGTTCAGAGCGTATCCTGTTTGTGACAGCGTTAACTCTTGGTCATGGAAAAGCTTGTGATGCGCTGGCCACCTCCATGACTTCACTGTATTCACAGGCAACAGGAAAAGAACACACACACATACACATGCACACACACACACACACACACACACACACACTTTTTTTTTCCGTAATTGTTTTAGTAATAATTGACAATTGGAGGAAATGAATGGCAGAAAACAATTACAGGCAGACAAGATGTCAGCAGATCCGACTGGGAATTTCAGTGGCACCCCGTCTCCTCCGCTTTATTCCTGAGCTCACTTCAGATATTATTGTTTTGTTCTCAATCTACTGCTGAAATCACTATTTTTTTTTTTCTTTTTTACTAGCAGTCACACGATTCTTTGCTGGCAGCATGCCCCCCCCATGTGTGTTGAATTCAACAATATGGTAATCCATACCAGGAATTGGTGTTGAATAGTTTATGCTTACTGCTATGCGGGGAACTCCTCCCTGCACACAAATCCAGAAACACTATTCAGCAATATCTCTGGAATTTTCCTGCATCAGACTAGCTGCCTGCAGCCCAGACATGAACTGTTAAAATTTTTACTTTCTACTTAACTTGAACTTGAAACAATCACATTCATGTTTCTATTTCTGCAAAATGATCTCTTGGCTTTGTTTAGTGGCAGTAGATAGGGCTAGGGGGTAGGGGTGAAGGTGGTGAGCAGAAACTCAGGATGAATGATTCATGATTTGCCGTCCAGTTTCTATGCCATGATATGGGAATAGTCAATGACGCCTTAGATGAAAATGAAGAGTGTATTATCAACCAGGATACGCTTAAGGGAGGTGAGGTGCCACTCACCTTTTACCGGCTTATGCCCATGGCTGTTGTGATGTAAAGTATTTAGATTCCGAGCATGGGGGAGCTGAGCAAGCAAAGGCTGTTACAACCTTTGTCCTATTTGTTTTCCAATGAATTCGGTCTGGACTAAAATTCTGCAGTAGCTCAGACTACACCGCTTTGTACTAGGGAGGCCTTAAGACCAGTGGCATCCCACAGGGATCTACAGCGAGCCACAGGTGAGCCACGTGGCTTATTTCACCTTGTCAAGTGACCGCATTAAAATATAATCGAAATAACTAGGTTCAGTAAATTTTAGCAAATAATTTCATTTAACCACTTGGCTCTAGATCATTACCGATTCAACACATGATAGATCCAAAAACAGTTTATGAGATACTTTACATTTTCCTTCTCCCCCCCACCATCTTTGAAGTTTCTGTTTTGAATTCAGACTGGCTCCATTTCAAGTGCTTGGTAGCTTTGAGTGTCTAGCGGCTGCTGTGAGTGTCCACACATGTAACATTTGGATTATGATCTACCACTTGGGGTCCAGAATCTCCATCCTACCCAGATTGTTGGTAACCCTTTGGGGTCTCAACTAAGCTAAATAGTTAAAAGCAGGCAAAGAACTGATGGCTTTTGTCATGTGGTCTATTAGAACATCTCAAAGTTTGATGGGTCTGAGAAACTACTGATTTCTCAATTGAAGCCATAAGTAAACAGTGCTGGGGAGGGGGCACAGTGGGTAAAGTGTTTTCTGAGCAGTTCTGAGGACCTAAGTTTGCATCCTTAAAACCTCCTCCCCCATAAAAGCTGGAAGTGATGGCCTGCCTCTATAGCCCCAGAACTTGGGGTACAGAAACAGAAAGATGCTGGGGAACTGCCAGTATGCCCCAAATGGAAAGCTCCATGTTCTGTCTCCAAAGATGAGGTGGCAGCTGCTAGACACCCATGCCTGACTCCTGGCTTCCGTGCAGGACTCGTGTATCTGCCAGACACACACATACAACACCGGCAGGAGAGTAATGCAGATTCAAAACAAATCTGGATTACATATTTGTAATAGACTTTATTTTATCATCACAATGATCCCGGTGAATCTAGGCTCAGAGTAGATTCTTCTATACAGACTGAAACAGAGTTCCAGAAAGCATTTGTGATTTTGTGCTTCTAAAACTGCATCAAAAGGAAGACATTTTTAGCAATTAAAATGCGCACGCACGCACACACACACACACACACACACACACACACAGTTCTAGCATTGTGACTAGTTGCTGATGTTTCATTAAAGGGTAGGAAGCATGCTTCAATAGTGTAGTGTGACTCTCTGCCCTGGGGACTCCCATGCCAGTCAGCTGGGGTGATAAAGATAGCTCTATGCGCTCAATAAGGAGATGCAAAAATAAACCTGTGGAGGAGCATATAAAACCAGAGAACCCTGTAGGTTTCCAAAGGCGGAGACGAGGAAATCCAGGCTCCTGGAGCCCTGAAGAGGAGCTACGGCCAACTGCAGCAGTACTATTTGGGGTTCATTTCTGGTTACACAAGGGTTTGATTATGAAGGTAGATTTAGAGCAGTCAGAAAAATTCCAGACGCAGAAGAAAAGCTAATACCAATGTCTGAAATGCAAGTAATGCCCGTTTGCTGCATGGCTCACTCGCTGGGAATGCTCCAAAAGCTGGGGGATTTTCCTGGCCCTCTCAATTCACTTTCCATTTTCTGCGCTGGAACAGAGCTATAAATAGTGATCAGGCGTCTGAACCTAAAATGCCATATGTCTTCAATGAAATTGTTTCAGTGCATCTACAATGGGTATACACCCATTGGACAAAGCTCGGGCTTGATAAGCTATTGTTTAATGTAAATATGTTATTGAATTGCTTAAATTATTCATTTTATTTGCAAAGAATATAAGGGTTTATATGGTATTTTTACAGTGATGCAATGCACTATATACACACACTATTAATATGTTAATAATTATACGATAAATCCTTGCATAATATGTTAATAAACAAAATAGCCAACATAATAAGCCAACGTATCTTCACCTTGTGTGTAAAGAACCAAGCACTAGTAAAGACTGTAGGAAGCAGATGCTACCCTGAGTTCCAGGATCAGCCTGAGAGGTAAATCCTATCTGTTTTACCTGTGCATGTTGGTAGGAAAGCAAAACCATTAATAAAGAATGGGGAAATACAAGTCTCATGAAAGTCACTTACCTAAGTGACTTGGGAACAGTCCCTTTTAGTCTTTCATGTTTAACTTTACTTCCAAAAGCTGACCTTGGCACTTAATGCATAACCCTATTTAGGATTCCTTTCTATCTCCTGGTCATGCCTCTGAGAGAGGGGAGGGAAGTCTGTGGGGGTGATCCTAGCTGACACTCCTAGCAGTGGGATATGGAGCCTGAAGTCTCCATCTACCTCCTGTAGCCAGACTTCCAGTGGAGGGAGGGGGACACAATCCAACCATAACACTTTCAATCCAAACTTTGTCCTGCCTATAAGAAATGTAGGGATTAAGATGGAGCAGAGATGGAGAGAATTGTCAACCAAAGTCTGGCTCAAGCTGAGACCCACCCCATGGGAGAGAGCCAACCTGTGGCACTATTAATGATGCTCTGCTATGCTTGCAGACAGGAGCCTATTGTAACTGTCTTCTGAGAGGCTCATCCAGCAGCTGATGGAAACAGATACAGAGACCCATAGCCAAACAATAGGCTGAGCTTTGGAGTTTTGTGGAAGAGTGGAAGGAAGGCTTGAGGGATTTGGAAGGGTCAAGGACACCATAAGAAGACCTGCAGAGTAAACTAACCTGGGCCCATGGGGCCCACAGAGACTGAACCGCCAACCAAAGAGCATGCATGAGCTGGACCTAGAACCCCTATATAGATGTGCAGCTTGCTCTTTGTGTGGGTCCCCTAACAATGGGAACAGGGCTATCTCTGACTCTGTCTGCTGCCTTTGGATCCCTTTCCCAAAGATGGGCTTCCTTTTCTGGTCTCAGTGTAAGACGATGAGCTTAGTCCTCCTGTGACTTGAGGTACCAGGGTGGGTTGTACCACTTAAGACCCTCCTTATCTGAAAAGAAGTAGTGGGAAGCATGGGGAGAGGAAGAGTGAGGGCAGGACTGGATGAAGCGGGGAGGGAGCTGGTATCCGGCTGGAAAGTGATTAAAATTTCAAAAGGGACTACACTGATTTACAAATAGGTGAGGTTTTACTGAAGGATAGAAGACAGCAAATTGCAGAGGCAGTTTAGAATTAAATCCTGAAGTGTATTGGGAATGAAACTAGACAAATCAGCTCAGGACTGCTTGGGAAGAGGGTGAGACTGGGCTTGGAAGAATGACTCTCTGAAGCCTTTGGGGTCTGGGAAAGGAAAGGGAGGGGTATGTCGTTAGCTTTCACATCCCAGTTTTTTTTTGTTTGTTTTGTTTTTTGTGTTTTTTCAATTTTATTTTTATTAATTACAATTTATTCGCTTTGTATCCCCCCTGTAGCTTCCTCCCTGCTCCCCTCCTCCTCTTACACCCATCCCCCTCCCCCAGTCCAGTGATAGGGGAGGTCTTCCTCTCCTTCCTTCTGATCCTAGTCTATCAAGTCTCATCAGGACTGGCTGCATTATCTTCCTTTGTAGCCTGGTAAGGCTGCTCTCCCTTCAGGGGGTGATCAAAGAGCAGGGCAATCAGTTCATATCAGAGACAGGACACTATCTCTGGAACCCACTTGGACACTGAACTGCCATGGGCTACATCTGTGCAGGGGTTCTAGGTTATCTCCATGAATGGTCCTTGGTTGGAGTATCAGTCTCAGAAAAGACCCCTGTGCCCAGATGTTTTGGTTCTGTTACTCCTGTCCTCTCCAGGTCTTACTATTTCCCACTTCTTTCATAAGATTCCTGCACTTTGCCCAAAGGTTGGCCATAAGTCTCAGCATCTGCTTTGATACCCTGCAGGATAGAGCCTTTCAGAGGCCCTCTGTGGGAGGCTCCTGTTCTGTTCCCTGTTTTCTCCCTCTTCTGACGTCCACCCTCTCTGCCTTTTAGGATGGGGATTGAGCATTTTAACCAGAGTCCTCCTTCTTGATCAGCTTCTTTAGGTGTACAGATTTTTAAGTAGGTTTATCCTATATCATATGACTAATGTCCAATTATGAGTGAGTGTATACCCTGTGTGTCTTTCTGCTTCTGGGATACCTCACTCAGGATGATCCTTTCCAGTTCCCACCATTTACCTGCAAATTTCATGATTTCCTTGTTTTTTTATTGCTGAATAATATTCCATTGTGTAGATGTACCACAATTTCTGTATCCATTCCTCAGTTGAGGGACATCTGGGTCACATCCCAGTTTTTAAGCATTAGTGAGTAGCAGCAAGCTGGATTCTGCGATTGTTTTCTCTTTGTTTGTTTTTGTTTGCTTTTCTTATATTTATGGTTGTGAGCCTAGCCTTTAACGGCTGAGCCATCTCTCCAGGCCTTTTGTTTGCTTTTCTAAGCACTTGGAAGTGAGGTGCTTATAGCAATGCCAGACACAACTTGATCTTCCGTGAAGGTCAAAAAATCTGGGCTGAGTGTGCCAGTGTTTACTTTTACAAAACAGTAAGTAAATCCAGGGACCCACAAGGAGGTTGGGACAGAAGTTTGAGACAGGGAAAGAGAAAACACTTGCTATACTTGATTCTCCCTGAGAACTAAGGAGGTTTCTTTTGTCCTAGGGGCCTGGCCAACAAAGACAAACAGTGGTGACTGTGCCATTGGGGTGTCCTGAGGTGTGTTTTTCAGATAACACCACCCTAAGGCTCTTCTGTCATTAACCATCCTTTTTCAGTACCTCCTTTCTTGGTTTCTTTGTCTTTTACTTAGGTCATTTTCTGTCAAATATCTGCATTTCCCTGTGAAATAATCTTCCTTCTGGAACCCTCCACCTGTCACCCCTCCACACACACACACACACACACACACACACACACACACACACACACACCATGATTTTCTCTTTTCTCCATCACAATTTGAAGTTAACAAATCTGACCTCTGTCCTCAAACTCACTGAAAGCCAGGGAGAAACTGTCCAGGTGAATAATGTTTTTCAGCTTTTATCCTCTTTGATCTTTTTGCCTTTGAAGATCCTAACCTTTTCCAGGATTAGACACTGCTTGGTCCTGGTGTTCTTCCTACTGTAAACACTTAATTGATGTGTGTGTGTGTGTGTATATTTGTGTTGTGTGTGTTTGTGTGTTTTATATATTTGTGTGTGTTTTTCATGTGTGTTTGTGTGTTGTGTATGTTTGTGTATGTATATTTGTATATGTGTTTGTTTGTGTGTGTGTGCACATATGCTAGTGTGCCTGTGCCATAGCATTCATGTGGAAGTTAGAGGACAACTTCTGGGGAGCGGGTCCTCTCCTTCCACCTTGTTTTGAAGCAGGGTCTCTCTTGTTTTGTCATTGTGCTGTGTAAGAGAGTTTTCAGCTGATCTCCCTGTCTGTGCTGCTCATCTTCCCATAGGAGTGCCAGGATTACAGATGTGTACTGCCACATCTGGCTTTTTAAATTGAGCTCAGGTGGTCATGCTCATGTGGCAAGTGCTCTTACCCACTGAGCCATCTTCTTAGTCCTTCTAACCTTTCAAAGAACTTCACCTTCTCCCCACAAACGTCACTGTTTCCCACTTCTCTCTAAATCCATTCTCCCCAGGTACACTTTTTTGCCACCAGTGTGCAAATAACCCTGAGCTTCCTTAAACAGCTTTGAGAGAATTGGAGCTTACGTCGTATGTCCACCATTGTCTAGTTGTCTGCAGTATCGCTCTTCTTGATGTTCCTCAAACAGGGTTTCTGAGATGAGAATCGAGTCCTCCATCGATGTCTGCTGTGTGGTTCTTGGTCCTTGAGGTGCTGACATCACTCTGCAGCTGTGGCCATACATCCCTCCATCATGCCCTTCACCCACCGTGAACCCAATTGGGCACCCTTTCTGTGAAATGTGTCTTCTATTCTCCGCACTGTTCTTCCATTCCTGTTCCTTTTCTCCTCATTTCTGGAGTCTCGTAGTGACCACACAGCCGGTTCCCTTCTTGTAGGGACTCCCTTTCCATATACTCAGTCCAAAGTCCTGAGAGAACAGTGAGTCTGGGAGAAGGTGCAAGCTGCCTAGAGTCTTAGCCAGCTTGCAAGAAACAGAGATATAGACAAAGTGTTTTATCTGTTCCAAGTAAAGCCATGTGTTACATAAATGGAAGAAGTAACCAGGGAGGTGAGGGCCTTTCTCTAGAAACCACAAGGTCAGGGGCTAAGGCTACATGATGGAACATGACGGGCACTTCCTTATCCCTTCCTTCATTCTCCCACCCAGCTTCTTCTTTCTTAACCTTGCCCTACACCCACACACAGGAATAGAAAGAAGTCTAGCAACTCCCGGTTTATCTCTCATAGAAATTGATACACCTATTGTGAGGCTAAATTTTTGTTATTCTGTTTTTGAGGCTTGGTCTCAACTATGTATCCCTGACTAGCCTGAAACTTGCTATATACACGAGATTAGCCTTGAACCCAAAGAGATCTGTGGCTCTGTGTCCTGAGTGCTGGGATTAAAGGTGGGAACAACCAAGCCTGGTTAATTTAATTTTTGAACATTTATTTGTATATAGACAGGGTCTCCCTGTGTTTACCAGGCTGGCCTCCCACTCAGTATATAGCCCAACCTTGCTTCAAACTTTTAATCCTCCTGCCTCTGCTTCTGAAGTACTAACATTACAGTTCATGATACCCAGCTCTAGCCCATTATAGATTTGTTTTGTTTTGTTTTGTTCCACGCTGTTGTGGTTGGAAAAGCGACTTGACAAGGTTTCAGTCTTTTGTAATTTGTTAAGACTTGTTTTATGTCCTAATACCTGGCCTATTCTGGAGGCTGTTCTGAGTGTGCTTAAAAGAATGCATGTTCCATGGTTGGATGGAAGCTCCTCAGTGCTATGTCCATTCAGCCTAGGGTGTATTGTTCAACTCTATCATTTCTACCTTGGCTTATTTTCCATTACTGAATGCTAGGTGTCTAAATTTCCTATGATTATATTGTGTATTTCTACCTGAAGTCCTGTTCAAATATCTAAGCATTTCAATAATAATCACACGTATTTATAGTTATTAGAGCCTTTTATGAATTAATTCCTTTATCATTTAATGCATTTCTTTTGTCTTGTTTTACAGCTGTTGACTTGGCATCTTTTATTTGTAGCTACCTCTGTTCTTTTGGCTTATCTTGCACATGGAATGCCCCTTTGCATCCCTTTACCTTCAGAGTGGCCGACAGCAGACCCTTGTAAACAACACAGAGTTGAATCTTTGGTTTTTATTCATGCAGCCACTTTATGGCTTTTGACTCAATCCATTTAGCAAGCAACCACTGATAGGTAGGGACTCTATAGTGTAATTTTTAGTTGCTTTCTACTCTCCTGTGTATATGTGGTGTATGCATGTGTCTACCTGTTTGTGCATGGATGTACTTGTCCATATGTGCATGTATGGAGGCCACAAGTTATGTTGAATGTCTTCTATGACTCTCCAACTCACTTTTTTTTTTTTGAAAGAGGGTCTCTCACCAAACCTGGAGCTTGCTAATCGGCTAGACCGGCTGACAAGCAAATCCCTAGGATACACCTGCCCTGAAAAGGGGTGGGTGCGCCACACCTGATATTTCATGTGGGTGATGGGGCTGCAAACTCAGCGTGCTTGGGCAGCGAGCACTAAACAGCAGAGACATTTCCCCAGCTCGTGGCCCACTGTTTTAGAGATCTTTTGTTCATTCTTCCCCGGAGGCTGACTCCTTTGTGGTCTAATTTTTGTTGTTGTTGTGGGAGTCTGCTTTGATTCCTAACTTTTTATCTCTTGTTTGCTCCACAGGCTTTGCTTTGTTGTTACCACCGGAGGCTTACATAAAACATCTGATATTTTTAGCCATCTGTTTCAAGCTGAAAACAATACCTTTTTTTGTTATTGATGTCACAATTTACGTCATTCTATATTGTGAATCTATTAATACAATAATGTAGCTATAGCTAATATTAATATATTTTGAATTCTACTTTCATGCAATACTTAAAAGTGACTAGGCCATCACCATTATGGCATTAGAATACATATGGGCTCATACTTACTATGGGCTTACAATTTTATTTTTAGTCTTTTGATGGTCAAAAGTGAGCCCATTCTATTGGAATCATATTTCAAATATCATATTTTGATCATTTTTTTTCCAGCCAGTGATATACAGCATTTATTCTGTGATGATACTGGACAGTGGCCATGAGTTCCCTGACAGGCATATGATACAGAACAACCAACTGGCCCTCTATACCCAACTGTATTGTCATGCTGCAATGCATGGAAGGTTTGGTGAAATAATTGCTTTTTTGACTCATAATATTTTTGACATCTGATGCTCTTTTGGGGGTGTGGTACCATTGTAGGTGGAGGAGTAGCCGCATTCTGAACTTTGCTAGATACTCACTTTTTAACAGAGATGAGTTTAACGTCTTTAAATTTTATTTATTGTTTTCAGTGGATGGGTATTTTGTCTTCCTGTGGTGTCTGTGCAGAGGCCAGAAGAGGGCATCAGCTCCACTTGGGCTGGAATAGCTGTTGTGAATTGCCATGTGGGTGCTGGGAGCCAAACCCTGGTCCTCTGTAAGAACAACCAGTACCCTAATCCACTGAGCCATTGCTCCGCCCGTAGAGATGAGTTTGATACTTCCACACAGCTAGTTAATAACTTTTCACTGTGAAGACCTCTCTTTAGCTCCTAAGGCATGTCTAATTAGTGATGAAGCCTCACACCTCTTGTGTGTCTGGGGAAGTCCCTTTTCTCTTCTTCATTTCTGGAAGATGGCCTTGCCAGGTTTATTATCTTTGGCGGACAGATTTTTTTTTTTTCTTTCAGCTTCTGTATACATCATTCCATTTTTTTTTTCGTGGACTACAAGGTTTTCTGAGAATTGTCTTCTGAAAGTTTTCTATTTATGTGGTGAGTTGCTTTCTTTCTTGCCTTGCTGCTTTTCCTTATTTACTTTGTCTTTGAGTTTTGAGAAATGATTACATTGTGTCAGTGTGACGATATCTTCCTATGTTAACTACTTGAGGTTCATTGGACTTCAGGGATCTGAATGTTTATTTTTCTGTCTACATCTTAGTAAGTTTCTGTCAACTCAATTACGCACTTGGAGATTTGCAGAAAGCATGGAGAATGCAAACGGGGCAGAAGTTTACTGGAGGAAATAACAATATCTTCCTGGCGTGGCATCAGAATTCCTTCAGAATGAGGCAATGCTTTTTATGTCCTTACCTTGGAAGTTGAACTGTCACTTTTCATGTTGGCCAGAGAGGATCTGCCTTGATTCAGTGTGAGTAAGGGCTACACAAGAGTCCATGAGGCTGGCTGAGGGCCATTGCAGGCTACTGCACACATGCACCAACTCAGCCTTCACAAAGTTGTGATTAGAGAATCTCATTTTTCTTTGCGGTGCAATATGTTAACTTTTTAATAAGGATTTATGATTTTTAGAATCACAAACCTGTAAGTCAGCAAAAGTTCATTAAGCTGTGTTCCAGAGTGTAGAAAGTTGTCCTCTACCACGGTGACATGAAGGTGAATGATCTAGACCTTCTTTTGCTTCTGACAAATCTGTTAACAAGGAAAGTGGAGCTTGGCTAGGAGGAGGGATAGTTTCAAAGGCAAAACACAAGGCTGGGAAGAATGAGCCAAAGTGGAACATCTAAGGAAGGAATGAAAGCACCCAAGGGCCAAGACGTCAAAATGAGTTGATCTTTTCATAAATATGAACATATTACAAAGGCTTCCAGCTTCCAGCTTCCAGCTAGAGATGTCTTCCCCTCCTTCTTCCCCTCCTCACCTACTTTTGCTTCTTTCTAATATTGTATTCAAATGAGATCAAAGAGTTTTTGCATAAAAGAGAGATCATGTCTCTTTGACTATAGCAGAGACTGGGGTTTATTCTCTCAAGAGGTTTAATATGAGATATTTTGATTGCAGGACTCTCCTCTCTGGACGAGATCCAACTGAAGACAAACATATTTCAAACTGGGGAACTGACTCCAGCTTGAGACCCAGCTCTTTTCTCCCCTTTAGCACTTGGAATGCTGTGGACACTCAGAAAAAGTTCATAGGTTGTAGGTTTATCTTAGAACTTGGCTAGAGAAAAGAAGTCATCTGATTTCACATCTGAAAACCACAAGGGTTAGGGGACAATCTACCTGAAGCGGTGTTTGCTTCTGCAGTGCTCCCAAGTGAGCAAAGCAAGAAGGTGCCAGTGACTGGCTTTGCTTGGGTCCAATGCCTACCTTGGGCAAAAGTAGACTAGGCAGGTTGAGACTGTAGTTGAAAGTGGTGGCGGAAGGAGGTGGAAACCTTGAGCAGACAGTGTCATAGTGCCAACTCAAACTTCTCAGCCTCTTCTGTAAGAGATGACATCATGTGGACAACAGCATCAAGGAACTTACAAAGTGCCTCATGAAAGTAAGAAATACATACACTTTATGTTTTGACAGTACAAGTTTTTTTTTAATTAAAAATTTTTGAGGTTATAATTTAATCACCAGGCATGATGGTACACACCTTTAACCCTAAAACTTGGGAGTCAGATATAAGAGGATCTCTCAGTTCCAGGCCAGCCTGGTCTACAAAGCTAGTTCTAGGCCAGCCATGGCTACACAGGAAAACCCTATCTTGAAAAACCAAAATAAATAAATAAAAATAAAACTTAAGCATCTCAGTTTTTCCCTTCCTCCTCCAAACTCTCCTATGAACTCCCCCTTTGGTTTCTTTCAAATTCATGGTCACTTTTTAAAAATTGTGGCTTCATCTATATATCACATATAAAATACAGATTTCATATATATTATATATCACATATATAGTATAGATACTATATACTTATATAGCTTTATATATAGTATTTATACTCTATATATTATTGTAATATCAGGGTTTTCTAGAGTAACAAAACTTACAGAACAAATCTCTCTCTATGTATGTATACACATATGTGGGTTTCATTAGAATGACTTACAGGCTGTGGTCTAGCTAAACCAACAATGGCTAGCTGTAAACAGAAAGTCCAAAATCCAGTAGTTGCTCAGTCTACAAGGCTGGATGTCTCAGCTGGTCTTCAGGATATGCTGGAATACCGAGGAAGCAGGTTCTAATGCCAGTGAAGGAATGGATGTGCTAGCAAGGTGAGAGCAAGCAAAGAACAAAAGCTTTATTCCTACATGTCCTTATATAGGCCTTCAGCAGAAGGTGTGGTCCAGAATAAAGGTGTGCCTTTCTACCTCAAGATCTCGATTAGAAGTGGATTTTTCTACTTCAGACTAAGCAAAAACTCTTACAAATATGCCTTCCATTTTTGGAATTTAGTTAATTCCTGTTATAGTAAAATTGATAACCAACAATAGATGTCACTAAAACATGATATATATATATATATGTATGTAAATATAGATATAGATATGTCTGCGTATATATAAATGCTTCCTTCTCAGTCTGTGTAATGTAACTTGTATGTGTACCTTTTCCGGAGCTGACCATTTTATATCAGGAAACCCGTAGGTGTGCTTGTCCCTGGGGGAGACCATTTCTCCCATACTGAGCTTTCCTTAGTTGCTCATAATTCTTGTGGAGGGTTGAAGACTTATCATTTTTTGTTATTCCTAACCCCATCCACGTTAACAAGTCTACTGGTATTGCTGTTGTTCAGACTTAAGACTCACTCAGCAAGACGGAAATCTTGGTACTGGAAACGGCCATCGACCTAGTAAAGTCGTGGATCTTAGAGGAGAGTCTATAATAGCCACTTTACTAAAACAACATAATCCCCAACTCCATTCCAAATGTTTCTTCTTATACACCTAGATAAATTTTACCCCCTCCCATGGAAACTTCTCTTTGCAACGGTTGGAGACCGTTACAGTAAAACCACAACTAATCAAGATGCAGAGCTGAGGTGCCCAGTCCCAACCAGCTACAACACAACTCCTGCACCTACAGCGCAGGGATCATTGCACAAGAGGGGGCACTCACTCATCTAGTTGATTTATGATTAAGATGGGCTCCGAAGAGCAGTGTGGTAGAGTAGCTTACTGTCCCTCAAAAGGACTAAGCTGAAATAGCATGAGAAGAAAGGAGAAGCCTAGTCTTGGGGTTCCTAGTCCTGTTCAATGTTCTATTTTAGCTACTCAGTGATCAGTAAGCATCACAACTTCCTTGAAAATTGGGAATAGGGAAGGACATTTGGAAAGATGCTTTCTTCAAGTAAAGAAGATTGCTGTCATGTTCCTAGTTCCGTTGTATCTCAGGCACAGTTCCCCTGCACGTCATTCCCCAACACGTGTAAAATGAATGGAGGATGAGAAAGTACTGCCATACACAGCCCAGAGGAACCACGTGGCCTCCTTTTGGAATCAGACTAAAGGATTAACTTCTGGAAAGAATTTTCCATCTGTTTCCCTGATAAGACTGATTAGAACCATCTATCTAGCTTTGCATACTCTGAACTAGCAGAGGAACTGTACCATCTGGCCCTGCTAAATTTAGTGCAGATTTCTTCAAGGAGTTCTGGCTCCATTATGCAGGCAAAGAGTTCCTTTTCCGAAATCCAAAGGAAAACAGGAGCTACCAGGTGCTAGAGATGACCATCTGAATGCATGGCCCATTCACGTAGGAAGTGTTGAGTGATTTTCCTTAGACTGGCTGGACACCTGGTAGCCAACTTCTTGTGAGTTTCATTCTTTTTGTGGTGGACTTAACGGCACAGACCTCCTTTGTACTTCTCCCATCCCTTGCTTTTCCTACTGCATCAGTCAGTGTCTTCTTTTATTTTTGGCATAAAGAACTTGCTTTTAGGTAGTGTCAAGGTTTTAGAATAGGCAGTTTAAAGGGATTGAGTTGATGAGAGGTATCTCGCTGGTCCTCTTACGTATACACGAACAACCTTATACCTCATAAAAACTGAGCTGACCTCAGGCCTGTCTCCTTGTTTGCCATTTAGTGACAGGCTTTACTCACTGATTGTGAATTGAGACAATCTACACTGTGGTCATTAAAATATTATGTAACTTTAGTTTTTAGTATCACATGTTTTTTTTTTTTTTTATCTCTCTTGTTTCTGTCTCTGTCTCTCACCTTCTTTTGAATTCTTAAAGTTTGCTATATTCCATTTTTCTCTATTTGTGTTTTGGAAGTTACACAATATGTCTTCTTTGTTTTATAATTGGAACACACACTCTATTTAACAAAGTCTAATATCAACATAGTTAATCTGAGGCAGGCTTGTGACCCACATGAACTATTTCAGCATTTGAGAGGCTAGAGTTCGAAGCTAGCTTCAGCTACATAGTAAATTTGTTCAAAGGCAGTCTGAGCTGTTCATTAAGATCTTGTCTAAAAAAAACTGAAATCAAATCAAGGCAACAACAATAAAACACCACCGCCAGCCTCCTCCTGAGTACGTAAGACCTTAGAGATCTTTAATTCTGAACTCATTCTTCTTCAGTGCTATCACTGTAAGGGGTCCCCAGAGTAAACACAGAACACACCCAGACACCAAGTTCTCAGAACAAAGGAGATTTATTACCCTGGAGGGATAGGGTTGGGGCCTGGGCACTGCCTCTGAATAGGATAAAGACAGGTGTTTCTGCAGGAGTGGTTTTAAAAGAGGAAATGGGGAAGTCTGTGATAGGGTGAGTTGGGAAGTCCTGATGGGACATGTTAGCCAGATAATGAATTTTGATTGCTGGACATTGGTGTTTTGATAGCTGGAATTTGAAGTTTTAGTCAGGCATAAGGAAGTAGTCAAATAAGGGAATAGACCTTGGGGGCTGCCTTTAGGAGTGTACTCTAACTGGCTTAACAATTATTGGGCCTGTTAGCCCTTCCACAACTGCTGAACATTTAATTTCTACTTAAAAAAAAAAAAACTGCCAAGATACAATGGGCATAAAATAAATTGTGCATATTTAAACTACAATTAGATTTCTTGACATAGCACAAATGCATAAAATAACTGTTACAATAATGATTAAGATACCACAGAACAGATTTGGTATAAAGGAGATTTATTGTGGGAGATAGGGAGAGAGAAAGGAGGGTGCAGAGAGAGAAAGAGACAGAGACAGAGAAGAGAGAAACCAAGAGAGAGGAGAGAGAGAGAGAGAGAGAGTGTGTGTGTGTGTGAGAGAGATTGAGAGTGGGCCCTTTTTATCCGGCACACACCTGGTGGCACCTCTGGAGGTGGTGGCAGGTGATGACATCAGAAGTTGCTAGGCCCCTGAAAGACAGGCTAGTGGAATTGCCTGTGAACCAACAAGGACCACCATAATAATAAAGGCAATAAACATCATACTTCCAAAACAAATCAATCCAGCTCACACTCAGATAAGATCACTGTATGGTATGAAGATCTGCTAGTTTCCTGAAAACGTTAAAAGTTCTAAAAGCCTGATGGCTGGGAAGGAAGAAGAGGAAGCAGCAGAGGTCCTACCATCCTTTCCAAGCACACACATCCGATAACCGAGAGTCCTCCCATTAAACCCCACGCCTTACAGGCCTTATTGCCTTGACACAGCACTGGGATGTGGCTGAGCCTCTCACACCGGTGTCTGGGGCATTTATTCAAACCATTTCAACACTGAGTTTGTATTTCACTTAAATTTTACTTTTAGGGCCAAAGAGTCGGCTCAGTGGCTAAATGTGCTTGTCGCACAAGGCTGATGACCAATGTTCAGTCCCTGGAAACTGTTTGAAGGTCAAGAGAGAGCCAACTCTACGGAGTTGTCTTCTGATCTCCACATATGTGCATTTCCCCTGCCACTAATAAATAACGATAATAATAATAATGATAATAAATGCTGATTGTAGAGGATGAACTATTTATTATAAATATAATTGGTGCTAAAATTAATCATATAAGCAAATCAAAAGTAGAATCCTGTTTGGTTTCATAAGAATAGATATATATTTGTTTTCATCTTTTCTCCTGGCTGCATGGTGTATACTTCATTGAATATTCATTCTGGTTATTTTGACCAACTGTTTCTTGTCTTTGGTCCTTTTTTTCTTCTTTCCTAAGACAGAGAAGCCCGGAACTCACGATTGGAACCTTGGCTGGTCCTCAACTCACATAATCCTGCCATAACACTCCACCTGAGAATTAGTATCACAGGTGTGAGGCTCTGATTTCTGCCTCCTCCCCTAATCTTTGAGTTGTTTTTCTTTTTAGCATGACATATGTTGAGTTTGTTTTACATGCGTCTCTGTTCACTTGCTGGCTATTTTTATAGGCCAAACTTCTGAAGTAGAATGTATTATTTCCTTTCTAAAAACCTATGCAGGAAACCAGTGCAGCCACCTTTTGAGTTGTGTGTTTCCATTTCCTTATTCAAAATGAAGTCTTTTTTTTTCTTTCTCTTCAGAGGTTCAGTTTATACATGACTGAGTGGGGAATGAGAACCCCATCGCCTGTTCTATGGAATGCAATTCCCCAGCTCATCCTATTACCTCTCTTACTAGGTTAGAAAAGGACTAACAAAGAAAATAAAAGAATTTGTGGTAGAATCATCAGGAAGATTACTATGAATTTTAAGCAAACAGCAGTCTATGGGATTGGGGTCCAGGGGACCATTTAAAGCACTTTTATTCTTACCTGGCCTTTCAATTGAGGACATGGAGGTGAGAGCTAGGGTTCATTGATCATTGAGTCCACAGGTGCCATAAAGTCACTGTGTATCTAGGCAGCAGAGACTTGCCTGCCTGTATTTTGTTCTGAAGGAAAAAACATTGCTCACCTGGGCCAATAAGTTGGATACAAAAACAGACTTGTATTTATTTTACCTAATTAATGTGTTCTTGAATTGTGTGTGTTGAACTTAGATTGGTGAGGTGTTATTTATTTATTTATTTTTTTTATGAACCAGGAGCCTATGTATATCTCATACGCTTTAAACAAATGTGTTTTTAAAAACAAAGAATGCTTGAGAATTATGAACAAATTCCCTCGTCTGTGTATTTGTCTGTGTATTTCCCTTGTATGTCTATTTCTTATACAACTTACAATTTTTTTCTCTTAAGGCCAGGAATCTGGAGTGTAATTGTTAGTGAGTTAAAATGTGGCTGTAGGTGCTAACATAGCTGTGAATAGTAATGCAGACTGCATACACTATTAAAAATACTCTCGTTCTAAGGTCTTAGTCTAATTTACCACACTAAAGTACGCAACAAAGACTTAGACGGTAGAAGAGTTGGTTTTGTTTGTTGACAAACTATCACATCTGGGGGGGGGAGTATTTGTGGACATTGGTGATTCTTGGCCCTAGGTTGATATTATATTCTTGCCTTGGGTGTCACGTGAGGTGCTGGCTCTTCAGTTACAAGATTATAGGCCTGCAAGCCACACAGAGTCATGTGTGGGAGGGACTGACCACCTCCCAGCAGCAGTGCATGCTGGGAATGTGCAGGAAGATGCTTCAAGATAACCTTACGGTTTTGGTTCTTTAAAGCCTGCCACTTTTTAGCTTCTCATGAAAACTGATCATTATTATTATTATTATTTCCCTAAGACAGAGAAGCCTGGAACTCACTATTGTAACCTAGGCTGGTCCTCAACTCACATAATCCTGCCATAACACTCCACCTGAGAATTAGTATTCCAGGCGTGAGGCTCTGATTCCTGCTTGATTATTTTTTTTCTTTTCTTTTTTTTTTTTTGCCAACCAGCAATTAATCTAGGGACTGAAATAGTCACTAGAGTTCATGGGAGTCTTAGTATGGGCAGATAATAAATGCTAAAATAACAAAGGGTGGCAGGAGGCATGGTAATGAACACCCATAATCCTATCATTTGAAAGGCTGATGTAGAAGGATTGTGAGTCTGAAGTAAACCTGGTCTATAGAGCACAACCCTGTCTCTTAAAGAGGAACTAACGCGCAAGGGAAAAACAACATTTAAGAAAAACCAGAAGTTGACAGACTCTAAATTTTAACTTTGACAAAGTTTAGTTTAGTTTAAGATCCTTTGGAAAAAAAAACTTATAAAATGTATAAAACTAAGCAGGCACCTTCTGATTCAGTTATTGAGTAGGCATGGCTGGAGGGATGTATTCTGAAATGAAATGTTATTGCTTCGCATTCTACAATCCAACTCCTCCAAGTTAATGTTTCTCAGAATGTTTCAGCCTGGGACCTTTTACCACTACTGCTGTTCAGCTTAGGAAAATAATTGAATTTTTTTTTTTTTTTTTTTGTCAAATCAGACATAAGTTCAAGGGACAAGGACAGATTTTCATCAGTAATCACTTTGGCAATCCTGAAAAAAGAGCCTGACCTACAGACTAGGGGGTAATGTGATTGTACAGAAGTAACCAGGAATCATAGAGAGAAAATGAGGGAGCAGCCAAGTAGGGGCTCAGTAGAGTCAGAGGGTTGGTGGCTATTGGCTGTCTGTGTCTGCTACTTATCAAACTCAGGAAGTTAGCAGTTACCAAAGTGAGAAACCTCTCCTCCTCAGAGAAGGAATGACTTAGGTCTTGTCTCCCTGGTGGCTGGAACAAGCAGTAAGGATTTTTGACAGCCTTGAGCTTCCTCAGGCAGGTACATCTAAGGGCAAACTAAAGCAGTCTTTCAGAACAGATGGTACCTTGACATTCTAGAAACTATTTTGAAGTTTGTTCAAATTGTGTGTGTGAGAGAGAGAGTATGTGTGAGTGTGTGTGTATGAGACAGTGTGTGTGCTGTGCTGTGTGTGTGAGTGTGTGTGTGTGTGTGTTGTGCTGTGTGTGCATGAGTGCAGGCGGGCACATGTGTCTCATGGCACACCCTGAGAAATCAGAGGACACGCTCCAGTGCAGGGCATTACCTTCCACCTGTTCGAGATGGGTCTCTTTGGTGTTTGCCACTGGGCATGCTAGGTTAGCTGCCTCTTCTTCCTGTCTCTTCCTCCCATCTCTCTATACAAACATGAACTACTATGTCCATCTTGTGTGGGTTCTGGAGCCCCAAATTAGGTCATCATGCCCATGCAACAAACCCAGTAAGCTATCTCCCTAGCCTGGGTTTGGTTAAGTCCTGGTAGGTCTAGATTGATAAGAGCCGGGGTTAGGGGAGGTCTGACTAGCATTTGATCAAGAAGAGGATCTTTGTCAACTGAAATTAATAAATGAGCAATCCTGATAATCCCATTTTGGAAATCTATATTATAGAAATAAAATAACCAACAACTGAAAAAAAAATGCATGCAACAATGTTGTGGGCAACAGTGTTTACCGAAGCAAAAACTGAAATTTGAATATTTAGCAACAGTGCAAGTGGGTACACTCTGTTTTAGCTGTACAGTATGGTAAAGTATATAAATTTAAAAAACTGTGTTATTGAGTTTGGAGCCAATATACATGACCATGCTTTAAAAAAAATTTAGAGGGTATCAGTTTTAAAAGCATATCCATGCTCCCTATCATTTTAGAATCTCATATTGCTGACATGTGACATAGAAAATTTATGTCAGTGAGACAAGGGAAAGGGATTGGTAAATGCCTCATGCATAACTCTGTCTTCCTCAGTTTGCTACCATGAGCGCGTAATGCTTTCATATTTAAGAATTTCATAAGACGAAGCACAACAGTGCTGCTTTTGTGATTTTGTGAAGTTAGGTGCATCCTTACCCCACCCTCTGGTGTGATGTGATGCCTGTGTTCTGGTCATTAGAATACGGGTCTAGAAGGAAGTTGTGGGAATCCACACTCTATCACAGCCTCACAGTGTAGGCTGGTCATTTCCAGCTGAGCAGCCCATGCTCTTTTGTTGCAGAGTCTCACTCCTCAGAGCTCATTACCACTAACAGAAGCTTTATTGAAATTTTAACCTCTTGTGGTCCATGGAAGGACACAAAGCCAGGCTGTCAGTTCTGAGCCCTCCATGTGACATGACTTACTTCAGAAGGGTAAATCATGTCTTTTTCTTGCTTTTTCTCTGACAGGAGTAGACATCACAAAGGTGAACCCTGAGAACATTCCAGTTTTAGTAAAAAGGTTAGGCAAAAAGATACTTTGTTCACCATCTTTGATGTTCTACTATATGTGTCTTCTTAGTTCACCCTCCATGATCTACAAGTCAGAAGATTCTTTTGCAATAACATTAGGTCCTCATTAGCTGGCTCCTACTTAGCTTGAGGTCTTTTCTGTGTTCTCGCAGGAAGTCCTATGAAAAGAGCAAAGAGCCCAAAGGATCCCTACACAGCAGTGTAGGTTCTCAGCCTTTCTATTGCTGAGACACTTTAATACATTTTCTCATGGTGTGGTGACCACAACCATAAAGTTATTTTCATTACTACTTCATACCTGTAATTTTGCTACTGTTATGAATCATCAATATCTGATATGCAGGACGATCTTAGGCCAGCCTTGTGAAAGGGTCATTTGATCCCCAAGTTGAGAGCCACTGCTATACACCAAGAAACCACTGAAGAAAAGTTAAACAGATATAGTATAAGTAAACTGTGGCCCTATTTATTGAAACATCAGATGAACTTTAGAATGGGATGTAGAAGTGAGGCCAAATGCCCGGACATTTATAACCCGGAGACTGTGAGTGGTTGGTTAAAATGTGAGGAAGAAGTTTGGCACTAAGGTTGGAATGACTGATTTTGGAGCCAATGTATATGGAGTAGACTTGTAGTTAGCTAGCTGGGTTTGGTAATCTGGTAATTAAGTGAAGAGAAAAACCAGTTAATTGATTGACCTTCTTTAGAATTGTGTACAATTTCGAGCATGTAGATTGGCATACAGATAATATAGCTATTCTACGATTATAGGCCTGGTGGAAACATCCACACAAATGTCCCTCGACCCATCCATCTCTCCATTCATTCATTTATCCATCCAGTATTAATTTTTGCCTCATTATCTCTGAACCAGGCTTGTATTTTCTGCTTTGAAAGTCAACTGACTGGATGCTAGACTAGAAAAAAAATAGTAAATCTGAAAATTGCCCTCATAGTATTCTCAGCACCCAGAATGATTCTCAGGAAAATGCATAAAGCTGTTTGCAGGATTGAAAAGGTGCATGCTTCTTCTCAGGAGCTAAAAGAATCTTGGGAACAACAGTGGCATCCAGAAGAATAGCACTAGGTTCAGATCAACTGGCACAACTTACCTGCCAGTCTCTGGCTTATACCGGCGACGTCCTCACCGATTAATGAACGTTGCTGTGGAGTCGGATTTTAAAATAAAACCATTAGCAGAAAAAGCTACTGTTGTAAGTAATGATGCCAAGCAAAGTGTCTTGTGGTGTGAATGCTAAATTTTACTGCTCATGTTTTGTGGAATCTAGCTTCAGCTGAGTTTAAAGAGCCAACGAGGAGGGAGTGCTTTAAAAGAAAAACACAGCCATAAAGGTACATTTAAACAAATTTAAATTTAAAAATACAGTTATGCTAAGGGTAATGTCTTTAAAAAGTGAGTGAGAATTTGCAAAAGGAAGGGAAGAGGAGAGCCAGACAACAGGACAAAACAGAGAACTGAAAGGGGAAGTCTGTTTTAGTCAGGAGTAGTTTGTCTGCAAATTTGGGAGTTTCTCCAAGGACACTGAGGAAGAGGAGCTGTGGAGGCTGGGTGCAGAGACCAATTCTGATGGAGGCTGTTCCCCCTCGCTTCGTCTGTTGTTATTGAGATGATTTCTAATTCATCTGTGGAGTCCAATGATGGGTTGTCTGGAACTCAGCCTTGTTTATTCCACAGAATGCGTTTGTTCATAAAGAGAAGGCTGTAAATGTCCTTTTGCTGCCCATCACACAGCCATTTCACTATGGTAACTTGCTAAACATCACATTTGCAGTTGATAATATTAAGCAGCTATTCTTTTTTGTTTGCTTGTGTTTTGAGACAGGGTTTCTTTTTATAGCCCTGGGTGTCCCGGAACTATCTCTGTAGGCCAGACTGGCCTTGAACTCACAGAGATCCAGCCGCCTCTGCCTCCCGGGTGCTGGGAATGAAGACATGTGCCGCCACCACCACCTGGCTAAAGAAGCTATTCTTACGATGCCAATAGTTAAACTCTCAAATGTAAGAAAGATGACTAGATCGCTGTGCCTTGAGGCAAGTAGGCCTAACTAGATGAACAAGTCTTCTGTGGCTTCAAAGATAACCTCTGCAGCTACCAGAATGATGGAGTGATGTGCAGGGCTTAGAGTCAGAGTGGCCATCTGGGATTACATCCTCATTCCTTAGACTGCTTGAAAGTCGTGAGTAGGCTAAATAACCTCCACAGAAATCATCTGGGAGTGATAACAGCATCTCCCTAGAGCTTTGCAATGAGAATAAACTTTTTGTACAGCAGTTAGCAGGGATTATATTAACATAGTACATGTATATTAATATATTATAATTGTTATTATAATTACTTATTCTTGTATACGGACCTCTAGTGTTGCTCTTTATTCCCAAGGAATTTACGTTCAGAGATTTTTGTCTCATTTTGATGCTCTTTAGTAGATTGAATGCAGCAGATTCTTTTTCTAATCATTTGTTGACATTGGTTGTTTTGTGCAAGGGCAATGAAACTAAAAATCTGAACTCTGAACACATAGAAAACAATTCTTTCTTTTTTAGAACAGGAATGTAGCTAGCACAGCTCTTACGATGAGTTCACCATGATCGGGTGGGTACTTGCTTTAATTTCGCAGAGTTGGAAGGGAAGAAAGGAAGGGTCAAGCAAAAGGAACAGAGAAAGTGTCCCCAGGATTCATAGACAAATGATGAAGCTAAAAGAAATACGGGGTGGGGGGTGGGGGGGGTGGAGTGGGGTGGAAAGTGAAGGGCGAGGGCTGGCTGAACAGAGCGATGCTGAATGCAAAGTCACGACGCATGTTAAGGCCTCAAGCCAACAGCAGATGCTGTGTCAGCAACTCAGAGCAGCTTGTGTGGAGGCTGGTACGAGGCAGGGAGCCCCTGGCAAGGAAGAGGGTGCTTTCTGTCCCCAGGTACGAGATGGGAATTTAGGAACTCTCCTTCTGTAGACACAAAGCGCAAGAGGGTACCCCGGCAGCAGAATCTGGGGTGTTCAGGCCAGACCACTGTTTCTCCCCTCTTCTCATGTTCGTGGAATCTACCGGTTTCATCACGTCTAGCAATTCCCTGTCACATATTCCTCCCTAAGACTTGCAGGTGATCGAACTGACACATATCCAGCTGTGTTAACGAACTTCCAGGGTTCGCCCCCAAACCCCTGCTCTCTGTTCTTTTTTCCCAATCCTTTTTCTTGTCAGTGGCTTTCTCCTCTGTGTAAATGCTGAATGAACACATATATCTTTTAGATTACTTCCTCTCTCTTGTACTTTTGCTTCATTCATTCATTCATTCATTCACACATTTATTTATTTATTTATTTATTTTTGGGAGAAGTCTCATATATCCTAGACTGGCCTTGAACTCCCCATGTAGCTGAAGATAGCTTTGAACTTCTGATCTCCTGCTTCAAGCTCCCAAGTACTGGAGTTACAGGCGTACTCTGGTTCAGGCCAGCTCTTTACCAACCGAGCCAAATCCTCAGCCTCAGTTCCCCTTGTCTCATTTTTTTTTAAAAGATCTTGAATTAAAAAACAAAACAAAAAGCCATGATGTGGTCAGGAATAAGTGAACTTAGCTCTCAGAGATACTCAGACAGACACAAACTGTCTAAAATTTTTGATATTTGTTTTAGGCTTTTTCCTACGTTCACATACATTCTCTTGGAAAAGTGAGGTTGGGATGGAGAAACTTTTGGGATATTGTTTTCACTTACCCAGCACCAAACATTTCCCAGGTTAAGGATAAGCCTGAACATGGTTCTTCTGTGACCGTTGGCTAGCCCTGTGGCTGTGAAAGCTGCCGCCGAGGCGCCTCTTCCAGCACTCAGACGCAGCCACACAGTTATGCAATCCACAGTCTTCCCTTGGAGCACATTCTTAGAACAGGAACTGGTGAGTAAAAGGGAAATCACAGTTTAAAGAGCGTTTGCCTCACATTACAAAATTAGCTTCTTCACATGTTGTACCAGTTACTTTTTTTTTTTTTTTTTTTTTTTTTTTGAGAAAGGGTTTTTCTGTGTAGCCCTGGCTGTCCAGACTGGCCTTGAAACTCAGAGTATCTGATTACTCAGTATCTGCCTACCTTTGCCTCTGCCTCCTGAGGGTTGGGATTAAAGGCAACCACTGGCCGGCTTATTAGTTACATTCTTGACTGCAGACTAGTGGAGTTTCTATGTTTTAAACCATCTAACATTGGAAATTATCATTTTTTTCATTTTTTGTCAAGTGTATAGATAACAAATGATAACTTATTTTCATTTAATTTGTCCTTGGTAATGAATCTGATTTTTTTTCACATTCATATTGGCCATTCACATTTATTCTTTTGTGAAATATTTACTGATATCCTCTGCCCAGCTATTACGTATCAATACTGTTTGTATATTAAAGCTATTTATCACTTACCTGTATGCTTCTCTTTTTAAATACCATTTAGATATTTGTGATTTTACTTCAGTTATGATGAAGCAATAGTTAATACCCAGAAATTTTATCTACCTTTTAAATGTTTTAATTTTTTCATTATAGTCTAGGGTCTTGTGACCGTGATTGAAATATTTTTATGATGATTAAAGGATTTAATCATGATTAAAATAATTTTCAGGTTATGAAAACAATCATTTTCTGCAAGTTTTTGTTCCATAGCAGAGAGAGACAGAGGGAGAAGGTGGGCTGGAGAGAAGTATAACAAATAAACAGGGGCATATGGCAAACAGAAATTGCCCAAGCGACCATGGCCCCTGAAAGGCTTCAATCATAGCTAAAATATGAAAGAGGCATTGAGGTCATGAACGGGGATTTTTAGAGGCAAGTCAATCAGCATGCATGAGACATGTTAAAAAACAGGAATAAGGAAGAGTGTTTACAATTCAGGGTTAGGTAGAAAGGGAGGCCACATATGAGGCTGAGGAAAGATGCAGTAAGATTTTGAGCACACCCCAGGAGCCGCTTAGTCAGTTGGGTCAAATACAGACAAAAGCTCAAGTAAAATAAGAGCAAAAGCATGTCCATTGCTCTTGGGGTAAGCAGTGTTGGTGAAGCAGGAGAAACCAGACCTCAAGCAGACTGAGCCTTTAGTGAGATCCGAGAGGACAACGACGACGACGGGAAGACAAGAATTTCTTCTCCAGAAACTTAATTGTGAAGAAAGACTGAGCTGTGATAGTAAGAGCATCACATCGGAAAGATCGTTGTTAAGACGCAAGAGCCATGTGAGTGGGCACAGCTTGATGGTGAGAAAGGTGTACTGAGTGGGAGCCGTGTGGAGCTCCCGCACGCTGTGTAGGTGGCGCGCATAGACAGAGTTGGGAAGCATCGGTGGGAGGGGAGCCAGAAAGACGCAAGACTTTGGAGTTGAAGGAAATGGTGGGCCCCTGTGGGCGAGGTGGTTAGAAAAGTGCTCTTGAGGGCTGGAGGGATGGCTCAGAGTTTAAGAGCACTGGTTGCTCTTTCAGAGGTCCTGAGTTCAAATTTTCAGCAACTATATGGTGGCCCATAACTATCTATTATGAGGTCTGGTGCCCTCTTCTGGTTTGTAGGCATATATGCAGAGAGTATACAGAATAATAATAAGAATAATAATTATATATATATATACACACATATATAAACCAGTTCTCTCTTTCCTTTGCAAGGCTGTTAGATGACATCACTATAGAGCTATCAGTCACCTGACTAGACCCAGAGTAGAAAGAGCCAATGGCTTGTTCTCCAAACTGACATTTTGCTTCCTAAGTACGTCAGGGTCTGCTCTTGGCTGTAAATAGAATTGGCGAAGAATCTCTCTATTGTTTTTTTATTTTTATTCTTTTGTTAGTCACTGAATAGTTTCCAGAAGTCTCTCCTTCCTTGACTATGTGGTATATAATGGATTATCAAAATAATCAACCTGGTCAGCTGTAGATGAAGTGACTGGTGAGTGTCATCGGGTCCAGGAGCTTCTGTTTCTGTAAACATGGAGTATAAATAAACCACAGAAGAATTTCAGATGATTAGCAGGCTTCCTTTTCTGTTTGGGAATGGAGTTTGAGTCATCGACACAGGCATGAAAAGGCCTCTGGAAATGGCATGTTTCAGGGCATTGCATCCCCAGATTTGGAGTATATTTCTATTGCTGACATTAAACTCTCACTGATAGGTTTTGATATCTCTGGTGTTTTCTATTTATACTATGGGCTTTCATAACTCAATAAAAAAATTAAACCTAAGAAACTGGCCGTCTTCTTCTTCTTCTTCTTCTTCTTCTCCTTCCTTCCTTCCTTCCTTCCTTCCTTCCTTCCTTCCTTCTTTCCTTCCTTTTTTTCTTATATTCTCTTTTATACAGAGAGAAATTTCTGCTTTAATTATCATCACAAAAAGTGTAAGATGAACCCCATTTTGGAAGGTTGGCCATACATGATCCCACACTAAGGGAGTTTACGCTCTTTAAAAATCAAGGCTGGCAGTGTAACAGGCTAATTATGACCCAGGAATTCCCTGGAGGACATCCTTTCCGTAGTCTTTTCCAGATAAGCTGACTCTCAGCCAGATCTCCACTCTTTCTTGAAAGGTGAGTTCCAAAGGAGTTTTAGGAAGCGTCACCTTAATATTCCAAGAAGTCAGAGACTCAGGGTCTTGCACCTAAAGCCACATGCTCCAAGGGTTTTCTCAGGAAGGAAAGCGAGGGAGGGTGAGGCAGAAAAATAAACTCGGGTGGAAAGGATTAATCCAACACCATGGTCAGGACAGCCTGCAGCCACTGTGAGCAGACACAGAAGCTGCACCTGTCCCAGCTTCCCAGAACACAGAGTGGCCAACAGCACACCTGTCAACTGGTCATTTCTCTTTCCAGTCACCCTGGCTGACAATCTCAACTGCTCTGTGGTTCCCCAGAATGTCGACAGCGATGCAATAGGCAACTATGTAGAAGTGAGGTTTGAGGCCACATGAAATCATTTCCACTGGCTGTTTCCACAGAACTGCATGAGATCTTCTTTCACCCCTCTGGACTTGTCCCTAGCTGTCTCTGGCTGCAGCAGCCCTAGCTTTGGAGGGGTATGCCAGGTGGAAGTGGGCACACGATTAAGCAGTCTTAGAGGGCTAAGGTTTGCCTTCCTTGGGACAGACCCCTTAGTTGTGTGGAGAGCTACACACACTGGAGCCTGGAGTTCTGAGAAAATGAAACCAAGCTGAATGATGTGCTCTAATGGCACCTGACCTATAAAGCAACTTCCACCTGCTGGCTGAACTCCTGGTTCCCTTTTCTTGCTGACTAGACGGCCTAGAGAAAACTTAAGTGAGACGGGAGAGTGGTGATTTTCAGCCTCCCCACCCCCACACAAAGGCAGTTAGCTTTCTGTTTGTAGTGACCTGCCCTCTGCGGTGTGACTTATCAGCTCTTGGGCCATTTGTCTCCTAAAGAAAACAAATGGTGGAATGCACTGCCTTGCATGCTAATGAAGTGGCTGGGCCAACCCACAGCTTAGGAGAAGGTTTGCCAATGGGGAGAATAATGATCTTCAGTTTCTGACCTCCTGGCACTGAGCGGTGTTTATCAGGAGGTGCATATGACTGGTTAAGACACACAGCCTGGCTTGAAGGAAACAGCTGCTGGTGGCATGCCTCACACTTGGCAGCTAGACAGGCCGAGTGCTGGTGTGAGGAAGACAAAATTATCCCCGTAAGTAACCAGAGACGTTGGTGTGTGTGTGTGTGTGTGTGTGTACACGCACGCGCCTGAGTCTGTGTGTGTGCATGCATGGGTTTCAAGCCACCACCAACTTCTTATTTCGTGTCAATTTTGGTACTCTGTGACACTGTAGGAAGGCATTTGATTTGTGCTTGTTAATTTGTGTTTTTACCAGCTTTTTAAGAAGGTGTTCTTTTTAGCTACTGTGTCTTCCAGCTTTGAGAATGAAAGACTGGATTCCTGTCCAGCAAATGAGTTGACTTCTAGTTATCCAGAATTTCTGGGTTCATAGCCAGGATTTAAATCACAAAGTAGTGAACTGGTAAATAGGAGCTAGTGGTCGGACTTTTGCTAATGTTTTACTACTGAAACTTGAAAACATAGTTGTTGAAAATATCTGGTGAGTTAATGGTATAGTTGACTTGACCATTCCTAGTCAATTCTGGAAAAAAAAAAGGATTTATGTAACGTGTAAGATTCTGTAAAACATGCTTCTAAATTGAATGCTTAGCTCTATGCTTTTCTTCTGTAAGCTCACTCACTCTCACGGCTTTAAAGCTAACACTTTGAGTTGTTGTGGGTCCTTCTTATTTTAGTCTCTCTGTGGTGATCTTTATGACGTGAGTTATGAAAGCGTTCAGTGACTAGCTTGCTCTGGAGAAATCAGCAAAGTGGGAAGGATGGTGAGACTAAGCTGTTTGTTCAGGGGCACTTAACCCATGTGGAGAAAAGAGTAGGCAGAAGCCTGATTGATGACGTAGCTTCTAAAAGTGGCAGTTGTCTGAATCAGAGCTGCAGAGAAATGCCCAGGCAGCTTCCTTTTCTGGATTGCTGGGGCAATCCTGAGGGAGTAGAGAGGGACAGGGTTCATTTGGAGTCTCATGAGATGGCATCTTGCTTGAGGTGAGAGTAGGATACTGTGAGTCCAAGATGACTGATGGATGGTCCTCCTGGCTGAAAGCATTCAATTTGCTTACAACTGTTGCTTCAGGACACACTCTGTCATCTTCACCCTACTGTGCTCCATTGTATGTGAAGATAGAAAGAAAATGGTGCAGGGTGTGGCAGTTCTGTCACCATGTCTCTGGGCACAGCTGATCTTGCACACCTCATCAGCTTTCTATGGTCTACAGGGTGGGGGTGAGGGTAGGTGACAAGAAAAGGCTACTCTGGCACCAGAAATTCTTTCCACTCTTTTCCTTATAATGTGGAAGAAACTGCAAAATCTTGAGTGTCCAGGGAGAAAAAAAAATTGTTCCAATTTTTTGTTCCTCTTTATGCCATTTTGTGGGGTCCTAGAGTCAGCCTGTATCTTTCCTGTGACTTCCTTGTCTCCCTTCAGAGGGATGCTGTTGCCTGGGCCATTCTTGAGAGTTCATGTTTAGTAGAGTTCACATTTTCTCTGTTGAGACAACAGATGCATGATAACATCTAGGGATACTGTGGAGCCAGCGGTACAGCAGTTGCCTGGCATCCATGAGGCCCTGGGTATACACTTTCTACCCACCAAGCACATACACAGGGGTGTCTAAGTGGGACTCAGTGTCTTTTGGATTGTCCAACTGCCAAAGTTTTGAACACCCACAGAGTTTGAACAGTGCAGTGATACCCCAACTTTTGAAAGTATTAATAGAAAAATAATTTAAAAAATCATTAATTTTACATGCAAATAATATATACCATAGTGTCAAAGATCTGGATATGAAATTATACAATGTTGAGTTTAACACAGACAATTTGAAGATGGAGAATCTGAAGTACTACTGTAGTGACAGTAGAACATCAAGAAGCAGAGTGTATGCTTTATGCATTTACCGTACCAAATGATGAGCACAGATGCACATCTTTTCATAGAATATGCATGGTAATGCCACTAGGAGTCCGTGTCTAACCAGTCCTTAGCTCATGGTACCTCTACTTAACAATTTTCTCAACTGTATGATGGTGTGAAAGTGACAGGAATTCAGTGGAAACTGTGCTTCAAATCTTGAATCTGCAGCTTTGTCTGATCTGGCTGTTTATTGGCCCTTCTTCTTTTGAGATGCTGGGTAGTATTGTGAGCTACATCTCTCGGTTAGCCAGCCGACCAGAAGGCAAACAACTGGTACACTCCAGGGCACCTTGTTGCTAAGTTGCTTTGCTTTATTGAGTGCATTTAACTGGGTTAGACTCTTGGTCCATATATATTTTTTCAAAAGGTGGAATTTGTGTGTAATCACCACCATTTGAAGATCCCATCAATTGAAAACCAGAGTGTTTCTGTCCCAATGCTATCAGATACACAATATTTGTGTGCAATGGGCTTCTAAAGTCTCTACAAAAGGAAGGGCTAGTTCCCTCTGTGACAGTTCCAATCTAGACTCCAGAGGAGCACTGACTAGCAGTGTACTATTTTTCTTGTTGAAAACCAGTTCACAGTGAAGACTTTTGTGTTGGTAAGTCCGGTCCTTAGATTTTTGTTATTAACCTGGAATGCTCACCGACGCTTTCCCTTATGGCTTTTCCATCATTTATTTTCTTCTGTAACTACTTTTCTTTGGAGGATAGCCACCTTACCCATGCTGGTTTGGTACTGGAAAAACTATTTTCAGATCTGTTTGTATGGTTCAACTTAGAAGGCTGGTGGTTGTTCAAGTAGGTTGTTTTTTTTTTTTTTCTGTTTATTTTTTCTTTGTCATAAAAACAGCACAATCCTTCACTTTGATACTCTCAAAATATCACCCATTAAGTAGTCCAATATAAATACCACTAATATCGATACTACACCATCACCCAGTTAAAAAAAATTGTTAAATTAAAGTACTATGAGCCAAGGACTGGCTCAATGGCACGTAGCATACGCTATGCATATTCTATGAAAATACATATACCTCTGCACACCATTTGATATATTAAATGCACAATAATCATCACAGCTGTGCATGTGTGATTACACTTGTGTCTGTAGAGTACAGCATGAAATAGGTCCCGTGGCAGGGGACTGGCTAGGAGTGGAAGGCGGAGATCTGATGGCTGTTGCATGTGTCATTTTGCTATGAGTCATTCTCATCTTACAGTTTGCTTTGCTATGCATCTAGACACAGGCTGTCTCGCTTGCCAACAAGGAACCTGTGCTTCTTCTGGGTCATCAGTCAGGCTGAGCCTTTACAGAAAGCTATTTCTTGAACATTTTCACAAATTTCATCTGCATTTATATATCCATTCACTTGGTTAAATGTCAAAACTGTAATGAGCAAGAGGCTTTGTGTAATACATAAGGATCAGGGGGGAGTGGGAACGTTTTCATCAGTCTGGTGGAACATTGAGTAAATAAGCCTTACATGGGAGGGTACCTTGAGATCAAACTATTTATAGGAAGAAAAGACAAATTTTAATCTTTAGTTTTAGTCACCTAATCCCTCTAAAAGTAAGTCTACCAAAATAGTAGCTCTCAGTGTCTAAACCAGAACACTGAGAATTAGCTCCAATGGGAATTAGAGTTGTTCCTTAGTGTCCTTAGATGATAAGTTTTCAGGATTTCACAAACACCAGGAGTGATCCATATGTCCATGACCCCATATTCAATGGCATGGGGTATGATATACCCTATGTTGCTCTTCCTTCCTATGTGTCTTAAATCATCAGTGTCCTACTTGGAGATGTGACTTAAGAGTGTTTTTCTGTATTGCTTAAAGACTAATGAAAAGGGCAAAGGAGTTGTACATGCTCAATACAGATACCAGAATTTTGAAAAACATGCTTTAAATTCTTGGTTGGTTGCATTTCATAAAACCATGAGGATATGAAGAATCTGATCTTTGATGGAAATTGCTTTTTTTCCCCTTAAGGGAATCATATAATTCATTGAGTGCTAGTCAGACACACAAAGAATGGACTCAGAATTTTGACATCATTCTTAAAGCATATTCAAGCTGGAATGCAGCAAAATCAAATTCTTGCTTAATTTCTTGGATGTCTTACAATAGGGAATGGAATTCTATGATGCAGAGCAATGTGCATCTTGCCAGATTGTATGCCTTAAAGACACCTGTTCTCAAAGAGTTAACCCTATGCTCCCTTCTTTCCCTTCGTGTCTGTTGCTCATTTACAAGAGGAGTTAGCCATTGGGGTGGCAAGTTCTCATTGTTTTATGGAACCTGAGGTCTTGGGTGCTCTATTCTTTCAGGTGGTCTTTGTCCTTTCACAGTCTGTAGTATGTAATGTCACTGTGCTTTGATCTTTGGGTTCACCTTTGGGATTGAGAAAACAGAATGCTTCTTTTGCGTAGGAATTCACTGGCATTAGCACTCTCTCACACTTTGCAGCAATTTCATGAAGGCCTGTGGGCGTCATTACTATTGTTTACAGAGAAGAGACCAAGAATGAAAAAATATAAGCAACTCATCCATAGTCATACAAAAGGTAGGTGTCAGAATTCTACATAAAGTATATAGACTATTGGCCCGAATCCCAGGAATTTCTCTTGGTTTATGCTGTCATCCGGGAAAAACTAGTGTCAACTACATCATCACCGTGCGCATTTTGAACTGTCTTTTGTAATGAAAAGGGTTGTAACTTGTCATTATCATCTGTTATGCATTATATTATAATTATGCATTATAGTTATGCATTGGTTTACCTCTCGTAGACTGCTGGGTGATGCATATTTTGGATGGTATTAAAGAAGGTTATGAGCAGTTGACTTCAGGAGTGAGGCCATCTCAGTCACGGACACAAAAAATCTTGGCTTCAGATAATATTTGTCATGGAATTTAGCCATGATCTTTGCCTTTGATGTGGTTAGGTCGGAGTCTTAACAATGACAGCACAATGTAACGTCAGCTTTGAGGGAGTTTGTTTCTGCGATATAATAAGTCAGTTATATAATTAATTGATTAAATTTTCAAAAATTCAGTCTGTTCTCTTGCATGCATTCTCCGTGCCTAACAAAAGCACTGGCAATTCTTGGGAGTTCTGCTAGTCACAACACTCTCACATCCGGGGAGCAGGAGTGCATTCCGGCATGTTATTATTTCCGTCTGTGTAGTTATTTTCTCGCTCTGAACAATCTTAGCTTAGTAGACTAATTGAGTCTCTCTGCTGTTGGTCAGTTTTCCGATATGTTCATTATTTATTGGCTAACAACATTATCAGTACGCTGGTCAGATCATAAAAACTGATGTGATGTCCAGTGGTTGTAAGTACAGCTATACACAGTAATAGCCCGGCGAAACATACGTGCAAAGCATTTTGCAATAAAAGTTATTATAATAGCCTTTGTAATGTGACTACTTAATATTGTTTTCTTTGAACTAAAGGAAAAGTCTTGAAAAACATTTAATTCATGAACTGATCCAAAAGGTGTTTTTCACCTTTAATGGCTATTGTGACAACCAGAATTTTCTGCACCTCCAAAGAACACGTGAGTGAACATTTTTAAAAGAAAAAAGACAGTGAAATGGTTGGTTGTAGATGTCATGGATTTTATTTTTGTCAGTGGAATCCAAAGAAATGTAAATCTTGATGCCCCGACTGTAAGAGAAGGATTTCATTCAAGTCTGTTTAGTGACACGATTCAGGCAGCTGCAGCTATACCAGCATCTTTTAAGCTTCTGTTTAGTAGAATTGGCACTTTTATTTTCTGAAGGCTTCCTTATTTCCCAAATAAGGAATGTTGTCGCATCCTTTCCCTTAAAGAGGTGAACCGTCACCACCCCATAAGATGTCATTATTATTACATTGATTTGCTTTAGGATTATAAACATAGCCAGAGTTTTAATTAAGGACATGTTTCTGGTACAACCTGACAGAGAACTACCAATGGAATAAAAATAACGTGTGGTAGTTTATATCAATTCCCAGAGTTCCTTTTTAGTTATTGTTTTCCCATTGCTTAATTTTTTTCAAACCCGCAGACAAGTAACTTCATTAGAGAGTACATAAGTGATTTTAATTGCCTTTCTTTTTTCCTGTCTGGGACATTTGTAATGTGGCAGAGACCTAAGCCACTAGCCCGAAGGGAAATTGATGAGCGAGAAATGGACTTAGACACAGTCATCTGTCAATGGCAGAGCCTACCTCCAAGTGGACAAAACGGCTCAGTCACTTCTCTACTCCACAATCCACACTGCTTTGGACACCAGGATTCCTTGGTGTCTTCTGTATAAATCAGCATCGGAAGGCACATGAGAGAGCTGCTCCTAGAAAACTGCGTATTCAGGCCCCTGTTGCACAACACTTTCGACCTGGAATCAAGGACACAGGGAGAAGTATGTCCTTTCCCAGGCATACTGCAGCAACTCGCACTGTGAAGGATGCTCTTTCACAAATCTCAGGTTAATGCACCTGGAGCTCAGGCATACTCAAGAGGTTTAAGCAGTTTTAAATTGAAGAACCGAGCACATCCATGTTTGGTTCTGAGCTACTCACACTGCAAGTTCGATTTGAATGAACATTGGAGTCTGCTCAGGTCTCAGTTCTGCTTTCTCAGAGTAGAAAGTATTTCTGTGGCATGGGCAGTGGGCATTCTGAAGGGTGCTTCTGCAGGTTTCTCCGTGGCCCTCACTCCGCAGCCACTCTTGATTCTGAGAGGTCTCTGCTTCTGTCTGGGTCTCCTTTGTAGTAAGTATTTAAACTGTTCCTGCTGTGGGAAGGGGAAAGAAAATAACCTTTACTTTTACCTCACTGGGGAAGTGGACACCATTGTGAGGACTATACTTTAAGAGAAGAAAACAAGCTTCAGGAAAGTTAAGTGCTCTGCATTTTAAAAGGCCACCCAGGATGAAATTCTAGCTGGAAACAATGCCCAAGCATTTTTAACATAATGGTGCCATCTCTCATTCTCATTAAAAACCAATGCTGTCTATGGAAAGGACAGCCACTGTACAGTAAAGACCGCTGGCCTTTTCATGCAACTGATGCTGCATCAGGACCGATACGTATGTCATTTCCATTAGTAGACTTTTATAAGACAGAGAAGTATCTTTAGGTTCTGTGGATTCACAGCTGCACTCCAAGTCTCCTTTTAGTTCCTATCCAGAACATACTCATTCAGTATTCATTACTGAAGTGTTCTCTCAACTGTGGTTGTCTGTCTTTGTGCAGGGTGGTCCTGTAGAACTCAGCCCCTGGCAACACGCAAGCATCATTATACAATCTCTGATGATGACAAGTAGAAAAATGGTCACGACTGTAGGACTAGCAGATTCACCAAAAGTGACAGTTCCCTGAGAGCTGTATTTAAGTTTTATAAGACATGACATAACATTGGCACTGAGAGGGGCAGTCATACTCACTCATAGAAAATGTTTCTGGGGATCATTATTGTAGATAGCTAGAAGGGCCAAACAGAGCTAGGAACAAAACCAATAGAAGGTACCTCAGGGCACTTCATCTTTGTATTAAAAACAAACAAAGAAACAAACAAACTTTTTTCAGCCTCTCTTTGGAAGTTGCAAGAGCTTTGACTTAGCCAGTGATGGTGATATTGAACAAGATGTAAGAACTTCATGCATGAAACATTCTGTAACTCATCTTGAATATTATCTCATGCCAAGCTTATGGAAGACAGATGAATTTAGAAATTAATAAATTTAGAAAGTTATTTGGACCTTTAGTCCCTAAATTTAGAAATATTATTAAATCTGAAACTTTTAAAGGCTTAATAAATACAGTCCAGTTTAGTGGTCCCCTCATGCAGAAGTCATAAAGAGAAATTTAAAAATCTACAACTTTTTTTCATACAAGATGATTCATTCTGTATTTTAAAACATCAAGCATGGATAATTATATGGACTCCCCCTTCCCCAGAATTCTAACCAACTTGTTAATCATGCATGAATTTTAAAGTATTGCAGTTAGCACATTGATGTGCAAGGATATATGTTTATGACGCAGTGTTCCACAGAGAACTATTGTGCTCCAGGAAATTGAGATAACTCTATCAGGCTGAGCCAAAGAAGGTTTCCTGGACTTGATGACATTTGAGGTGGAGTAAAAACAAGCAAGCAGATAATAACATCATCATCATCATCAACAACAACAGTAAGCTGTTACTGTTGAGAAGAAAATGAGAGTATTTTCAAAAAGTCTGTTCTGGGGATTACAAACAACTCAATAGAGCTGAATCATAGAGCAGGGCAGATGGAGAAGGGCTTGAAGAGACGTGCTTGTAGCTGGCCAAAAGTAGTGTTTGCTCTTCTGAAATATTGAGATATAGTTGAGAGTTATTTAAAGCTCACAAAAGAACACAACTTTTTCAGAAGAGTGAAATAGAAGGATTAGAAATTTAAGGCCAACTTGGGCAACTTTGTAAGACCCTGTTTCAAAGAGAAGACAAAAAACCAGAAATAAAACAAACAAACAAACAAAAAAATCAAACACAAAACCCAAGTTTTTCTTCTGGAATATTTGAATATATACAAAAGTAAACAAAATAGCATAATAAATTCCCATGTTTTCATCACACATCTTTAAGATCTTTTACTTTTCAATGCTGTTTATATCTCCACCTATATTCTCCTCTTCCCTTCTGTAGTCTTTACTTATTAGCTCAGTGGGAAAAGGCACTTGCTGCTACCTTTGGAACCCACAGGGTGGAAGGAGAGAACTGACTCCCATAAGTTGCCCTCTCCACACGTGCGCTGCGGCACCGGTGTGTACACGCACTCACATGTGTGCTAAACAAAGAAAAAGATCAGAAACACACGCACACATTGTTTGTTTGATTTTGAGACAGCATCTCTATATATAGTCCTGGCTGTCCTGGTTCTCACTATGTAGACCAGGGTGGTTTTGAACTCAGATATATGCCTACCTCTGCCTGTGGAGTACTGGGATTAAAATGTGTACCATCATGCCCAGCTTGAATGAAAGAAATTTAATAAAATTTTAAAAAATCATTAACAAGTCATGGCAAACAGGCAGGAAATGGCATCTTAAATTCAAGGGAAAAGAAACCACCTGGACACACTGAAAACTAAGGACTTGTGCTGGGTGGGACGAACAGTTACAAAATTTAATGGCTACTCTAAAAGGTACATGGCTTGTCCACTAGATCTCAAATGCTAGAACTTTGAAAGAGGTGATCTTCAAATAATGAATAATATAAAAGTGAATGATGAATAATAAAAAACCAATGAATAATACAAATTTATATGATGGAAATGTTCAGAGAAACAAAAACGCCGAAAGAATTGGAGAGCGAACACCCAAAGGTTGCTCAGTGAATTCAACAACAGTGTTCTGTGTTTGTTCCTTTCGCATCGGTCCATGTATCTGTTCCGCTCTCTTGCCCAGCGGTGTTTTGTTTTCAAAATGAAGTCCAGAGAGCTACATACTTTACTACCAAGCAACTCATCGGACACATCATTAGTAAGAGTACGATATTATGGAGGATCCATGCTTTTCAAAGAGAGGTTTACCTTATCTGTGTTTATTTTCTCTAAAGGAAAGTTGTTGATTCCAGAAAGATAAGTATAACTTGTTGTTGGTTCTTTAGGGGTAGTTATAAAGACAAAACAAAACAAACAAAATAACAAAAACAAAGAAAAACCCTTGAAATGGCTGGGAAACCAGTTAATCTTGAAGAATTGCCCTACTCCCGGTGGTTCTCAACCTGTGGGTCATGACCCCTTAGGGTATATATCCTGCATATCGGATGTTTACATTACGGTTCATAATGGTAGCAAAATCACAGTTATGAAGTAGCCGTGGGGTAGTTTTATGGTTGGGCGTCACCTCACTAAGAGGCACTGGATTAAAGGGTAGCAGCATTAGGAAGATTGAGAACTGCTGCTCTTAAGGCATTGTCAGACGTGGGCTTGGCAAAGCCATGTTCCTCTCAATGAATATGAATCTAATTTGAATGTGAAGCTGCTGACACCTGGAATGGTGCACTTGCTGCTCTTAAATGAAGGGGCCAGTGCTAGAACAAGCCAGCTCTGACCCCTTCACAGTGAGCATCCCTCCACCTCTCCCAGCCCTGTAGATGCAGCAGCATAGATGGTTTGTAGGTGAAAGAGGGCCAAACACATTCCCTACAAGTTCACCAGAGAGTGTGCAAGGGGACCAGCTGTGCAACAGAAAAAGAGAGGAAAAGGTTTCTATGTGAAAGAACTCTATTCACATACAGAAAACAAATCACTGTATTCATGCTTATTCTCTGCCTCCCTCCAAAATGGGCTGGAACAATTGCATTGTGACATAAAAAAAATAATAATTATCTATGTAATTAGAACTACTAAAAAACCCAAAAATCCAAAGCCAAATTATTTCAGTTACTAGGGTGGGACCAAGTTCAGACTTAAAAAAGTTAAACTTTTACCTTAAAGGGCTCTACATGTTCCCTCCACCCCCCCATACTGTCAAATGGTGAGTGGGACTGAAGAAGGAGGATGCATTAGGGAGAAGATGCTGTGCATTTGGAAGAACCCAGAGTTGGGGAGGGGGCAGATGGGAGCCCAGAAGCACAGGATCTGGGTCAGGGAGCAGTGCCGTGCCTGCCTCTCTCTAACTCTGGCTCAATGAATGGCAGAGTCAGTGTTTAGGCCACACAGGGAGTGCTTGCTCTTGTTCTGCCTGGCATGTAGCTCTTCCACAGGGTTCCGTCTCACTGGGAAGGCCGACTATCCAAGTGGAGGGACCTCTCAAAATTTCTTTCAACTGTTTACTAAGAGACAAGTCTTTTTTCTGCACACAACATCCCATTTTATAAGGTAGAGAAACGTCTTCCCAAAATTAAATTAAATTGGAGCTGCCCAACCCCTTAAAATACTAGAGGGATTAATGGGGAGGCATTTGCTTTTGATTAATTTACTTGCTCCATCCTTGTCTTTGTTTTAAAAATTACATTTATTTAGTGTGTGTGTTTACCACAATACATTTTTGGAAGTCAGAGGACAATTTGTAAAACCAGCTCTCTGCTTCTACCCTACGGATTCCAGAAATTAAATTCAGGGGGCCAGGCTGGCTGCAAACACTTCTGTCTTCCAAGCCATCACTCTGGTCTCCCATTTTATTCTTCTTGAGAAAGCTGTCCCTGCCTCGTGTGGGCAGAATTTAGAGACGGGAGTGAAGCAAACTGCAATTTCCAGATAAGTTAGTTTAAATTTTGACAGATCAGGGGGTTCCCCCAATAGCTAGTGGTCTATTGGTTCAATGTCATAGCAACAAATGGACAGACAGGGGTAGGATCCAAGCCTGAGAGCTACAGAACCAGTAGTTTGTGCCGGAACCTACTTTGAGTTCTTCAGAGGTTCACCCCTAATTACCTGTCTTCAAGCATTTAGGAAACTCCCAGGATAGCTTCAGCCTCTCAGAGTCCATTAGCTAGAGACAGTGGATCTTTACTAAAGCCCCCACTTTCACTTTAGATTGCTGAAATAAAAATTTACTTTGACCAGGAGAGGTAACAAGGTCAAGATAACCTTTGCAAAATCAAAGAGTTAAATTTCCTTGACGTCAGACCAGTGAGCAGAAATTCCGTGACTGTTAGCAGATTGCCAAACATCTCTCTATAGCTAAATGACAAGTGGACTGCTTTGTGGTAGAAAATCCACACATCCATAACTAGGAGCTTTACTTCAAAATCAGCTTGCTTCGGCATGCATTCTGAACCTCAGAGACACTCCCACCCCTATGCAAATCTGGGTTCTAAACGCTTACTACAGTGGGCTATTTTTCTTTTGGCCACTATACTCATTGCTTACACATGGGCCAATCATTACCATTTTGTCTATATGAATCTTCTTTTAGAATAAGAATGCCAACCCCAAAACTAAGTAAAAAAACCCCTTGAAAAGTGGAAATGCACCTTGTGTCTCCCATTGCTGCAGTCTCCTTCTGAATTAGAGTTTAGTTTCCAGGATAAACCCAAAACATTATCAGAAAACTTGAATGAACAGGAAGACGAAACTGGGTGGGAGAAGCCCAAGCCTGCAGCTGCCCGACCAGTAAATAACCTTCTGTTCTTTCTGGTTTCTCTTCTTAGAGTAACAAACAACCACAAAGGAAGACTACCAGCTCAGCTTCTCCAGCCAGTATTTACTTGTGACTTCATTTTTTTTTTCAAGAGCTACAAATGACACACAGCAAACTATTCTGAAAGGCCCACAGTGGGGAGCGTGTGTGACTTCCATGGGCCTGCATGGAGAAGTCAGATATTCTTAGTTGTAGTTAGCAAGCCCGGAGCAACAGGAAGAGAAAGCAGGGCAGAGTGTAACACTATATAAGTGTACAGCACTGAAGGAGGTGTTTGTCTCTAAGATCAGGGAGGTACAGTTTTTAGAGGTTTTCAAGTCAATAGACATTTATATTTTCTTAATCTTTTTACAGTATACTAAAGGAAATGCTGGGAAGGTATAGACCCACATGATTCATTAGTGAATGCCATCGTGCCATCACTTCTTTGCAGGTGTATGTGTGTGTGGTGGAAGCATGTGTGTGCAGATGCAGATGGATGTGTTCCTGTGTGTGAAGACAGGATCTACCATCGAATCAGGAGCGAATCTAGATACCTAGGTTGCCTGGGGGATCTGTTGTCTCTTTCTCAGGATTACAGGTGGGCTGCCATGGGCGTGCTGATCTGAACTCTGGTTTTTTTTGTTTTGTTTTGTTTGGGGGGTGGGTTAAGGCAGTTTCTCTGTAGCCTTGGCTGTCCTGGACTTGCTTTGTAGACCAGGGTGGCCTCAAACTCACAGTGATCCGCCTGCCTCTGCCTTTCTGAGTGCTGTGATTACAGAGCATCCAGCTCTGAACTCTAGTTTTTATGCTTGTGTGCCAACTGCTTTATCCATTGAACTCTCTTTCATCTGAGAATTTATTATGAAAGAAAAAGAAAAACCCACAGAAATCTGAGGGAATTGTAAACTTCGTAGTAATATACACATTTAGGGATAATTTGAGTGAAAATAAATAATACCTTGTTAGCCTAATGACAGATGTGCAAAAGTCCCCCAAACTGCTTTGGGCACAGGTGGAAGATAGAATTTGTTTTGCACTTTAACCCTCTGTTTTGAGTGAACGTGACGGGAAGCTTGAGTAAGCACAGTAGCCTCCTTGTCTTCCCTGGTAACTAATCCACATGGAGAACCATTCCCAGCCTCTTCACAGTGAAAGGTCCTTCTTCGCATTTGAATCTGAGAGGTCAGAGGACCACCCAATGGGGCACTCTGAGATGGGGGCTGGCAAAGAAATGTTAACAGCAAGCTGGCACCAGTTCTTTTCCTAAAACTACCAAAGGAGGAAAAGCACATCACTGAATAAGTAACATTCGGTCTCAGCCTCAGGGGACTACAGAAAGTAGTGAAGATTTAGGCAGCCTGAGAGAGACTTGCTGGTTAGCTCAATCAAATATTGCCTCATGGTTGGCAAACCTAGTAACAGGGAGATTTGATTTTCCTACAAGAATCAAGAAAACTAGATATTAAAGTGGAAGTTGGGTTTGTGTATTATTATACATGTAGCTGAAATCTTCTTTTGAAAAAATTAAATACCAGCAGCACCAATAAATAATGCTATGAGCTGCGTCATTTCAGGAGACCTCCATTTTGCAATCTGTAGATGGAGGTAGAATTGATTTGCCTACACGATCGTCACTGTAGAGAAGACATGGAGACTTGCAGTCTGTTAGTTGTCTGTCATTAGATAGGCTTTCTCAGATAAGAGGGAAAACGTGCAAAGAGAAAGGCGTTTGTGAACGGTATTCATGTCTTTATAGGGGTGTGTTCTTGCAGTTCACCGCTGTCACGTTAGAGACAGAGTTTGGGGTGATTATGTAAAGCAGGCTTGTGGTTTTGGACCTGCAAGCACAGCTGAGAGAGACATTGCTGATGTCATGCTCATGGCATTCCGACAGTGTTCTTGTCATCCACATAGGCCTCAGTTAAAAACTCAGTGGAATGATTTGGATATGGCCCATGTTACACCAAAGGTGCAGATTTATAGAGTGCAAAAATATGTAGGAGGTTGGCTTTTCTTCCTCTTTTATGAAGGTAATGACTGCTTTCTCCAAAAGCCAACATTACATTTTAGGAAAGAAACTACCAATGTAGAAAATTACCTTGCTAGGCATTGTGGCACATGTCTGTACTTGCCAGCACTTAAAAAGGACTTAAAGCAGGAATACTTAAAAGAAAGAAAGAAAAAAAGACAAAACAATGCATACAATGCATACATGTCAGATCTCAAGAATTTCTTAATTTTCATATGTAGAGACAGTTCCAGGCATTTTGGTATTTTTCCTAGTCATTGAACTTTCTTATGTGTGTGTGTTGTATTCCTGTGTATGACTGCAGGCATGTATATGCTATGCCACACTTGCACAGGTCATAGGACAACCTCAGGTCTCAGTCTTTTGCCTTCTACCTGTTTGAGACTCCTGTTTGCAGCTATGTACCCAGGCTAGCTGGCCTATGGGCTACCTGGATTCTCCTGTTCCTGCCTTGTGTTTCACTGTAGGAACAACAGGGGCTTTTGATACCACCCTTGGCTTTGTGTGGGCTCTGGGGATCCAAACTTAGGTCCTTACACTTGTGTGGCAAATACTTTACTCACTGAGCCATCTCCCAGTCCTGTGTTTTTTCTGAAACAATGAAAGAATGTAATACCAAATTAATGAGATGTTTAAGCATTTTAATTTGTATTTTTCAGTTTTAATTACACAAATACACATTACTTGTGTTACATTTAGTAGTGAGGAATTATCTTTTTAACTAAAATTCTGGTGAATACTGAATGTGTGATTAGTAAAATAGATAAACAAAAAGATCAATAAATACATCCTCGCTTTCTTTCTATTTCTTTCTTGCTCGCTTGCTTGCTTTCCTTTCCTTTTTTTTTTTTTTTTTTTTTGAGACAGGGTCTCTCTGTGTAACCCTGGCTGTCCTGGAACTCTCTATGTAGACCAGGATGGCCTTGAAGTAACAGAGCTGCCTTCTGTGACAGTGCCTACCTGCCACTGCCTGCAGAGTGCTAGGCCTAAAAGCATGTATTGCTCAGCTTGGAGCACATGCTCTGTCCCCTGGGCTGTGAACCAGAAGCTAACACTTAAACAGAGCTGCTGTAAATGAGATAGTGTGATAAGATACAACTGGCAACAGCCAGCTATTGTGGAACCCTGCATGCCTGTAAAATCCCCACAGATTACCACAGAAGCTGTTGTGTTCTGGTTCTAAATTTACTACCCTTGGTTTCAGTTGCTATTTCAACCCTTCAAAAATCCTTATTATGACTAGCAGATCCATTCACAGGACTTTCAGTGGAGATGGTGCACTGTCCGCATTCAGACATGGTTTCAGGGATGCTAGTCACTGGGAAGCATTATTCCTGGAATCTGACAGTGAACTTTGATCGAGACAAATGGAGAAAGAGAAGGAGAGGGAGAAGTGAAGGCAGGTCCTCATGAAGTACCAGAGTGTTAGAGGAGACCAGGAAACGGGCAGAATGAGACCCGTGGGCTGGGTCACAAAAGGAATTAAGGAATGGGAATTTAGTCAAGTGTGAGCACTTTGAGATGACTGAAGCTATCACACAATGTCCCCTGTGCTGTGCCAGTGGCTGACTCAGGCCTTGAGACCAACACCTCCTGCTTGTCTCCCCTCTCTATTGGAGCCAAATGGTTCTCTCTAAATGATCACAGGACACCCTATTTAAAAATCTTTGCTCAGTTCTCTACTGTGTTACATAGCTCTAAGGTCTTTTCTATGGCGTGCAAAACCTTTCATAAATAGCCTCTTACCCCAGGGCAAACCCTTATCCCAGGATGACCCCTTAATCCAGATCTACCCTTTACCTCAGGTCCACTCCTTACCTCAGATTGATTGAAAACCTCCCTCTGCTCCTCTGAAAATGACCTTCTTTTTCATAGTCCCCATGCTTGCACATTGCTATTTACTGTTTTTAGAAGTGCCGTTCTACCCCTGACATGTTTTAGTCTGATAATAACATACACACTTTTCAACAATTCTCCACCCCTCAGAACCTTCCAGACAGACTTTGGCACTCCATGAACTGATTTCCTCTCAGTTTTGTGTGATTTATACTGCTGACTGGATCTGTTTTCCTAGGAGGACAAGACTGCACTTTTTGAGACCCCCTACCCAGAAGTGTGTCTGATATCTTTATGTGGTTATTTTTTTCTGCCAATAGGTTCTTTGCTCTTCCAACATGACCTTTAAACTTCAGATTTGTTTCTCCTTCTTCCTAATTTTTGCTCTCCTCTGTTTGTTACTTCATGAAAAGCTAGCTTCCTTTCCTTCTATCCTTCTTTCCCTGTCTTTTTAGGTTACAAGTCACCATTAGATTCCTGGCTCTAGGAAGTGGATGGTTTTGGAAGCTAACCATACCAACCCATGCTACCAACCTCTAAATCAGTGCTTCTCAACCTACGGGTAGAAGGTCCCTTGGGGTTGCATATCAGAATGCCTGCATGGCAGATATTTACATTTTGATTTATAACAGTAGCAACATTGCAGTTACAAAGTAGCAACAAAAATAATTTTATGGTTGGCAGTCACCAAACATGAGAAACTATATTAAAGGGTCATAGCATTAGGAAGGTTGGAAACTATGGCTCTAAAATGCTTGAGAAACCCATTTTTTTTTTCCTGTGGTATGTTGACAGATCTCCCTCTAAAACCTCCTCATCCTCCTGTATGTAAATATGTTGTTAATGCATTCATAATGGTGTCCTAATGGGAAACTCTACTCCAAATTCCAGAATACTACTTTGCAAATTCAGTTGGGAACGTTTCACAACTTCGGAGCTTCTTCATCTTGAAATCACGTGGTTCAGCGCTCTCAAACCTTTTCTCAAATGAGTTCTTCTGTTCTGGCGAGGCAGGTGGAGCGCTTCTTTCCTGTTGGAGGATAACAGTGAACATTATAGAAACTGAATGGGACCAATGGTACTGCAGAGTGGTCCAGTAACTTAGGCTTTCTTTTCTGTAGGTCTGTGCTGTGAATCAGGCATAAGCAAATTAGTTGCTGTCTTGGATATGAGGATGAGCAATGTCGCAGCCTCTTGAGATTTTTTTTTTTCCTTTTAGAAAAAGACAGAGAAACCCTATTTTGGAAAAAAAGAAAATAAAAACCGAAGAAATATTTGTGGTAGGATAAACATTTGAAATTAAAAAGAGAACAGCAGTGTCGTTAAGAGGAGCTCTCCAGTTGGATGCTTCAAGCTGTGTAAATGAAACTAAAAGCAAAGAAAGAATTTGAAAGACACTTTTTTTAGGTTCTTATGTTTGGCTTTTAGTCAGTTCCAATAAAAAGTCTAGCTCCAAATCCCTGATTCAGAAGCAATTTAAACTGAGATTTTTGCCATCTCATAAAAGAGTACTATAAACACACAGGTTTCTAAATAGAAACAAATGTTTTCACTTATATTTTAACATAGTACAGTTTCAGTTGGAGAAGGAAAATAATCCGTATTACAGGTTTTGGAGGCTTTATTATCCGCACACGCAAAACTGGTATCAAAACGATGGAAAAAAGTTTATCTTTTAAAACTTATCACTGCCAATGATAAAATAGCTAAGGTCATAAAAACAATAAAGCATTCTGTCCCCTTGTGCTGTTCTTGTTTTAATTTAATTTTATGTGTATGAGTGCTTTGCTTACATGTGTGTTTGCACAGCACATGAATGCATGGTGCCCATGAAGACCATAAGAGGGTATCAGATAACCTGGAGCTGGAAGTTGGTTGTAAATTGCCATATTGGTGCTGAGAGTTGAACCCAAGTCCTCTGGAAGAGCAACCAGTGCTCTTACGTCATCTCTCTAGAGCCTTTTGCTTTCTGATTAAGTAATTAGGTTAGCACAGAACGTGATGCATTTCATCGTGTCATCTTCATACACAGGCGTCACTGTACTTTGGCTTCAGTTGCCACCATGTCCCCTCTCCCACTCTGGGGGGTTCCCTCCAAGTTACTTTCTCTTATGCCTAATTACCTCACGTATTCCATTACTCTTTCTTATAGTTTTGCTTGTGAGCTTAGCCTTTAACGGCTGAGCCATCTCTCCAGCCCTCCACTACTCTTTCTATTTTCCATCCAGCATAGGGTATCTTCCTTCTCTCTCATGACTGTCTTTCTAGTTTTATGAACTACCACCCCTCTAGTTTTTTTTTAATGTTTTCATTTACTTATGCAATTTTGTTGTCTTTGAGATTGGCATCTAGCTACCTTGCCCAGGCGACTCCCAAACCCTTAGACTTAAGGTGGCCTCCCCAATAGCTCTACCACTTCCGGCTTGTTCTGTACTTTTTTTTTTTTAAATTTAAAACCTGAGTTAGATGTTGTAGTGTGTACCTAATGATCCCAGAACTGGAAGTTTGAAATAGGAAAATCATGAGACCCAAGGATAGCTTGTACACACTGACACCCAGACTCAGAGAAAAACAAACAAACAAACAAACAAACAAACAAATAGTTATTTAATTAAATCCAAGGCCTGGGTGCTGTGTGTGGCCCAGTGGTAGAGCATTTGCCCAGAAAGTCTGAGGCCCTGAATTGAGGGTGGGTGAGGAAAATGGGAGATGAGGGGCAAGGACTCATTCAGAATTCATCCCACAAAAGTTCATTGTATTTTAGTAACAATTATGTAATAAGGATTTTGTTACATTTTACATAAGGCTGGAAGGCTGGGGAGGGACAGAGCCTCCAGAGTAGATTTTTTGGGGTGTGTGTAGGTGGGGCCTAAGAAGCTCAGAGCAGTGACTGGCATGGAAAGTATTGAAAATGATTCCTTCTCCATGTCTTCTTCCTCCTGCTCCTCCATGACCACCACCGCCATCATCAAATTCACTCTGAAGTAAGTGCAACAATCAAAGGAATACAGGAATGTGATGATCATTTCAAGTGACTTGACATCAGGTCCTTCTAGGGTATTAGAGTCAGTGACAGAATTATTGTGGGGACAAGATTGGCTTCTTGAGATGAAAACATTGATTTTTAAAAAATATATATTAAAAAGAAAACTATTTTTCCAAACTCAAATATTAATCTTTCTTTCCTCCTCCTTTGTTTTTTTATTTTTTTATTTTTTTGGGACAGGGTTTCTCTGTGTAGATTTGGACTTGCTTTGTAGACCAGGCTAGTCTCAAACTCACAAAGATCCACCTGCCTCTGTCTCCCAGAGTGCTGGGATGACAGGCATGCACTACCACGCCCTGCTCTGAATTTTAATTTCTGGAGTAAAACATTTCCTAGCTGCTATCCTTAATTCAGAATGTTATTTTCAGTTGAAATGTGGGGTTGTCATAATGAATCGTAGCAAGTCATAATCCTTGGGTGTGGATGAATGCATCCATCTGGATATCATGCACCCACTGTCCACAGTATGTGTGTCTGGCTTTGTTTCATTTTCAGCCTCTTCCTAATGTCAGGAAAGCACCTTTTAGTTGGACTTTGAAGTTTCATGGTTTATTACTAGCGCTTCCTCTGGACTTTCTTATTTAACTTGTACCAGCTAGTACTAAATATGGCAGTTTGACTGCTAGTATTAAATGCCAGCAACTAAGAAAAAAATGCGCAGCTGAACTTTGGTATTTTATTGTTACCCCCATCCCTGCTTCAAATGCAGTGAAGTCTTGTGAGTGAGATGAGCTCTGAGCTTCTCCTGTTTGGTACTTGGTACCAGCATTCCCCTGGCTTTGCCAAGCCTGCTGTAACAGTGAAGCTTATTCATCTATAGACAATATGGCCAGTGACGGATGTTTAGGAGTCAGGACAGAGAGTAGCGAGCATGTGTTCTCAACCTTGCATGGAAATGGATTTAACAGGCTGACAGGGTTTCAAATCATGGACAGGAAAGATAAATTTTAGGGTCAGACTTGGACTTTGGAAATTAGAGAGTAAAATGTTATTGGACAATCAGTTCCTCTTTAGGCCTCTATATTCTTACGTACGCAGAGAAGATAATTACTTTGGTTTTTATTAGAGTAAGCGTAACGTTCCCCCAGCATCACAACTTTCATGCAGTATTGTCAGCAATAAGTGTTTTTTTTTACATGCTATTATTGCTTTTTTTTAAAATTGAGGACAAAATATCCTATTAATATTACTTGATATCCTACTAATTTAGTAAAATATTTTAGAAGGAAATGATAAGTGAACAGTACATAACTTAAGATCTAGGAAAATCTTATTAAATAAGCTTGTCAAAGGCAAGAATGGAAAATAGTTTTAGAGTTGAAGAATATACTATTTTAAAAAATTATCTATTTTTATGTACACTTGGTATATGGCATACGAATATATCTGTGTGAGGGAATCAATCCACTGGAATTTGAGTTAGAGAGCAGACAGTTGTGAACTGTCATGTGGGTACTGGGAATTGAACCAGGGTCCTCTGGAAGAACAGCCAATGTTCTTAACTGCTGAGCCATCTCTCCAGCCGAATATACTATTTTCGATAGCTATTCTCATTGTCAGTGTTAAATAACTTTTGGCTCAGCCCTCCATATGTGTGGGGGATTTTATTCTTTATGTCATGTATTGTGGCCCATGTACAATGATTTACCCTTGCTATAATCACAGGGTTGGTTCTCTGTGCTGAAACTATTCCAGTAAGTCTGTGACACAAACAACTTTGACAGTGATAGACAACAAAACTGATGGAACATGCTGGAAAGAGCAACTGACCAGAGGAAATAAGGTAGAAAGAGAAATCTAAAGAACTGAGGGATGAATTTGAGAGAACTGGGATTGGATGTTAAAGTAACAAGATCAAAGTTGAAATAACAACAGCAACAAAATTTAATTGCAAAGTATGAACTGGGAAGAGAATAGCTGTGCTACTTTGTAAGGTTTTATTATTTACTTTTTAATCTTTTAAAAGACAGCAGGTAATGTGGGCACTCAAGGGCATAAATGGTAAAACCAGAAATGTACAAAGCCTAGCTGGGAGGGTTGCGGTCATGGTGAATGTAACTAAGTTGAAATAACCTGGATCAATTCAAAGGGTAAAAGAGAAACAATTTCTCTATTCGTATCTCTACTAATTTCCCTTAGTGGCTTAATGTCCTTTTAACCCAATCAAGGAAAAGTAGATGAAATGTTAGCTAGGCCTGGTGGCAGCCCTGCCATAGTTCTGTGGCTCAAACTTGGAGTATGAGGGTGACCAGACCAAAGCAAGAGGAACCTAGAACTGCTCCTTTTGTAAAGAAGAGAACATCATATTAAGTTGTTCCAGGAAGTTCAAAATAATTTCCGAGATACCCACACAAGTGGGAGCTACAATAGCTTAAAGAACGAAGACTATAGAATGTCATCTCAAATTCCAGAAGAGTTTGAGGTTTCTTCTATCAGTGAGAATTTTGGGGTCTTCTTCCTAGTGTCTCAAATAATTTTTCTCCTGTTAATAAATCTCAGATCTGTATCTATCATAGCTAGGCAAAAGATCTTTTAATATCTAGCCATCCAAGTAAAAAAAAAAATCTATCTATCTTTTACCTCCTGCCGCTGCACCAAAAGAGGTAGTCTTCCTGTCCCTAAGACCAATCTCTCCACTAATGCATGGGATCCATCACTCCTGTCCTGCCAGGATTATTATGTGTGAATTAACTTCTTACCTTTTCCACTCTTCCTTCAGTTAATGTTTAGCACTTAATCCTTCTTAAGGCTCAGCTTGGAGTCTCTGACAGCTATTCAGATAGCAGCTCAAAGTTCCTTGAATGTCACAGCCATTGCTAACTCTACATGACCAAATTAACTCATTTGTCTCAATGAACTTTCCTGTTCATTGAGTAATGAACTCAATGAATGTTCCTCATTCTCTTCCTTTAAGTTCACTATGAAGCTTGGGAATGGACCTATAAGCTGGCCTAATATCTAAGTAGAAATGTTGGCATTCTCTTAAATTCTTTTCTTTTTTTTTTAATTCAAAGTGATTTTATTGCTGGTGTATACAAGAGAATTTATGCCACTAGAGCAGAGGCTGTAGATGACTCGTATTTCCAATTGGGTGGGAGGACCCACTTAGTCTTATAGTAACGAGCCAACCGGTGCTTTTAAAAATAATAATAGTAAGCCATTAATATTATATAAGAAGCAACCTTAAACATGCCCAGCAAAACAAAAGAAGCACAGCGTGATGCTAGTGAGAGCTATGTTTTTGCGCGATGAGATTATAGGTAACGTCTTTCCTTGATGTCCATCTTAAGACGTAAGTGCCGTTGTTTTTGTAAGGCGGAATCTTTGTTTTGGAAAAGGTGTTTGTAGACACAACAAGGCCCACATGAATGAAATGCGATCACAGGTAAATGTGCAGGAGACAGAGGATAAGTGGAGACACAGACAGGCTTGGTGATGGCAGAAACAGATTGTAACCCAATAGCCCAGTCCACTTGGCCCACTACAAACCAGATTCTTCACTGCTCACAAATACAGCTCAAAATACAGTGACAGGCCTTTAGTACAGGGTTATTTCTAACCACTTGTGAGCAACTTAACACTTCCCAGACAACCCAGGAAGCATTTTGGAATTTGGCTTGAAAATACACTTACAGTCATGTACCGCTATTTCCAGCTAATTGTTTAGTCTCAACTTTTAAACATACTCACCGAACTTAAGTTAGAGAGAAATCAGGAAAGTGCCAACCTAGAAGAGGTGTGAAACTCTTATTATGACTATGGGTGGACCCTGTTAAATATAAAAGGCTGACAGAAATTTCTAAAGCTAATTTAAAGTAGTGAATCAAACTGAAAAAAGGAAAAACAAAACTTAAGTATTTATGAGATCTCTAATTCTCACACAAATTTGCACATAGACAAACTTTGGGTGATTTTTGCTTTATTCATTCATAAATCCACTCATTTGTAAAATTAATAAATCTTTCTTGGGGGAATTTTCTATGGAGAATTATTGCCTCAGACATTCAAAGGAAGACAAATTCATGAAGACAGTTAAGGCATGCTGAGTGGCTTGGAGAGAGAAGCGTTTGTTTGTTTTGTTTTTTTGTTTTTTTAAACTAGGGTGGTCTGGAAAGGTTTGCTGATAAGATAGTTTTATTATGGGGTGGATGAGAGTTGGCTCCACATGGCTTTATGTATCCCCTTCCTGTTGTTTTCATTAAGCTGTTCCTTTTATCCTCCAACTGTGGTGCAAAGACATGACCATATAGAATGAATTGACAGGAAACCTAGAAACCTTTTATTTTAATTGTAGAATTATATGCCTAATGCACACACTCACTCAAACGTCCTCCTGTGGCGATCCAATTGAATGAATACAACCATGCCAGTTAGTCATTGTTTCCCATTGCTTTCTGTAGCTGACTGTGAGCCCGCTGCAGGCAAGGACAGAATGATTCCTCCATCTTGGTAGCGTCTGTGCCTAACACAATGCCTAACGCTCGGTAAACAAAGCTTAAGAGGGAAATAAACACTGAGTCACACAGTTCACCAGAAGGTTCCCTAAAGGATTCATTTATGCACTCCTCTGTCCAACGCTTTATGGCAGGGTGGCCTCTGTGCCTCTCCCCATCCTAAGATGATCTGGCATCAGAAACCAGCTCTATGAAGCAAGGTGGTGCTGTCTTCCCAACAGGGACACATTCCATAACTGACTCTAAGGTGTTGCTAACCCCAGTTGCCATGGCCCTCTCTTACTTCTATGACTGACGATTTTCATTACATCCCCTTTTCTGATGTGGTGTGAAAGAGTACAACATTGGGACAGCTCACACTAGTCATATCATCTGGGGAAGTCATATGAGGGAAAGGGAGCCCAGAAGTTTTATTTTAACATGGACATCTTGCTTACCCAATCATTGAAAGATGAGGTGGTTGGGATTAATTTGTTGAGTCTCTGAATTCCATAAGCTTATATATAAGTAAATATTGCTTCCTCACAGCATCATGATGAAGATCTAAGAAATACCCATTGCTGGTGAGAGTGTAAACTTGTACAACCACTTTAGAAATTAATCTGGAACCTTCTTAGAAAACTGGGAATAGCCATACCTCAAGACTCAGCTATACCACTCCTGGGCATATACCTGAAAGATGCTCCATCATTCAACAAGGACATTTGCTCAGCCATGTTCATAGCAGCTTTATTCATAATAGCCACAAACTGGAAACAACCTAGATGTCCCTTACCTGAAGAATGGATAAAGAAAACTGTAGTACATTTACACAATGGAATATTATTCAGCCATTAAAAATATGGAAATCATGAAATTTGCAAGCAAATGGATAGAACTAGAAAAGATCATCCTGAGTGAGGTAACACAGACCCAGAAAGACACACAGTATATACTCACTTATAATTTTATGAACTTTAGTCATATAGTACAGGATAGACATACTACAATGCACAGACCCCAAGAAGATAAGGCCAATGAACATCTTAGCCTTCATGTGGGTCCACTAGTTAAGGGAGTGGGGGACATCGCTGACATGGACCATGTTGCCTGCTTTTGATGACTTCCCCTGATGGGACTTCCCTACCAGGCTATAGGGAAGGAAGACAAACTCAGTCCTCATGTGAATAGATGAGCTTGGGTGTCTGGGTAGAGAGGCTCCACTATTCTAAGGAATAGGGGAGAGGGGATGTGGGAGGGAGGATAGAAGTGGAAGGAGAGGAGGGAAGAACCTATGACTGAGATGTAAATTAATTAATGAAAAAGGAGATCTAATCAATAAAGTTGGGTAAAGATTAAAACTTTTATCCTGGTACCTAGTGCATTGGGCAGTTGTTCAATAAAAGAATATTGCTTTTTATGATTGTGGTGGTTCATGTTTGAATGTTTGAAAATGGCCCCAGTTGGTGGAACTGTTTAAGAATGATTAGGAGTTGTGGCCTTGTTGAAGGAAGTGTGTTGCTGGGGTTGGGCTTTGAGAGTTCAAAAGGTCACACTCTTCCCGGTTAACTCTCTTTCCACCTGTGATTGTGCATCAGGATGCAGTCTCAGCTGCTGCTCCAGCAGCATGCCTGCCTGATGCCATGCTCCTCTAACCCTCTAGGACAGTGAGCCCACCAAGTTTAGAATTTTCACTTACAGTTGCTGAACATTCACATGATCGATGAGGATGCTGCTTATAACCACACTTGTATTAACAGGTGGGTGCTTCTGAATAGATCTGCAACACCGACCGTCAAACTAGGTCAAGTGAGTAGCTAGCTTTCTTGAATGCCTTGGTACGTAAGAATATGAAGTGAGTGTAAAGCACTATTTTAAAAACTGGTCAGCTGCAGAAAGGGATGGCAATGAAGATGAAACACCTCTGTGTTCAAGTCACAGTGCATGCTAGGGGATATCCCAGCCAGGCATTTCATTCTCATGGCGGGTGAGATCATCTGTCAATCTGATACTTCTCTTGTAGACCATCCAGGCGATGGCAGTGGCAGGGAAGCTAGGAAAGCAGTTTCTTGATGTGGTCTAAATCTAGTCTTTTCTTCTTGTTCTTTTAGAGTGTTCCTGAAGTATAATTAGGAACAGAGGCTATCAAAGCGTGCAAGAGAACCATTGGCTCTTACAGATATGGAGATAATCTGTCTGCTGATGGAAATGTCTCCAGATTTTTGACAACGGCTAAACAACCATGGGGTCCAGCGGCCTTGGGAAAGCGGCGACGCTAGATGAGCTGCTCAGCACATGCATTGAGATGTTTGGTATGACCCTTTACTCTCCAGTTCCGTTGTGCCTCTTGGTGCTGCCACTGGCTTTAGTTCAGATGCAGGCTCTATGGAAAAGGTTTCAGTGTCTGCACATTGGTGTCTGAGGGTGGACCTCTAGTTTCCCTGGCTTTTACGTTTCTTTTTCTTCACTGCCCACAGCTCGTATCCCAGGCAAACTATCTACTTATTCCTGGAACATTCCTAATGTCATTTTCTAAGTCCATATTTTTCTTCTCTTATTGTTATTCTCTCTGAGGTCATCAGCTGTCACCCTAGATATTAATAATTCCTAACAATGTATCAGAAATGGTGCTTAGTTCCACCATTCCATGTCCAGTGCATGTGCTCATAATAAGTATGGTACATGCTACAGTAGTGATTGCCTTGTTCTTTGACTCGTGTGTCTTTCTCTCTGTGCGTACTTTGCAAAATATACCATAATCTTCATTTGTACATATCTTGTGTCTTATCACAACTATGAGCTTTGTTTTGCTCTTTGTATATCTATCTTATCATTGAGCATTGGAGTCACACAAGAGAACTTTGTTTAATCAACTTAACAATTTGATTTGTCTGAAACAAGCCAGAAGTAAGCCAGAGTGGGACTATTGGATAAAATAGAGAATGCCAGTGGTCAGCAAGGTGGCTCAACTAAAACCAGTGCCAAGCCAGATGGTCTGAGAGCTCACATGGTAGAAGAAGAGAGCCAGGTTTTCTGAAAGCTCTTCTCTGTCCTCCGCACATGAAGTACCCCCACCCCAACAAATAAATAAACAAATACAAGATGATCACTTAATTTGAATTTAAGATAATCAACATTTTTTTATATGTTTCAAATATGTCAAGGCCATACTTGTTCTGACAAATTAATCATTATTTAACTTTCGTTCAAATTTACCTAGATATCCTGAATTTGTATTTGCTATCTTGATCAATTATAAGGTAGAAAAATGGTGACGCCCATTTACCTTAGTTTGAAAGGAAATGCCAGCTGAAGTAGAAGGCAAAAAAGACAGTTGGGCTTGGCAGTTAAAAGTGCATGCTGCTCTTAAAGATGACAGAGTTCATGTCTGAGGCTCACAACTGCCTGTTACTCCCATTAATGCCTCTGGCTTCATGAGCACGTACCAACTCTTCTACACATAATTAAAAATAAATTTTACAAAATATAATGGGCATATGAGACATTGTTGGCACTGCGATGTTTAAGGAAGAAAAGATTAATCCTGCCATCTCTTCACCCCTTATTTTATTGTCCGCAGATGACAATGGAGAATTGAATGACAGTTATTTGCCAAGAATAGTGCTCCTGATGCACCGATGGTATCTGTCTTCCACCGAGCTGGCGGAAAAACTCCTCTGCATATATCTTTTCAACTGCTGTGCAATGTTTTTAGTCATAAATCACGTTCTGTATTTAAATCGAGTGTCTATCTAAAACCTGCAAATTAAGAGAAATAAACAGTCTTAATCCGTCAGTTATCCCGCTGCTTTGAGGCTACACAAATGTTAGATGAAACATCTGGATGATGGACCAAATTGTTGACTAGATACTGGGTATTTCGGCTGTGCTTGCTTTGGCTGTCTCAGTAAGATGTGAAATGGAACAGAAGTTGCAGGCTGAGGGTTCCTAACCTATCCTTAACTTTTTGACTTGTGGCATAATGAGTGAATATTTAACAGTCTGAAGACCTAATTTTTTTCTCCCATCATGACAACAAAACCTAGCTTTAGTTTTCACATTTCCTCTCCTTGGTAAGACACAGTGAATGTTCTAGAACAGTGGTTCCCAACCTTCCTAATGCTGAGACTCTTTAATAAGGTTTCATATGTTGCACTGACCCCACAAACACGAAATTATTTTGTTGCTATTGAATAACCGTAATTTTGCTACTGAATCATAATGTAAATATCAGATATACAGGATATCTGATATGTGACACTCAAAGGGGTCTCGACCCACAGGTTGAGAATCACTGTTCTAGAGTTTTTGTTTTTTTGTTTTTTTTTTGTCCCCCTCACCCCGTAATTTGCTGGTTGATGCTAAATTTTTTGTTTTACTGACAAAGAAACAAACCAACCAAAAATATGTACAAGCCTGGAAATTAAATTCCACATAGCTGAAAACTTCATTTTGGAGTAAGAACAGCTATTTATTGATTTTGTGTATGAATATGGTCCTGAAAATGATAATGCAAGCAGGCTCACAGTAAGAGGCGGTTTATTATAAGATCTGTGCTAGCTGTACAATCTCTAAGGGTCTTCTTTTATCTCTGTCTTACATTATCCAAGAGGCCCTGTGGGAGTGGGGGAGAATGCCTATTGGAAAAGGAGAGCCTGGGACTTAGACAGTCTGCCCAGGCATTATTGCCTGCCAAGGCTGCCTGAGCCAAACAGGGATGAAGCCTGTCCACTTCACATTTCTTCCTTATATCCTCCCACAGTCTCAAGGGACAAGGCAGTGTTAGAGAGGGAAAGGAGGCATCACCTTGAATGGAGAGCCTTGGCAGTGAGCAGAGTCTCTGTGACTCTTGGTCTCACTATTAACAGACAGATGAAGGGAAGGAGGAGGGAGTTTACTGCATGATCCATACATTGCCTACCAAGTTCATCCACAAACATCGCTCTGATCCTTAATATGCTTGCCAATGCAGGAAACACAAAGAGGGGTAATCAGGCATGTTAAAGCACAGTCTGGGAAATTTCAGATGGCATGAAAGTGGAAGACCGGCATTTTCCTCCTTGGATTCTTAACCAACTCTGTGCCCACTGTGCCTGGCTACAGTGGGAATATTTGTTAAAGAAGAACCAGTGATAGACTTAAGAACAAATAACAGCCATGGATTAATGTATCTGAACATGACATTCTCAAATAGCAATGAGATTAGGAGATTAGAGTGCTTGCTATATAAAACACCAATCCTAAATACAAAGTCCTTTCTAGCTAAAATGGTGCCTGTGGGAATTGTCAATTTTGAATTCTGTAAACTTTGCAGTGTGCTTGCGACCACAGTTTGTGTTGTTGATTGGCAAGTGCTCAGGAAGGTGCAACCGATTTGTAAGTGACTTCTCCAGCGGGTCAAAAATGCATCCCAGATCATTTGACTACTCAGTGTTGACACGCTCACATCCCCCTTCCATGCCCATTTGATGACCTTTAGGTTGAATTCACATCGTCAACAATTCTGAAACACAAACATTTCACATCTTGGATTTTTAACAAATTTCATAATAGCTGTACTTACATAATAAGAGGTCAATAAGAAAGACACCCAAGCTGGGCATGGTGGTGCAGGCCTTTAATCCCAGCACTCAGAGAGGCAGAGGCAGGTGGATTTCTCTAAGTTTGAAGCCAGCATGCTCTATAGAGTGAGTTCCAGGACAGCCAAGGCTACACAGAGAAACCCTGTCTCAAAAAGCAAAACATACACACAAAAACAAACAAACAAACAAACAAACATGGCATTCATGTCTAAAAATACACTATTTTAAATGGACTCACATTTAAATACAGCATCACATTAGTTCAGGAGTGGGTTTTTTCTTCTTGTGGTGGTGTTGCCTCTCCAAAAGTTTCAGAGTTAGAGGCATTTTGCATTTCAAAGTTTTGGATTAGAGGTGCTCAGCCTGTAACTCAAACTGCTTGGATTCATGTAAATTGATGCAACAGGATAGGCATACGCAACAAGAATATTTTCTTTAACTAGCCTACGTATCGGAATGCCAGTGGAGAAGGCTGTGATGAGTTCCGACTGAAGATCTGCTATTTCATGAGGTAAACCCATTTACAGATTTAATTTCTCATAGTTTTGGATTCTGAAATTGTCAACAATTCCTATCTTTCTAAGCAGCCTGTACTTCTCCCCCCGCCTTTGTAACTATCCGTTCTTCTCTGTTCCTCCTGGGTAGGGTAAAATTTACCTGAGGGACTAGAGACCAAGTAGGGGATGATGCCTTAGGGAGTAAAACCAGCTCACAGAGCCAGCAGATTCAATGTTTTCTACTCCATCACTGTACCCACATTGTCATGAATTGGGGTGGGGGCTCCCCTCGGCTGTGCTCTGTAGTAAGTCAGGAAGAAGTTCAAGTTGGCAGGATCTTGGTTCTCATTGGAAGGATATACAGAAAGGACAGAAGGACACAGGTAGGATTGCTGGGGATAGGAACTGACAATTTGGAACTATGGTACTGGGTTCATTGTTTTGTTCATTCTACAGTAGTCTCCAAAAGAAGTCCAAACGAAATCTTTCAGCTGTCTAAAGTTCTTTCTATACCTTCCAGGTACTGGATTCTAGAATTTCCTGCAGAGTTTAACTTGGATCTTGGTTTGATCCGCATGACTGAGGAGTTCCGGGAAGTAGCTAGTCAACTAGGATATGAAAAACACATCAGCCTCATGGACACATCCAGCGTGTAAGAGTGGCAAGTCTTTTGATCTTTATGGGTCCTTTGCTTCGGGGAGGGGCTGGTAATGGGCCTTCTTGGCTGGAATCTACATTGTTCTAGAAGGAAGTTCCTTCTTTGAGAACAGCCTGGTTACAATGAACACAGCTATCTATCTCTCCACACAATCTACCTCTCCAAGCTGCAGTTTACAGGGCAGTACCTTTATGGGATTATTCTGTGTTTGAAAAGTCCACAAGAGAGCACATGAACATATTTGACACACAGCGGATGCTGAGTACGTAGCTCTCAGTGTCTCCTGTGCCCCAGCTACTCAGATCACCACACGGATTTCTCCTAGGAGCCTATCAGAAAATAGTCTTGGGTCCTGACTAAGCCTGCTGAATTGGAATCTATACCTTAATAAGATCCCCAGGTGATCTATATTTTCATTCAAGTCTGAGGAGTTCTGTATCTCAGTGTTCCAGAAGCTCACTCTAGCTTTCACAAATGTTGATGGGAGTTGTGTCCCGACTGGATATCTCATTAGGGCCTTAGTACTAATTAGACACATTTAATACAGACCAGCTAACTTTGCTCAGGGAAAGCTTTCTCATGACCCTAGCTACGTATGCTTGTCCATATTACAACTGTATATTCTATCCCAACATGGCCTGAAATTCCTTATGTAGCCTAGGCTGTCCTTGAACTTGTGATGATTTTTCCATCTTGGATTTCTGAGTGCTAGAATTTCAGGTGTACATCAAATATACATATTTTGTGTCTTAGGCATTACCTGAAAATGCTTCTTCAAGATCAATAGATAGTGAATGACCCAGGATTCATCAGGGGTGCCTGTTTACAATGCCTGCCATTCAGATTTATTCCTAATAAATCAGTGCCTCTAGAAGTGAGATATAGGCCTTTGTCTTCATAATGAGTTTTTCAGATAATCCATATGATATTCACGTGTGATAACCACACAATGGCTGTTTCTAAGTGCCTTGAATCACCATCTATAGGCCAACAAACTTCTGCGTTTATAGGCTTAGCCATGATCTCTTCTTCATAGTTTAGATCTTGCTTGGCCACAAGGAATACCAAGTAAGAGACTCAGGATGGCTCAGGGCACACCTACCCTGCCTAGAAAAAAACAACTCCAAGTCTGTGTTCTATTGGCAAAGGGTGGGTGGTTTTCTCTTCAAATATGGGGGACAGGGTATGCATTTCACACAAGCTCCTGGCAGCAGGCCAAGAGTTACAGTCAGTAGGTTAATATCTTCCACTGAGTAAAATCCGTTTTCGGCACGCTGACCAGACTTGCTCTTCTTTCACAGTCCTTCCTATGACTGGATGAGGAGAGTCACACAGAGGAAAAAAGTATCGAAAAAGGGGAAGGCCTGTCTCTTATTTGACCATCTGGAGCCCATTGAGTTGGCTGAGCACCTCACTTTTCTGGAGCATAAATCTTTTAGAAGGATCTCAGTAAGGAACTTGATGGTTATTCTTCCAAGGGTAACAAGCACTGTGCCAACTTTCCCAAGAGCTGCGCGTTCATACTCCCAAGTGTTGGCAGCCTCTGCCACTGGGCTCGGCTGGAAATGTGCCCTCAATTCACAGGAACAATCCCTTTTAACCAAATATAAATATTATCCTGTCTTTAGTTTATGGCTCAGGAGCTATATTTCTGTCACTATGTTCAATGTCTCCTTTCATAGAATTAAAGCATGATTTTTCTAAATATTCAGCAGAGATTTAACCGTTCAAGGCTTATTTAGTTAGAGTGACCTTCTCCAAGCGAATAGTTTTGCTGGGCCTTTTATTTATGGTGGTGGGGGTTGGGAGTGAGTTAACTTATTTTGGTATCTATACAAATGCCTAACTATGAAAATAGGTTGAGAATTAAGAACTGGAGGCTGTGAGGAGATCTCAACATTAGATGGCCTCTTTCCCAGAGACAGAAGTCCTGAATTAGACTTTCTTTCCTACACTTCTCATTTCTTTTCTATGTTCCTTTTCCCTTCCATTCTCCTTCCTTCCTCACCTACAGTCTTGTCAAGCTGCCTTTTTGTTGTTACCCCTTTCTTTAGAGTGGTTCCATCAGCCGTTTACTTGCTCCATCTTGTGAGCTCAGGTGAAGTCAGTAACTGTTCCCTTCCCAAGAAGCCTGAACTTAATCATACCATGGTTGGCAAACAAGACGATTTTGACTAGAAGCATAGATTTCTTCCTTCCTTCCTTCCTTCCTTTCTTTCTTTCTTTCTTTCTTTCTTTCTTTCTTTCTTTCTTTCTTCCTCACTCAATCTTTCCCTTTCTTCTTTTTGTTTTCTTGAAATACTAGAAACCTATTCTTACCTGAGAATATGATATTGCATCCATTTTCTGTTCTTTGGTGTGTGCCATTGTATCTTAAATGTGCTTGTTCTTTGGTGCAACTGGTAGAACTGAAAATGGAAAGGCTTAGTTCTTTCCCGGGAGATACTGATCCTGTCTGCATCAGTATTCTCAAGATAATGGCCTAGGTAGACCTTAGGGTTCAGTAAGGTTGAAATTTTCTGGAATCTAACTTTGAATTTCCCCTCTTCTTCCCCCTCCTCTAAGGCACTGTGGTTTGTGTGTTGGTGGGAGTGGGTTTTGAAATGTGGTAAAATAACCCATAAAGACACACAGGTATTGAACTTGAAAAAAAGTACTTTATAGATGAAAAATGAAAAAAATCACCATGTTGCTATGAAAGGCTAGCTCACCCCTTTTATCCAACTGTCTAATGCCTGATTTTGTGAAAGATCTATCACAGTTGAGAATCTCTCATTCTTCCTTTGCCAGTTCACAGATTATCAGAGCTACGTCATCCACGGCTGCCTGGAGAATAATCCTACCCTGGAGAGATCTATTGCTTTATTTAACGGGATCTCTAAGTGGGTCCAGTTGATGGTTCTTAGCAAACCAAGTCCTCAGCAAAGGGCAGAAGTCATCACAAAGTTCATCAATGTAGCACAGGTTCGCTTCATCATAATCAGATCTGGGGTTGGGAATTCTGTATATTTATTAATTTTATTGAGGAAAGTCACTAAGAACACTGGCATCAACAATAAGAGAGCAATGAACAGGACAGGAGCCTACCACAGACGGCCTCTGAAAGACTCCACTGACTGAGGTATTGAAGCAGAGGCTGAGACTCAGCCAAATTTTGGGCAGAAAGCATGGAATTTAATGAAAGAAGGGGGAGATATAAAGACCTGGAGGGGACAGGAGCTCCAAAAGAAGACCAACAGAGCCAAAATACCTGGGCCCTGGAGGTGCTGCAGAGACCAATATGCCAACCAAGGACCATGCATAGAGCAGACCTAAAACACCTGCTCAGATGTAGTCCATAGACTCAGTCTTCAAGTGGGTTTCCTAGTAAGGGGAGCAGGTGCTGTCTCTGGCATGAACTCAGTGGCAGGCTCTCTGATCACCTCCCCCTTGGGGGTTACAGTCTTCTGAGGCCACAGAGGAAGACAATGCAGCCAGTCCTGATGAGACCTATAGGCTGGGGTCAGATAGAAGGGGAGGAGGTCCTCCCCTATTAGTGGACTAGGAGAGGGGCATGGGAGGAGATGAGGGAGGGGGACACATCCAGGATACAAAGTGAATAAATTGTAATAAATAAATAATAATAAAAGAGTATAATCGCAACAATCCTGAGACTTCAACATGTAAGTCTATAGAGTATTTTAATAAATAAGAATTTAGATAAAAAACAGTAAGAGAGCACTGGACAATTAAACCACACATAGCTGTCTAACGAACAAACCATATTCCTCTCACACAACAAGATTGCTTTTAAACAGCAATGCTTAGAAGTATTTAATTGTATCAATGTGAAATGACTGTTACTGTTTTTTGAGAGAATTCAATTTTCATTTCATCTTAAACTGATGTGTTTTCTCCCTAGATTCTTGTTACTAAAATTCTGCTTGTATTCACCTGTAATCTGGGAAATTCAAAACAATTTTTTAAAATCCTTACCAAGTACTGGTATTAACATGTTTCATTGCAGAAACTCCTTCAACTAAAAAATTTTAACACCTTGATGGCAGTGGTTGGTGGTCTTAGTCACAGCTCCATCTCCCGACTCAAGGAGACCCATTCTCACCTCTCTTCAGAAGTTACAAAGGTACTGTGGCTTTGATCTGAATTCCCACTAAGCATTTTAGATTGCTGAAATGTACTCCCATCCTCACAGGCATCACGCAGGAGGGCAGCCTTTCTCTCTTAAACCAATGCAAAGTTGCACATAGGGAACAAAATAGGAAGGGAACGGCCCCACTGGCTGAGTCTTTCCATAAAACCAGATTGTTGCTGATGGGAAGTATAAGAATGTCCTACTCCTGATGAGATCTGATAGACTAGGATCAGAAGGAAGGAGAGGATGACCTCCCCTATCGGTGGACCTGGGGAAGGGCATGCGTGAAGAAGGGCTAGGGAGGGTGGGATTGGGAGAGGAGGAGGAAGGGGTTTATGGGGGGATACAAAGTGAATAAAGCGTGATTAATAAAAGTTAAAAAAACAATAATGTGAAAAACAAAACAAAACAAACAAACAAAACAAAAACAAAACAACAAAAAAGAATGTTCTGGCTAGGCTTGTGAGATGGCTTCAGTGGGTAAGGATGCTGGTGACCTGGGTTTGATCCCTGGACCGCACATGGTGGAAGAAGAAAAAACAAACAAACAAACAAACAAACAAACCAACCACACTTCTGACAGTTACTCTCTGATCTGCATACATATGCTGAGCCATGCACACCCCCTCCCCAATAAATAAATAAATAAATAAATAAATAAATAAATAGAAGGAAAAAGTGTCCTAACCAAAGAGAAATATATTGTAAACGTCACCAAACATTTGTTTGGTGCTTGCTACGTGGCTGGCACTCTTGACAAATGTGGAAGATATCTGATGAGTAAGATAAGTGCCCGGTGCTTCTGAAAGGAACTCACCAGGGCCTGCTTGAGTCACTGCCCTGTGGCACATCGGAGATGCAAAGGAAAGGAAAGCAGAGGTCTTCTATGGAAATACTCAGACTCTCCACTGAGTTGCCAGAGACAAAAGCACGTGCCTTTAAAACCCAATTCACAACGGGTGTTCTGTACTGTACTTATTTGCAAACCAGGTCGAACAAGCTTTTTACTCCCTGAACTGAAAGGAACGTGTTCCCTTACTCGAACACTTGGCTGCAGTAGGAGGAGGGTGTGTTCTGTTTTAACCTTGAAGAAGGTGAAGGTGGAGAAAATCTAAACTGTTTAAATAATAAAGCAACATGTTGTCTGACATCCCAGGCAGTCCAACGGCAGGGCAAAGCCAGGTGTGACCTTACCAGAGCCTGGCTCAATGGCTTCACCTTCTGAATATATCATATCAGGGCTTTGATTTGTAGGTGCTTTTTGGTTGTTTGTTTGTTTGATTGATTGATTGGTTGGTTTTTATTGCTTGCTTGCGTTATTAGCCTGCTTTTCATCCTGATCAGGCTTTGGGGAACAACAGGGAAGAACTACTCTTATTCATGATAGATTTCTCATTTTCACTCTCCCCTCATTAATTAAAGACCCTCTGTCTACACGTATTGGGCCATCTCGATTCATAGGATGGCCATTATGGACCAGTAACAGTTGTCCAAGAAATACAGTGTATTAATTGGCTTAACCCTTTGTTCCTAAACTGTCTACAAATGAAACAGGTAAAATTTCCATGAGGTTAAAACAGAGTCCATCCTAAGTGCTGGGGGCAGAAACAGCCCCTGAGTCTTGTGGGATGCCTTTGGAAAGGGCAGACTGACGAAGGAGGATTCATTAGAAAGTCTAGCTGCTGCTCACTAACCAGCAAGGATTATCTATACAAACACAAGTGAGAAAGCCAGAAAAGCACCATATGGCCTCAAACTCTGCCCGCATCCCAGGTATAATGGAGCTTACTATGGGTCCTATTTTATTTTTAAGCTTTGTACTAAATTTCAAATAAAAGGCAAAATGAAAATTTAAGTTGTACAGGATAAAAAGCTTGAGGGTGATATCATATCTTGAAAAACGTATCAGAGGAATGGAGAGATGGCTCAGCTATTAAGAGCTCCTGCTGATCTTCCAAACGATGTGGATTTGATTCCCAGTAGTCACATGGTAGCTAACAACTGTCTATAACTCCAGTCCCACAGACCTAACAGCCTCTTCTAACATCCACAGGCATCATGCCAGGCACACATGTGCTGCACACACATTCTTGCTGACAGAACACTCATATACATAAAGTAATCACACACACACACACACATACACACACACACACACATATTTAAATTCTTGTGCAGGAAAAGAAACTTAAACTAAACAAGTAAAGAGCTATGCTCATATTCACCCTTTCAGTGAGTGTGAACTCTAAAACTCCAGCTCAGTGCAGCTTTTCCTACCTTCACTGTCCCAGATAAATCTTTAAGCGACATTTGCAACTTTCTCAGAAACATGAGAACATGGTAGAATAGTGCGTGTTTGCCTTTGTGAATTGTAATTTCTCATGGCTCTTAGACTCCTAAGCATACGTGATACCATTTAGCAGCTCATCTGTAAGCAGGGATCAAGCCATTTCTGTGTTGTTGCAAAATGGAGCAGGCTGTCCCAGCGAGAGCTAGGCCCAGTGCGTTTTTCTGATTCTCTTTCTCTTGGTTGATAGTTTCCTGCATCAACATTGGTACAGCTGATACTCCTCCCCATAGCAGAGGAATTCCAAGTCACGTCTTCCAGGATCTGGACGTGGGCAGGGGAGAAAGTTGTTGTTTGAAAACTCTACTTTTCCATCTCTTCCCAGAACTGGAACGAAATGACAGAGTTGGTCTCCTCCAATGGCAATTATTGCAATTACCGCAAGGCCTTTGCGGACTGTGATGGCTTCAAAATCCCCATCCTTGGCGTGCACTTGAAAGATTTGATAGCGGTCCATGTCATTTTCCCAGACTGGATGGAAGAGAACAAAGTGAACATTGTGAAAATGCACCAGCTTTCCGTTACCCTGAGTGAACTGGTCTCCCTGCAGAACGCCTCTCACCACTTGGAACCTAACATGGATTTGATCAATCTACTCACTGTGAGTCCTAGGGGCCAAGTGTGTGCTGACCAGCACTTCTGTTCCTTAATTTCTAGTGCCATAGAAAGATGTGTTGTGACAATTCCCTTTGGGGGAAAATAATTAAGGGGTCAGTACATGAGTTTGATCTCAAAGAATGAGGAAAATGGAAACTTACACCCATAAGGAGCGTGACTTAGACTGAAACCTTGTGGAAACATAATGTCCTTCTTTTGGAGGAACCCATTCAATGCTCAAATGAACCCCTTTACTTCCTAAGAGCCACTTTAGCCCTTTGCTCTCCGTCAGCACACTTGGCCAACTATCAGCGCCTTCCTTATGGCCTCAAGTCCTCTGCTTCTCTTCCGACTGAGAATTCAAAGACTCTGTATTCTTAACTTAAAACTTTTTATTTTGTATTATATGTACGTATGTGGTATGGGAGAAGGGAGGGAAAGAGAGGAAGACAGAGAGAGAGAGAGAAAGAGAGAGAGAAACTTCAAGAATTTTTTTTTCTCTTTCCACCTGTACATAGATTCAAGGCTAAAACTCAGGTTGCCGGGTTTGTGCAACTTTTACCTGATGAGTCATCTTGCTGACCCCTTCTTGCTTTTTGTTTTTATTTTAGTTGTTTTTGTTTTTCAGTAATTGTTGTTGTTTCTTTTAGACTGCACTTTAGCTCAGGTTAGTCTTGAATACAGTCCCCTGGATTCAGTCTCTTAAGTGCCAGGACTCTAGCTGTGGGCCATCATGTGCTGGCTTTTAAAGAGTTTGTCTTTCTAGAGCGTACTTGATTCTCTTTCGAAGCTGTCATGTCTAATGAAGCTGTCATGTTTCACCCTGTACTTTACATTTTCCTTAATTGTAGAAGGCATTGCTCTGCCTTAGATTAAATCTTTTTTCTCTTCTCGAGCTTTGTTTACCACATGCCCAGCACCTTCACAGTACCTGGCACAGTTAAGAACTCAGAAGACAAAGTAAATGCTGTGTTTAGAAGTGTCCATCCATGCCTGTAATTATTATTTGTTTACTTAACTTTGGCATTGAGGGCAGATTGTTTAGCTGGTCTTGCTCAGGTCTAGAGCGTTTAGACACAACAGGTGTATAGAAGAAGACATCTTCCATTGTTATTTTGTTTTGTTTTGTTTTGTATTGTTGGGTCTCTCTCTCCCTTTTTTTGGTGAAGAGGAAGAAAGATAACAAATTCTCTTACGGTTGCTCAAACAAGGGAAGGTACAAACAAGGGAAGGGACAACTTCCCTATTTGGCTTTGTAACAATGTAGCCTCTGAAACTTGGCTGCAGTGGTGAGTTGATGTTTTCTCTTTAATGGCCATGGAAAATGAAAGCAATGACTCCTCTTAAGTTCTGACAGTCAAAATCCTCTAGGACTGCTGTATTGGAATAGGGGTCTGATTCCCAGACTTCATATACACTGTTCCTGGAGCAAGTAATTGTCATCAAAGGACATACCCCTGATAGAATAGTAATATTAACGGTACTCTTAGTGTGGAGTTGAAGTGGTTAACACACAGATCTCTTGTGTTTATGTGATTAAACAATAAGCAGAAATACAATAATTTCAAACACAGTAATTCAAGCACCTGCATTGATTAATCACTTGCCATGTAAATATGTTTCCATGAATCAATCCCCAGAGTTAGAGCCACAATCAGACAAGAAACCACAGGACAGACAGGTGATGTCTGAGGAGAAATGCCAGTGTGAGCCCTCAGTTTCAAGTGTCTGCATCCAGACTGCATTCTTAGCCGTGAGTGTAACGTCATGAGGGAGATGCCTTCATTTGGGCAATGTCTCAAACACCTAAAAGACAATGATAAAGTAGGGAAGTTAAGTTTGAGTTTTAAGAGGATCAAGCAAGGGAAAGGACTTTCCATGGTGGAGTACTTGCTTAGCATGCAAAAGGCCCTGGCTCAATCCCAAAACAATAAAAACAAAACAAAACCTAAGTGCACCAAGCAACATTATCAAAAAAGTGTTTAGGAAAATTCTGAAAAAATTTTAATAAAAATTCAATGGTATAAATAGAAACCTGAATTTAAAAAAAAAAAGCTAAGAAACAATTCGTCTTGTTAAGAAAAATAATGATGCCACAGTGTGCCCACCTCTTTTGTATGGAACACTGAGGGAGAATGTGGACGCAACTTGGCACCATTTTGAAGTGCAGGGGCTGCATATTCTAGAGTGATTGCAAAAGATCCTGAATGGAAAGTCTTAATCTTAGCCTTGCCCCTGGGCTAATCAGTCCTAATTTTGTCTTTTTCATAATGCTCCTGTGCTCATTTATGAGGTCTAAATGTCTATGATTCTAGAAACGCAGAATGGCAAAGCTGTGAAAATAAGGAAACATTTCTGCGGTATTTATTGGTCATGGCCCACTGACTCCTCTGGGCACCACTGCAGAGCAGTCATGACACCTAAGCCAGTTTGTCCTTATGTCTACCATCTTTCTTCTCTCCCCACAATCGAGGAAAATGTTCACTACACACAAAGGCGCATCCATTTTGTCCTGACGACGAGGGAGGTGACATCCTCAATTAGAGTCCCGAGGAAGCCTATGTGTTCACTAGAGTCTAGCAACCACTTAATGAAGCACATACATTTTTGGATTAGAACCACATGACTGCAGCTGGGGTATGAGAGCATGTCCATAAGCATAGCATTTAAGGGGTGATTTTATTTGAAAATTTTGATTTCTCCAACTCAAAATTTCGCCGGAAGTGACAGTGTTCAATATGAGCTTCAGAACACTGAAAAACAGAAAATGAGAACTAAAGTTAATGAACAATTGTTAAACAACTATTCTCTGCATCAGGCTGTCTACCAATGCTGGAAATTTCCATGACCACCAGTTCACATGGCACCCTGGTAAATCCTCCTGTGGGCCCTGTAATGAAATAAAAACCAGGAAATGTCATATCACCTCTGTCCCTTCTTTCTTGAAAACGAAGGAACTGAGATTTATAAATGTACCCAAAGCCTAAAAATGGCTAACTTCTGAATATAAGGTTGGGAAGCTTTCTCCCTTGGGTAAGGTATTAGTCATCTTTTGTGACTATACCAGTATAAATTAATTTATTGAAAGGGAAGGCTTACTTTGGCTCAGCCTGTTACCAGTTGGCTTCGCTGCATTGCTCTTATGGCAAGGCTGTTTATCGGTAGGGCAACATGTGGCAAAGCGAGATCACTCACCTCATGGCTGGGAAGTGGAAAGAGAGGAGGACATGGCTGAGGTCCCACAGTTGGATGCATGGACTCATGATTTAAAGACCTTTCACCATGCTTCACCTCTTAATGTCCCACTACCTCACTGTAGTGCTGAGCCACTGAACAAGCTCTTAACATATGGCCCCTTGGGGAATTTAAAGTTGTAAATTAATACTGGATGGTTGACCTTGGGTGGACATCTGCTCTCTACTATGGGCATATTACTAACACATAATTTATTTGTGTCATTAAAAATTAAACAACATACAAAATGAATAAAGTGTAATTACTAAAAGTTAAATAAAAAATAAAAAAATTAAACAATATTTTTCTCCAACCCTTTCTGCTACTTATTTAGAGAATAACATTTATGAGGCAAAGACTACATCACTCTCTCCATTGTGTTCTTCAGACTTTTGAACAGCATGAGTAAATGAAGAGTGGAGGAACAGAGCATCAGACTGTTGGGCTTTAGTAGTTTCAGGGTAGATCTAGAGAAGGTATCTCCCCTTGAAGTCCCAATTCATATAATGGGGAGTTCTTGAAGCTGTTGCCTTCTGTTGCCTCTGTTTCACGATATATGAAACATACAAATTCTTTTCATGGTATTTTTAGCCCCATCAGTTACTTTTACCATTTTGAGCATATGCAAATGGCTGGAAAGCCCCTATGTTTTTACAGACTCATTTAAAAAAAAAGAAAATAAAAAGAAGATAGAGAAAAGAAGGAAGGAGGAGAAAAAAAAGAAAGAAGACAACTTGTTAAACTAATGAGTGTAAATGGTTTGATGATGGAGTGTTTTTTGTTTGTTTGTTTTATAATAAGCAAATTTTAACATGAAGTTTAACTCTAGAGCCACCTGTGCTGACAGGATTGGAGGGTAAAAGCAACAGACGATGTATCAGAATATTGCCCAAAACCATCAGAGGCAAATCAGACAAAAGCTGGTCATATTATTTAAAAGTGGGAAGCAGGCAAGATCCTTAGATCCCCATGGAGATCTGAGAAAGGAAACAGGGTTCAGGAATGGCAGGTCAGAAATGGTAGTGGCCCTGGGGACAGTTTTCTATACACAGATAAGTGACATGTGGCTGCTACATTGTCTAGATGCCAAGCATGCATGTGTGACCTAAGCAACGCCAGTGGAATGGATGAATACACACTAGCTCACTTAAAGCTTCACCAAGGTTCTGAGGGAAAGCTATTGCTTATCAGGAAAATATCAAGAAGATTAACCGCTTGCTCAGGGTCACACCATTGATAAGCAGAAAGAAGACATTTAGAGAAGACCAAATTATGTACACCACTGGGTCACTTATATGCTCATCTGTCATGGGAAAACAGCCAACAAGGGTACTTGCAAGAGCATCTAGTGGGCTTAGTAGAGGTTTGTGGTCATTTCTTAATGTCTTGGCACTGCCATTACATCATCCAATAATGCTGGTGCCAGTCATCTTGAAGGCAAGTAGAAGGAAGGGAACATGTTTGTCAGTCAAAACCGGGCTAGCTTCTGATATCGAGGAAACTGAAAGGAAGGCTGAACTTAACATTCTGTCTTTATTTATGGAAGATCCTCCATGCAAGGCCCCAAACTGCAACTGAGGAGAAAAGGACAGATGTTCTGCCCACTCCCCAGAGATTTCTTTCCTTGGAGATTCTAGGTCTTGAAGAGTAGATTATATTAACCATCATGGGTACCAATATGTCCATCAAATATCCCTTTTGTGGATCCAATTTTACTCTAGAGGCATTTGTCTGTTACACAAGTGAATGCTCTTTACACAATGTAAACACAGTGTCTATTCATAGCAAGCAGGATTTTCAAGACCTGGTAAGATTTTGGGACTATCTTAAAGCAACGTCAACTTTATTCATCTCAGGAAAGAACTTCCAGTTACAAAGTCTTCAATTTAAGTATAAAATATACACTGACTGCTAGGACAGTGATGTGACTGAGCTCTGGCAAACATTACATGATTGACAAAACATTTGTCAAATGAACGAGTGCATTGAGATCATATGGTGTCAACATCATTTTCAAAAGAGTAATAGCAAAAAAAAAAAAAGAAATCCTTTAAAACTATAGTTTGTCTTTAGTTCTCTTTTTATCCCTTCTTTTCTATCCTCTTTTTTGTTCCATACTCACAAATGATGAAGATATATTTTTAAATGAACAAAAACAACTTATAAGAAATTTGTTGAGTCTGAAGGCCAGCAGCCTTAGACTCCTTTTATTCTTGGCGAAGTGGTGTGATTCACTGATTTTCTCAGCATCGAAGGACATGGGTGGGAATTGTTTTGGCTTACTGTAAACCTCGTGACTTGCTTTCGGTGAGTGGGGGCATTCATTTTAAAGTGTTCACACACTGTATGCACTCTCCAACTTTCGTGTAAGCTGTTGTCCTTGACTATGCTGGCCTTCTCCTCCTCTAATTCCTTCCAGTTCACAGCTTACCTCCTGAATCTTTCCTGAGCATTTTGGTTTCCAGGGGTCCCTGTGTATAATAATAATAGTGATAAATACATACATATCAATAACAATATCATATAGCATTCACGAGGCAGTCCTGTATATTCAGTCCTTGTGAAGTACTTTGAGTATACTCTAGATTTGATCTTCATCAAAGTCTAGTTTGGTGGAGATTTGTATTCACATTTTACAGATGCAAAATCCTAGTGTAGGGCACAAATAACTTGTTCAGCGCTCCAGAGATCCAGCGATAAACTCAGGTTTAAACAGTAGCCCCTCTGCACTTTGAAGTGACTCTTCTCTTTCCCATAATAATTCCTGTAAAATTTGGAGTAGGGTGGCTCACTTCATACTTAAGATACATTGATGTAACAACAACTTTTTGTTGTTGTTTATTTGAATTCTGTTTGTTCAAGTAACTAACTGCCTGAATCTTGAGGGCAAGAGAACTCTTGAACCACTTCTTACCCTTTGGTATCACTAAGACTCTGCACAGTGCTATGCAAACAATAGGATCCTGGTTAATTTATTCTTTAATTCATGGTTCTTTAATCAGGGCTTGTGCTATGCATCTGTTCAGCCTCCAGACTATAAAAATCTAGAATCCCTTATCTTTGACTCATGATAAAACATGTAAGAGCTGTTAACCGATACAGCAAGGGAACAGAGACTGTTGTGTTTTTCTTGATGCTGATGACTCCATCAGGATTAACTTTTTCTTACTGAACTTTTATTTCTCACCTCTGCATGCTTCTGCATCTTGTTACTCTTTTACATCCATCCATATTACTGTGCACAAGACTTACAACATTCAGTTTGAAAATATTTTAGTAATGTTCATAAAGAAATGTGGTCCAACATAATCACTCCTGTCTTCTGGTTTTGTCATAGCTCTCTCTGGACCTCTACCACACAGAAGATGATATTTACAAACTGTCACTGGTGCTGGAGCCTAGAAATTCCAGATCTGTATGTACTGTTTCTTCCTCAGTGCTTTTTTCTGTTTGTCACTGGCTATTTTGATGGTGTTTTGTGTTCTAAAGACTGAAGAACTTTGAAGATCTGTATTATTCCCATTTGACCAATGGGCCAACTTATCTTCAAAGGCATTATTTCTTCACATCAAATGCTAAGGAAGAGGAAGACTATCATTTCCCTGCTGTTTTAGTATTAATCTTTTATCTTTTATATCCCAAGAAAAAGTTATTTTTCTGTTTAAGATCTTGTCTTAGGTAGGATTACTGGTCATGATATCTTATATCCTTTCACATTTTGTTAAAAATAAGTAAATAAAGTGTTCTAGAGAGGGCTCAGTGGTTAAGAGAACTTGCTGCTATTGCAGAGGACAGGGTTCAGTTCCCAGCACCCACATGATAGCTCACAACTACTGGTAACTCCATTTCTAGGGGCTTTGATGCCCTCTTTTGGTCTCCACACATAGGGCACATTCATACATGCAGGTCCAAACACTCATACACACCAATGACAGTTAAATAAACAAAACAAAACATCAACAGAAACAGCATACAATACCATCATTCCCCACAAAAGTAGTTTAACAAACTTTTAATCTGTCTCAAAAATTATGTGACTAAGAGTTATTGAAGAAGACACCCAACATTGACCACTAGAGTACACATACACATGAAACACACACTCGCATGCATAAGTGCACACACACTTATATACACAGAGCTGTCATGTGTGAAGAGAAGAATGAAAAAGTGTGACTGTGTGCATGAATCTATTTAGATTCTATAAAGTTTCCGGTCTTGCTAGTAGCCTACCAATAGCTCCCATCTAAACCTTGTTTGAGGTTTGAATGAGTTATGGTTCCTCCTCAGTTCAACTTACAAAAAAAATTATTCCCAGTTCATACTAAATAAAGGGCCTCCTAGAACAGGTTTCCCTGTGTATATCAGTAAAAACACTGCCACTGAATGAGAGTCCCAGAGAGGGGAGTACATAAGCCTCACAGCAGCCTTAGCTACATTCCCATTTGGACTGTATATCCTGCTTGCATTATTCTTTATTGCCACCTTTTTCTCCATGTAGACAAACCTATCGGAAAAGCCTGACAAAAAGTCAATGGCCCCAGACAGGACTGAGAGACCCAAGAATTCACACAATAGTCAGAAGTAATTAACACATTAAACTAAGTGAAAATGTAAAAGGACAGGAACTGGGACATATGTTGGTTACTAGTTGTTGTATACATTCAATGCAAACTTAACACTAATACAAATTATTTAAAGAACTAGATAAAGTTAGTTAACTTTTTTTTGTTGTTGTTTTTGAGACAGGGTCTTGCTATAAAACTTGCTGGCCTCAAATTCCTGATCTGCCTCAATCTCCTAAATGCTAGAATTACAAGTATGTGCCAACAAAGCTGATAACTTGGTAACTGTAATCTGTATGTATGTATGTATATGTATGCATGTATGTGTGTGTGTGTATGTTTGTTTGTATGTGTAAGTCCATGGTGGATTATTATGTAAACCTTTAGAAATGATTTGGTGATATTTATAGTTATAAAATTTAGATGAGCTATTTAGGTCCAGGAATACAATTTTTTTATACCTACTTAAAAAATATAATGTAGGCTGCTACAAAGTGCACTATCAAAATATGTCCTTAGCCGTGTGTGTTAGTGCACATGTGTGTTAGAAGACTCACACCTGGAGGCTGAGGCAATGGAATTGTAAGTTTCAGAGCTACATACCAAGAAACTTTGTCTTAAAAAGCCAAAACTAAGGAGAAGCATGTTTATAGTTATTGATTAGATTCTATTAAGAAAAACAACAAAAAATCTTGGTTTATTAACACATGAAGCTGGATATGGTGGCCTTGGAGGAGCAGAGGTGAAAGGACCTATACAAATTTGAGACCAAAGCCTTGCCTATGTTGTTTTATACCTAGATGGGGTGACACTATCTCAAGTTAAAAAAACAAACAAACAAACAAACAAACAAACAAAAAAAACTTAAGTCTTTACCGATATTCATATATCAAATTTTATCTCTTTGGTGGATCATGGTCCAGTTAATGTTGAAAAATGTGTGTGTGTTCTTTTAGCAGCCTACCTCCCCCACGACGCCCAATAAGCCTGTGGTTACCCTGGAGTGGGCTTCAGGGGTGATACCAAAGCCAGACCCTACAATCATCAACAAACACATAAGAAAGTTGGTTGAGGTAAGTAATTAACAGAGAATAAACAGAGAGTTCTTGAAAGCCCCCTTCTCTTTCCTGAATATTCTACAATTGTCCAGAAACCAAATGACAACCATGAAAACAGACCTTGGACAATAGGATCAACTGAGGATCACTTGACACTCCTTGCTTCCTGCATTGGTCCCAAAAGAAGAATTTACCAGAAGGGACTTTTCTCTGTCTTGTCTATGTCTTCTTATTTACCTAAGTAGTCTCAGCTCCTTCCAGCTCCCCTTTTGGGCATTTGCCACCTCTGTCACTGCCATCAGCTTCTTGACTTTGAGGATTAGAATTACTCATGGAAAACCCAGAGCAGATAAGGTGCTTGCTTCAGAGCAGGGGACTATCCTGTAAGCCGGATTGTTTCACCTGCTGTTTATTGTGAGGGTTTATGACACAGCCACACGATGCTGTGATGTGGCTGCTAGGACCACTGAGGTCCAAAATAAAATCACCGTGTCTGAGTCATGGCTCTTCCAGGGTTCGTCTTGTAGAAAGCAGAACAGGTTTGGGTGTGGTGTACCAGTGTGACCTCAGGACTTGGGAGGCTGAGGCAGGAGGGTGGTGAATTTGAGGTTATCCAAGATTATAGTGAAACTCTGCCTCAAAGAAAGAGAGAGAGGGGCTAGCACAAATGTGGATGAGAAAGTCGAAATGTCTTTGTTACGGGAAATTGTGATTGAAGCCTGATTTAACCCCAAACCCCTGCTTTCATGGGCTGGTATAGTGTCTATTACAATAAGGTTGAATCTTATTGAGACAGATAGTGCTTTTTGCTGGAAAAGGATTTTCAAGAACACAGAATGTTCTTCATCTTGGTAGAACCCAGGAACTGGGTAATTGCTGAAAGAAGTTTTATGGTGTGTGCTGTTATGGGTTCAGGAAGAGCCTCACACTGACCACACATACACAAGATTTTGATGGAAATTTACTGAATGCTGAACAAAAACTGAATGGTCAGGGCCATAATCTGGAGCCAGACTATGATGCTGGTCTGTTTCTAAGGTAGGTTTTTTTTTTTTTTTTTTTTTTTGTATAAGACCAGTTAACAACCAAGGAACCAGGTGTAGGAAGCGGGGGGAGGGAGGGAGGAGAGGCAGCATTATATAATTTTGACTAGCTAAACATAAGATTTTGTTCCACATATATATTGTGTTCTATCTAGGTAGCTAGACAAAGCACTTTATACTGATTGGCTGGGATTTAGGGTAGGGGAGCTCTTGAGGACTTCCCAGCTTTCTGGGAGTAAGGAGCACAGCAGGATGTTTCGGTCTTTACCTCAAGTAGAATGTGCATTTACCATCTGTTCTTTTATTCTAAGCAGCAAGTATTGAACTGTTGGGTCGTATCCTGGCCTCAGGCACATAGGTCTGAGAACTTGAACTTAATTTCGCCTTATGATCAAAATGAATACTTGGAGGCAAAATGGCTTCTGATATGCTAAAAGCTACAGCAGGTGTTAACAGAGGAGCTGTAGTTATGCTAAGAACTAAAGTAGGTCTCAACAGAGGGACTAAATAGAGTTTAAGCAGGTTACAGCATGCAGAAAGAAAGTTAGAAGCCATAGCACTGAAGGCCAGTGTGCTAGTGCACACCTGTAATCCCAGCACATGGGAGGCTGAGGCACGAGAGTTTGAGGCAACCAAAGTTACACAACAGGACTGTACCTCAAAAACAAGAAAGCTGAATGCTGGAAAGTTTGTTCAGAGGTTGAAAGGATTCCCTGCTCTTTGCAGGGCCTGAATTTGATTTTTAGCATGCTCTTTGGGTGGCTAATAGCCAACACTAACTCCTGCCAGGGGAATCCAAGCTCACTCTGACACACAGGTATACATATGTTTTGAAGTACCTATTATTTGTCATTGAATATCCATGCTTTTTATAGAATACAAGAATTTTGCAAAAGAAACTGTACTACAAGTTTATAAATAAAATTGGCTTTTGTTTGATTGAGCTGATGATAGGCATTTTAATTCAAACCAGGCCAATCTTTCACCAGGAAATTAGGGTTGAACTGGTGGGAATAGAGATGATGAAGGGGAGGAGTGAAGGGAGAGAGAGGAAAATGAGAGTGTCATCTGGGCAAAGACAGCAGTGTGCAGTATAAGGTGGGTTCAGAAAGATGCTTTCTGACATTGCCTGGGCTGCGGACTCCCTGTTACAAGTTGTCATGTGTCCTGTTAGTAAGTAGCACTGTGACAGAGTTGATTTCCGGAGTGTTCACTCTCATCATTCTGAACAATTTTTAGCCTATATATTGACTTTTATTTAAAGTTTAGAATATATAGGTTAACATGAAAACATTTCCTCCTTCCATATATAAACTTAAAAACTTCTTATTGGGATTTTGATGAGGATAGCATTCAACATATATTTTCATTTTTTGAGATAATCTAAACTTCCTAAAGCTTCATTTTATGTTTTCATGGTATTATAATCAATAAATTCAAGAAAATAAATACCATTCAACCCTGAGGTCTCAATTTAGACTTTTCTTTCTACAGGAAATCTTTCTTATCTAAATTCCAATCTCAAAGTCCTCCACAAACCACTAATCATTTTATAGTGTTAACTAAGCTTGGAGTTTAGTGATCTCCCACCAGGTTCTAGGCTGTTGGATTGAATGTGTCACAAGTTTAGTGCCTGGTTTATGCATGTCCATAGTAAATACTAAATACTTGTCTATTCTCTGCAGTCTGTGTTTAGAAACTATGATCATGACCATGATGGATACATCTCCCAAGAGGACTTTGAGAGCATAGCTGCCAATTTCCCCTTCCTGGATTCCTTCTGTGTGCTAGACAAAGATCAGTAAGTTTAATTTTGCTGTTTTTTTTTTTTTCAATAGATCTGGCTTAAAACAGAAAGTGATCTGGAGTGTGGGAGGCAGGCGAGGCTGTAGTCTGCATCCTGACAAGCTCTGCCCTACTGTTGTGATAGAGCAGTCTGGCTTTTCACTGGTTGTTTCTCTTGGTCTCCTTAAACATGACCAGTTGGGTGCTGTCATGGGACAGATCACATCTTTGTCAAGCATAAGTGTCCATCTGCAAATGAACCAGCTCTCAGTTTCTTTTAATACTTCTACTGCTTAACTACCAACTCTGAAAGCCTCACCAAGTCAAACAGTGAGAAGCCTGATGGCAAAGGCCTGAAGTCCCAGCTTCAGGAAGGCTCAGGCAGGAAGATCACAAGTTTGAGGCCTGTTGGGGCTACAGAGTAAGAATTCAAGATCAGCCTGAACAACTTAATCTGTGGTACTATGTCTTAAAATAACTATTAAAAGAGGGCTGGGGAAAATTCTGAACATCAGCCCTCCACCCTTAGCTTTACCCTCTTTTAATAGTTATTTTAAAAATAAGAGTCAGAGTCTGGTGTTCCTAATGTCTGGCCAACACTCCTCTTTCTAGTAATTCTTGGGGTAAGCTCCCTCTGTCTGTGGTTCTGCATACTTAATGTATAAGAGAACACAAGGTAGACAGCCATGGGAGTTGGTTGAACCACTTGGTCTTCCAGCGCTTCATAACCTATCTGTTAGAAGTGTAGTTCCTGGCTCTATCAGAAAATTTATATGATGCAAGATGGGATATGTGCTAAGCAGCAAACTCCTCCTTTCTTTGTCTGTTGATCCATGAAAGAATCTGAATGGTCTCACTGTCTAGTGGTTGAGATTCAGTTGACCTTATAGTGCAGTAAGTGTATGACTGAGTGATTCTACATCTGTCAGTTATCTATCTTATCTATCTATCTATCTATCTATCTATCTATCTATCTATCTATCTGTCATCTACCTGCCTGCCTGTCTATCTACCTATCCACACATCTATCACCGATCTATAATCCATCTATCTATCATCTGTCTTCATCATGGTCATCTCTTTGTCTATTCTCTGTTTGTCTGTCTCTGTCTCTGTGTGTGTTTTTTCAATTAATTTATCTTTAATTAAACTTTTGTTTTATGTTTGTGATCGTTATACGTGTGTGTAGAAATTGCAGGATAATTTTTTAAGATGAGTAAAATACTAGGTGATTTAATTTTATAAATTTTAAGTTTGATTCAAGTTATTTTGCAGATGAGATGCAGAAAGGCTCTTATGTCTGGGGTACAATTATGGCACTGCTAATAACAACAGGGGAACCTGTGGTAATGCTAGTGGAAAGGAATGTACGAACTTTGGCATGGCTATGCCAATTTTTAGAGGGAAACAAGCTGTAGAAGAAAAGATGCCTAGCAAGTTATTGAAGATGTAATACAAAATGTGTGAGAACAGTTGGGCTGGAGGTGTACATTATGTTTCCAGCCCAGCAGCATTAGCTGGTTGCTGGAGCATGGTGCAACATTCCTTTCTGGTGGAAAATTTAGGGGGAGATGAGCTCAGGACTTGGGACATGAACTTGCAGGACTTCCCTTCCTACTCATGGAAGATGAAGATAATGAGTGGATTCTGCAGAAGAGACAGAGAAGGGGGAGCAGAAGAAGAAAGAGGAAAGCAGAGAAGCATGGAATTGCATGCTCTATAGAGGAGAGGATGTCAACAAATAAGTATGTCCTCATGGCAGGGTGTGGCATGAGGACATGTGTCAGTGATCTCAAAGAATGAAGGGAAGCCATTAAGAACTGTCCTCAGAGACAGTTTCAGCACAGCTGCAGTGTGATGAACTTGACTCGGTGGTGCAGAATGGTGGAAGAAGATGATATTGACTGATGTGATGTTTTTGACAACTTTGGGAGTTGGTGAGAAAGAACAGTGCCGGGGAAGACAGCAGAATCAAGGAAAGAGATTTGGGAAGAAGGCAAGACTTGGACATCTGTGCAAACAGGAGGAACAGGTGAATTGAGCTGAGCCTGCAAGAAAAGAGAGGTCTGTGGAGGCTCAAGAAAAGGGATGGGAGCAGCCCTTTTAATGCTGTAGGAAGACCCAAGAGAAGAAGGGTCAGGGGATCCTGAGCTGGGCAAGAAAGGCTAGATCTCCATAACCAGCACTTGGCACTTGCCTGTGACACGTGTTTGGTCCTTACTGATAGACATGTGACAAGCAAGGTGTGTGGCAAGTTGAAAATAGGTAGGTCGATTGAAGAGAAGTTCCTTTTTTGTAGAGGAGACCTGGAGGTCTGGATGAGCTGACAGTCTGGAGGTCACAGATGCAAAGGTTACTGGGGAAGCAGCCTGCAATAAATTAGGCTGAATAAAGTTGAGAATGACAGCAGTGATTTCAACCTTATCCCTAGACAAAGAAAACTGTCCTTCTGGAAGCTTGCATTCTGTAATAAAGATAATTCTGTGACTCAGAGTATGCAGGCCATGTGTGGCCACACCTGTGAATACACACAATACACAGAGACATAAACACACACACACACACACACTCACCTGCATTCGTGCACACACACAGCATCCACTTACTTGGGAAGGTTTTAAATACTTTGTTTCCTTTGAGATTCAACCTCATTTTGGATGTTCAAGAATGTTTCTCATTTGCTTTTGGTCTTAAAGGTTCGGGAGGTGGGAACTACAGTATGGCAACTACTTAGTGATGCAATATCCAAAGATTCTTCCCTTCTTTGACTTTCCTAACAGGGATGGCCTAATTAGCAAAGACGAAATGATGGCTTATTTCCTGAGAGCTAAATCCCAGCTACACTGCAAAATGGGACCGGGATTTATCCATAATTTTCAGGAGATGAACTATCTCAAGCCGACCTTCTGCGAACACTGTGCGGGATTTGTAAGTCAGATTTCCATTTTTCATTTTTGTGGGACCTCGGAAAGGTAGGGAAATGATCTACTAAATGAAATTCACCTTTTTCTTAGATTTAAAAAAAAGAAAAAGTGTGATCACTCCCTGAAATGAGAGATGCAATAAAAGCAAAACTGAGATCTGTGAGCTTCAGCTTAGCTTGCCCCAACCAAGACAGGGCAGGTTGCTAGGCAGAGAGAGAGAGAGAGAGAGAGAGAGAGAGAGAGAGCCTGAGAGCAAGCGAGAGACTAAACTCTGCCAGGGAAGGTGTCAGCCCAGAGAACCCCGGCATTCATCACCACGATTGGTGATGGTTGTCATAAAGAGGAACATTTATCTTAGCCAATTCCTTCTAGCCCTCATTTAACATGGTATTAGTCACTGCATCAATCATGGCATGGCTCGATACTTCCCAACTCAAAGAGGATGGGGAAAAAAAAAACCCTTTTGGGATACGGCAGTCATGATAATAAATAACATTTACTTAGTGCTTGACAGTAACAGTCCCTGGACATGATGTAAGGAATCCCCACGGCATGCCTTTGAGGCAGGCGTTTTTCTCCCCGTTTTGCCCATTAAGATGGGGAGGTGTAGAACGGCCACGCCAAGTCCTCCAGAACTGCAGTGTGAATCCTGCACTCAGCCTTCACCGCTGGAGCACATGGAGACTGTAGGCCAGTGGTTCTCAACCTGTGGGTCGTGACCCCTTAGGGGTTGCCTAAGACCACTGTAAAACACAGATATCTACATTATGAATCGTAACAGCAGCAAAATTACAGCTGTGAAGTAGCAACAAAAATAATTTTATGCTTGGGGGAGGTCACCACAACGTGAGGTTGCAGCATTAGGAAGGGTGAGAACCTCTGCTGTACACCTACCCTGACACTGGGCAGTGGGGCCAGCTTTCGGCCCCATCACCACATTCTTGGGCTCTAATTATCTTCCATCTGGTACCCAAGTAAAATAAAAATGGAAAAAAAAAGTGAGGTGAGGGTGGCCCGGCACCTAGGTGTAACTGCCAGAGCTCAACTGCTGGTTTTGTTCAGCAGCCGCATCCCGGTGCTGACTGCATCCCGGCTGCCTGTCAGTTACACTTTTCCCATCCCATGCTTGAAAGACTGGCTCTGGGAGCTCAGGGGCCCACGTGTCCTGGGAATGGGTAAATAAGAGGCAGCTTTCACTTTCGCGGCAGTTCCAGAGGCTGACAGCAGCCCTGAGACCACCCTAGCCAGCTTGCCTTACCAATCCCAGAGACAGTGAAGCTCCTTTTCTGTTTATGTCTCCACTGGCCTCTTACCAGACTACTCTACTGTACAGCAAGGGCATTTCCATTTTCATGTGTCCCTTGTTTCTCTATTCTCATCGGTATTTGGGGAAATACATAAACCTGAAAATGCAAGTGAAATGAAGCCATGTACTCCACTGCCCTGGACACACACACACACACACACACACACACACACACACACACACACACATTTGCCTTGAAAAACATATTTTCGAGCCTTCAGTTTAACAGGTTAGGCTGAGAGGACCTGCCAAGCAACAATAGAAGGTCAGGGCTATTCTTGGCCTCTGGTGGTATATGAGGGCCTGGAGGCATTTATTCAGTCCACAGTGTTGTCTGCATTGCCTCATCCTTGCGTGGGATGGTGGTTTCATAGAAGCAGGAAGGTGGTTGTTCTTGGGGTGCCCCACCTCCCCCCACTCATTTGAGCACAAGTGCCAATGCTATGCGCCGATGCACCTGATAGGAAGAACAGTGCTCTGGACTGGGCGTCTGGAACCTTGGCCTTGAGCCTCACTTTCGCCTCCTCTTAACTCCATGCCATGGAGCTAAGTCAATGGCTATCTTTATGTCTGTCTTCCTATTTGTAAAAAGACACTCAACACACTGCTTACCTGCCAAGCTGCTGGCATGTTACAAGTCTGAAAGTGTCAAGGGAGTGAGAAAAAGTGGAAACAGCGTAAACTTTTTTGGAAGTATTCTCTTGCACTGTTAGAGGTTGCCTGAAAGTAACTCTTTTAATTTTTATAGTCCTTTTTATTTTTCAAAATATAGCTAATTGAATTAGTACTGCTTGACTTGGTCTTTGTTCATATAATACCTGAGGGTTCATGGATCTTCAAGGGATTTTTAAGTACAACTCTGAAGATATATCCTCGAAAGGAACTGTAAGAATGCCAGGAACCATTTTCCAGGGCCCAGGCCATCTGCTTTGGAAATAAATTCTATTTTTAAGGGTAAGGAAGGCAGAACGTGTGTTTCAGGATCAGGATGCCAGAACGGAAAGCCTGTTGGTAATCCCCATCTTTTATAGAAGAAAAAACCGAAGGCTGGAGAAGTTAAGTGAGTTAGTTCCCCAAGGTCACACAAGTCATTGGCAGCAGAGACATTTACCCCAGCCAGCTCTCCTAACTCTCAGTCCAGTGTTCATTATATTATAAAGAATTTCAAGTATTGTAGCAGCCCATATGCTCAGACCAAAGGAGCCTGGAAAGTGCTCCCGAGACTCACCTACATGAGGCTGCCATCAGCTCTCGTTGACTGGCACTCTGACCCTGTGCCTTTTCCTGGCAGTGTTTTCTCCTGGGTTCTAAGTGAGGTCAGTAGATCATGTCCTGAAAGCACTCTTCCTTAATTATATCTTTCTTCAGCAGTTCTTCAGTATGGCTAATAATGTACTGCAGCTCCATATTAGGGTGCTCTATCTTTCTGTGTGGCAGGGAGGAGTCTCACTCAATAGTCCAGGAAGGCCTTCTGGACTACTGAGACCCTTCTTCCTTCCTTCTGAATTCTGAGATCAGACACATGCACCACCACACCAGGGAGGGATGCCTTTTCATCGCCTCCCCCTAAAAGAGGGGAAATAGCTTTTTTCCTCACATAGTACACCCTGATTCCTGTTTCTCCTACCTCTACTTCTCCCAGTTCCTCCCCCCTAGCCTCCCATCCAGATCCATCCCCTTTCTGTGTCTCATTAGAAAACAAACAGACTTCTAAGGGCTGATAATAAAATATAATACAATAAGATAGAATAAAACCAACACATCAGAATAGGACAAGAGCCCAAGAAAAGATACAAGAAACAGACATAGATACAGAGACCCACTTGTTTACACTCTCAGGAATACCACCAAAACACTAAACTGGAAGCCATAACATATATCCAAAGACCTGTGTAGGCCCTGTGCATGCTGCCTCAGTCTCTGTGAGCTCACATGTGCGTCAGTCCTGTTGATTTAGAGGGCCTTGTTTCCTTGGAGTCCCTTACCCTCTCTGGCTCATACACTCTTCGTACCTTCTTTTCTTCAGGGTTCCCTTAGCCTGGAGAGGAGGGATTTGATGGAGGCATCCCATTTAGGGCTGAATGTTACAAGATCTCTTGCTCTGTGTATTTTCCAGCTGTGGGTCTCTGTGTTCTCTGCTGCAGGAGGAAGCTTCTCTGATGATGGCTGAGCAAAGCGCTCGTCTGTCAAGATGGTGTCATTAGGAGTCACTGTATGGCTACGCTTTTTTAACAGCACAGGAGTATTTGGTTTTCCCCCAGGTCTCTGACCCAGCTAGTCTCGGGTCCCTGATCACCCAAGCAGGGTTGGGTATAGGTTCCACCTAGTAGAGAGGGACTTCAGTAAAATCGGATATTAACTGGTACTCCCACAAGCTTTGGGCCACTGTTGCGCTAGCATCTCCAGCCAGACAATATTGTAGATGGAAGGGTTTGTAGCTGGGTTGGTGTTTGCACTTCTCCTTTGGTAGCATGCAGCGTAGTACATAGGGGTAAAGGCTTATGTGGGCACCAGTTTGACTTCTCCATGTTCAAATGAGTTGCGTAGGTATTGTCTTCAACAATAGGACTTTGCCATCAGTTGTGGAGAGCAACCTATGGTCTTGGCAACAATCTGGCTCACTCAGGGATCCCCATGGGACCCCTTTGCAACAATTCAATTAGATATAACCCATTCCTGGTACTGGCAGCTTCATTTGGTGACAAGCGATGCCCACTTAGAGCTATGTCGCCCCCACTATTTTGTGATTTTTATTTAGATCAGTTTCATATATGTATTTATTTTAGGAGGGTTCTACTATGCTTCCCTATTGCCCTTCAAATGGCCCTTAATTTTAGCTGTCTCTCCCCATATGTATTCTCTCCCTTGTTTCCCACCACCAGCTCTTGACTCTTCCCTTCTAACTCCCCACCCCCAATATATCCAAAATTATCTATTTTATCTATTAGGGAAATCTATCTGTCCCCCACCGTCCCTTACTTTATACCTAACCTCTGTGGCTCTGTGGACTATAGCTTGGATATCATTGACATAATGGCTCATATGCACATACAATTGAATACATAATATATGCATCTTTTTGGGTTTGGGATATCTTATTCAGGATGATTTTTTTATGTTTTATTCATTTACTTGTGAGGAGTTATTATTATTATTATAAACAAGATTACCCCTTCTTAAATCTCCTTCTAATCCTACCCAAGTGGCATTGTTCACCCACAAACAACCCAGAAATAGGGGTAAAAATGTCATTAAAGTTTTCCAGGTTGAGACTTGGCAGGTATCTATTTCATGGTCATCATCTTTATGACAGTATATATGACAGTATATATATATATGTATATATATATATATGTATATGACAGTATATGACAGCATATGACAGTAGCAGGCTAGGTGATTTTAAAGATTTGCAAGCCCTTGACATGATGCAAATAACCTGATCAACCACTTCCCCTTTCTGCCTGCATTTAGTCTTCAGTGGTCCTCTCCCCTGAGCTGACCTGCTAGTAGGGAGTAAAAATATCTTTCCTGTCCAGAGGTAAACTGCAGCCTTGCTGGGACCATTTGAATCTTAATGTGTTCTGAAAGACCTAAGAGCTGTGAAGGATCAAAGGAATCTCTGGGGTCCTCTGGTGGGATTCCATTGTCTCCAGGAGAGGAAGAGGCAGCCACCCCCATGTCTTTCTGTCACTGCGTTTGCAGCTACTTTTCCTTTCAGAGCCAGGTGCCTATATGCAGGGAGCTTGTTCACCATAATGTATTGTGAACAGGGTTCCCACTAGCCTCAAGGGGCCATTGGCCCAGATCCTTTCAAGCATTATTTTATCAAGCAAACAACCAAGACTAACCTATCAACTGATCTAAGCCTAACACGGAATCTGCTGGTGTCCCTGCTGCCCATAAACATGTGCTATGTGAAAGCAGAGGAAGGGCAGGGCGAGGACACTCTCCTCACAATGTCAAGAACCAGTCGGCCAGAAGGCCAAAGCCTGCAATGTTACTAGAGTGTTTAGGGTCAGAACCTCGGACTCATCAGCCCTAGGCTCAGTCACCTGACCTCAAGCTGCCCATTAGACAAACAATAGGAAATTCAGTGTGGCCACATTTGGGAAAAGGAACAAATAAAGATGGATAGTGAGATTCTGTCTAGTCTGTCTTCTGAGTTCTGCTAATTCAGGTTTATGCTTAAATAGAGCAAGAATGATACATGACCAAGACATCCTTATTAAAGTGTGGTTTGGCCTAATTTTGACCCATCATTGTATTAGCTCCAGTCTTTCCTGCAAGGTGGCCCGAGAGGCTGTCAGAATTGTGGGAATTCTCACTGAGAGAGACAAACCCCTCCTTTTGCTGGCCTTGGACATCAGGCTCTTTGTCTCCAGCCATGAGATTTCTGGAAGCTCCAATTCCTTGGGGACCATTGCTTCATTCAATAGCTTGAGGGATAAAGGAAAGGGAACATGGAACTCTTTAGAATGTCTTCATGTCTGCCAAGATGTTACACCACAACCAAGGCTGTGCCCAGAGCAGCTTGCAAAAACACTCTGTTGAACCTGAGATATTTGTCACGTCAAAAAATGACGTTACAGTTCCAATTAAAGATCATAGATATCGCTGTTTTAGATTTTAAAACCAGGCAACACATCATTCCACAAAACAGAGTAAGTTTTCCAATGAGCTGGGCAGTAGGGGTTGATTGTATAGACAAAGAAGCTGAAGCAATAGCAGCTTGGTCCTTCCCTGTGCATGGAAGCAGAACAATGGGGTAAAGAACAATAAAAAATAGCCAGGCATGAAGGCACATGCTTGTAACCTCAACACATGAGAAGCTGAGGCAGGAGGATTGGGAATTCAAGACCATCCTGGGCTACACAATAAGATACTGTCTAAACAGACAAAGAAAAGAAAAACAACAAACAAACTGATGACATGAGTTCCCTTCACCTTCCCTGTTTATGAACTGAGGTATAGGTAACAAATTGAAACTGGGAAGAATTTGGCTGCCGTTTCTCCTGATTCCTGGGAAGGTCAGACAAAAAGCTTAGTTTCAGCATTGTGGCATGGAACTTTAGTGTGGGTAATTCTTTTTTTTTATTCTTTTGTTTTGTTTTTTTAATCAAATTTTTATTTTTTATATTATTTACAGTTTATTCACTTTGTATCCCAGCTGTAGCCCCCTCCCTTCCAACCCTACCCTCTTTCTCTCATTTTCCATGCCCCTTTCCAAGTCCACTCATAGGGCAGGTCCTCCTCCCCTTCCATCTGACCCTAGTATATCAGGTTTCATCAGGACTGGCTGCATTGTCTTCCTCTGTGGCCTAGCAAGGCTGGTCCCCCCCTGGGGAGGGGGGAGGTGATCAAAGAGCCTGAATTCTGATTTTTAATTCGGTGTTTTGGGGTCCTGTGCAGCAGCTAAGTCCATCACAAAACAGCCCCCTGTAACTTTTATTTAGCAATCACTTCCTACTTACTAACTTTGTGGATGTAACCATATCTTTGGCTGACGGAGTCGGAGCCTTTCTGACATCTGTCACAGTCCTGCTGCAGACACAGTGCATAAGATCATTTGCCCCTACTTTACCTGGTAAAATCCAAATTAGTAAGTGCATGCTTAGATTGCCTTCTTTCCTGCAAAAGTGACCCAAAGCAGCCCGTATCATTAAAAGGAAAGACAGGGAGACTCACTGGTCAGTTTTCCTATACATTTGTCTTGAGAGTATGTCACTGAAGTCTAACCAGCATACCAATTTACCACCTCTAATTTCCCATCTCAACTACCATTTGGCTCCAAGAATGAAAAGGGAAGTTATGGCCACTGCTGGAAGGGGCTGGGAGAAGGCTCCTCTCTGACAGGAAGGGTGTCCAAAGCAGCTACATCCTGTTTGTGGGCTGCCAGTCATCAAACTTCCCAGGACTTCCTTCTCTAGGGTCTTGTTTTTCCTTTTAGGTGTCTCTTCCCATCACTGACATTCCCTTGTCTTTTGTTTCAGCTCTGGGGCATAATCAAACAAGGCTACAAATGCAAAGGTAAATAAATTATGTAGCACACCTTTTGGGTAGGGATCAGATCTGTTTGATTAAACCATAAATACCTTGGCCTTGTTATGGCCTTGTCTCTTGGGACAATGGAAGCTGAAGGGTTAATGTGTGTCAGAAAAAAGGCCCTGGTTCATCCCTGAAATTCAGGAGGGCATGGGGAAGGCTGGCAGCTCCTTTGCCTCCTTGGAAGCTGGGTCGGACACAGGCTTCACACTCATCTGTGGCACCTTTGGGGTCTTTTCAGACTGCGGAGCCAACTGTCACAAACAATGCAAAGACCTCCTGGTTCTGGCCTGCAGGAGACTGGCCCGGGCACCCTCCTTGGGCAGCAATCCTGGGTCACTGCCTGGAAGCCCAGCCTTGCCCCCAGGTAACGCTCTCTGTGTTCTTCACAAATGCCACATTGTGTCTCTGAGCATCTCTCCATACCTATCCTTCATCTGTGTTCTGTACCTACTTAGAGTCTGAATCATAAAAACAGCAAGGGTACTCTAAGGCTACCTTAGAGTACTCAGGATGCTAAACCCTCAATTCTTTTGCTTTTTAGTCTCATTCACATGCAGCTCACCTGCTGCTAGTCATTCTAACCCTAGTCTGTTCCTCTGGGACCTTGCAAATCAGATTCCCGGTGTCTATACTAACAGTGATGGTTTGTCCCTGAACAGACTGACGTCAGATAATAATCACTCTCCTTTCCCTTCTAGTGCAAGATGAGGTGTTTGAGTTTCCTGGGGTCACTGCTGGACACCGGGACCTGGACAGCAGAGCCATCACGCTGGTGACAGGCTCTTCCCGTAAGATCTCTGTGAGGCTGCAGCGAGCCACCACTAGTCAAGCCACCCAGACAGAACCTGTGTGGTCAGAGGGTGGCTGGGGAGACTCGGGGTCCCACACCTTCCCCAAAATGAAGTCCAAGTTCCATGACAAAGCAGCAAAGGACAAAGGCTTTGCCAAGTGGGAAAATGAAAAGCCCACGGTACAAGCTGGTGTGGATGTTGTAGACCGAGGCACTGCGTTTGAACCTGACCGGGATGACGGGCAAGATGAAGCCAGACAGGATGGTGAGGTCAGTGCTGAGAAACGACAACTACCATCAGCAGGAGGCAGCTGAGGCTGCTGATATGGGTGTTGCTACTCTGGAAAAAATAGCCTCATGACCTCAAAAACACTGCGACTAGAAACCAAAATGTATTCCTTTTAGAGTTGCTGCTGGCTAGTTAGATGAGCCCGGAAAGATGACTGCTTGTCCCCTCTGACCTGTTTCACCATGCATAAAACCAAAATATAATTCTGAAATGCAACAAGGTCATGACTGTACCACAGCGATCCATCAGGGATCTTTAACTATTACATATATTCAAATACCAGTACACTGCAGGTTTGCTTCAGTTTCCAAGACAGAGCTCAGACTCAGGGAGGGCTTGTAAACCGAGAGCTAGATTCTCCCCTGTGCTAAAACAGAGAATCTCAATAGTATCAGGAAAAAAAAAAGTAAGAATGCAAATTTTTCATGCAAATTCTCTTAGTGCCCTTATACATGTTATGGCATGAATTTCTGAGATGGAAACATTTGAACAAGGAGAATATTGAGAGAGGGACTAACGTTTTGTGCATCACCCTATGGAAGTGCTTATTGTTTATTGTATAGAAATTCTATGTGAGAATAATATTTTCATGTGCTCAGTGGACAGTCTGGTTTTCTACATAATTTTGTTTGTATGTATCTGAGTAGGCTCATGTGTGTGTGTTTGGATATGTGTACCAGTGCAAATGCACCTGCATGCATGTACTGAGGTCAGAAATGGGTGTTGGATGGCCTCATCTATAGAGCATTCTAAGTCAGCGGTCTCTCTCTGTGTCTGGGCTGACATTTTCCTCAGCTGGGGTGGAAGCTAGTTAGCTCCAGCAATCTGCTCCACTTGTCTTTCCCACCATCATCTCAGAGCTGCAGTTCCAGAGATGTGCAGGACAGCTAGCTATTTACACGGGTGCCAAAATCCAAACTCTGTTTCGCACGATTGTGCAACAAGCACTTTGAAACGTTGGCCCAACTCTCTGGTCCCTGCTATTTTTCTTTTTCTTGCTTTTAATTTTTTATTTCAAGACAGAGTCACATGCTGTTACCCTGGGTGCAAGGGATCCTCCTCTGACTCCCAGGTAGTGGAGGCCACAGGCTCAGGTCACAGCTGGCTATCTCTGTGATCTTTTAATTCCCTCCTAAATATGGAGGCTATGGGGTGCTGATCATGTGAGGTCTTCCCTCATATCAGCTGGAAACCAACATTCTCAGAACACCCTGCTTCGGTTAAATGAGACCCAACTCTGCAATAGGTTCTGGTTTGTATTGCAGGATGGCTGAGATCAAGCCGGGGAGACAGAAGGCAATCATGTCGGCTTTGGGGAGGAGAGAGCAGTGAAGCTCTGAAAAGCATTGCCAGCTCCGGAAGCCATCTGCAAGAGATCTGGTTATGCTCATGGCCTCACATCAAGGGATCTGGACGACTAGACTACGGGACAGAGGCTCTAAATTCTGAACTATTTATTTCCTGCACTCTGCCCCCACTGAGGTGCCACAGAAACTGTTATGTGGTCAGCTGTTCCTCACATCTCTCTAGAGCCGATTATACACAGGGGAATGAAAGCTTTGGTGCGCACGCATGATACCCGTTCTCAAACTCCAAACTTAGCTTTTCTATAAAATGTGTGTGTTTGTGTGTGTGTGTAGGGGTGTCTCATAAGAAGTTGAGTCTGAGCTCCTTTTTTGTGCCTTTTAGATAGGACCAGGACTTGAAGTTTTACTGAGGAACAAAGACATTCTTCAGGTTCTGGAAGGCGGTGTTCCCTCTGCTGATGATTACCCGTGAGGAGTGTTTATAGTGTCCTACCACACAGGGGCTGTGGTGTGTAACGCCATACATGTGTATCACCTAGGTCTTACTAGTCCTTTATCACTAAGGGGAATCATATCCCCCAAAGCTTCCCTGATATTCTTACTAGCCATGGTGAAAAAAATTATACACCTAATTGGCTTCCCCGGTCTTTCTGAAGATTCCCAAAATAGAACGTTAATTAAGAAATCAAGTCAAGTTCCAATGGATAAAATTTAGAAGGAAAAAAAACCCCACTGAATTATTAGGTGAAAAGAAAAACAACTAGTTTGGAAAGCTGAAAGTAAGTTTAAGACTTCTGTGGTGGTTAACTTCTGGATGCAAAAAGGGTAACTTAATTTCTACCTAATAAATTCTCATCCACAGGAAGAAAAATCATCATAAACCTCAACTATGGATTGATAGTACACTTACACCTTTATAATATTAATAATTTAAATGTCTTCCTTTGGGTGTGCAAATAGATTCATGATGTTCAGAAACAGAGACAGAGGCAGGCTGGTGTTGCAGTGCCTGTAATCCCTGCACTCAGGTCATGAGGTAGGAGGGCCTCAAATCTTAGGTTAGCCTAAGCAACTTAGTAAAATTCTGTCTTGAAAAAAAAATTGTAATAATAAAAATAAAAGAAAAATTGAGGTGGTTGAATCTGTCATTGAGGGACCAGTCAAAAAAAAAATATTCCACAGAGGTAGCCAGGTCCACAGTTGAGGGCTGACATCTATGCTTCCCATTTGAAGCCGATTGTGGTTTTATTTGGGAAAGTTGCTTCCATACAGATCAACTAATAATTCTGTTCTGGTCCTTAGGAACTGAGAGCATGGGGACATAAAGGCTAAGTGGTCCCAGTGTCTTAAAACTTGGGTAGAGCTGACATAATGTGCTCTGAAGGATCTGGGATGGGAAATGATTCAGATTGGGAACACTGAAGAAATGACGTTATTAACTGAAGGAGCCGTGAGTAAGCTAGGTGAGAACCCACCTAACAGGGTCAAGCATCTCAGAGGGCAGTGCTGTTAGATCTATGTATATACACTATCTGTTACTGTTCATAAATACAGTGGAATATATGTTAACAACTTAAAAGCAGAAAGTGGTAATTTAAGTACAGGAAAGCCTTCTGAAAAAAAAAGTCACAGAGAAACCTGTAAAGAAATGTTGGACTTTTTATATTTGTTTTTAAAGGAGTTATTTCACTTGTCATTTGGTTTGGATATTTATGAGTTTTCTTATATGGAAGGAATTCGGTATTTGCAGTCTTCCTGAGATAAGGAAACAAAATGTACCTTCAATGAAAAATAAACACAAACAGAAAGAAATGCAGTGTGTATTGTATGTGTGTATATACCATGCTATACCTGTGCATCACATACATATACAAACACAACAGTTATTAGCCCACTGAAGGGAATTCTAGTCCATTATGAAGCTGCTTTACAGTTTTGGTTATACCACTGACTTAAAACCAATGGTGACTTTAATGATGACGACTTAAATTCATCCGTTTTTCCAGAGTCAATAAAATAGCCAAGTCGTGACAAAGCGAAACAGAATGACTTTGCTTCCTCCAGTCCCGTTTTGTAGTAGATTGTCACCCTGATTTTCTTTTGTAAAGAAAAGCCTTACTTTGTGTGTGCATGTTTTGCCTGCTTGTACCGAAGTGCATCACATGCATGCAGTGCCCCTGAAGGCCAGAAGAGGGCGTTGGATTCCCTGGAACGGGAGTTACAGTTGTTAGCTGTCATTTAGGTACTGGGAATTGAACCTGGTTCCTCTGGGACAGCAGGCAGAGCTCTTAACCCCTGAGTCAGCTCTTAGCCTCGCTGTTATCTTCTCTGGGGGGGAGGGGGACATTCAGTGTGTATCTAGGGAAACAGGGTCTCACTGTGCAGTGAAAGATGGTCAGTAAATTTCTAGGTGGCTCAGGCTGGCTCCACACGGGAGAGTACTGAACTGTACCCTGCCACTGTCACCTTTGAAGGGAAGAGCAAAACTAAATTCTTCGTAGCCAATTAGATAGGGCAGTGCATATTAGCTACTTCCATTGATTCTTCATTGAGGTGCTTAAACTAAAGCAGCTGCAACTGGCATTTGAAGCCTTTTGTTGAATGAAGGTCTGCCTTCTCAACAATGTCCCCAGTTCCCACAGTAACTTTAAATGATCTTAGAGCTTTGCTTTTGGAAAATGATGAAGGCAGAATCCGGAGGATAGGCGCACCAAACTGGTAAAGGGTGATGGAAGCTCATATAATCCTCAGAGAATCACAGTATAATTGTCAAAACTAATGACGATAAGATTCTGGACTGACAAGATAAAAACTCAACAAACTGTTGAGCATACCTTTGGAATACAGCTTCCACCAGATTTATGCCCCATCTCTGCTGTCTGTAATCATGGGACACAGACCATATCAGACACATCTAGAGGAGCCTCAGTTTCTTCATGCAAAAAATACATTTCATTGCCTGCTGGGGGCGGCAGTGAATTGCACCTTTAATCCAAGCCCTCAGGAGGCAGAGGCAGAGGGAGAGGCAGGTGGATCTCTGAATTGGAGGCCAGCCTGGTCTAGAGTGTGTTCCCAGGACAGTCAGGGATACACAGAGAAAATGTCTTGAAAAACTAACAAACAAGGTATGTCATCACTTTCAACTATTTCAAAGAACCATTATTCAAAAAAGAAATACAAATGAAAATGCCTAAAGGAGCTTTTTATTCTGGGCACTATCATATGGAGTTTATCTTCTAACACTGTCTATTCTTCCCATTTGAAATTAGGTGATCAAGACAAGGAACTGCATAGGTAAAATGTAAATGAATTTAAAGAAAAATCTATATAGTGTGCACATGTAAACAGTCTAAAGCATAAATATGTTTAAACGGCTATGAGAATATAGTTTCTCACAGTGAGATGGGAGAGAAACAGAAACTAGCTTTAAGAGTCAATGTGTTGCTTGCACTGACGGCTGGGCTGAGTTTTACAATTTCAGAAGGCGAGTAAGCACAGGAAGTGACTTCATTTGCAACCCCACTTCTGGTTGCACCAGACGGAGCTGGGTAAACATGGGAGCACATGGGGACCTTACATGAGAATACTTCCATGTCCTCAAGAGTCTTAGTGGCAGTCACACTACAATTTGTGTCCACTGAGAATGTGGAGGAGCACTGGGGAGGGGGAAGGGGGATAGCACTTGAACATTTCCATAAGCAACTGTGCCGAACACTTTAGAAATAAAACATAATGAAATTGGGCGGAAAAAAAAAAAAAGATGGTGCAGTTCTAATCAAGTACCATACCCAGATGCAATGTTAGGGACCATGGTTACACTTTGGGTCAAACATTACATAAATCAGTCTTTCTATGGTAACTAGGGATATTTATATGTTATAAATAGGTTACACCATGAAAGAATGAATTCTAATTCACTTCAATATGATAATGACTCCGTGGTTATGTGGGAGAATAGTTTTAGGAGACACCTGTAAACTACTTAGGGAAGAAGTATCAACATCAGCAAGTCATTTTTCCGTATTTAAGGCTACCACATAGCTGGGTATGCTTGGCTGCAATGTGCTTTTAAATGGTCTTGGGTTTTTTTTTTGTTTTGTTTTGTTTTTTTTTTTTTTTTTAATTTTGTTTCCATTTCACAGTACGATAAAACAATATGACAAGATTTTAAAATGTTGACTCCAGAGAAAACATTTAAGAACTTTTCTGGACATTTCTATTTCTAAACAGTTTCAGGGAAAAGACACGTTTATCTTTACTATAAATCAGTTTTAAAGTAGCAATGAGCATAAAGGAGAGAGAGAGAGAGAGAGAGAGAGAGAGAGAGAGAGAGAGCGCTCTTCGGTCTTTAGCCCAGGGAAGGAGATGGCTCCAAATCAGACATTGATCAGAAGGGTCTGCAGGAGGGTGTGGGAAGAAGTTGCTGTGGTAGACAGTCAGTGGCTGTATTATCTAACAAACCAACAAACAGAGCAGACACTTATACTTTGGATAAAAGTTCAAAACTAAAACAGCATGAGCACCCAGGCCATACTAGAAATCATGCTGCTGGCTGAGGAAATGAACAACATCTGCCATCTCACAAGAAAACAAAATGGCAACAGAGCATAGAAAAATGGTTCTTCAAATTTCTCAAAGAATCTAAGCAGCATTAATGGGGTTCCTGATCCACACAAACCGTGTCAGTAATAAACATTTATTGCTGTTTTGATGTACTAAGTTTTAGACAATGAATACACTGTCCTACAGGATAAGTACACCACAACCTTTTGAAGTACCCTGTTCACCAGAGAAGTATGCATCTCTGGCAGACGAAAATCGTTTGTTTGTTGTCAGTTCTTTCCAGATTAGCACCTGTACCCTAATCTACAGTAAACAGAAGTCAAACACAGAAATCTGTAATATGAGAGATTTATTTTCACTTTACTCAGCTTCTGATAAACCAGCCAATAAGTACACAATAAGGCACTAGACCCAGACCATCCGATGCAGTAGCTAACAGTGCTGGTGCCAGGGACTGAACTCACAGCCATGCGCCTGCAAGGCAAGCACTCTGCCAATGAACCACGTTTCAGCTTTGTGTTTCAGATGGTTATAAAACAAAACAGAAACAGAAGTCCTCTACATTCTAGTACTTAAGGGATTTTACAACATGAACCAGTAAGGAGTCTTCCAGCCTGTAACTTACTCTTTTCCTTGTTTTTGAAATGCTTATTACAAAGCTGCTTAAGTTCAGCAACTTTATTAAGTGGTGGTGGTTGTGTAGAACCCCAAAGCATTCCAGACCAAATGGAGCAGAATGCACAACGCTCCTGGCCACCAACACAAGTAGAGACAAGGAACACTGGGAGGCTTAACTAGCTGCAGAGACACTTGCCTTTCACTGATAGGATCTGAGTAGCTGCAAACTGTGATTGGCTAAGAGCTGTGGAATTATAAGGATATACTTTGTTTAGTTAAAATTTATTTGTGTCAGGCAAGGGTACAGTGTACTGAGAACAAAGCCTGCTCTGGGCTATCACCCATGTACAGCGAACAGGTTTAGGTTAAGCTTAATATCCTTAATAGTAATAACTATTTTCTAAACCTTGTCACTTACATGTCAGTCTTGGTTTTCCTCCTGCCCTGACTCTCTTCCACCTGTCCCATAAACCATGATTCTTCAAAATTATAAATGATTCACTACCTTTCTCCCCTTATTTAAGGGGATTCAGTAGTGAATCATAATTATCATTAAGTATTCCAATGTAAAAATCTTTGGATCCTTGTTCCAGCCAATCCCAAATCTTTCAAAGCATTTCTTTGAGTTTTCAGATGAAATACAGCCCCAGAATATTACTTTTATTATAATAAGTAATTTTGAGACAGAAGAGGGAAGCCATTCCACCCTGTGGGTAGCCACTCGGCAGGTGTTAAGCACATCATTAAGGTACCTTTACAAAGGTGTTGTGAGCACTGTCACTAATGGTATGATTACTAATGTAAGCATTCCTTCTAGTAATCATCTTCTGGTGTGTAAATAAGTAGACACTGGGGGAGTAGGGAAATTTGATCCCCTTGTCGGCAGCTGTTGGATTCTTCTTTGCTGTCTTGAATGCCTTGACCCCAATAACTGTCAGTTAAACAAGCCAGCCCACTGGGGCTCAGTTTTGAATCCTGCAGATTTCTTGAGGAAATACAGGGCAATTACTTGCAATTGCTTGCTTTGGCTTTTGAAATGCAACCACAGCCATGCCCGTTTCTAGTAGTCTGTACCAGGCCATTTCCTAGCACACATCTTGGAGAACTCTAGATGGCCCTACAGCCATCTTCACCCAGGCTAGAGGGGATCATTTCCTGATGGCCTAGGTGCAAACACCCTTTTCCTGGCCTTGTGAGAAAAGGCACTTACTGATCTAGGCAGACACCACCTGTGTTCCTTCTCCAGTGCAGCAGGGCCACTCAACAAAAGGCTTCCCACATGACCTTTGTTTTTGGCGGAACCATGTGAGCTGCCATCAAGAAAGAAGAGACATCACATCTAGCCCTGAAGCAGCTTAACCAAGGAGTTAGAGGCAAGGTGGAACCACCAGTAGGCTGAGCCTTTGTCAGGCGGCCGACAGCAGCAGAGGCAGTAATAAGGATGGCAAAAGCAGAGTGGCTGGCTGAGAATGAAGGACAGAAGGCTGTGAGGAGCCAGAGAAAAAGCAGGCCCTGCTTACTAGAAAAGTTGTAGTGAGCTGTTCAAGGGCCAAGGGCTTCAGACACCCTAGGCCTGGGAGCTGCTCTCACAGGGTGAGAGATCCTGGTAACAAGCCTCCACCACACTGGGCAATGCCAGCCGTTGCCAAGGGCTACACAAACAATGTAACACTAGAGACATCTGCATCGTCAGTTTCCACCTGCCTGGGGCAGGTGTTCACTGCAGTCTCCATCATTAAACAGGAGGGACACAGACATAGGCAGTCGGGCCAAACAACAAATTATCTTTTCTCACTTAAAACCTTTGCGTTTTGCTTCTGACTACTGCCCAAATCTGTACTGTTTGCATTTGTTACGCAAGTGCATCCAACTGCACTGCATCTCACTTCAGCGTCTGCCTCCCACTGCACCATTAAACCTGTTCTCCACTCTAGCCCATGAATTAGATGAATTATACAGGTTCCAAATTGGGGCATCCCAGGTTTTATTGATGTGCCACTGAACAACAAAATTTCTAATTACAACCATGCAAATGAGAAACAGAATGATAAGGAAACCAGGGAGAAATCTTACAGAGCGTGGCTGTATGTGGTGATGAGCACAACAACGTGGATATATTTTTCTACATATATAAGCCCAATGATCTTTGGTGGTGCATACTGGTAACCTCAGCACTTGAGTTAGATGGAGGAAGGTCAGTACCATGTCACGCTGGGTTAAACAGTAAGTTCCAGACTAGCCCTAGCTGCAGACCTTCTATCAAAACAACAACAACAAACCAAAACACAACCAAATACCATAGGTGAAGGTAGTGGGCGATTATGTCCGCTTACTTGTTACAAGAACATGAGCCAAGTCCAGAAAGAATCCATACTATAGGAAAAAGAGGAAATGCTTAAGGAGATATGATTTAGTCAATGGAAATCAGTTCCGTACATATAGAAATGGTCTCAGTTCTTTCCCTCAGGCAGACTTAGTCTATGTCTGGTACAGCTGGACATCCGCCAGGTTAGTTCTCTAGCATGAAAGGAACAGGTCCAGTGGCACGACCTAAGAGTTCTCACCACTGACTCCTGGTTCCAGCTCCTGATCCTGGGTGGAACAATGCCTTGGAGGGCTGCCTAGTCTGTTCCTAGAGATGCCCTAGTAGTTCATGTAAAAACAAAACAACAAGAAACAAAAACAAAAAGAAGCTCCTAACAGCTTGATTCTCAAAGACATCCCCATTCGCCTTACTCCAGTAAATCACTACTGAGCACAAGTTTAAGAGTGTCTACAAGATCAAGTCTAGTGTAGTTAGTGGCACTTGCCTGTAGACCAATGTATTAGGAAGGCTGAGGTGAACCCAAAAGTTTAAGGCCAGCTTGAACAACATATTGAGATTCCAACCCCAAAGAAAACAAGCAAAACCAGAATATACCATCGATCAAAGAAACACTCTACACAAACACAAGGACACTAAAATGGTAAAGCTGGGCTATCTTATCTAGAGAATTTACGGTAAAGGGGAGAAACTAAATTATTTTATGGCTTCTCAATGTGGAGAAAGATGTCTAGTTTAAGCCAGAAACAAGGATGTAAAATTTAGGGCCATTGTGGAGAAATCTACCATTTATCCCCACACATGATCATATTGAGAAAGCAACCCAGTAAGAATAAATCAAAATTCTACTTGTCAAGAGTTAAGTCTAGCAGGAATGCTGTAGAGCCCTGGGCTATGAACACAATTAAAGCAAATGTCTACCTAAGTCTATTTTAAGACATGTGGCTGTGGACAACTCTTATTTCTAACAGGAATCACCTGCACACAGTAAATCTATGCATTCACTACTGCTTAAGAGAAAGTTTATACTGTAATTCATTTTAACAAAACATTTTGAACATCTTGCAATCAGAAAAACTAGCTGAAATTTGCTAAAATTCATAAAAGGGCCACGGTGGTCTTTCAAAGATAGTTTTAATTGTCAGAAATTCTTATTCCAATAGTACTTTTAATGATAAGACATACTTTGGTTTTTATCCCATTTTGAGCCTGTGAGATGGCTCAGAGTAAAGGTACTTGCTCCCCAGGCCTGACTACTTCCTAAGTTTGATCCTCCAACTCCCTCTGTGAAGGGAAATAACTAACTCCTAAAGGCTGTCCTCTGACCTTAACTAATGTATGCTCCCTCTCATAATACATACATACATATACCATACACCATAATAAACTTTAAAGAAGTTTCATTTAGTAGAAGATACATTTTTTTTCTTCTAATAAGTATCTTTGTACATTTCAATTCACTTTCTTTTAAGAAAACCACGTCTCCTGTTTTTAGGAAGAGAGAAAAACAAAACCTCTGAAAGATTAGGGAGGAGCATTAATGTATCCTGACTAACAAGTGTAGCAACAGCTACACCCAGTGGACAGACTCAGAGTGAAGCTTCCTAGCCAGGTTGTTATAAGGTAAATTCAGATGGCTCCTCCGCTCCCATACCCGCATCCCCAACTTGTTTTAGCTTCCAGAAAGGCTACCTTTTACTTAAGGAAATACTCTTCAGGAACAGAAGCCTTAGTCCATAAGCTTGACACAAATATTCAGAACAATTTAGTGTGAAAAATAGCTAAAAGAAAACTCTCAAAGCAAGAAGAGAATGTACAGATACTTTATTGCTCACCTCTCACACAATACACACCTCCTGCCACTTTCTTTCACAGCTTGACAGTGTTTACATGTACAAAAAACCCGGCAGCAAGCATCGTGTGATGTCAGTAAAGGAAAAAACGTGGAGAGTGACCGAGCCAGGCTTCTGTCTTCTGCAGCAATAATGAAGGGCCTCCCGCACTGAGCAGGACTCAATCTGACTTCGTAGTGCACTTCCATCACAAAGAAGGTCTCTTGCCTAAAGCAAACTAACTTGTATTTGCTGAGCCAGTGGCATTAACTCGTGCATAAAACAGAATTTCTGTTTGCCATTTCTTCTAGCAAATTTCAAGTAAAAACAAGGTTGAAGGAGGAACTTTGTCTCGGATGGATGCAGGTCTGTTTGAGCTGCTATACTTAACTAAGTGCCTACAGGTACTATAGTTTCACAACTTAGTTTGCTTTCGTCATCTTTATGGATTTTGGCCGTGTTCATGGTTTTTGGAGGAGCATATGGTACAGTATTCCACCAAAAGGATAAGGCTACTGAATGTGCTATCTGCAAAAGAGCTCATGTAATAGGAACTAACCCACAGGTCTATCACAAAGAAATGTGACAAACACTCTCTGAATAAAATGCCAATCAGGGGTAGAGCTGTGCTCAGAGAACAGACAGCAGAAAATCGTTATGAAAAACACACATGGGTTGTTAATATGAGGAAGGTTTCCCAGCAGTAAATATAAAAAAAGTCTACGTAAATCCTCATATTCAAAACTTGCATATTGAAAACGTGAAAACTATTTTATTCAAGTAATTTCTTCAAAAAAGCATGTATGTTCTAACTGGATTAATCTACCGGTCAATTAAAGCAATTTAAATTGCCTTTAAAATTTGTTTTTCATAGAAAGAAGAGATATGTTTCTTAAATAAACAGTGTTATGTAAAACTGTTTAATAATAAAAAGAGAGAAAATTGAATGAAGACCGGCAAATGGTTACCCCAAGCAGGAGCATGCCTGCCACTTGTGGTCTAACATTCATTTGAAATAGATGTTGGATTCAGGATTCTGAAGCTAAGTTTCTATTACTTGAGCTCTAGTAAAATATAAGTTTCTGTAGCCTCAACTAGTATAGTGTCTTCCTTGTCCAAATCCAGAATGACTATATTGATAGCCTCCATGTTGGAAGTGCTGTTCAAACTGACCCCCTTGGTGATAAGTCTGGCTTCCTCTTCCTCCCCAGCCTCCTCCCTGGCCTCCACGTCCACCCCGACCTCCTCGACCACCTCTTCCCCCACGACCACTACCTCGATCGCCATGGTGCCCACCATCTTGGTATCTATTGTCCTGCTGGTATCCACCTCCCTGGTATCCACTTCCTGTATATGACGATGTTTGGAAACCACCGTAGCCACCACTTTGATAGCCACTGCTATGGCCACCATGATAGCCACCAGGCTGGAAACCTGAATCTCGATAACCACCATCCTGGTAGCTACCTGCACTTCCACTCCCTCCATCTGTCCAGCCTCCTTGATGTTTATTTCCTCTTCCTCCCCCTCGGCCGCCATGGTCATAGCCACCACGTCCACCTCTCCCTCCTTGTTCATGACCTCCTCGTCCTCCATATGAGGAATGTTCATAACCACCTCTCCCTCCTCCTCGGCCTCCTGCTTGCTGCTGGGGGCCTTCTTGTCTTTTCTGCCATGGTGGCATCTCTGGGGGTGGAGGTTCAATTTCATTGGGTCTACCACCTCTGTCTGGCACTCTGCCCATCAACACCTATGAGATGAGAAAAATAATTTAAACTTCTCATTTGACGGACAGACAAATGCATGTGAAAGAAAATCAAAAGAGCTCTAGTCACCTTATTGATGGCACAGGCGGTCTTTTCTCTTATGGACCCACTGCTTGTCCTTAAAATCTTTGACAAGTCTTGTCTGGCGGCCAAAAGATGAGCAACGGAAATACTACCTTTAGGAGACAAGACTGAACGTTTTGGCTGGTAAACCTTAGCTAATTTTTCTGTCTGACTCTGTTGAAACAAAAGTGTTCAAAGACAAATATTAAAACTCAGAATGGCGTAGGAAACATTACAATTAAAAAAACGTTAATCTGCTGAGGAGGTTACTGGATTCCAAATGGTAGGAAAAAGCTTTCAACCCTGTACTGTTTCCTGTCCTTAAGAATTATCTTGTACAAATACAGCTGCTGGAGTTGTTGACACAGCATGGAATGAAGGCGGGGCTAGGCTCATTTGGAAGCTTTCTTGTCAGTCAGGTGCTTAGGGTCTGTGTCTACAATTATTTCAGCCTACCTTAGCTCTATCAGACCAGCCAAAGGACTGGACAGTGACATCCAAACGTTTGATTAGCAGCTTCCTCCGAACTTCGTATTCATTGGATATGGCTTGGTTAATGGCTTCTATCTTTTCCTGAAGCAAAATGTAAGAAGCCAGTTAGGATTTACACATGTGCTTCATCATCCCCTGTCCCTACAGCAGAAGCTGCTGCTCGCACAAGCAGCTCCCCAGCCGCACCACAACATGGTCCTTCCCCTCCCCACTGGCTAATTATGAATGGTTGGTGAAGTGACAGGACAGAAAAGTTAGTCTCAATAATAGATGTAAAGTACAAATTCTTGTTTAGCTTTCCCATAATTCACTGTGTAACATTAGTTCAGTTCAGTCAGGTTTGGATCCATCTGGCAATTAGAAAAAAGCTTTATTCATACCAAACTTCATTTATTCAATAAATACATTAAATATTTACAAATTATGAGATAACTGCTTTGAATCATACACAAATAAAATTATCCTCCATAAATCTGAAGTTTTCTCAAAATGATTTCAAAATGTAATTTAAATTAGCTGTCATCACTGTACTTGGAAGGCTCAGGCAAGAGGACTGCTGCCAGTTTGAGGCCAACCTGGGCTATGGGTGCTGACATTAAAGTCCTGACATAAGGAAGGTTCCTTAGGAAGTTGACTCAGGAAGATCAAGACTCACCCAGTGGGCTGGTCCCATTGGCTTCTTCAATAACGGCTTTCCCACATGATTAGGTGGAACTTTTGCTAATGTTTCCTTTAACTGACAGAAAAACAAACGAATGAATAAAAAAAAATCTAAAAGTAATACGAATCTTCCTCATTTCCCAATTCCCATATCTTGCCATCAAAAGAAGACTCCTGACAGAGGCAAAAGTGCAGGCTGTTTTGAAACGTAAACGTAAAGACCCATGAGATAAAGACACTGGCTTGTCCCACTCCTCCGTGACTAGAAAAGCACGGATCCTTCAATGGACCTGGAACAGTGCCTGACATCAGTGGGCACTGAATGAGCATCAGCTGAATGGATGAATGAACACAGAGAATACGGACTACAGATACACTGTTGTGCCCCACAGCGTTCACCCACGGTGAAAATGAGTCCAGCAGATATTCAGACAGGAAATAACTTTATACAACAAATACCATTTTCTTTTACTCATCCATTATTTTTTTTAAAATTTAAATTGGTTTTTCCTAGTCATTTATATAAATACATAAGTCAGTATTCTGTTGATAATGTGTGGCATAAAAATTACATACTAACTTATGTTAGTAGCCAGCAAATTGAGCTTATACAGGCCCAAAGCAACTGGATTAGAAAACAGAACTTATTAATGTCTTTTTCTGTCCAGTCAGTAGGGGGAAGCATAATAATGATAAAAACTATAAAAATCGCCTCAAAGTTAAATCATTTTATAAAGGACTTAAGAATCTTAGTTATTTTTACATTATATCTAGCTTACTTCAGCTTTTAAACCATATAGTATAAAGTTTCATTTTTGAAAAAGAAACATGTCAATGTTTGAAAATAACAAAACCAAAAAGGCCACTAAAATATTAATTTCTCCTTAACGTACCTAGGATTTAAAACCCCAAACTCATTTATTAACATTCCTTATTAATATGTACATTAGGTTCCCATTAAGAGGAATAAACTTAATACTTCATTTCAAATAAACGTAGGACTATGCCTTTAATACGCTACAATCGGTACTAAAGGTCTTACTTTTTTCTCAATCCCGCTGAAGAATTGGAACATAGTTATATTGGCTGGAGGTTTGGACATTCCTAGAGCAATACATATGCCTTTCAACTCTTGAAAGACCTCACTACCGCCTCCTTCTTGAGCTTTTTTTGGAGGAGCATTCACACAGAGCATTCTGGCAGCTTCTAGTTCTGAGATGAGGTATGCTGAAGTAAACAAAATAAGATTTCAAAATAAGATACTATAGTTAATAGCCATAAGTCTGGTGTCACACTCTATAGACCTAATGATACGTAACTTTTAAAGCTGCAAGAATGGACAGAACAAAAAATGAAAACCACTATTACCTGCTAATGACATAACATATATACTGCTTATGTAACTCAGGTATTTATGTACTGTTCACAGGTTAATTAAAATTAGGCAATACTTTGCAACCAGAGAACAAGGTTGATCTGGATTCTTGTATTCGACCATGCTACTTCCAGAACAGGGGTTGGCATGTTAAAAACTTTGCACAAGTGACAGGTGGCCAACTTTCAATTTGAACCACTTACAAGCACAATGACAAAACAATCCTTTTCTAATGGTGTCTGTCTAGAACTGGTATGAAACATGTTCAATGTGAAGGCACTGAAAGTTCTTCTCTCAGTTCTCTAATAGCCTTATGTCAGCTCACCTGCTGGGTGCTCCTTCCCATTTGTCCTTTCTCTTAATATTTTTCACCTTCTTCCCCACGAAAACAACTTTCAAGTGTCCTTTGCTTTTTGTTATAATATTATTATTAATTGGGGGGCGGGGGGTTGAGACAGGGTTTCTCTGTGTAGCCTTGGCTGTCCTAGACTTGCTCTGTAGACTAGGCTGGCCTGAAACTCACAGAGAACCACCTGTTTCTGCCTCACTGAGTGCTTGGATTAAAGGCATGTGCCACCAGGACTGGCATTTCCTGTGTGTGCACACTGTAGCATATGAATGGAGTTCAGAGGACAACTTGCAGTAATGACTTCTCTTAATTATGTGGGTTAGGAGTTTGAACTCTGATGGTCAGTCTTGGTGGGAAGAGCCTCTACCCCAGGAGCCATCCCTTTGGGCTTTTAAGTCACTTTTAGTCAGCACTCCCTTTGTGTTGGGTGCCCCCATGAGTTGTTTTAGCCTAGTATAAGGAGGGTTACATTCTCAGGTAATTCAGCAGAAGGCCTAACTAGTCAATGACATTCCTGTAAATGTCCCAAAGACACTTCCATGTGAGCCCCAAGATTTCTGAGTAGTCACTGAAGTCTGCTTCTACTCTTTTAGGAGTTGTTTTCTAGGTCTTTTGATCCTATCAGAATCACCAAAGTGTGATCAGCTTGAATATCTCACTTGCTATCCTCAGGACAAAAGGCAGAAGCCAAGGGGTCATGGTTTTGGCAAGTCATTTCTGAGAAACCAGCAATTCCTGTTCTAAAGTAATAAATGCAGCTGTTTCTGCAGAGGCCATTCATTCCATGTGGCTTTAATAAATCTTGGATATTCCACATAGTAAGCTATACTTAGGTGTCAAAGACAATGAAAAAAGTAAAAGTTTGTGGTTATGAAAACAACTAATGTCACTGTAAACAGGTTTTTACCAGTGTCCTGTCACACCTGTTCTCTCATCTGTGTATGTCTGCTTTCCTGCCAAAACATAAGAGCTCAGTGTTGCCACTGAGATGTCATACTCTGCTCAGCCAGGACTATTTACTGTCTGGCCCTTTAAGAAAGTTTGCCAACCCTTGTTCTAGAAAATCATATGACATGAATTTAATACACTAATTGCCTAAATCTGGGGTAAGATAGTTATTCATGAAATTAACTAATATCATCACATGAACAAACTTTAAAGCAACTGACACATTCAAAGCACTAGAAAGGCCCAAGAGACACTATAAAAAACAAAAACAAAACCCCCAAACCAAAGATGATCTTTACTAACAAGCTACTTAAGAATCAAAATACTCGCCCCCCATTCCCCCATCTATTAGAAACTCAAGTGTGACTTAACTTAGCTATGAGTATAAACTGAGAACCACAAAAGGCTATCGAACAGCCCGGAGTCCCTACACTCAAAAGACCCCTCTATTCTACTAGTTCAAGTGAGGTTCATTTCTTTTTCTCTTAAAGTACAATGTGCTAAACAATTCAGATTAGTGAGGCAGAGTGCTGGAAGAAAGAACATCCTAGCATCGAGATGTGACACAACTGACACTTGGCAAGATGAGAAATAATTACACAGAGCAGCAATGAGTACGTGTATGAAATACTACAATGAAAGAGGTTACAAAGAATGTTGGAAGCCAGGCTGCAGTGACAAGGAGAAAGAAAAAGGACCAGGTGCATGCTCACTTGTGAAGGATGTCAACAGTGAGTAACCCTTAGCTGCTTCAGTTATTTATGGGAGGAGCACGTGGTTGTACACTCTTGATAAGCTTTTCAGGTATCAACTCATAAAAATAAAGTTTATATTTATGACCCTCATTCCAAAATAGTATGTTCTGCTTAAGAAATGGCAAGGAGTTAAAAACATTTTATAGACATTTACAGACAATGTGATTTTCTTAAGTGTCAATAGAAAAAAGTTCTATGAAGACTCGCTATCCAGGGTCACTGCCAGGCATTTCGGAGTGGTCATCTTCCTATGTAGATAACATAAGTGAGAAGCACGACTGGTCAGGATAAGCGATACTACAGAGAAGAATCAGTTGGATCCGCTGCTGCTGTGCCAGTCACAATCTGAAGGAGACTGAATGAATATATAAAAGCTGGATATAAACATCAGTATCTACAGCAAGTCCTGACCCTGCAAGCATATATTCCCAGCAACAGACGCTGGACAAAAGGGTGTTAAGTAACTGCAGTAGGTTTTAGTGTCTAAGTGTAATAGCTGACACATTTTCCCCCTAAAAACAAAACAAAAAAACTTTATAACTGTGGTTATAGTATTTTTCAGATATCACAGTACAGCTATAAAAACAAACTCTCTGGACTATGCTCCTCATAGGACATCCAGTTAACCAGAGCTGAATCTAGCTGAAATTCAGAATGCTACACAGAATCTGAGTTATGATTACCACTCTTGCTTACTGGAAGTTTATACAAGGCAATGTAATTTGTGAGTCTACTAACTATTTCAGGAAGAGACAGTCATTAGTATCTTTTAAAAAGACATGGAAGAAAAGAACTTTTCAAACAAAACAGTTTCTCACAATGATCAGTGGGTAGAAGACCCATTCAAATGCTGATCGTGTATACTTAGAAATAAAAAGAAAGCATTTACCAATCCAAAGAAGCATCAGTAAAACAAAACACCTTTACATTACCATCATACAAGCACTGTTTCTCGACTAAAAACACTCTTCCATGTCTCTGCAGTTTTGCACAGCTAGTGAAATGTGTGTGCTTCTCAGCCAGAATACAAGTTTATGGTGACAACTCAGCACCTCCACCGGTCACAGCAGGAGAGGCACAACAGCTAGAGGAGCACCAAAGCAGAGGCCAGGAAAGAGCGTCAGTTATTAAATCAAAGCACCATCGGTGTGCATGCATCCACCAGCTACTAGTCGGAAATGTAGTTAAGTCTTGTTTTAAAATGGATAGTATTGAATTAGAGTCACAGTGAAGCAAAATACAACAAGAACAACCTATACATTACTCATGGAAAACAGAGAAAAAAACAGCTACATTTTAGTAGTCATAAACTTACTGAGCAAAAGGAGGCAGTTCTTCTGAACAAGAAGGCGCTTGGTTACATCCCCAGATGTCAGAGAAGGATATGGGCAGTTCATCTCCCCAAGTAGCCCACTCACCTCAAGCTGGAATTCTTCAGCTTCACTTGGACCTTGGGAGGATTAAAATAATTTTGACTGCATTAATCACAAAGTGGAATGCCCACTAGACTTTTCCTGTCTTAGCTTTTCTTCCTAATTCATCCTTTCTCACACCACTGCAAAATCCTTTTATGGTGTTCATTGGGCCCTTAGTTGACAATTACAATTACTATTCTGTGTGTATGAGGTGTGGGAAACACATAGGTGTGGAGGTCAGAAAGACTGTGGAGTTGTGTCTCTCCTTCTACCTTTATCATGGGTTATAGAGACCAAACTCAGGTCACTGGGTTTGTATGGCAACTGCTTTTCCTGCTGAGCCAACAGCTCCTACCTTATACTTCATCCAGTTTTTTTCTGTCTGCTTTTAAAGACTCTTCCCAACTGTTCATGTCTGTCTTTCCCAGAACGCCGCAACCATCCATATACCACTTCCACAAACACTGGATCTAGAGGACCATGCCTGTCTCCTCAATGTCCCAGGAAAAGCCATTTCATTTCTACTTCTGAGCCTTTATTTAAGCTAAGACTGTGACTGATGGGGTGACTACCCTCTTCTCTACTAGTGAATCTCTCTCTCATCCACCAAAGCCTACTGGGGCTGCTAATCAACAAGAGCTCCCTTAAGCACTTGAGGTTTAATGGGTAAGTCAAGGTGGCATGGGGTTGACTTGGAGTAATTTTCAAGTTCCAAGTCCATTTTCTCATCACATGTTTATTAAACTGACTTGTCATGCCTAAGAATCCACAGAGCTCCCTTAGAGGCAGCTAGGAGATGAGGAGGCAGGAGATGAGGAGAGCAAGCATCTGAGTTCCACGTGGCGCTTCCATGTAGCTGGGGAGATGAGGGAGAGCTGACCTAACGCGCCTCCTCCTCTACACAAGCGGAGCAACCACGCTCATCTGTTTGGCGTGTTCTATATAATCCCAGTTAGACAGTATCCCATAGATTATTTTCAAAGGTTTCCACAATTTCTGACACAGTGTAAGTGGCAGAATGCCAAGTGGTTAAAAACACTTTCCCCAACTTGTCCTGGTTTTGTGACTCCAGGCAATGTATCTAACTACTTTGGGCTTTTGTCATTGAATGTGTAAGAGTAATAAAAGCTAACTCACAGAAGTACCCTGAGGGCTAAATGAGTTAACGAGTGCATACTGATATGAACATAAGAAATAATACATAAAATACCATCTGTTATTATTATAACACTAGATCTTATTAACTGAATTGGTCACACTTGGGCTAGAACTAGATACAAGCAACTTGCACATATTAAACATACTAACGAGCCGAGTGTGGAAATTCCAGCAGTTGGGAGGCTGATGTAAAATCTCCCCAAACCAGCCTGAACTACGAGAGACATGCCTGAGTTATACAGAAAGATGCTGTGTCTCAAAAGTACAACGAAATAAAACATACAGCAGCAAGCAATAGTGAACTCTTCAAAACTGGATTATGTTGGAAGATATAGTCCCAAGGGTATGCTAACAGGCAGAAGGTTTTACTTGCTATCCCTGAGGGCTTTACCTATGGCAGGAGGAAGCAGAAGGTGGAGTGTCAGGTTCCACGCTCATTCAGTCAACAAACTAGTGGTAAATGTCAAGAAAACAGCAAATATAAAGGTGCTCCCAGACCTATAATCTGAGGTGCCACACCAATGTACCTAATGGTGGGTTCCAGTGATGAGAAAGCAACCTTATGGAGTGTCCCCACCCCTCCCAAGCAGAGTAGGATTATAATTCATACTCTCTGCATACTGTAGATGGTTCTGGAATCTGGCAGACATAAAAGAATACCCCAAATTCTACTAGTCACCAATCCCGAATCTTACAATCATGTTTTACAAAATGCAGACAATGTAGCCCATGACTATAATCCCAGAACTCAGCAGGTTGAGGCAGAAAGATCATGAATTCAAGGGCAATCTTTGTTAGTGAGCCCTGTTGAAAAACAAAACATATGTGCTATGCAAAGCACACATATCCCATATTTACTCTATATTTTTTGTTTCAGTGAAAGGATCTTTTCAGCCTCTGCATATATTTTATTGTGGCCTTATATTTAGAATTAGTTTATTCTTGGGAACAACAACAACATCAAAAGGCACTGTGTGTGTGTGTACTGGGGAGCACAGGGCATTGACATGTCTCTTTATGGTTACAAAACATTTAAAGTTTTAGCTTTGAAATTAATAATGCTCAGTGCACAGTGCCCTGATTCTGTTTTTAAACATGAAGGTTCACTTACTGTTAGTTGCTTGCACATTTTCTTCTAGTTTACAGAGCGCCCTTAATTCAGATACCAGCCAGGCACAGAGTTTGGTAAACTCGGGGGAAGCGGCTCCAGCAGAGACTGCCTGTGACAGCGCACCGTCATCCAACAATGGGCCCTTGTAACTGATGAATAAGAAACCACAACTCAGAAGAATATCTCAGCATGTGGAATGTTGCAGGTAAAACTCATCTATGCTTTGCCTATGTAAAGAAGCAATAACCTAATAAAGAATGAACACCAACACTGTTAAACTTGAAAACAAAACAAAACAAAACGAAAACAAACAAGGCACCGTAATGTATCATTAAAAAAAGAAGGTTAAGAGATGGCCGAGTGGTTAAATGCTCTGGTTGCGTTTCCAGAGAACTAGGGTTCACTTCCCAGCCATCAAACAGCAGCTTACAACTGTTTGACACCCCAGTTCCAGGGGATCCCGTCTCTCTTTTGGCCTCTGTGAGCAGAAGATATACATGCGGTATGTGCACATGCACACACACACACACACACACACACACACACACACACGCACACACGTAAACACATATTTAAAAAAAATCTTTAAAAAAATTTTTTAAATAAAGAAAAAGAAGTCAAAGTGGGCATGAAGGAACATGCCTGTAATCTCAGCACTGGAGAAACAGAGCAAGAAGGACCTTTGTCTGGAGGCCACAGTGATGTTTATAAAGTGAGATCCTTTAAAACAAAACAAAACAACAAAGAAACCAACCCAAAATAGCAGTTAACTGGTGACTGCAATTCAAGCTGGGGACAGTGCTTGGGTGAGAGAGTGCCTGCCCTAGCACACATGAACCCTGGTTTAGATCTCAACACAGTACAAACTAGGCAGGGTGGCATGTGCTTGAAATCTTAGCTGTAGAGAGGGAGAGGCATGCGGATCAGAAGTTCATGGTCATTCCTAGCTGTGCAGAGTTCAAAGCCTGGCCTAAGATATAGAAGACACTGTCTTAAACATTGTCCATTTCAAAAACAACAACAAACTCAACACAGAAAAACCTACAATACCTATTTAATGACCAGTGAACTTCTACACACTCTTTGCAAGCTCTTTTGCAGTTTACTCTCTTACAGTAACTGGATTACCCATTAAACTCTGGAATAACCATGTCAGCAGCAAAACTTACTTTTTTTCTGGAATTTTTTCCAAAAATTAATTAGATTTTATTTTTGGTGATTTGCTCTAGGAACTGTTCCGAGTAATCATTTTTTCATAAATATGTCCTTTGATTTTTTTTTTGTTTGTTTTTTAAGACAAGGTCTCATGCTGCCCTCATGCCAGGCATGAGAATTTAAGAGTAGTCAGGACTAGGTGTTGTGGCACATACATGTAATACCAACTACTCAGGAAACTGAAGCCGAGAAAGCAAGAGCTTAAGGCCAGGTAACTTAGCAAGTTCTGTCTCAATTTCTCAATCAATCAATCAATCAATCAATCAATCAAGTAATCTTATATTATACATTGTTCAGTTGGTGAGATGGCCTAGTAGGTATAGGTGCTTGCCACCAAGGCTTGATCATTGAGTTTACTTCCTGGAACCCACATGATACAACGAGAGAATCAACTGCAAACTGTCTCTGACTTCCACAAGTACACGGTGGCATATGCACACAAATAAATAAACGTAAATTATTATTATTTTTTAGAGACAGGGTCTCTCCTGCAACTTGCCATGTAAACCAGGCTGACCTCCAACTCACGGAGATCGGCCTACTTCACTTCCCTGAGATTAAAGACTGATACTTTGCCAGCAGCAAAAACAAATAAAGTTAACGTAGTTAAGATTATAGTCTTTTAAGTGAAATACTGAATAAAAATGTCATTAAAGACAAACATTAAATATGCTTAACATGGTATTTAGAAGTACGGATATGGTAGAGAAATTATATTTTGAGATTCCTTTAAAATATGCTTATATATGAAATGGATTAGAAAAAAACCTTCCACACAAAAGATCGCACTGTATTTTGCAGCGAGATTAGAAGGGGTAGAGAAGATGGAGAGACAGCGGAGCAGCTAAGAGCACCTGCTATTCTTGCCGAGGGTCTGGGTTCAGTTCCCAGCAGTCATATTGGCCATTTCACAACTTTATATAGCTCCAGTTCTAGGGTATCTGGCTCCCGCCTCTGGCCTCTCCAGGTATCAGCTAAGCACACGGTATACACTATACATATAAAGGTACATATATATGTACATACACACACATATATTCACTATATATATATATATATACATATACATACACACACACACAAAATAAAAAACCCAACATGTCTTTATGAAAAAACAACTGCAATTTGAGAATTCTTTAAATACACATTAATCAACTAAGGGTGACTTTTAATATCTGAATGTAACCAAACTAAAGTAAAGTTTCAGAAACACTCCCTAGTTTATATTACAATGCACCCAAACTACATATTTAGGGGAAAATGCTGCAGCAATGATTATTTACAGTAAGCCAGATAAGAAAATTATTAGGATAAGTGAACCACAAGGGGAAGCAATTTCATTCACGGCTGCTGGTCAACTGATCAGGACCCACACAGAATGTTTCTCCTCTTGTTCCACTCCTTCAACCCTACCTTTTCAAGGGAAGAGAGCCTCCTCAATGCTTCTCATGTATGCTTCTAAGAGGTGTTACATGAACCCCCCCATTCCAGACCAGCGTATACCCTGAGGGAAGTCCCAACCTGGCCCAGAGCGAGTATCCCTCAAAAATGTTTACTAAACAAGCAAATTATCCTCAGACATCCATATTCTGCAGAATATGACTTACTTATGGCCCAATGCCGGAACCAAGTTGCTTAAGTCTGGGTCATTCACAAAGTGTGTTTCAAAGAAATGACAATGGTGACGCACTTTAACAAAGAACGAAAGCACCTATGCTTCCTTTAAGAACAGGACCTACTAGGACACCAAGCTGTTCACATGCGTTGACTTTAGGATAACTCAACGTGTCTCCTACCCTAAAGAGGTTTCTCCTAAGAATTTCCACGTCATGGAAAAGCCTAAGGTTAAGCTTCATAAAAGACTGGTTAAAATACAACTATCAGCAGGGCATGGGGGCCTCACACCTTTAACACTAGGTCTCAGGTGACAGAGGCAGGTGGACCCTGACAGCCACATCCACACAATCAGGGTTAAAGTCTCAAAAACAAAACATAGCAAAACAACCAGCCAAATCTGTGCTAGTCCAAATCTGTACCCCCTGTGGTAGTTACCCACAGGCAAAGACTTTAACCATGCAGGGGTTTTGTTTTGTTTTTCTTGAATCACTTTTAGCCCGAGAGATTCAGGTTTTCAAGTTTGGGTACCTTGATCTGGATGACCCAAAGAGATAAGCCTTATTTCCAAACTTCTAAACATGGTGACTTTATGGCTGGGTAACTATCAGAGCAGAGACAAGATGCAAAATAAATATGCTGATTCTTGGTGGGTGAAGACGGCCCTGGAATCCTGGAGTTCCACCTGGGGTCAGGAGTCACTGTCTGTTGATTTCCAAGGCAGGTGGTGAAGGGCTAGGTGCACAGCTGAGCGGGCTAGAGCCAGCTGCATCGCCCAGACGTGCGCGTCTGGAAGCGTTAGGTGCATGCAGAGATGACTGAGCAAAGATTTGTTTGAGAGAAGTAGGGTGGGGGTAGAAGCACGAGACAGGAGAAGGAAATCTTGGGGGAAAGTAGGAAAGCAGAGACAACTCTGGCAAACCATAAAGTGGGGGTAGGGTTGGGAGGTCGGGAGGCAAAAGAGAAGCTCGGGGAGTGGGGGTGGTGAGAGCCGGAGCCGAGACAATGACACGCAGGACCGACACAGGCTGCGGGTCGCTGGGCTGAAGGGAGCACCGGGGAGCATGTGGGGCGTCGGAGCCCGGTCGGCAGGACAAGCGTGGACGTGGCACGGGGGTCCCTGGGCCAGCGGGAAGCTACGACGGGAGTCGGGGTGCGGCGTGGAGAGGCAGGTGGCTCCGACTGAGGCGCCCGAGGAGTTCCCGAGGTTCCAACAGAGTGGACTTGGAGAAACTCATGCCCCGTGGTCTTACCCTAGATCTTCCAACGACTCCAAGATGTCAGTCTCCATGAGGTCACACTCCATGCTACTGTGGTATTCAAATTTCCGAGTCGTCAAGCTGCCCTCTCGCCGGCAACGCGTACACTAGCGCATGCGCTCCCTCCCCGGAACTTCCAAGTCGACAGCTGGCGCCTCAGCCTCTGCATTGCGCATGTCCCGAGCGTGCGCAAGCAGTTTGGTTCCGCCCTCTGCCCCGCCTCACTCTCTGAAAATGGCCGAGCCTGCGCGTGCGTACTCTGGAATAGGAAGCTGCGTGCCCTAAGAAGGGCAGGAGGACTGGCGGCGTGGCAGCCTAGACACAGCCAGGGGGCGCGGAGCTCTTGCAATGCGCATGTGCACAGCTTTGGGCGAGGCGGGCCGGGGAGGAACTTGAAGCCGGTGGGGCTTGGCTTTCTAGGGCGAGCGGTGGAGTTAAAGCTGCGCGTCCTCTTTTCACCTGGGAGTCACCTCGGAAAGGCAGATTTTTGAGGTCCCAACTACGGGCTAGGGCAGGGGTAGACGGGTCAAGAACAATGAATGCCAGATAAATGCTATTTGATTTTCTTAAGTGTAGCTTTTGAATTTCAGGGTTAGAGAGGTCTCGGCTTTCCCGTGGTACGGATTCTTCAGAACCGTGTCTCGTTTCCCCGGGAAAGTTTTTCCTCCCTGTTCTCTTGAGCTTACCCCAGACGCCAAGCATTTTATTTTAACGGAAAAAGAACATATCTCAGTAGAGTATATTTGATCAGCATTTATTTTTTATTATTTATTTTTAATACAGGCTCTTAATATATAGCTCCTGTCTGTCCTGTGTGGACCAGGCTGGGCTGTGAACTCACAGAGATCCAACACGCTGCCTTCAGTACTGACAGATTAAAGGCATCTGCCAGCACAGCTTTGTCATTGCTTTTGGTCATACATGCTTGGGGACAGCTTTCAGTTAGGATTTGAGGAAGGTACTTACTGATTTTGTGCTAAAGCACGGTTGAAAAATGAGAAAACTTTTTTCAAAATGATGACATATTGTACATAATTTTAGTAAAGTGAGTCTTTATTATGGAAATGTTGAAGGTGCTAAAAAGCAACAACAAAAATCGTTTTTCAATAAAAAGCTTTTTTTCTTCGCTCAGTTCTTCCTTCCCTGCCTAGGTTACTCAAGACCATTTTAAATACTGACATTTAATTTTTAATAAAGTCAAGCAAAGGCAAAGGTTATCATTAGAAACGATGCACTGTCACAGTTTTCAACCATACCCTATTTTAAGTTTTGTAATTCAACAAAGCATTTGTGAAACAATCTGTAGTCTGGCTTTTATGCACCTTTATGTAGACACTATTATCCTACGTTATTAAGTATAAATTTTACAAATATGTTATTGTAACAGTGTAGATGAAGACGATTACATCTTCCTCTAGCTTCTCGGAAAAGACTTCCAATACGGTGGTAAAATTTGTATGGCTCTTTCCAGGATCACACCTCTGTGTTTTGCACGTGTAAGCCTGCTTATCTCCTTGTGTTTGCAGACTCTTCAGGTGATCTACTATGTCAGGGTTTCTGTTAATTTTAGATAATCAGTCCATCAGTATAATCTCAAAGATTTTGTAACTGGAATCTTCACCAACCCAGTGAGGAGTCACGGAGCTGCGTGGTGGCACACAGCTCATTCCAAACAGCAGACCAAAGGCTTCAGGCAAACTGACAGTGGCTCATGCCATGTTGAGGCTTGTTTTGGTGTTGTACTTTTCGGAACTGGGTTTCTGTAGCCACCTTGGTGCATGTGAATCCCAAGTATAATGGAATGCGGCCTTGCATGGTCATGAATCCCAGTCTTACGGAGGCAGAGAGGGAATAAAAAGCTTCTGTAGAGCTTAGATGCTGATGATATTGTCAGCCAGGGACCCTGCCAAAGCTCCTGGGTGTGCGTATATGTGTCACCTCACACACACACACACACACACACACACACACACACGAGTATTAGTGGTGCATTTGTGCCTCAAATATACATTTGTAAATTCCACAGCTAATACTATAGGGAAACCATGTCTACACTTGAGATTGTGTCACAGATGTTTTTGTCAGCTTGTGAAAGCTAAATTGACGTAAGCGGAAGACTTCAAGTGACGACAGACCTTGTTTCATGGTTTTCCTGATAGCTGATGCCAACCACAGCTATACTCTTGTACAAAGCATTTTCTCTTCCATCTTCACTGCCTGGCAAATTCTTCTTGCATAGACTTCAACACTAAGGTGCCTTCTTTGATTGCTTTCCTCCCTCATCTTTCGCCTCCCAAGGTTTACTCAGCCCATTGGCACAAGCAGCTCCAGTGTGTTCTCTGGTCTGCTGGTGTTCCTGTTGCTCAGCTCACCATCTACTCTGTCCCCAAGACCGTGTGCAAGAAGAATTGCCTGTTGGTACGGGTTAAGACTGAATTTCCTCTTGATTGGATTTTTAAGGTAATGGCATGCAACCCAGCTGATTCTCATAAGCATCTGAGAAAGTTAAATGAGGAAGTCTGGGCCATAACACTCATGACATTATGTTGATATTTTTAGAGTTGGATTTTGCCATCTGTATTGCTAATAGCTCCTCAGGTGATTCTGTGACAAATCTCTCACAATGCATCACTTAATTGCATTTTATTTTGTATTGCTTACACCGAAGTTCTAATCTGTTTTCTCCCATGGTGAACATGTACACCCTACACCTTGCCTGTTACACTGAAGTGCACACAAAAGTCATCAAGAACATTAATTGTTAAGTTGATGAGAAAACCGTCTCTCCCTTTCTCATAGCCAGAGTTGTTTGCTCCTGAAAGAATAAAGTGATTGTTTGCAGGGGGAAAATAAGTATATAAGAGGGAATTATACTCTGAGCACTTAGATCATTCTGGAAGTCATTCTTGTTTATTTAAAACTTGGATGTCCTGGTAGGATGATTTACTCTTTGCTGATTTGACTGCTACTAACAACTTTGTCCTGTGAAGGTTTATGACTGTAGGGGGCTTTGAGTCCTCTAGGGGTCCGCCCTCTGTTCTGTGATCTACAACCAGACACAGTGAAAGTACAAACATTGTAATGGAGATGCTACTGATCTAGAGTGTTACCACAAATGGAAGGTAATTAGAATACAAAAAGGCCTTTACATCCCAGTCCTGGGAGAGCTTGTACTTTGGATAGACCAGCCAGAGCTAGTTTTGAATGTCCTCAGCACATCTTGGCTTCCACTTCTTAGAAAGACTTACACTTTATTCTTTATTGTTATCAAAATAGGATCATTGTTTAAAAACATAAGAAAGGTAAAATAAAACCATATTTTAAGCAGAAACAATTATATTTGAGAGTTTCTGTGTTGGGTGGATTGCTAAAAAAAAAAAAAAAAACAAAAAAAAAAAAACAACTTGGGTTAAGTCACATGAATTCAGCTTTGAAGAGAAACTTGGAAGGCTATTCCAAGAAGAGTTATTCATCTAGAATCTAGACGAACCCTTCTCAACCACTTTGAGACAGAGTTGATGCCTTTCTATTCCAGGGTATTTATTGCATTTAATAACGAACTTTTTTCTTCTGTGTTCTTTGGAATGCCAGCTCTCTGCTTGAAAGAAACCAGAGTCACTGATCATGTTCTGTGGGAATCAAATCTCTGCTGTAACTGACACAGGCTAAATTACCCACAATCCTGTGGCTTTCAAACTTTGGTGTTTACCTGAGTTACACAAGGGCTTTGAAAAACACAGATCACCCGTCTTCTCCCTCTCTAGACTTTGGTTTAGAAGATCAGGGTTGAAGCCCAAGAAGTTACATTTCTAATGACTCCCAAGTCTGGTAATATCTGATGCTTCAGTCTGGCAATTATAATTTGAAACTATAGAGTAAAAGAAAAAATATCAGGCTTATGGAAAAAGATCATAAGATGAGTTTTGGACAGGTAGAAACATTTGAAACATTCAACAGGACCTGTCAGAAAAACAACCAGATAAAAGAACAGAGTTGAGTAGAGAGAACTGACATGGAGATGAACATGTGGGTATTTTCTCCACACAGGACTTGAGGTTGGAATATGAAAGGCATTATCGGAAGAGAGAAAACAGGAAACAAATGAGGGCTGATGAGATGAGTCAGTGTGTAAAGGTACTTAATTCCAAGCTTGATGACCTGAGTTCCATCCCCTGGACACATATAGTAGAAAGAGAGAAATGAGTCCCCAAGATTGTCCTCGGATATCCATACACGTGTTACGGCATATGTGTTAGCAGTTTCCTTCAAGATTGAAACATTTCATCCTGCAGGGATGCTCCTTAAGATAAGAAATAGACAACCCAAAATAGCTTCAGGAAGTCCCTGAAACTGACCAGATTCACCAGGCTACTTCCTTCACAAGAGTATATAAAGGCTACCAAGAGTCACTCTCAGAGAAGCCAAGCAGAAAGGAAAACTGAGACAACAGCTGCCTGCAAGAAACAAAGGCCACCTAAGATGCCTGGGAAAGGCTCAGGTCGAGTGAACCAACTGGAAAGGATACTCTCCAACCTGTTGAGCTGCCTTCAGCTGTGCAACGTGCTCCAGGTTTTCAGATTTTGTGAGATGTCACTCATACTGGGGTAGGCTTTGGTGACACAGGTGTCTTTGACTCATTTCTGTTCTTGTAAGTAACCCTTCACCCATACTCTTGTAAGTAACCCTAATAAAACTCATTGGTTCACCAAGTTGGATATTTTTGGTATCTGTACTTTGGTCTCTTGTGGGATTCTTGCATGGAGTGAGTAGTGTCCCCAGGAAAAGTCTGTCATACAACATACATACACAGAAACACACAAATGAATAAATAAATGCGATATAAAAGAAAGGAAAAGAATACCACAATAAGCTTTCATGTATGTGGTGACAGAAATGATGGGACCACAAGAAATACTGAAGAGGAAAAAATCAGAGAAAAAAATCAGAAGAGAGTTGCAGTAGGAGAGCTAAGAACAGAAATGTCTAGAATGTTATAGGTCTAATAGTGATAGGGGATATAAGGGACAGATAGGGACATTTTCATATTCTGTATTATACAGGGCAGTCTTCCATTCGATTTTGTAAAAAGGAATCTCTGACATATGTTATTAACAGCTTAGTATGTTCACAGTGCTAATGGCTTGTTCTTAGTTAACCACTTGTATTTTCTATGTTTCTGTGCTGAGAGAAAACACCCAGACAGAAGCAACTTGAAAGAGAAAAATATTTATTTTGGTTCACAGTTCCAGGATACAGTCTATCATGATGGCAAGTCATGGCAGCAGGACCCTGAGGAAGCTAGTCACATTGTCCAATCAGGAAACAGAGAATGAGAAAGTATTCAGACCATTTTTCTTCTTCTTGTACAGTCCAGGATCCAGTTCCAATGGTACCCCCACAGTGGGTCTTCCTATCTTTATTAACCTAGTCAACATAGTCCCCTACATTAATGTCCTCTGGCCTATCTCCCAGGTGATTCTAGATTTCATGAACTTGACACTTGGGGGGAATACAAGGTTTGTATCAACAGACTCTTCCTAGACTCAGAGTTTCAAGAGCCCCTGAGCCCAAATACCCACAGAACGAAGGAAGAATGAAAGCAGTGATAATGAGAGAAACACAGACCGTCTCAAGCCTCAGAACCTGGCTATCTGCTCAGAGAGGCAAGACCAAGCTCTGGGAGGATTGACTGTCTTTGTTTTCAGCCTGGATTCCTTATGTAATCTGCTGGTACTGGTGTGATGGAAGGCAATTTTTCAGGGCATTAGCCCTCTGCCTTCTCAGATTTCTGGCTCTCCAAATAAAGAATTCAGTCCTTGTCTTTGCTCATTGACATCCATAGTGACGGTTAGCATTAGCTAGTGTTCCAGTCCCAATGGGATGAAGACATCTTAAAATGCCCAATCAATTTAGTTACACAGACATTGATAACCCTAGGAAGGGCTGTTTCAGCACAACAGTGAAGGCTAATGTAACATCAGAGTGTATTATGGTACTCAAAAGGCAGAAAGTAAGGCTGAGGCTGCTGATCATACATGCACACTCATGTGTGTGTGTTGTGCATTTGTGCACATGAACACATAATGGCATAAGTCTAGAGATAAGACAATTTCTGATGCTGCTCTTTGCCTATCACCGTATTTGAGACAGGGCCTCTTCCTCACTGGTGCATATGAAAGGATTAGACTAACTTTGTAACCTATATGTCTTCTAAAGCCTATAGTTTTGAGTTTTAGGTCCAGGTTAAGCTAAAGCCTCTTAGTACCTTTCCAGAGAGTGAAGGAATGTGACCCTATCTGTGAGGACAGATATAAAAAAAGGGCAAGCAAGCAATGACCTTCACTCAGCAAAAGAAGGACCAGACCCTTGTCCTTGAGATAGCGTTTCTTAGCAACGAACCTAGACTTCTTCTGAGTAGCTTTTGACCTCCGGCCAAGAGCCCGCAGCCCTAATCTTTAAGGATGAGCTAACCACCCCCACCTTAAAGTGCAGCTGCATCCACACTTGGCAGGACTGGCCAAGCTTGAGCACCTAAGACTAACCAATTATCTTACTTTATAGCTTCCTCATCCAATCCTAAATTGCCAAAACTAAAACTTCAAATCTCCTGCAATTTTTCTTTTAAAAACCTAAAGGCCTTTGTCTCCCGGTGCCACTCTTTGCTGACCAGCAAGGGTGACCCCGTTGTACAATGGTTAATAAACCTCTTGCTTTTGCAACGAGTCTTGGTCTGGGGGAGTTTCTGGGAAGGGCGCGATTGAACTCCTGAGCTGTTGTGAGACCCCAGGTCTTACACATACAGGCTAGCTCACCTATAAACTCTGGGGATTCTCTTGTGTCAGATCTCCCAGTGGGACTGCTGAGATCACATATGTCCATACCATCATGTCCAGCTTTAATATAGGCTCTGGGGATTTGAACTCAGACCCCCATGCTTGCCTTGCTTGTCAAGTTCTTTACTCACTGAGTTATCTCCTCTGTCCAGAAGTTTGGGTTTGATGAGGCAAAGACAAGAGCAAGAGCAATATTACCAGAAGAGTCATGGACTCCAAGATCTAAGAAATTTCATTTATTTTATTTTATGTTATTGGAGCATATGTACAAGCTAGGAAATGAGACCTAAGAGTGATGAAGTTTAAAAAAGCAATTAGAAGAGAAAAATTAATATTTTAAAAAATGTTATGAGGGAAAGAATACAAAGTCTTAGTATATGGATGAAAAGTAGAGACCAGAAGAATCTGAAATCTATGTTATAGAGTGGTAAAGCAGCTGTGAAAACAGCCCCTTTTATTAACCTGAAAGAAACATCACACAATCTAATGATATTTGGCTTTTGGCATCCACATGAGAAGCAGAATATTAGAAGCCAATGCAAGTTACTATTAGCTGCTTTTGCAAGGTGTTATTAGAAAAACATTAACTTGGAAAAACAATTGTTTATGCAAACAGGAATGCAAAGCAAAGAATGTTATAAACAAGGAAGGTAAGGGTAGGGGAGTGGAACAAATGGGGCTGTGAGTTGCTTGTTCCCACTCTTCTCTAAAGGCCTAGCTGCTGTGGCCACACACGTCCACAGTTCCCTAGGCTACTCAATGATCCCTAGAACTTTTCGCCTAACTGCAAGGTATATCTTCTCCTTAGAAGTAATACTCTTCTTTGGTAAAAGCATTTACTCTTTAGGAAAGTCAAACAAAGTGTGCCTCTCCTCTTTTGTCACTGTCCTCCAGAGCGAGTTCTCCTCACCTTGTTCAGTAGTAAGATCATTTCTTCTGTGGTCCTCATAACCTGCTCCTTAAAAAGGTTTTGTAGTAAATCCCGTCTAGTTAGCTGAGGCACTCTGATTAACTGAGCATGCTGGGGAAAGTCTGAAATCTTAGCTACTTGGAAATCTGAGAAAAAAGAATGTGGATTTGAAGCCAGTCTGGCCAACATAACAATTAACTCCCTCATTTTGTGAAAGAAATAGAAAACCCAGGAATTGATTCAACAATGCACTTTTACAACATTTAATTAAGCCCCATTCTATAGCATCAAATTTAATGAATATCTAAGGCTCAAGGCATCCTAATGTTTCCTTGCTATTGGATTAAATAAGAGATCAAGTATAAATTAGGAAGTGGTCTTTACTGTTAAGACTAACAGAAAGTTATTCCAGTTTGTAGATATTGGGCAGTGGTAAAGTATGTGCTCAGCATACACGAGAGCCCTGCTTCCATCTCATCATGTTAAAACCAAATAGTCCCAATAACTTGGTGGCTTAGCTGTTCCATGATCCTCTTATCAACAAATCTCACACTATTAAAATCTGAAAATTCTCAAGGTCTGCTGGAATTGTTTTGACTTGAATTTATGGAATTGCACTGAAAAAAAATAACTGTTGTAAAGATTCACAAAAATACTTCATTTTTTTTTTTAGCTTGCAAAGAGATAAAACAGGAACAAGTCTTCTAAATGCTTCATCAAAGTGAAAATTATATGTTATTGTTCAGTGAGAGGGATTGTCATTGCCAGCCTTCTCCTTGGCTTCTATTACATTTTTTTTTGTTGTTGGTATTGTTGCTGTTGCTGAATAATAAAAAGAACTTATCTCTCCTTTCTTAGTTATTCATGACTATATCCCTTAAAGCAGTGGAAACATTTCCAAACCAGTAAAATGAACAACTAATGCTTTTGTAGGATATCGTGGATCAACATTCCAAAATGCACGCCACACCGTGTTGACATCATTGACTATTTAAAGGTAAAGGCAAGGGAGAAACAGCAGATAAAAAAAGAGTTCTCTGCTTTTCTGCCCTCTGCATAGCAGGAGTGGCATGAACCTGCTCCTCTCCTGTATGCAGATGAAGGACAGAGATATCTATCACGGGAGACTGGAGGACCATACTCCAATGAGTCGACACAAATAGGTATTGCTGATAATAACAACTGTCTTTGGGTATTTCCTAGTCACTCTGTTTCAGTGTAACTCCCCTAAAACCACAGTCCATTTTCCTTTGTCCACTACTCCAAAATGTCTAATTTTTGTTAAAATGATGTAAGTCTTGATCTCTCATTACTTCTTTAGAATTTTAATTTCTTCTGTGATACCTCTGTGTGAACAAAAATATCCCTATCTTGCCCGCTGTTTTATTTTATCCATTTGACATAAGCCAGAGTCACCTTTGAGGAAGAAACCTCAGTCAAATACCCCACAGACTTCCTACAAGCCAATGTATAGTAGGTATTTTTTTTTTTCAGTTGAGTTTCCCTCTTCCCAGAGGACTCTGGTTTTGTGCCAAGTTGGAAAGGGACTTCTATCTTGGTTTGTTTTCTACTGCTGTGATAAAGCACCATGACCTAGACAACTTACAGGAGAAGGGCAGAGAGGAGGAGTGGTGGCTATCGCTAGAGGCTAAGAGTTTACTTTTTGAACTACAAGCAGGAAGCAGAGAGGGTGAACTAGCAACACTGTGAGTCCTTAAACTCCCAAAACCTGATTCCAAATTCATAATTTCTCCAACAAGGCCCTAAGTTTCCCCAAACAGTGCCATCAACTGGAAAAGAAGTATTTAAATGTCCAAGACTATGGAAGACATCTTATTCAAAACAAAACAAAACAAAACAAAACACAACACAACACAAAATGCTGTCAATAGAATTTGTGTGACTTTTATTCTGTTAATATGAATTCTGTCAGTTTAGTCTACAGTCTTCAGTTACTAATCTGAGAAGGTAAGGAAAAGTTATTTGAGGATAAAGCCAGGCATAGAGGAACACACCTTTAATTCCAGCCCTAAAGAAGGAAAAGTAGGTATGTCTCTGAGTGTTTAAGGCCTGCCTGGTCTATACAGCAAATTCCAGGCCATCAAGGACTATATAGTGAAACATTGTGTCAAAACCAAACCAAACAAACAACAATAAAAAACCTAAAAATGCAAAATATTTTTTTATTCTTTTGCTAACAAAAATTATGTCTATATTCTTATTTTGCTTATAATTCTAGTGAATAATAATTTTTCTATTCAATGAAGGAGGTTTAGAGGAGAAGAAACATTCAAATAGAGATCCCCTTCTCTGTCTCCACCCTTGATTCCGCTCCCGCACCGTGTGTGTGTGTGCGTATGTGTGTGTGTGTGTGTGTGTGTGTGTGTGTGTCTAGGTGAACTAATAAGTTGATTGAGGTTACTTACAGGAACATAGATGACTCAAAGGCTGCTGTACCACCAAAAGCTCACACCAGTTTGATGATGCATAAAAGTTGGACCCCTGGAACTTACTGTGGGACTTACAGGAAGATCAATAGGTCAGAGTCTTGTCTCCTCAGCATCCGTTATTGCTTGTTTAACTGTGAGGAAGGAAATGCCTTGTGAATCTGGTTTCAGGAACTTCCTGAACCTTGCAAGTTGCTCACTCCCAAGTTTTAATGAGCCTCTATAAAGAACTTCCTCAATCTTAATGTGCCTCCCTAAAAGATTAAATGTTTAAACTTGGAAGAAATTGTTATACAACAACAGGCTATAAAAATAGAAAGGAGATTATCTTGTGGGAAGGAGCTTGAAAGGATGAGTGGACAAAAAAAGTTAAGGGGGGGGGAAACAAAAATATCTTATTTTTTCTCATATGTGGAATCTCAGTTAAACTGTGTATGAGTAATACATAAAAGAAGAAAGGAGACTATTTGCAGTAGGAAGGAGACATGGGGAGAGGAAGACAAAACAGAATGAAGGGCAATAAAATGTTATAATAAACTCATGTTGTATGACAACTAAAACTGAATAACAACAACAACAACAATAATAAGAGAAGGATATCAACTCTGCCTTTTGGGGAGACAGATTACTTAATTGAATTCAAGTAATCAAGTTTGAAAGAACATTGACAACGTTCACTAGAATCTCAATAATGATCTGTGCAACAAAGAAAATTTCCATTAATAACACATTCTCTGCTAATATAAACCTATCTGTGGAAGCAAAATTCAAACAAAGTGAATGTGTGAGTTTGAGTGTGGTGCCAACTCATGCCTAGGTTCTGGCAGAATGGAAAGAGCTGGCTGAGAATTAAGCTCTATATAGAAGCTCTGCTTTTAGGCAGAGAAAGGATTCCAGAGTTTCAAAATTCTTTCCTTTCAAGACATTTTTTTTGAAGTGAGGTATTCTAATTCTTTTCAAAAAGGTACTCTTAACAGTATAAAAAATGTGCTAAACTTTTAAAATTTAGCACATTATTTCTCTCCTGTTCTTTTTGGAAAAAAAAATCAACAAAAACAGTAATTCCCAAGGGTCAGATAGGAGGTCAAAGCTCAGTTGTATAGCATCTGGTTAGCATTCATGAAGACCTGAGTTTGATGCCTAAGTTACCCAAACCAACCAACAAACTCCCTTGAATATATACCTGTATAACCAACAATAATAACTCTTAACTATAAACGTTATGCTGATTCCAATGGATTGAGAATAATGGAGCTTTGTGATCACAAATTCCCTTGAGGAAACTTCATCATGAGCAGGAGTAAATGGTGCTACCTATGGTATCTCTCATTGGTCAAGTCTATGGTGCCCCTTGGAAGGTGATGGAAGAGGAAGTTGGCAATTTATGGTACACATTGGTTATCTGTTTATCTGTCTATCTATCTTGACTTTTTTGAGACAGGGTTTCTTTGTGTAACAGAGCCCTTGCTGTCCTGGACCCCCTGAGTTCTCAAAGATTCTCCTGCCTCTGTCTCCCAAGTGCTGGGGTTAAAGGCATGTGCCACCATGCCTGGTACATAGGTACTTTAAATGCAAATGCAATTAACTCACAACCACTCTTACTTTCTTGTTTGTAATTTTCCACACTTTGGTTTTCAGTCTGTAGATACCAAAACCTTAGTAGGTTTTCTTTCTTAGGCTTTTTTTTTTTTTTTTTTGTTACACGATGACTTTTCAAGATGGTTTATTCTAGTATCTGCTGAGGCTTAGGTATGTTTTATTTTCTTATTTATTTTAACTAGAAAGATACAATTTGGAGAAAGTACCTTTTCCCACTCTATTGTGCACCCTTGGAGCTGAGGAAAAGAAAAGATGAACTGACACCAAGAAGCAAAGGTATTTCCCCAGAGCCAATGGGAATGTTTTTTTGCCCCCTCTCCTTCTCTCATGTATTTTGTTCTCTGCTGTTCCCCCCAAAGTCCTCTCTTCCTCCAACTCTTTGTCCTTCTATCCTTTTCTCCTCCTCTTCTTCCTTCCTTCTGGTACAGGAAAAATTGGATCCCCTGGGAGTCCCTAGTCTCATTAATAAAATAATTTAAAAGTGTACTTAAATAGAAGCACAATGACAATTTTATTAGAGTTCAAAAGACAAACTGCATAGCAGGCAAGCTGGAAACTTCAGTGGCTTCTTCCACTTAGAGGAGAACGGGGGAGAAAAGGGAAAGATCCCTGCAGTGTAATCTCATGGAGGTCAGACACACGGTTGACGAGCAGTCATATGGTGGGGAGGGAAGCTTTAGAGAAAGAGAAGGGAACCCAATGTACTGGGAGAAAAACCCAAAGTGTTAAGAAAAGCATGCCTAGAAAAAGATAGAAAAAGCTGCCTATTACTGAATAATCCTCCAATATATAAAACCCTTAAGTGTCTACAGTACATAAGGAAAAGTTTGAGAGCTAATTATTCCATCTCTTAAACATGGCTTGAGAACAGCCCTTTTCCTGGGGTGGACCCTTACCCAAAGTGTTTGACAGTGTCTCCTGGGATATTAGGTCTGCACTCAAGCCAGAAAGTTTTTTTTTTTTAATTCTTCTTTCATATATTACATCTCAGCATAACAAGCTACAATAAGACCAGGCATACACCATCACATCAAGGCTGGATGAGGCAACCGAGGTGGAAAAACAGTGTCCCACAGACAGGCAAAAGGAGAGTCTATTCTTGACTAGAAGCTTTTTCTCTATAACAGTCCTTCCTTTCTTCCTAATCCTTCCCTCCTCTTCCCCTCTTCCTCAGTTTCCTCCTTTTCTACTCCCTCTCCCGTCCCTCCAACATGGTCTTAGCAAGATGAAGTCCTCTTTGCACTCACTGCCTCCCCCACCCCCACCCCCCATGAACTGGAACCTTTTAAAGCTGTGAGCCAAAATAAATCTCTCCTCAATTTGGACTATTCTCTTTTCATTTGTGTGCATGCATGTGTGCTCATCATGCCATAGGTGTGAGGGTCCTTGCAGAGGCCAGGAGATGGTGTGTGAGCCTCTTAGCTGGAGTGACAGGCAATTGCAAGCAGCCTCATATGGGTGATAGGATAGGGACTCTGGTCCCTCCAGAAAAGCAGCAAATGCTTTTAAGCACTGAGGCCTCCCTATAGGAAGACCCTGTGTCCCTTAAATCACTGCTTTCAGGTTTTTTGTCACATCGACCAGAAATGTAATGTGTGCTCAGATTTTGATTAATCAAAGTAGCAGGTATCCCATGATGGCCTTGAAGCAATGTCTTTGGTGGATCGCCAGTAACACCTTCCTGATGATGGCAGATGGCAATTTAATTTCAAGTTGGCCTGGAAAGGGATTTTTTTAATCACCCCCCCCCCCCTTTGGCTGTAGTGAGAATCCTGGGGAGAAAAGCCCCCAGAGAGTGCTTATTCTGAAAGATTGGATTTCTCATGGAATTTTAATTGGAAGAATTGGGAATAGTGACTGTAAGTTGACCAATGAATAATTTCCACATGGGAAAAAAATCTACATACAGTTGTTGTTGGAGATATCAAAGTCTGCAGCCTCTTCTACGGCTATGGCTCTCATAAATCCAGACTTTCCCCTGGTGCCTTATCTTGGTACTGTGCTGTGAGACCTACTTGTCCTCCTGCTGCCATGAGGCCCCTAAACATTCTTGGATAACTGTTATTTTATATTTATGTTTCCTTGAGGACTCTCTGAAGCCAGTAATGGCATCTGCTCCCACAGTTTTTAGGACATTAAAGCCTGAGCTTCTCTCTGTACTGGGTGATGTATGGCAGGCGCTGTGTATCCACCGCATTTTAATCAGTTTCTTTGGTCTCTGCTTCCGAGGATACATGTTTTCTGAATCGTGACATTGACAGATAGAGGCTCTCATAAGCTGTATTCGTAAATTATGAAAAATGTGAGAATTATATTTTTCTTAACTGGGTCAATTTCCCTCAAAAGGGGAAGATGGGCTATTTGCTTAGACAGGGCAGGCTGAGTAGACCCCGCTGTTTGGAAGAATATAGAATAACACTTGTGCAGCGCCTCTGTGCATGTTTATTCATTTTTAGGTGAGAAGACATTCATTGGTTATGTTGTTCATGCCACATAAAAGAGTTTTAGGTAAAACACAATTCTGTAGATATAAGCCATGCTTTGAAACAATTGTTCCATGAGAATTTTTTTTTTCAAATGATATTTATGACCTCGCATTAAGCTACTTCTTACGCTGTCATTTCACGATACTGAGGAAAGAAGTCATGGAAATAAATGATTTGAATACATGCCTTTCCCAGCTCTTACTGTTTGGCCCCAGGAACACTGCTTGGGTGTTGCTAAGGAGATTTTGTGTGTTCTGTCATTTCTGCTTGTTGTTATTGTTGTTATTGTTTGCTTTATTTTTGAGGCTGGGTCTTGCCACGCTACCCAGGATGGTCTTGAACTCCTGATCTACCTGCCTTAGCCTTCTTAGTTTCTGAGGTCAAAGGTGTGCACACCACACCTAGATTTGCTACAGATTTATATAATGAAGGAATTTCCCAACGTCCATCTTAGAATTTATCTGAGAGTAATATTTTCCTACTCTTTCCACAGAGCTTCAGTTTAGAAATTGCCAGTGGGTTTTAATTAAAAAAACAAAAACAAAAACAAAAAAAACAAAAAGATAATGAGAGTGCAATAGATTCATGAAGCAGATTAAATAAAGTTTTCTTTATTGCAAGTTTTCAAAACCTTTCAAATGTTACTGTGGAGTATAGTCTCCAGGAGGCAATTAAATTATATTGTTCTCTCTAGATGCTCTGATCACAAATTCATTGTTAACATATCCTTTCGTTGAACTAAGGCTTGACCAAACATCATTGCACAGGTGCTGATCTCCCATGGTTCAGCGGGAAAACAGAGCCTAGAGGAGGAAATTGGTGTGTATGAAACCATACATATAGAGACTCAGATCTTGGAGTGGAGCCCCTCAGGTCCCCATGATTCTCTCCGTGATTTCATGCCAGCTTCCTTTGGTTATACTTCCTTACACGGTTGCCATCACTGGAGAAGTCCCTCCACAGTCTTATAACAATTTATTTTAACAATTTTATTTGGATTCAAATAATAAAATGATTTGTAAAAATTTTAATTATCCATTTATCTCTCTCTGTGTATGTGTGTGTGTGTGTGTGTGTGTGTGTGTGTGTGTGTGTGTAAACCAGAGCTTAACATTGGTTGTCTTTCTCAACTGTTCTCCAACTTTTTTTTTTCTTTCTGAATTTAGAGCTTGCTACTTGGCTAATCTTGCTGGCCAGCAGGTCCAGGGGACACTTGAGTAACCACCACCCTTGCACTGGAATTACATTTGCATTGGTACATCCATCTTTGCATTTAAATGGTCGCAGGGCACGTGGATTCACACTTGTACGGGTGAGCACGGCACTGACTGCTTTGCCTGGCCCTCTCCATTTTGTAACAGAATTCTTCTTTTTATACTCTTTTCGCTTTGGCTTTTATATTTCTTTGCTTTATTTCTTATTTTGCTTTTTTTTTTTTTTTTTTTTTTTTTTTTAGATAGGAGAAGGGTCTTGCTTGGATTCAACCTTTTGGGACCTATTCTCCGAAATGCTGGGGCCATAGGTGTGCACCACTGTGCCTGCCACACTTTTATAAACTGTGAGTTTAAATATATGACTGCCCATATCTCCTGTCTCCAAATATTCATGGTGTCCCCCATTATTTCTGCACACATATAATTTCCCATCTTAACCTTTCTAAGTAGATTTATTTTGTTGTGAGAGAAACCACAGAACTTCCAATAGTAACATTTAGAATAAAAGCTTTACTTTCTATCCTTTTTCCTTCTCCTCCTTTTCCTCTTCCTCCTCCTCCTCTTCTTTGAATCCTGAAGATCAAACATAGGACCTCATGCATACTGAGTAAACATTTTATTATAGCTTCCACTTTTTTTTTCAAGCATATGACACTGTGCTGGCTAATTTTTATGTCACCTTGACACAGGCTAGAGAGAAGACTCCAACTGAGAAAATGCTTCCGTAAGACTTGGGTGTAACCAAACCTGTACAGCATTTTCTTAATTAGCTATTTATGGGGGAGGGCCCAGTCCATTGTGAATCTTGACATCCCTCGGCTGGTGGTTCTCGGTTCTATAAGAAAGCAGGCTGAACTAGCCATATGAAGCAAGCCAGAAAGCAGCATTTCTCCATGGTGTCTGCATCAGCTCTTGCCTCCGGGTTCTTGTCTCATTTGAGTTCCTGTCCTGACTTCTTTAGTGATGAACTAAGATGTGGAAATCTAAGCTGAATAAGCCCTTTCCTTCCCAAGTGGCCCCTGAGTGTTGAGAGCGTGGTGTGCTGTGGGAGTTTAGGATTTTTAGAATGCTGAGAGAAGTACAGATGATGGAGGCCTGGCTAATGGAATTTCAGAGGGAAACACAAACTCTACCAGGGCCATTTGTGTGAAGATCCTGAGGGTATCTGTCTGGTAAGCTGGAACTGAAGATTTGGTTGTGATTAACAAGAGACAGGAAGCACTGAATAAAACCTTTGTTTTTTCTGGGACAATGGATGTTGGTCAGCTGGGCCTGAAGAATCAGCTGTGATTAAGAGGAGGCCAGCATCACTGACTTGAAACCTCTGGGAAACGCTTCTTCAGCTGGCACATGCAAGCTGTATTTAGAGGTGGCCAAGGTTGTATCTTGTGTTGGCAGCCAAGCTTGGTCACATATAAAAGTCTCCCATATGGTACTGGTTTTGAAGGCATGAAAGGGTCATGGAGAACAGCTGAGGCATGGCACTGTGAGAGGTCAGAAGAGATCATTGGTGAAGGTGTAGCTGGAATAGCATTGAAGGCCCAGGATTAGAAGAGTCATGGAGAAAAGTTGAGGCTTTGCACTGTGAAGAGAGCTCAGGAGAGGCTATTGGTGAAAGTGTAATCCAGCTGCAGCAGGAAGACCCCCACATTTTGGAGATGCCAAATGGGATGACCACAAAGAATGGCAGCAGCAGTGGAGTAGATCCTGCCCAAGCTTAGAAGGCAAGCTGTGTGTGCTGCAGAGGGCAGAGCTGGAGAAGTGACCCAAGCCCTTCTGCGAAGCCCAGAAGGTCATGAGTGAATTCCAGATACTGAACATTTAATTATTTAGACCATAGGAGTGTGGTTTTCCTTTATTCAGGTTATGACTGTGCCCTGGTTATTCCTTCTTGAAGCAAGAAAGTATTTTTTTAATTTTTAAATTTTTTATTGTATAGGATTCGACAGTTGGCAAAATTTAAGTTTTCAAAAGGGATTTGGATTTTAAAAGAGACAAAATTTTTATAGAAACTGAACTTTAAAAGTGTTTAAATTGGTAAAGAATGTGGAACACTTTTAAGTTTGTAATTTGTTTTGTATATGTGATATTTATTTATCTAAGATCTTGAAGATGAACCAAAGAGAAAAGGATATGTGTTAAAATGTGTTGTGTGTCAAGCTGACAAGGGGTCAGTTGTGCTGGCTAATTTTATGTTAACTTGACACAGCCTAGAGTCATCTAAGCAGGGGAATCCCGAATTGAGAAAATGCCTTTATAAGACTGTGTGTGGGTCTCTGTAAACACCAGTGCTGGTTCAGACTTTGACAGTCTGACACCAGATAACTGTAGACATGTTTAAACACAGCACGACTAGGAAGAAGGTTTCCTGGCAATAAAGAATTTAATCCTGTATGCACAACAAATCGTAAGGCATGGTTGCATTAAAACTCATGCAATGTATAATTAATATCTTCCGTAAAGATAGGTTCCACAGATTAACTGAGGAAGCAGGCTCAAGATACATGAGTGCATAATGCAGGTAGTGGGAGAGGGTGTTAGTCCAGACTGACTGGAATGAATAAGCTAAAATTAAGGGAGAGCTGCTGTGGTCTGGCCATAGAGATAGCACAGAGAGGGACAAGGAGGAGCAGCAGCAGCCACATCTCCTCTCAGGGCTGTAGTACTTACATACCCTCTCAAGAGTCCCCAGAATTCCAAAGGTCATACACTTGCAGAGTCTATCTTCAGCTGGCAAAATCATGCCCCTGCCAGAGCATGGAGCAAGTCATAGTTAGAGATAAGCAGCCCCTTATCTCACACCTGGAATCAAAACCAAAACATATTCCTATAACATGTCTATGCTTTTTGTTTTTAATTCAAATCCTGAAATTAAAAAAAAAATTATTTATCATGTATACAGCATTCTGCTTGCACACCAGAAGAGGGCACCAGATCTGACTGTAGGTTATGAGCCACCATGTGGTTGCTGGGAATTGAACTCAGGACCTTTGCAAGAACAGCCAGTGCTCTTAATCTCTGAGCTATCTCTAACAAAATTCTCACTATACTTTGTGTTTTGAGTCTCATCAGCAAGGAATAAGAGCTCTGATTCTTCTCATCCTCACCGGAATCTGCTGTTTTCTCTGCTTTGGATTTTGATAGCTAAGGTTTGTGTGTGTGTGTGGAGAGAGAAAGAGAGAGAGAGAGAGAGAGAGAGAGAGAGAGAGAGAGAGAGAGAACCTGTTCACATTTCGTACCACACCTCCCCCTCATTCTGTTTTACTCCTTGTGGGCTGCACAGCCATCATCAGTGGACTCATCTGCTTCTCTCCCTGTCAGTGAGCACCTTGGTTATGACATTGTTAAAGTTCCATTGGGTTGAACAGACAAAAGTTCAGAGGCTAAAAGGTCAAAGATTCAGTGTGAAGAACCACTTACTGGGAAGGGAGAAAATGCTTATCATTTAGAAGAAAAAGAAAAACAAAATACAACAAACAAAACAAACTATCCCCCAACCCATGCTTAGGGTCTCTGGCTCGCTAGCCTTCCTGCCTCAGTGAGTCAGGGCTGGTCGAAGTGGTAAAAATGTATACTGCCATTTGACTGCAAAGCTCAAGGAATTTCCCTCTCCTTTATTTTTATTTTTTTTCACAATTTATTCATTATATATCCCGATTGAAGCCCCCTCCCTCAACTCCTCCCAGTCCCACCCTCCTCCTTCTTCTCCCCATACCCTTCCCCTAGTCCACTGAAAGGGGGAGTTCTCCTCCTTTGCCATCTTCCCTCTTAATAAAGACATTCCAATCACAGGAATCCTAAGGAATGCTGGAATCTGACCTCTATATCCTTGCAATGAATATATTGTGAAAATAATAACAATAGTTTGGAGTGGAAAAAGACAATGAGCGAAGTTCGTTTGTAAACATTTCTCTTTCTGAAGGACATATTTTTAAGCTATAAAACTGTAAGGTAAGTTTTATGGGCTTTGTCTTCCTTCATAGCTCTATAAAATCATGGTTTTATTGGTGCCATCCCTCTGTGTGAAGTCAATGATGGATAAGCAGATGATCATTTTATTTCCTGGTGGAGACAAGCTGTGCTGGGCTTTATTATACCTACTCCATTCCCAAAATGAGGGTTGAAAGTGCATGCTAGTTCATTCTCTTTGGCAGAGAGGAGCTGTAAACACGGTCCCATCTTCTTGCTCTTCTTATTACATTAGAAAATTCCAACGATTATGGGTTTTTACTTCTCTTGTGGGAAGCTTGCAAATAATATTTATAAGCTCTTCGCTTCCTGTTTCTCAGATGCAAATGCAATGTTACCTGGAGTGACACAGGATACAGCATTAATTAGTTTCAATATATTCTATCATGAATATCAGTGGCATTTTTGATCAGCATACTAAGATTAGCTATCCTTTTAGTCAAAAAAGTTTTTCTTAATTTGTCCTCAAAGAGATTTTTTCAGCGCTGGTGGGTGGATATCTTAGCTGGCAGAACATTCATGATACCAGACACCACAGAACCCAGGGATGGTGGTACATTCCTGTAATTCCAGGACATAGGGGTGGCAGTTGGAGGATCAGGAGTTCAAGGTCACCGTTGGTTACATAGTGAATTCAAGGACAGCCTGAGCAACATTAACACCCTGACTCAAAAGAAGCAAACAAATAAAAAGGAGGAGAAAACTTTTCCCTTCTTGGTACTTCTGGGTCACACATCTTGTTTGTATACTCTGATGACCTTCCTGTTGTCAGGGAAACCTCATATTAAATGGTTCCCAGGTGTTGGTCCCTTCTGTTCCAATAGCCAGGAAAGACTGTCTAAGTTTGACTGGTAGAGGGCAGAAAACCAGTCTCCTGTTTCATGCCAAGTATGGAAAAAAACTTTTGGTTTTGTGGAACATCTTAGAAGATGATCAGTGTTAGGTCTCAAACTCAGGACAAACTAACTGAGGTCCGTACTTAACATATCAAAGTGATGCTGGCTGCAAGTCCCTCTCATCATCATCAAGACTTCTATGGAGTCCTGGCTCCTCTCAGCACTTCTCACCCTGCCCCCTACCCTGAACCTCTCCAGCTCCTGAGCTTCACTTCCCTTTCCCCATATTCTTTGACTCCTAATATTATTATACCCAGTTCGCGAGCCCCCAAAAGATCTACAGGAATCGACTCCGTTGCAAAACACATGAGGGTCTTTTTATTGTAAATTACAAGCTGCAGCTTGGGCCCACAACACCCACCGCCGAAGCGGTGGGAGCTGAGTGCACTGTCCCCAGGTTAGTTGGGTGATTTATAGATTCTGGTCCTTCCCAGCATGCAATTCCTGCCTGGCAAGCATCTATTGGTCAAGATGCTACATTTTGAATCGATTGGCTATAGGAAGGTTCCCAGACCATTGACCATGACCAGGTGTCCCTCCCTAGGGGGAGGGTCCAGTTTCCTAGCAACTGTATCTCTAGTGGGTGGGGAAAGAACGCAGCAAGGTGGCTCTTCCCCTCAGGGCATTACTAGACTTCTCCACCCACATAGTTCAGGCCTTAATTAATAATAGCTGCTAATTTTTAATCTTTTTGGTCTCTCAATATAACCTTGCCATTTTGAGTTCACCATCTCTTGGTCTCTGAATTCCGGTGTACTCCTTTTTGCTCCCTCTCTCTTTCTTCCACCTCCCCCACTCATGGCCTGGTTCAGTCTGGATCCTTCCAGACCCCTCTGGCTGTGCTCTTCCATACACACACACACACACATATACAGTAAACCTTTTCAACCATACTTAGGAGCAGTCATGTCCTCATTGTTTTTATTTCAATCAGTGAGGTGTTGTGAAGAGTTGATATTAAGCAATCCTGTAGTCAGTTAGGGACTGTCTCGGGGTCAGCAGCGGGAATACAAGAGAGATGCATGCTCACCTGAATGCTCTCTCTTCTAATGTAATAGATTCAGGAATCACACAACTTTCTGCCATCTGTGGTTAGAAAATTTATCCAACTCTTAAATGGACAAGTTAGAGAGAGAAAGATAGGTAATTAGGTTTAAAATCACATTTAAATGATCAGATTCTGAGATACAGGAGAACCATAGATGGAGATCATCCCTGTGGTCATGAATCTACAGACAGGTGTGATCTTCTTGAAGTACCTACAGGCTAAAGGGTACATTAGGACCTGGTCTCTCATTCCCTTCTTAGGAGTATGAGACAGGTAGCCCCATCATTCTATTCTTAGTTTTTCACTTATTGTGAGATATATTAAGCATCTGTTTATCTCAAGCCACTTCATGAAGCCGCTAGTCCAGCATACTGAAGTTACCTGAAGATCTGGCCTCTGTTCTCTGTTCTTTTTAGGCCTTTGCTTTCTTAAAGGAGGGATGCAGAGAAGGAGGGATGAAGGAAGAGAGAAGGGGATGTGTGGATTCATGATCTAGGACATTGTTTGCAGGAGGTAGAAACTAGGAGGTGGGCTTGGCTGGAGGAAGTCTGCCCCTAGTGCATGCCTTTGAGAGGTGTATCTTGTTACTACCTCCTTCTAATCTCCCCTCTGCCTCTTGGCAGCAAGGGGTGAGCAACTTTGTTTTGCTGTGCACCCTTCACCATGACTTTAAAAAAAATTATTTTTTGGGTTTTTTTGAGACAGGGCTTCTCTGTGTAGTCCTGGCTGTCCTGGACTCGCTTTGTAGACCAGGCTGGCCTTGAACTCACAGAGATCAGCCTGCCTCTGTCCCCCAGAGTGCTGGGATTATAGGCATGTGCCACCCTGCCTGGCTCTTCATCATATTTGACCTGAACTGAGAACCAAAATAATGGGGTCAAATAACTGTGAACTAAAACTTCTGGAACCATAAGCCACACCCTGCTTTCAAGTTGTTTATGTCAGATATTTTGTTATAGTAATGAAAAACTGACTAATATTCATTGGGATGCAGGGAGACCAGGCCCAATTTTGAATTAATTGGTTGAATTTTGACAGGTTGAAGCTAGCAATAACACTATTCTCCTGACAATGACTTATAGAAGTTCAAGGTGTTACCCATCGTGCTACAGAGCCTTGACCTTGATTTTACTTAATGTTTTAAGAGATTACTAATCTGATTTTCAAAGTGGCTGGGTTGTCTACAAATTCTCTAGATCAGAGTATGAAGGTCTGAGGTATGAAGACTTTAATTTCTCCATGCCCTCCTACCAAGGATCACTTCTCCCTGGTAGTGGGGCCTTGCCAGGCCACAGAAGAAGAAGATCCAGGCAGTCCTGATGAGACTTGACAGGCTAGGGTCAGACAGCAAGGAAGGAGGGCTCCCGCTTTCAGTGTTCTAGAGGAGGGGGGTGGGGAAAGAGGGATGGAGGGTGGGACTGGGAGGAGATGAGGGAGGGGGCTACAATTGGGATATAAAGTGAATGAATTGTAAAAAATAAAAAATTAAAAAAATTTAAAAATGACTTTGTAAGATCCAGCTGTAAGGCATTTTCTTAATTAGTTATAAGTTTTGGGAAGGGCCCAGCCCATTGAGGGTGGGACCATCTTTGGAATGGAGGTCATTGGTTCTATAAGAAATCAGGCTGAGAAAACCATGACTGGCAAGTCAGTAAGCAACACTTCTGCATTGCCTCCACATCAGTTCCTGTCTCCTGGTTCCTGCCTTAATTGAGATCCTGGTCTGGCTTCCTTCCATGGTGACTAGTGATGGAGAAGTGTGAACCCAATAATCCCTTTCTTCCCCAACTTGATTTTGGTCATGGTGTTTCACCATAGCAATGATAATCCTAAGTCAGACAAGGCACATACTTTCACATGTAGTTTTTGTTTTTCTTTTCTTTTCTTTTTTTTTTTTGTTCCTAAATTTTATTTATGAATTAATACAAAACATTCCAGACCAATGTGTCTTAAACCTCTTCCTCCTCTTTATTCTGGTTAATCTGGAAATAACACAATTTATAACTCTCTTTGCTGTTGGTGATAACACACAACTGGTCTTGAAGATGGTTCTTCTTCAAATATTTTTTGGTGAAATATTTTAAATACCTTTTGGAGAAGGGAACCTCAGAGGTGACAGTGATCTTGTTCTTGCTCCATTTGATGGTCACAACCCCTCCAACAAGATTCCCAGCTTTCCCATTGATTTTCTTGATTTTCTCCTGGAGGAACTGCTCAAAATTGGCAGCATCCATCTTCAACGGGATGGGCATAGTCAAAGGTGAATTTCAAAACCTGCATTTTTTTTTTGGCCCCCCTTTGCCACAAGCTTTTTCAGCTTTTTCATGGGCACTATGGCAGCAGAGGAGGCAGATGTTTTTGTTTTTCTTAATGTAAATATTATACTTTTCTTTTAGGGGGTCACATACTTTTGTCTTGTTACAATTCTAGGCATGACTTTCTTCTCACCCCTACTCTTTTTCTGACCTTTTCCTGGGCTGCCGTTTCTTCTTTTTCTTCTTTGCTTGCTTGCTTATTTATTTGTTTAGTATCCTGGTTGACTTTAATGAAGTTTCTTTTCTCTTCTGTGTGTTGAATCTGATGTCATTTCCTAAGCTGGCACAGCCACAGCCTGTGTTCAATCACTGAGGAATGACAATATTTTGAGCTGGATCTTCTTCAGTGCCTCTTCGATCTGTCCCTTTAAAGTTTCTGCCTTTGTTGGTATTGTGAGGCACTACTAATTTGCTCACTGGTAAGTCTATTGTTTCCAATGAGGCCTTGTGGGCAAAATTTATTTCACAATCAGAACTAATTAAATTTTTGTCCCTTTGCATGGGTGGATTTCATTGTTTCCTCCTCCTCCTCCTCTTCCTCCTCCTCATCCTCCTCCTCCTCCTCTTCTTCTTCTTCCTCTTCTTCTTCTTCTTCTTCCTTTTATAATTTATAACTTTATTTAACCATGACACAATGATTATTAAAATTAGCTCACCAGAGACTTTACTTTTCCTCCTCCATGGGTAGGTTCTGAAGGCAGTCTTTTACAATTTATTCTGACTCCAGGAAGGATCTTTTGGTTATTATTTCCTGTTGCTGTCTAATGAACTCAGCTGACCTGCGATGTGGCTTCTTTTTTTTTTTTCATGGAACTGCTAACATCTTTGTAATTACTTTCCACCAAAAATATCAATTGTTTCTGAGCACCCACAGGCTCTTCTAGACCACAGTGTTCCCAAGAAAGTCCATTTCATTAGAGGAGGGCTTTTAAGTTTTGTCACTTCTAGAGAGCTAGAAGCGAGGAGAACTGCTTGATTCTGTTGTGGTAATGCTCTTTTTCTTTAAAATATTAAATTTTTTTTTCATAATTTATTCACTTTATATCCTGATTATAGCCTCCTCCCTCATCTCCTCCTGGTCCCGCCCTCCCTCGCTCTTCTCCTTTCCTTCACCTCCCCTAGTCCTCAGAAATGGGGAGTCTTCCTCCCCTACTGTTAGGACTGATGGTATCCTTTCCTCTGTAGCCTGGGAAGGCTGCTCCACCAGGAGGAAGTAATCAAAGACTAAGCAATAGAATTCTTGTCAGAGACAGCCCCTGCTTCCCTTGCTAGGGAACCCACATGGAGACTGAATTGCCTATAGCCTACATCTGGGCAAAAGGCGGTTCTCTCCTTGCATAGTCCTTAGCTGGTGCATCAGTCTCCACAGGGCCTCCCAGGGCCCAGATTTGTTAGTTTTGTTGGTCTCCTTGTGGGGCTCCTGTCCTCTCCAGGTTCTTCTATCACCCCACTCTTTCAAATAACTCCCTGTGCTCTGCCCAAAGTTTGGCTGTAAGTCTCAGCATCTTCTTCAATCCCCTGCTGGGTGGAGTCTTTCAGAGGACATCTATGGTAGGTTCCTGTCCTGTTGTGGTTATGTTCCTGCTTCATGAGTTCTGTTCGGGGTGAGGCAGTAGCCTCTGGCCCCAATCTTGGCATGGAATCTTTAGTAAGTGACTTAGAATGGGTAGGCCTACTCTCTGAGTGATGCTAAGGTAGTCCTGAAAGGAACAAGCTAACTTTAAAGGTTTCTTTATGAATTCTATACCCCATATTAAACTAAGTTCTCCCAGTACTTTTCCAGAAAGCACAAGGACAAAAGGAGAAGTGGGTGAGTTGAGACAAGACCCACCCTGTTGCAAAGGAATGCCAAAGGTCTCCACCCCGCTGCGGAGGAATGTCCAGATCTGTAGTATGAGACAGAGTTGCTGGCAACCCATCCAGATGGTCACAGCTCCCCCACCCAGATCGGGGCAGGACTAGATGGACTTGGCACCTAAAATAGACCAATCATTTTAAAAGTCAACCACCCTATAGCCTCTTTATCCAATCCTGTACTGTCAAGCTTACACACTGAACTAGATCTGGTGAGCTATGGAGGAAATAAATGATGGCTGAAGGCCACCTAGTCTTGCTGCCTTAATTTTTTTTAAGCCATGATTTAGTAGTATATGTCTTCATTTGCTTCCATGGAAATTTCATGAGATATGAAATGGCTGAATCTTTAGAAGTTTTGGTATTTATAATTGTCTTTGGCAGGAAGAGATCTGCCAAGTTCTTTACAGTGACTTCCATTTACTATTTATCTTGACATTCGGTGGGAAGATTGGGGGATTTTTCTTAAAGTGTATGCTGCATGGTGCATTATGTGTAGAGACACAGTAGAGGCAGTTTAGTTTCATGGTCAAAACATAAAATTCGGAACCCTGAGTGTTTTGCCTCAGAGACTTAGAGACCATGGGAAAGGTGTAGGTAATTTGCCATTTAGGTACATACTGTATATAAATAAAGGTACTGGAAGAAAGAAGTATCCATCAAGAGTTCTCACACTGTCTTATGAACTAAATATTGTTTTTTATTTGCTCATATAAATTATTCCCTCTATCACTGAAGAGTTCGCTCTTCAGAAACTGGCTACCAGGTAATTTAAAATTACCCCTAAGTGGGCAAGGCAGACACTATTGTTATGGGGATCGCACTGGAGATGACCACTCATAGGAAGTGTTTAGCCAATTGGAAGTCTATTCCAGCCAGCAGGGACTGTACTTAAGTGTTCCAGGGTGTGGGTGTGGCCAGAACATGGGGGTTTTTGAGGGCAGAGACCTCTGTAGGCAGCTGCAGGGGGGCTTCTCAGAGAAAGCAGTTTGAAGAAAACAGTTTTAACAAAAGCCAAGATAAGCAGTTAGCCAGCTGGAATGGCTTGTGCGCAAATAGGCAGCTAACATAAACAACTGCAGGAGATTTTGCACAAACAAGCAGTCTCAACAAAGGCTAAGATAAGTTAGCCAGGACAGCCTGACCTTTGGTTTCTACAACGGAGTTGAATAGTTTTCCATGGGAATTCTCGATCAAGGGGATCTGAGTCTGTTAAACCTGAAAATAACCTCAGCAAGAAGGCAAGATGGAAGAACCTCTGTACTGTCTTGCTGTCATAATAGGAGAAAAGACTAGGAAGACTCACTGCTATGTTTTGAAAATTCTGAAATGTCACCTTATGTTAGTCTGAACATATTTTATTTGTCTGAACAGCTTGTGGCACTGTGTTGGGAAGTTATAAGGCCTGGCTGGTAGAGTTGGGGCACTGTGTGCCTTGCTTGTATCCCACTCTTTTCCTGCTTCCTGCCTGTCATGATGCAAATGGACTCCACCACACATTTGCTTCCCAGGATCTGTTCCTGAATGCCCCCCTCATCTTGCTGGACTGTATCTTTTGGAAGTGTGAGCCCAAACAAATAAATATTTTCTCACTTGGGTTGTTTTTCTCATTTATTTTGTCACAGTGCTGAAGAAAGGAACTCAGTCACTAATAGAGAAATAAATGGCCAGAAAGCTTCAAGGAAATAGAAAAGACAGCTAAAAAGAGCAGAGAGCTCACATGAAAGTGGTGTGAGGGTGGTTTGTGCCTAGCTCTCTGGGAGGAGAAAGATAATTCTATTTGAAAGAGAAAAGGGAAAGAATCAGGAACACTCACAGGAGTAAAAGACCTACGAAGTTTTTCTTTGTGCTATGCATAGATCTCATGCTTTTTGAGAGGAGCGAAGGCAATTCGTAATGCCAATCTTTTTTTCTGATTGATATTTAGCTATGCTTCTCTATGTGGAAATCCATGAAGGGACTGGTCTGTACACATTTCTCATCCTTATTGCATCTTAATAAGAAAATACTAACTGCAATTCCTGCCCACTTTCCTTTTATAGGAAATATGGACAAAAATGGTGTTGGTCAGGAAAGCATCAAAACCAGTTTTTAAAGTAAATGTAAATGACCAGATGTGGTAGTCTGAATGAAGATGACCCATAGACACATAGGGTCTGGGGCTACTGGGAGGTGTGGCTTTGTTGGAGAAAGTGTAACTGGGGGCAGGCTTTGAGGTCTCAGAAGCTCAAGCCGGGCCTAGTGTGCCTCTTTCTCTTTCTGCTGCTTTTCATATAGAACTGCCAGCTACCTCTTCAGCACCATGTCTGCCTTTGTGCGGCCAAGCTTCCTGCCATTATGATAAGGGACTAAACCTCTGAACTGCAAGCCAGCCTTAATTAAATATTTTCCTTATGAGTTGCCGTGGTCATGGTGTCTCTCACAGCCTTAGAAACCATAAGAACAACACCTGCCATTGTTTTTCTTATGAAAAAAATATATAAAGCATATGAACGGCACTTACTTTAATGGAAATATTTGATTCCATAGTTTCATGATTTCTTTCACAGCTGTTGAAACTTAGTTCTGAAATGCTTCCTCTGCTAATAAAATTCTAATGAAAAGGTCATGTAATGGAATTTTTCTTAAGAGAAACAGTGTTTAAGAACTCAGTATTTGAAGGAGCCAAGATGGTGGCGCAGGGAGAACACTGTGTCTGAGAAGCAGGACAGCACTCTCTGTGCAGCGACCAGGAGACTGAACTCTGGGCCCTGAAACCACAGTGGTCGTGTTTCCCAGGTGAGGGGAGGCTCCCATTGAAAGACCCCCGAAGGTTGTCTTCCGTCAGGGAGACCCCGTACCCAAAGATCAACGAGTCCAGTTGTTCGGATGCAACCAGCAAGAGGCTTTATTGAGTACACGGGTACCCGGGGCGACAAAGTCTCTCGGAAGACTTGCGCGCCTCTCGGTTGGGGTGACGGGTTTTTATAGGGCTCGGGAGCAGGAAGCGCGGTTACAGAAGCGAGAAGCATAGTTACAGGGGTCTGATTGGGTGGTTTGAACAAAGCCGTAGTTAAGTCACGTACCCAGAACAGGGAAGGCGGGAAGGCAGATTGTGAGCCGAGTCACGTACCCGGAACCGGGAAGGCGGGAAAGAATGCAGCGAGGTAGCTCTCCCCTCAGGGAACTTACTGCTATACCGCGCCTACTCTACATAGTGTTAACAATCGCTGCTTATCTTTTGGTCTCTCACCATGGCATGGGAATCGGTTGGGTCCACTCTTGGCTGCCAGGCCAGAACCCGGAAGAGATTCCGGGTGGCGTGGGCTTTGGGTCTCCGGGCTGGTGCCTTAAGCCTGTGTGTCCCCATCACTTTCCCAGGCTGATCTGTGGGCACAAGGGTGCCTGAGGCTGGGAGTCCCAGTCGGGGAGGGACCTCATGGGGAAGCAAGGTTGCGGGTCTGATCGCGGGTCACCCAGTTTTTCACCGGAAGGTCTCTGGGACGGCGGTTACCCGCCGCCATTACAGCTGAGCTCCTGCTGCGCAGAGAGCTGCGCGCTCAGCTCAGCGGTACAGACAAGCTGCGCGCCCCAGTACAACAGGGACTGGGAACCCCTGTCCGGAGAGGACACCACAGAGAAGGAAGAAACCGTGCTGCTGGGGTCACCTAGGGAAAGTCTAGCAGACTGCAGATCGCAAACAGGCAAGTACGCCCAGCCATCACATATTTGGGCCCAAACAGGGAGCACAGAGTGATTAGAAACTCAGCTCCTGCAGACTAGCAGGTGGGCACACGCTCTGCCAGCCCAGAGGCCTGCTTTGTACCAAATACACCTTACAGGCAGAACTGTGTGCCCCAAGACACCAGAGCAGTACTCACCCGCCACAGATTACCTCTTGGGTTCTGGGGCACAGAGCCCCAATCTCAGACCTACAAAAGACCGGGAACCCTGAGATCAACCCCCAGATACTGCTCCAAGGGGCAACCAGTTATCCCTAACAAAACTGACCAAACCACGGGACACACAGGTTACAGCAGCTGATCACTAAATTTACAGCAAGAAACCCAGAAGGAGGGCAGATGTCTCCAGGACTTCTCCCGGTGAGAGGAGAGCCCTCTTGACTAATCAAGACCACAGTTACCACCCAGGTCTCTATGCCTGAGGTGAGCTGTAGCAACTCCTGAAAAACACAGGGCATCCAGGGACTATACCCAAAAAACTGGGAAGGCTTCCTTCAGGAAAAACCATCTTCCTGCCAAAGGGATTCTCTTTACTACAAGAGTCCAGGAACAACCAGAAACTAAATTCAAACAACTAAGATAGCCCAATGGGTAGAGGACAGCATCAAAGTTCAACCAACAAAAGCCAGAGCATTATGGCATCTCCAGAACCCAGTTATCCAGGGGCAAATAGCCCTAGACACCCCAGCGTAAATTAAATTCAAGGAGATGACCTAACGTCTATGCTCATGAAGATGATAACAGAGGAAAAAAATAAAATATGAAAAGAAATAGAAGAAGCTGCAGCCAAACATTTTGTGGCCTTTAAAGAGGAAATGCTTAAATCACTGAATGAAATAAAAGAAAGAGTGGATTGTTCAAACAAACAGCTGAAGGAATTGACGGAAAAACATGAAAATACAGTCAGACAGGGGAAGGAAACCAACAAAATAGCTCAAGACCTGAAGATAGAATTGGAAAAATTAAAAAAAAACACAAATGGAAGAAATTGTGGAAAGAAAGAACTTAGGGAAGAAAGCAGGAATTACAGAGGTTAGCATAACCAATAGGATACAAGAAATGGAAGAAAGAATCTCAGGTGTGGAAGATACAATGGAAGAAATAGATGTATCTGTCAAAGAAAATGTTAAATCTAAAAAATTCCTGACACAGACCGTCCAAGAAATTCAAGACAACATAAAAAGACAAAATCTAAGAATAATAGGAATAGAGGAAAAAGAAGATTCCCTGCACCAAGGCACAGAAAATATCTTCAACAAAATCATTGAAGAAAATTTCCCTAACTTAAAGGAGAGGCCAATAAGAATACAAGAGGCCTATAGAACACCCAATAAATTAGACCAGAAAAAAAAATCCTCCCGCCACGTAATAATCAAAACTGTAAGTATACAGAACAAAGAAAAAATACTAAAAGCTGCAAGAGAAAAAGGCCAAGTAACATATAATAGCAAACCCATTAGAATCACACCTGACTTTTCAACAGAGACTATGAAAGCCAGAAGGGCCTGGACGGATATCATGCAGACCCTAAGAGAAAAGATGTCAGCCCAGGCTACTATACCCTGCAAAACTCTCAGTCCTCATAGACGGAGAAAACAAGATATTCAGTGACAAAAACAAATTTCAACAATACGTACATACAAATCCAGCATTACAGAAGACACTGGAGGGGAAAATACAACCCAAGAAAACTAGCTACATTCAAGAAAACACAGGAAATAAATAACCCCACTACAGTAAAACAAAAAGCAACCAACCACACAACCGTATGACCACAGCCACCATCAAATTCAAAGGATCTAACAGCCACTGGTCATTAATCTCTCTCAATATCAATGGACTTAATTCTCCAATAAAAAGACACAGACTAACAGAATGGATGCTTAAACAAAACCCAGAAATCTGTTGTATACAAGAAACACACCTAAGTCACAAAGATAGACATCACCTGAGGGTAAAGGGATGGAAGACAGCTTTTCAAGCAAATGGATGCAAGAAGCAAGCAGGCCACTCTAATATCTGATAAAATAAACTTTCAACCAAAATTAATCAAAAGAGATGGGGAAGGACACTTCATACTCATCAAGGGAAAATTCCATCAAGAAGACATCACAATCCTGAACATCTATGCCCCAAATACAAGGGCACCCACATTTGTGAAAGAAACATTGATAAAACTTAAACCACACATAGATCCCCACACACTAATAGTGGGAGACTTCAACACCCCACTCTCAACAAAGGACAGATCAACAAAACAGAAATTAAACAAAGAAACAATATCTCTAACAGAGATCATGAATCAAATGGACCAAACAGACATTTATAGAACCTTACACCCAAACACAAAAGAATTTACCTTCTTCTCAGCACCTCATGGAACCTTCTCCAAAATAGACCACATAGTTGGTCACAAAGCAAGCCTCAACAAATACAGGAAGATTGAATTAATCCCTTGTATCCTGTCTGATCACCATGGAATAAAGTAACAACAGAAATAGCAAAAAGCCTACACGCACATGGAAATTGAACAACTTGCTACTGAATGACAGCTGGGTCAGGGAAGAAATAAAGAAATAAATTAAAATCTTCCTGGAACTCAATGAAAATGAAGACACAACATACCCAAACTTGTGGGACACAATGAAGGCAGTGCTAAGAGGAAAGTTCATAGCACTAAGTGACTTCAAGAAGAAATTTGAGACAGCGCATTCAAGCAACTTAATGGCTCACTTAAAAACCCTAGAAAAAGAAGAAGCAGACACACCAAGAAGGAGCAGATGGCTGGAAATAATCAAACTCAGGGCTGAAATCAACCAATTAGAAACAAATAAAACAATTCAAAGAATCAATGAAACCAAGAGCTGGTTCTTTGAGAAAATCAACAAGATCGACAAACCCTTAGCCAAGCTAACTAAAAGGCAGCGAGACACCATCCAAATCAACAAAATCAGAAATGAAAAGGGGGACATAACTACAGACACTGAGGAAATACAAGCAATCATTAGGACTTACTTCAAAAGTCTATACGCAACAAAATTTGAAAATTTAAATGAAATGGACAATTTTCTTGATCCATTCCACTTACCAAAGCTAAATCAGGACCAGGTAAATCAATTAAATAGTCCTATATCCCCCAAGGAAATAGAAGCAGTCATTGAAAGTCTCCCATCCAAAAAAAGCCCAGGACCTGATGGTTTCAGCACAGAATTCTACCAGACATTCAAAAAAGAGCTAACTACAGTTCTTTTCAAACTATTCCACAAAATCAAAACAGAAGCAACATTACCAAACTCATTCTATGAAGCCACAGTCACCTTGGTACCTAAACCTCACAAAGACCCAACCAAAAAAGAGAACTTCAGGCCAATCTCCCTTATGAACATTGATGCAAAAATACTCAACAAAATACTTGCAAACCGAATACAAGAACACATCAAAGATATCATCCACCATGACCAAGTAGGCTTCATCCCAGGTATGCAGGGGTGGTTCAATATACGGAAATCCATCAATGTGATCCACCATATTAACAAATTGAAAGAAAAAAACCACATGATAATCTCCCTAGATGCTGAAAAAGCATTTGACAAAATCCAACATCCATTCATGTTCAAAGTATTGGACAGATCAGGGATACGAGGCACAAATCTAAACATAGTAAAGGCGATATATAGCAAACCTATAACCAACATCAAACTGAATGGAGAGAAACTTAAAGCAATCCCACTGAAATCAGGGACAAGACAAGGCTTGTCCCACTCTCTCCATTTCTCTTCAACATAGTTCTGGAAGTCCTTGCTAGAGCAATAAGACAGTTGAAGGAGATCAAGGGGATACAAATTGGAAAGGAAGAAGTCAAATTATCACTATTTGCAGATGATATGATAGTATACGTGAGTGACCCCAAAAACTCTACCAGGGAACTCCTACAGCTGATAAACACCTTCAGCAAAGTGGCCGGATACAAAATTAACTCAAAAAAATCAGTAGCCCTCCTGTATACAAAAGACAAAAGGGCTGAGAAAGAAATTAGGGAAACAACACCCTTCACAATAGCCATAAATGACATAAGGTACCTCGGAGTAACCCTAACCAAGGAAGTCAAAGACTTGTATGAAAAAAATTTCAAATCTCTGAAGAAAGAATTAGAAGAAGATATGAGAAGATGGAAAGATCTCCCATGTTCATGGCTTGGCAGGATTAACATAGTAAAAATGGCCATTTTACCAAAAGCAATCTACAGATTCAATGCAATTCCCATCAAATTACCAACACAATTCTTTACAGACCTGGAAAGAAAAATTCTCAACTTCATATGGAATAACAAGAAACCCAGAATATTTAAAACAATCCTCTACAATAAAAGATCTTCTGGAGGTATCTCCATCCCTGATCTTAAGTTGTACTATAGAGCAACAGTTTTAAAAACTGCATGGTACTGGCATAATAACAGAATAGTGGATCAATGGAACCGAATAGAGGACCCAGAAATAAACCCACACAATTATGGACACCTGATCTTTGACAAAGACGCCAAAACCATACAATGGAAAAAAGATAGCATCTTCAACAAATGGTGCTGGTCCAACTGGAGGTCTACATGTAGAAAAATGAAAATAGATCCATACTTATCACCCTGCACAAAACTGAAGTCCAAGTGGATCAAAGACCTCAACATAAAACCAGACACATTAAATCGGCTTGAAAAAAAAGTGGGGAATACCCTAGAACTCATTGGTACAGGAGAAAACTTCCTGAACAGAACACCAACAGCACAGGCTCTAAGAGCAACAATCAATAAATGGGACCTCATGAAACTGAAAAGGTTCTGCAAAGCAAAGGACACAGTCATCAAAACAAAGCGACTGCCTACAGATTGGGAAAGAATCTTCACCAACCCTTTATCTGACAGAGGACTCATATCCAGTATATATAAAGAACTAAAGAAGCTGAAAAGCAGCAAACCAAGTAATCCACTTAAAAAATGGGGAACAGAGCTAAACAGAGAATTCTCTGTAGAGGAATATCGAATGGCAGAGAAGCACTTAAAGAAATGCTCAGCCTCATTAGCCATTAGAGAAATGCAAATCAAAACGACCCTGAGATTTCACCTTACACCCATGAGAATGGCCAAGATCAAAAACTCAAGTGACAACACATGTTGGAGAGGTTGTGGAGAAAGGGGAACCCTTCTCCACTGCTGGTGGGAATGTAAACTTGTACAACCACTCTGGAAAGCTATCTGGTGCTTTCTCAGACAACTAGGAATAGCACTTCCTCAAGATCCAGCCATACCACTCCTGGGCATATATCCAAAAGAGGCTCAAGTTCACAAAAAGGACATTTGCTCAACCATGTTTGTAGCAGCTTTATTTGTAATAGCCAGAAGCTGGAAACAACCCAGATGCCCCTCAACTGAAGAATGGATGCAGAAATTGTGGTACATCTATACAATGGAATATTACTCAGCAATGAAAAATAAGGAAATCATGAAATTTGCAGGTAAATGGTGGGACCTGGAAAGGATCATCCTGAGTGAGTTGTCCCAGAAGCAAAAAGACACACACGGTATATACTCACTCATATAGACATACAACATAGGACAAACCCACTAAAATCTGTGCATCTAAAGAAACTAAGCAAGAGAGAGGACCCTACCTAAAACGGTCAATCCCCATCCTGAAAGGCAAAGAGGATGGACATCAGAAAAAGAAGAAAACAGGAAACAACCTAGGAACCTACCACAGAGGGCCTCTGAAAGCCTCTGCCCTTCAGACTATCAAAGCAGATGCTGAGCCTGCTGAGCCTGATGGGCAACTGTTGGGTAGAGTGAAGGGAATTTTAGGTAAGAACTGGGAAATAGTAAGAGCTGGAGAGGACAGGGCCTCCACAAAGAGAACAACAGAACTAGAAAATTTGAACACAGGGAACTTCCCAGAGACTCATACTCCAACCAAGGACTATTCATGGAGATAACCTAGAACCCCTGCACAGATGTAGCCCATGGCAGCTCAGTCTCCAAGTGGGTTACATAGTAATGTGAAGAGGGACTGCCTCTGACATAATCTGACTGGCCTGCTCTTTGATCACCTCCGCCTGGGGGGGAGCAGCCTTACCAGGCCATAGTAGAGGACAATGAAGTCACTTTTGATGTGAACTGATGGACTAAGATCAGAAAGGAGAGGAGAACCCCCCCATCAGTGGACTTGGGGAGTGGCATGCATGCAGAAAGGAGAGGGAGGGTGGGATCGGGAGGGGAGGAGGGAGGGGCTTATGGGGGGATGCAGAATGAATAAAGTGTAATTGATGAAAAATTAAAAAAAAAAGAAAAAAAAAAGAAAAGATAATTTAAGAACTTTAAATGACTTTCAAAAGTGGAGGAAAACATGGAGTTAGTCAATTTACATGGAGCACGTCTCGCCCCTGGGGGCAATGCTCTCCTGAGCCTACTCAGACCTCGGACACTACCACTGCTAGTTCTAGAACTGATGCAGGATGTTCCAACGAGGGGGTTAAGGCTTCTCATAATATTTCCTATAAGTCCACACCTGTTTGTTTATAACCCCCATTTTTATTCATTGTTAGCCAGATAGAGCCAAGTAATTGTGGTAATGATACTTGCTTTTTTGCCCAATGCCGGAATGCTAGTGAATTTAGGTATGCCCTGGTTACTTGCATGCCTCGCTGGGTGCCTGTGCCCGTTGATGCCTCTCACGCCACGACTCTCTTTAGACAGAAAAGGGATCTTGGAATTACAGCCGCCATTGTTACTGCCATCTCATTGGCGGCTGTTGGAGCTACCAAGGAGGCATTAGCCATGAGTCATACTATGCAGACTGCTCAGACCCTAAATAATCTTTTAGCCAATGTAGCTCATGCTTTAGATGTACAAAAAGGAATTAATGCTCAACTAAAAGGAGACTTGATGGTGTTCAATCAGAGGATTGACCTCGTGCAGGAGCAAATTGATACCCTATGGCAAATCGCTCAACTTGGCTGTCAATGGAATGCTGGACTTTGTGTCACTAGCATACAACGTGAGAATTTTTCCTGTGCTGCAAATCTGTCTAAACAATTGTCGAGCTATATTTTAGGTAATTGGACTGGAGAATTCGATACTACGATGGAGCAGCTGAGAGTGGCCATTGTCACAGTAAATTCTACCAGAGTGGACGCAGGACTAGCCACAGGATTATCAACATGGATTGCTGCAGCCATGAATCATCTGAAGGAATGGGCGGGCATGGGAGCGTTAGCAGGCCTTCTGGTGTTGGTCTCCTTGGTTTGCCTGTGGTATATATGCAAGATTAGAGTCTCACAACAGTGTGATGCAGCCATGATCATTCAGGCCTTTACATCCATTGAAGCAGGACATTCTCCCCAAGCATGGTTGGATACCATAAAAAGCTAAAATGTTACGCTCAGGATGCGATGCTAAGCACTGCACTCAGGGTCAGCCGCTTTGGACCCAGAGAAGAGCATGTCTGATTGCATGCGGGTTGATGCCCCAGGTCCCGCCTCTGAGAAAAAGGTATCGGACGGGTCTGATGCTCCTTGGGTGGATGACACCTAAATGAACATCGGTACAAAGTCCCAATTTATTTCTAATATCAGAGATCAGACCTCTACTCTTGCCTGATGCATCTAAAACAAAAAGGGGGAACTGTAGAGAGCTGCGTAATGCCGCGCCTTAAAGATGGAGCTGGTTTCTGCCTTCTACCTTCCCGATGGTGAGTGCTCTCTGTCACAAACAACTCCATATTTGGCTAAGGCTGAGGATCTGTCTTGCTTCCGTGTATGTGGACCTATCTGCATTGCCCATGAGGCACGCTGGGGTTGACTACCCAGAGGCTATTTAAGCTGTGGGCTGGCTTTCCCCAGGGTCAGAAGATTGTTCAAGGTTCATGAATAAACTGCATTGAGAAAAAAAAAAAAAGAACTCAGTATTTGTCATCCCCATCCCATCTCCCCCTCATACTTACTCTCTTCACCTCCCTACTCCATCCCCCAAGCCCTCTTTGCTAGTTAGATATCCTAATGATATTCTGTTATACTCATAGATCGGTATACTCATAGCCATCATCAGAGAGGCTTTCTCCAGCAACTGATAGGAAACCCAAAAAAGAGAGGAGAAAAAGGATTATAGGAACCAGAGTGGTCGAGGATACCAGGAGAATCAGCTAAGCAGGGCTCATAGGGCCTCACAGAGATTGAAGCAGCAATCACAGAGCCTGCACGTGTCTGAGCTAGGGTCCTCTGCATATATCTTATGATCACATAGACTGGTGTTCCTGTAGGGATCCTGACAGCAGACTCTTTTGTCAACTCTTGGGACCCTTTTTCTTCTAGTGGATTACCTCATCCAGCCTTAATATGAATGTTTCTGCCTAGTCTTATTATGACAGGTTGATATCCCTGGGTGCCTGCTCTATTTTGAAGGGAAAGCAGTGGAGAAGTGGATCTGGGGAGGTGGGGGCGGGGAGACTGGAAGGTGTGGAGGGAGGGAAACTTCAATCAGGATGTAATGTATAAAAGAAGAAAAAAAAATCCAAAACCAAACCAAACAAACAATTAAAAAGAACTCAATTAAATTTCTCCCCTTGGGTGATTTGCTTGGCTAATGTTCCACTGGAGAGGGAGGATGGATAATATCTAAAAGTATGAGTCCTCCTTTTGGTTAGTTGTTAGATCATTGAAGACAGTGTTTTTGTTTGTTTGTTTTTGTTTTTTCCCCTAACAATGAGATACGGATCTGAGAGAGCAGTTATTTGGAGCTGTTTGGAGGACATTTAGTTGACAAGTAAACACATGGATTTGCATATTGTGGTTACATAAGCAGAGGGTATTGATTTTAAGTTGGTAAGGTAATGGTAGTATTGATACAAGAGAGAATAATCATGAGGAAAGAGAAGGTGAAGTTGTGGTAATCATTAGGTAGCAGGTGATAAAATATTAGAGTATGGTAAAGGGAAGAGGACTGAGAGAAGGGGCTGGAAGCACCGAACAAACAAAACAATCTGGGCAAGTCTAGTATGCCATGTCTTTCTGCAGCACAGGTCCTGCTTTTTTCCTTTGGGAGGTTCAGGCACCTATGTGTAGATGCTGGAATGAAGCTTAGCCGAGTGTGTGGGTTAAGGGGATTCTGGTCTGTTGTACATGCCTGGAGGGGAGAAAGCCTTCCAATATACAGCTGACACAGCTCTTTCAATGACATAGTCCTCTCAGTGACACAGATCTTCCAGTGATACAGTTGTTCTTTATTGGGGTGAATAGGGCTATACAAACCTTGGAGAAGTAGGTATCGGTGTTTGGAAGAGTGTACATCATTGGCTAAGGTGCTGGGATGGACTGTAGCCTGCTGTCTTAAAGACTTGAATGCACAGTAAATAAAAGCTTGACCATCGGGTATCTACAGGAAATCAAGTTCCTAAATAATATGTTTATAAGAAACGCCGTTCATTATTATTATTATTTTTTAATTTGTGTGTTTTGTTTCTTGAGACAAGGTCTTGGGATGTGGCACGGGATGGCTCTGAGCTTACCATCCCTCTGTTTTTGCATCCCACCCCCTGAGGTTACAGGTGCATATCACCATACGTGGCTATCGAATATTATTGACAAGTACAGGAGGACAAGGAGTTAAGATAAATCAAGAGAAATTTGGATGATGTAGTCTTTTCTTCTTCCTTTTCATATTCCTGAGTTCCAAGGTAATTGGCATCAGCTGTTGCCTGTAAGTGATGTGCTCAGAATCTTTTTAAGGAATGTATTGAGAGTACCATGAGCTTATCCTTCCAATATACCAATGTGCCATTCTAATGCATGAGAGAAATGCTTAATGAAATGATTACTTCCTGGTCCTTTTACTTGTATACATTCGCTGCATGCGTAGATGACCTCTGTTTCCTGATTAAATTCGTTGGTCTCTTCAACCATTCACTTCTTTGACTTTGCACACACCTGGACAAATGTATTCTTATTTAAATCATGTTCACTGTTCTTATCTTATAGGAGAGTTTATTAGCTCTGATAACATGTTAAATTCCCCAGTGAGAAGATTTAAAAAAAAAATACTAATACTGGGGTTTGGAATCTGTGAGCACAATGCCTGGGCACTGCTGTTATTTAAGTTCCCTTGGAGATTCCAATATATAATTGATTAAGTTCCAATTTCATAAATCCTTTCATGGGCTTAATTCTTTATATGGTTCTCCAAATAATGACCTTGAGGATAGTATGTAACATTTTAGTACATGGATACAATGTGTAATGATCAGAGCAGAGCAACTGTTCATACATACATATGCAAAAATAAACAAAATATATTAAAACAAATTATTTTTGTTTTACAAATTTTTAAATTTTATTTTGAGAATTTTATATATGAGTACTGTATATGGATCACTCTTCCCTTCCACTTATTTCTTCAATTTCTTTCATGTCCTTAAGTTATATGATCTCTTATTCTTTAATTATGATGTGTGTGTGTGCGTGTGTGTTTATAAATACAATTTACTGAGATCTTTTAGTGTTGCTCTTATGTGTTTAGGGAAGCCCTCTTGGGATTGGGTAACCTACCAGGGTCTTATCCCTGAGGCAGACTGATTCTCTCCTTAGCAACCATTAATTGCCTTTACCTCTTTTAGGGGTAAAACCTTGTGAGAGTTCCCCAAACCACGTTGTGTGTCAGTCAAAGGTATCATTTCTGGGTCTTGTTTAGGCAACCATATTGTTGAGGTTTCTTAGATGAAGCTTCCTGGTCCTGAGAGAGGACCAGAGGACCAGAGGACCCTGTAGCAGAAGTGACATCCTGGTAGTACATCTTTCTGTCTCCTCTTCCATGATGTTCCTTGGGCCTTGGCAGTAGGGGTTGTGCTGTAGATTTATAAATTAGGACAGAACATGCCACAAATTTTAAGAGTTTGTTAACAAAACAGAACTGGAAGAAAGCATTCTTCTGACTTTTCTCTTACGTATCATTAAAAACCCCTGGCTTACATGGTGAATAATGGTAGGTAATACAGGGCCTTGTTACAAATAAAAGGCTTTGAAACTGGTGATATACTTTCACGTGTTCTACTTTTTACATACTTCTATAACATGGAACTGACATGAATAGGATACACCACAATGTCCTTACCTGATGGGATATGCTGCCCTCATTCTCCTGTGGCTCTCAACTGCTTCCAGCCTTCTCCATATGGCCACAAGGATGGCCAGAATGAGGCTTTGGAAGAGTCAGGGTGCCAAGGACATCCTTTGCCAAATGATACATTCCACAGCTGGAAACCACAGCTGTATATTTAGTTGCTACTTAGAGAGATAATAAGCTAATATTTTAATAGGAGAAGAAGTATTTTGAAAACTGCAGAGGAATTCTTTGTGTACTGTCAACTGCTGTGAGGATTCCAAAGCTAGTCCATTACTAAGCAACTTTGGAGCCACCTACCTACCTACCTATCTACCTATCTACCTATCTACCTATCTACCTATCTACCTGTGCTTCCTTCCTTCCTTGCCTATAATATAGCAGCAATAGTTATTTATCTATTTATCTGTTGTCACTTTATCATTATCAGCTCTTTATTAACTCTATGGCCAGTGTTGTTTGGACTCTGATATCATATTTAAAGAAAGAGTTATTAAAAACACAGCCAACATATTAATATACTATTATAAATAAAAATAAAAAAATGTTTTCTTGTTTGTAGATTTGTATTAAAGCTTGTTCATGGGTCTAAGGTCATAGTTCAGTGGTAGAGTGCTCCTTTGGCATGTGTGAGATTCTGGTTCAACCTCAGGAACCACAGGCAAACACAAATCCATTAAGTGGAATCCTAAGACTATGCTATCCAAGTATCTTTTCTAGGGGAAGTCACGCTTTGATGATAAGAAGTAAGAAGGTTTGGGAGTAAATGTCCACACAGAACATCTCTAGAGAAGCTCAAGTCACTTCTTTGCAATTAGCCACTAAACTAAACTGCACTGGAGATGTAAAGTGAGAGCCAGCGACAAAATCCTCTATGGGTCCATTGTGTAAATGATTTATAAAATAATAGAGGGTGTAAATCATGTTGCTGTCAGGTCAAAGATGTGGAAACCACAGTGGTGAAGACTGCCTGAGAGACAGGGTCATTATTCAGGGTATGTTGCCTTGTTCTTTGATTTAGTGATTCATATTGCAGAAACCAAGCTGTATTCTACTCTCTAGAGATTCTGCTGCACTCATGTCAAACCTGAGTACATGAGACAGAGGCAGAGGAAGGGAAATCAGAGGCAAATGTGGATTGACTTTGGGAAAGAATATAATCTTGGAAATTGTTGTCTTGTCTCGTTACACCATACCATGCGCAGCAGAGTTGCACAAAGAAATGCACTTTAGAAAGAGTAATCTGAGATCCCCAGGGATTGTGCCTTGCCCATGGTACACACTAGGTCTAATGTCCCTGACGCTAGTTTTGTCTTCTTTAAGTGACACCCTATTGTCATCACAGGAATGATGTCTCCCATATATATATATATATATATATATATATATATATATATATGCATATGCATACACACATAAATATGTATATATGTATGCATACGTATATATATTCAAATAAAAGTGTATAGGTGTATATCAACCATTTTTATCAATACATAATTACAGACATGCAGAGAGTCTATGAAAATATACAAAAAGAGCATGTAGGAAAGCTTGGAACAAACATACATTTGCCTTTGTTCTTTGACTCCATACATTTTCAAAGTATTATCTATGCCCAGAGCATATTTTTAAACTCTGTGTGCTTCAGCCAGTGCCTGGCATTGGCTCACAATTCTGCATTTATTCAGTCCAAGGATTCAATCTCTATGCACTGGCTGGTTCAATACTACAAAGAGGTGCTAGAAAAAAAAAATTCCCCTGTACTTAAAAGGGCATACATTTCTCAATGTGGAGGTAATAAGAGACTCTGGCAACCAGAGCCTGATAAATTCATCAATGGCTCCCAATTTACTTAAAACATCTCAGGTCTACATGGTTTTGTAGATAATTTTATCAACTTTTCCAGGAACAGGTTATTTCAGTTATTGATTCTTAATAACATTTAGCTTTTAACCAATATACAAAAATACAAAAATATAGCTTTTAAAACTTGTTTTTTTCGAAACCAGGTCTAGCTATGCAGCACAGACCAGTCCCAAATTCAGTCTCACTGTTGTTTGCTTCTTCTTTCCCCATGCTGGAGTTAGTGGTGAGTATCTGACCAAAAGTGCACATACTAAGAGATGACTACATAGCCCGACCTCACATAATCCATACATTCCATAGTTCAGTTAGCCATTTTCACTTTCTTTTTTTTTGAGACAGGCTTTCTGTGTAATCCTGGCTGTTTTGGAACTAGTTCTGTAGACCAAGCTGTCCTCAAATTCAGACTCAAATTCTTCTGAGTGTTGGGATTAAAAGTGTGTGCTACCACAGGCCAATTTTCACTTCTTCAACACTTTTCTATTTAAAAACACGTTTTATTGACTCTTTGCACATCATGTATCCCAATCCCATTCATCTCCCCATCCCTTCGCATTTGCCCTCTGCCCTTGCAACCTCCCCTCAAAAGAAAATAAGAAACAAAGATTAAAAAAAGAAACAAAACAAAGCACAGAAGACAACTCATTGTGGAAGCTGTAGTGTGTCACAGTGTCTCACAGTATACCACTTTGTCCATGCTTCTTTACTTGCAAACGTTCTTTGCAATGAATCATTGGTCTGGTTCGAGGCCTCTGGCTTCTGCTACACCATCAATATTGGATCTCCATCAAGATTTCACTTAGTCATCCTGTTGTTGCCCTGTGTCATGGAGATCCTGCAGCTTTGGATCTGCAGGACCTGCCCCTTCACACACTCCATCAGTTCACAGATGAGATATATGTTGGCGTGGGACAACCAAAGCCTGCTCTTTCCCTCTCCTGACCCTGGGGTCAGCTCTCCTGACTGCCTCAAGTGGTAAGAAGGAGGGGTGGGGAAGGAGGGCATCATCCCTAAGCTATCTCAAGGCAGCTAAGAGGTGGGGCCAGCTCTCTAATACCCATGCCCTCAGAGCCTGCTCTCCCAAGTGCTGTTGCTAGCAAGAGGTAGGGCCAGCTCTTAGGAGAGCCACAGCCAGTGAGAAACAGGGCCATCTCTGTGCAGCCGTTGGACACCAATGTGGTCCCAGGCAGCAGCCCAGTCTAAGGATATCTGCACTGTCTTTAGTAGTTATACGAGCCACAGACACTGACACAGACCCCTCCTGCTTCATGGCCATGGACCCAGACATAGCCCTCAGCGGAAGCATGGGCTGGGATCTCACCATGGTCTCAGGTAGCAGGGCAGGCTATTTATAACAGGTTGGTTTTTTTTTTTTTTTTTTGCCCCCACCCTCACATGCCCAGTTCCACCTCTCTGCACAATGCTCAAACCATTCTGCTTCTCTTTCTCTCCCGTTTGTCCACCACAAACTTGCACATTGTAGTGGCTCCTGCTCGGGGACTGGGGGTGGTTAGTGGGAGGGTAGGAGAGTGGCGCATGCAGCTGGCGGGCCTCTGCTTCTCCTCCACCTGCAGCGGTGCGGCATGGCTGTGGGCAGGCCTCTGGATGTCTACAGCCTGTCTGTGCTGCTTTGCTGCTGGCTGGTCTCTGGGTGTCCTCGACAGCTTCTGGTCACCTTCCTCCATCTGCGCCGCATGGTATTGCTGCACTTCTGGGTGTCCTCCGCTTACCCATGCTGATGCATGGCCCAGATATTAATTTTCTGTCTGGCCCCTTGACATAATTGCAGGCAGAAATCATATATTCATGTTCAGTGGTGAGCAGTGAGGAGTGAATAATTAACACTGTTGTAGCTTTTGCAGTCTCTGTACAGCAACCAGCTTGCTGGTGGTCCTGGCCATAAGTCCCAGGTCGGTGGGGGCCCCTCCTCCATAGCACTGTGCTGCCTGGCACTTCCTCAGGGTCTTGCTTCCAGCAGCTGAGTCCCAGCAATGTGACTTGTCTACTCTTGGTGGTGAATGCATTTGAAATCCTCTTGTAGTTTCTTGAGAAACGGTACAAGGTCATGACTTGTATTTACCCCTTTGCACAATGGCACACCAGAACTTCTTAAAATTTTTTTATTATTATCATTTATTACAATTTATTCAATTTGTATCTTGTCTGTGTCCCCCTCCCTCCCACCCTCCATCCCTCTTCTCCCCCTATGCTCCTCCCCTAGTCTACTGATAGGTGAGGTCCTCCTCCCCTTCTATCTGAACCTAGCCTATCAGGTCTCATCAGGACTGGTTGCATTGTCTTCCTCTGTGGTCTGGCAAAGCCACACCGACCCCCCCCCTGGGGGGGTGCGGAGGTGATCAGAGAGCCTGTCACCAAGTTCATGCCAGAGAAAGCCCCTGCTTTCCTTATTAGGGAACCCACTTGGAGACTGAGTCTATAGGCTACATCTGAGCAGGGTGTTAGGTCCTCTCCATGTTTTTTTTTTTTTTTTTGTTCTTGGTTGGAGTATCAGATTCTGCAGGGCTCCCAGGGCTCAGGTTTTTTTTTTGTTTTTTGTTTTTTTTTTTCTCTCTTGGTCTCCTTTTGGAACTCCTGTCCCCTCCATGTCTTTCTATCTCCCCCTTGTTCATACGATTACCTGCACTCGGCCCAAAGTTTGGCTATGAGTCTTGGCCACTGCTTTGATACCTCAATCAGTAGAGTCTTTCAGAGGCCAACTGTGGTAGGCTCCTGTCCTGTTCCCTGTCTTCTCCTGCTTCCAATGTCTATCGCATTTGTCCTTCTGAATGAGGATTGAACATCTTCCCTAGGGTCTTCCTTGTTTAGTTTCTTTAGGAGTATAGATTTTAGTATGTTTATTCTGTATTATATGGCTAATATCCACTTATGAGTGAGTATATACCCTGTGTGTCTTTCTGCTTCTGGGTTACCACACTGAAGATGACCTTTTCTAGGTACACTAGAACTCCTAACTCTTGTCCACCTTCACCTTAGAGGCCATTGAACAGCCTTTCCTCATTTCCTCCCCAACACTCTTCAACTCATTCTGTTCCAGACATGAATAGAATCATGTTGTACTCATCTTTCTATGCCTGGCTTATTGAGGTTAACACAATGGTCTCACCTATATTGCTGCAAATGATAGGATTCCACTCACTACTTCAGCAGGATTCCATGCTGAATATATAAGTATATGTATCTACCTTTTCCACTCATCAATTGACAAAAACACAAGTTCCAGCCCTTTATTCTGAAGTAATGTCTATCATCGTTGCTGAGGTATGTTTCCTCTATGCAAAAGAATAATGGGTCCTGTTTTCCCATCTGTTCTTTTGACCTGTGTCTTTTTATTGGGGAGTTGATGCTATTGATGTTGAAAGATATTAATGACCAGTGGTTATTAATTCCTGTTTATTTTGATGCTGTTTGTGTGTGTGCACCCTCTTGGTTTTGCTGTTGTGGAGTTATTTATTTCCCATGTTTTCCTGGGTGTGATTAGGCTCCTGGGATTGAAGTTTTCCTTCTAGTATTCTCTGTAAGGCTGGGTTTATGGATAAGTATTGTTTAAATTTGCTTTTGTCATGGAATATCTTGTTTTCTCTATCTTTGGTGATTAAAAGTTTTGCTAGGTATAATAGCCAGGGCTGACATCTGTGGTCTCTTAGTTTGTAGGATATCTGCCCAAACTCTTAGAGTTTCTGGTGAAAAGTCTGCCTTTATATGTGTCTTATCATTCTCCCTTGCTCCTTCTTAATGTTTTTTCTTTGTTCTGTACATTTAGGGTTTTGATTAGTATGTGATGGGAGGATTTTCTTTTCTGGTCCAGTCTAGTTGGTGTTCTGCAGGCTTTATTGTAGATTTATTGGCATCTCTTTTTTTTAGGTTGGGGAAGTATTCTTCTATGATTTTTTTTTATACAATATTTTCTGGGACTTGGAACATAGAGTCTTCTCCTTCTACTCCTATTATTCTTTGGTTTGGTCTTTTAGTAGTGTCCCAGATTTCTTGGATATTTTGAACTAGGAACTTCTTTTTTTTATTTGACATTTTCTTTTTTTATAATTTATTTAATTTTATTTTATGTGCATTAGTATGAAGGTGTCAGATCCATTGGAATTGGCATTACAGACAGTTGTGAGCTGCCATGTGGGTGCTGGGAATTGAACCCAGGTCCTTTGGAAGAGCAGACAGTGCTCTTAAACCACTGAGCCATCTCTCCAGCCCCTATTTAACATTTTCTTTGACTGATGTATTGATTTCTTCAATCATGTCTTTTACACCTGAGATTCTCTCTTCCATCTCTTATATTCTGTTGGTAATGCTTTTGTCTGTAGTTCCTGTTCTGTTCCCTAGGTTTTCCATCTCATGGATTGCCTCAGATTATTTTTTCTTTATTGTTTCTATTACCATTTTTAGGTCTTGGACAGTTTTATTCATTTTCGTCTCCCATTTGATTATATTTTCCTGTATTTCTCTAAGGGATTTATTAAATTCCTTCACCTGTTTGATTACATTTTTCTGCATTTCTTTGAGGGATTTATTTTCTTCTTTTAAGGTCTCTATCATTTCTATAACCTCAGATTTAAGCTCATTTCCTTGTGCTTCTGGTGTGATATTGTCCTCAGGACTTGCTGTGGTAGGATAGCTGGTATTTGGTGGTGTCATAAGACCTTGGGCTTTGTTGCTTGTGTTCTTGCACTGACTCTAGCCATTTGGCTGACTCTGTTATTAGCAGATATGTTGGTTTCTGATGGTATTAGGTCTGTGGGGTTGTAGGTAGAGGTCGTGGTCCCAGATGGCCACAGTCCTCTCGTTTTCCTGCTGCTCCCTGATCTGTCCTGGTCTCTGGGGCTGAAGACTGGGGTCAGTCTCGGAAGTGGTGCAGGCTTGATAAGTGCTTCTCCCTGATTGGTGCTGGTCTCCAGAGCTATAGATCTTGGTGGGTCCCAGGAAATGGCACAGGACTGGGAACTGGGGCGTGGGGCCCATAGGGGAAGTGGAGCGCAAAGGGCTCTGGGCGGACTTTGCCACTGCTGCTGGCAGGCTGTGGCAGGGCAGTAGATTGGGAGGGCTCTCACCTGCCGCTCCCTAATCTGTGGTACTCTCTGGTGCCCCAGATACTGGTGGGTCCCGGGAAATGGCAAAGGCCCAGTAACTGGGGTGTGGGGTGCACAGGAGAAGTGGAGCGCAGAGAGCCCTGGGCAGACCTCATCACTCCCTACTCCCTTTCGATGCTGTCATTTAAGTGCTGATTTGATTGCTGTCTTAACCTATCCAGGAGCCATAATGCTTTGGGATTTCTTTTGTGATGTAATGTCATTAAAGCCATTTTGAATAAAAATTTTTATTACTACTCTATGATGTTTCACTTTATATTGTTAGAGAGTAATTTTGTGGTCTCCCATTTTTACTAAGTCTTTTTTTTAAATTAAAGTTGTGTGTGTGTGTGTGTGTGTGTGTGTGTGTGTGTGTGTGTATGTTATGAGTTTGAGAAGGAGGATGCAGTGCCCAAGGAGGCCAGTACGGAGCACCAGATCCTTTCAGAGCAGGAGGTAAGACAGTTGTGGGCCGTTTGACATGGGTGCTGTTAACTGAAATTGGTTCCCCTGAGACAGCAGTGACATGCTATTCCTCCTGCTCCTTGCTAGCTCCTTCCTATACCTCTTTGCTTATACTGACAATCTTTGTATAACCAAATTTACAAGGATGTTTAGACTTCCTGGAGGTCATGGAATTTACCTTTTTTTTGTATTTATCTTCCTAAGATGGTGGTCATTGATGCTGAACTATTCCACCAGAGTATATGCAGCTTTATTTAACCACTCATTCCAGTGTTCTGTAATCATCCCTTTTTATCACATTGCATGTTTCTTTTTAAATGCTGTAGTTTGCCAATAGGAACTTATTAGGATTCAGTGATACATCCCTGCAGCATCAGGACTCAGGAAGTAGAAGCAGGAGGCTTTCTGCAGGTTCCAGGCTGGAGAGCTACAAAGTGAAACCTCATCTCAAAACTCCAACTAACCAACCAACCAGGCAACCAACCAACCAAACAAAACATTTAAAATTACTTTTTAAAAGACATGCCCTTTTCTCCAAGAGCCTAGCATTCGCTTGTTTGTCGTGCTGTGGATGGGACTCCACTGGAGGGCACTATTGCATAAGAGATCATTCTTGCAAACCTGCTCTGTCACCTTCTTCTCTAACAAGCAATTGTTCTGGAAAATCTTCTCTTTCCAAATTCCAGCCCTGCCAGCTTGATCACTGCTGTAAGTTGTCCTAGGGTGAAAAGGCAAGACTGGTGGTGAGATTTTTGTGAAATAAATAAGATAATCAATGGAATGGGCTGCTGGTAGTTTGTGTGCACAAGGTTCAATATGTGATGTTTTGATCACTGAGCCCCTTTCAGAAAAATGGTTCAGTACCTGTAAACCGGGAATTGCAATTAGCATGCATTTGAAATACATTGCGTTGTAGATGACATTTTATTGACATTTGGTATTTATAGAGTTTTGCCAGGAAATCAACCACTAATCTGGGCAAGTCTAAATGTTACAGACTGTGCAATTACAGGAAGATTGATTTAATGGGGGCAGTTACCCAGGAGCCTGTTCATAATATTTGCCATGGAGTTCGTCCCTGTGTCTACCATGAAGTTGGGGACACTAGGAATCAGGTTTTTTTTTTTTTTTTTTTTTTTTTTTTTTTTTTTTTTTTGAGATGTAAGTGTCCTTGGAAGTAATTCAAGATTAACTTGCATTATAGAGACTCTACTTTATCACTGCTTTAAAATAAACTGTCAGAATTACCCAAGTACTGAATATTGAGGAGATTCAAAACATGAGTAGAAAGGATAATTCTATACTTATTATAAAAGCAGCAATTACATTTATCAGCACTATTATTTAACTGCTGGAAAATGTACAATAAGTGACATAATATTAGAATAAGTTAATACTGCCTTTAACCCCTTATCAGTCAAGATGTTCTTAACCCAGTCCTCTTAGGTGTTCATGGATAGACTCCTGTGGCCCAGGAACTCCGAGTGAAGAAATTACATCTAATAGAAGTGCAATTTTTAAAGTTACAAATGTAGACAAGGCCCAGTGAATCTCATATAAAGTCGCAGCTGTCTTGAGGGGATACTGTCACAGTTGTAGTACATGTAATGATCTCTCTCACTCATCATAACTTTAAAGTCACAGTGGTGATGCCATTCTGTTGAATTTTTTTATTACCATGTTAATAAAGAAATGGATGTATCGTTCCACAATACTTTAGAAATACTTTAGTTATGCATTTAGAAATGGGGTTCTGACAGTTTTATAAGTTACACATAGATCATTGAAGAATTCCACGGTAAAAAAAAATCTTTCAGACCTCTGATGTGAGCTGGTTTTTGAGAGAGGGTTCTGGATGACTGAAGCGCTGGGTTCTCTTCCTGTACCAACTCAGCATCCCTCTGAAAATATTGTCCTTATCCTTTTTTTTATTTGTTTTCTTTTTAGCTATAGAATTGAATTTAAAAGATAACCATTTAAAACTAAAGAATGTTTATTTCTCCTTAACAGCACAACTAGAGCTTTTGTGTGTGTGCCTGTGTGTTCATATGTATATATACACACACACATATATTACAACATCAGGAGTTGTTCACCTTGTTTCTTGAGAGAAGATCCTCTCTTTGGGTGAGAGAATACCAAGTAAGTATTGCTGGTCAGCAATACTTAGGAGCTGCCTGTCTCCTTTCCAAGGCTGGGATTATAAATAAATACAATGACATCTGGCTTTTTTTAAAAAATGTGAATGCTGGGGGGTTGAATTCAAGTCCTTATGCTTGCAAACCTAGCATCTTACCCCCTTAAAGGGAATATTAAGAACTCAGGGGACAAGACAGAGATTTATTTTGTTTGTGTTCTTGGCAAAAAACTCTGTGGTACTATTTCCTGATGTTGTAAAGACACACTTATTTGTTAAGTGTGAATGACTCTATGTTCAAAGGAGGGCAGACTGTGCTGTCCCCTCATTCTGAAAAGCTCTAGCCTGTGACTGAAGGATCTCCAGGTACCACGGCTCATGTACAAGTAGGTCATCACTGGACATATTGCTAGAGATGTGGACTCTAGGGCTCATGTTCCAAGTATCTTTGTCTCTATAAACATTCCATTCTTATTTTTCTTAGAATCTTCTTTCCTCCGATGTCTTGGAGGCATTGCTGTTCCTCTCACAGTGCTCCTCATACTCACTGGAAACATATACCCCATTCTTCCTACTCAGTGCACAAGAGCCTGCATTATAGGTGCCGGCAAGATGGCTCAGTGGTTCAAAGCACCTGCTGTGCAAGCCTAACTATCTGAGTTCTATCCCCACATAAAAAAGTGAGATGCAGCTTGTATATTTATAACTTCAGAACTCTTATGGGCAGAAGAGAAAGCAGAGACATGAGAATGGCCAGGAAGCTCATGGGCCAGCCAGCCTGTGCAGTGCAATGGAAACAAGTCATACTGCCTCAACACGCTGTGAGGAGAGAACTGGTTTCCAAAAGTTGTTTTATGACCTGCACAGGTCTACTGTGGCAGGTGCATCACAGACAGACAGATAGACACACCCTTCTTCATTATGTTCATCAGCTATGTGCCTTGTGTGTTCTAATGCTTACTCTGCGCTGCCACAACAATTTTCCAGCACTTGGTCTCTTTTATGACTTAGTATGTGTCTCACTTAGCTCTTATTGTCAATGTGACACAACATGGAGACACCCAGGAAAAGGGAACCTCAACTGAAGAAGTCTATCGATGAGACTGGCCTGTGACCATTCCTGTGGGAGAGGTCTGGATTGATTCTGAGCACAAGTCAGTGAGTGCTTGCTCACAGTAAGCAGAGTTTCTCCAGGACTTCTGCTTCCATTCCTGCTTGAGTTTCCGGCCTTCACTTTCATCGGTGATGAATCTGACCTGGAAGCATAATAAGCTGAAATAAACCCTTTCCTCCCCAAGTTGCTTTTGGAATTGGTGTTTGCTTCGGCAACAGAATCAAACTAGAATAGTATGATATATGCATAATGGTTCTAGACCAATAAAACATTTTCACTGGTATTCTCCACTGTGGCTTAGATTCTAGTCTTATGGAGTTTGACCATGTATAATTTTCTCTTCATCTCTCTCCGTTACCTCAACACTGAATGCAGTGCCAGCCATCTGGATTGCTGAGGTTGTCATTTAAATTCCATAAGTCCTTCAGGGGTTTTCTGTTTCACATTTCATGGTCATTGTTTCTGAGGTCATCAGTGTGGTCAGTACTTATTCTCTAACATCTCCGAATACACGTGTCTGGTCTTTCTGTGCCTACTGGAAATCTGTCCTTTGTTTATGTCACTTATTTGCCTAAGTGTCTCCAATACTTCTTTTCTATGACACACTGGATACACAACCTTGTAGAACAGACTTTTTCTGAAATCATTACCATTTATGAGAGGAATACGCAGATGATTAGGCCATCACCAGTGCTTAGTGCTAAGATTTCTCTTGCTTACAGGGTTGGAGATCACAAACATTTCAAGAAAGAATTGGCAGATAAGTGTTTTTTGAATGTTGGCTTCCTTAGATGTAGTTGGTTCTACCTCAATAAAAAGTTACATAGATGGGGACTGGATTGAAGACTCAGTGGTTTAAAATACTCACTGCTCTTGCAGAGGATTTATGTTTGATTGCTACCACCCACATGGCAGCTCACAACTATCTATAACTCCAGTTCCAGAGGATTTGATGACCTCTTCTGGCCATGTGGTACTCAGACAAACATGCAGGCAAACTCCCATAAATGTAAAAAGATAATAAGAACTTAAAATCCTGCTAAGTTGTCAGTGAAGACTAACTATCACACACTCCTATGTAGCCAGACTCACACAGTCTTGTGCATGGATGGTGGTGGAACTAGCTCTTCAGATCAAGACAGTGAATTTGCCAGGGCCAACAACTATGCAATAAGTACTTATTCGTTTTTGACCTCTATGTTTCTGCATCATTCATCACCCAAATGCAAAAAGAAGTTCTTTGACAGTGGCTGTGAACATCATTGATCTATGGGTATAAATCCAAGCACTTAGAACACGGAATGTTCAGGGAACATTTTGGAAGGGGCCTGGAATGATAAGAAGAATCAGGGAATGATGAGGTGTGCTATGACATACTGCCTTCTGGCTATAACAGGATTGTTATAACCATGAGCAAGTGACAGCTGTGAGTCTCTGCACAAGAGCCCCCCCCCATTCCTAAAGACATGAAAGCAGGAAGAGGGCTAGTTGGAAATCATCACCGTTAGGAAGTAAGAGAGGGCAATAGGGATGTATATGATAACAATACGTTGTACTCATACATGAAAGTTTTAAAAAATAAATACAAGGAAAAAAAAGGGAAAGCTTTTCCATTCAAAATGTCCTTGAAAAAAAGAGAGTAAATTCTTCAAAAAATAAGCCAGGTTTGGTGACTCATGCACATAGTTCCAGAACTTGGAGTCTGAGACAAGAGGATTGCTTCAATTTGAGGCCAGCTGGGGCTACGTGATTTCGGGGGCTACAGAAGGAGTTCTTGGCTAGCCTGGCTACAGAGGGAGACCTTATCTTCAAAAGTAAACTGACCAACCAACCAACCAACCAACCAACCAACAAAACAGCCAACCAACTAACAAAACAGCCATCCATCCATCCATCCATCCATCCATCCATCCATCCATCCATCCATCCATCCATCCATCCAACCAACCAACCATCCAAGCAACAGTAGCAAAAGAATCATAACTGACTGCAGCAGGCCATTGTAGTATTTTTCAGGTATGTCTATACTCTACAGTGACTATTTCTGACACCCTGAAGTCTCCAGCATGGTATTGTATGTTGCAAAAAGGGTAAACATTGAACACTGATTCATCCAGATGATGAAATAGTAAGGCGAGAAGCCGGAACAACTGCTTCATTAGTGATTATTTATTTAATCAGTGCAACATGTTCAATAAGCATGTACTTTAAGTTTGTATACATTCTACCCTTTGTTTTTTTATTATTATTTTTACAATTTATTCACTTTGTATCTTGATTGTAGCCCCCTCCCCCATCTTCTCCCCGTCTCACCCTCCCTTTCCCTTCTCCCCATCTTTCTCCCACTTTAGTCCACTGAAAAGGCTGAGTCCTCCTTCCTTGCTACCTGTCCTATCAAGTCTCACCAGGATTGCCTGGATCCTCTTACTCTGTGGCCTGGGAAGGCCACCCCATTAGAGGTAAGTGATCAAAGAGCAGCCAACTGAGTTCTTGTCAGAGACTGCCTCTGCAACCCTTACTAGGGAACCTACTTAGAGAATGAGCTGTCTATAGGCTATATCTGAGCCCATAGTGTATCTGGTTTTCTTTTGAGGTCTTTGATCCACTTGGACTTCAGTTTTGTGCAGGGTGATAAATATGGATCTAGTTTCTTTTCTTTTCTTCTTTTTTTTTTTTTGCATGTAGATATTCAGTTGGATCAGTGCCATTTATTGAAGATGCTATCTATTTTTCATTGAATAGTTTTGGCTTCTTTGTTGAAAAGCAAGTATTCATAGGTGTTTATGTTTATTTCTGTGTCTTCTATTCAGTTCCATTGATCCAACTTTCTGTTTCCATGCTAATACCATGTTGTTTTTATTACTATTGCTCTGTAGTACAGTTTGAGAGCAGGGATGGAGATACTTACAGATGATCTGTTGTTGTACAGGATTGTTTTGGAAATTCTGGGGTTTTGTTTCTCCATATGAAGTTGAGAACCTTTCTTTCAAGGTCTGTAAAGAATTTTATTGGTATTTTGATGGGAATTACATTGAATCTGTAGATTGCTTTTGGTAAGATGGCCATTTTTACTATGTTAATCCCACTGATCCATGAGCACAGGAGATCTTTCTATCTTCTGATATCTTCTTCCATTTCTTTCTTCAGAGACTTGAAGTTTTTTTTCAAACAGGTCTTTCACCTGCTTGGTTAAAGTCTCCCCAAGGTATTTATATTATTAGTGGCTATTGTGAAGGGTGTTGTTTCCCTAATTTCTTTCTCAGCCCTTCTGTCTTTGGTATACAGGAGGGCTTCTGATTTTTCTTTTTTTGAGTTAATTTTGTATCCAGCCACTTTGCTGAAGGTTTTTATCAGCTGAAGGAGTTCTCTGGTTGAATTTTTGGGGTCACTAAGGTATACTATCATATCATCTGCAAATAGTGAAACTTTGACCTCTTCCTTTCTGATTTGTATCTCCTTGATCTCCTTTACTTGTCTTATTGCTCTAGGTAGGACTTCAAGTACTATGTTGAATAGATATGGAGAGAGTGGGCAGCCTTGCCTTGTCCCTGATTTCAGTGGGATTGACTTAAGTTTCTCTCCATTGAGTTTGATGTTGGCTATAGGTTTGCTGTATATTGCCTTTACAATGTTTAGCTATGTGCCTTGTATTCCTGATCTCTCCAAGACTGTAAACATGAATGGACTTTGTCAAATGCTTTTTCAGCATCTAAGGAGATAATCATGTGTTTTTTCTCCTTCAGTTTGTTTATATGGTAGGTTACGTTTATGGATTTGCATATTTTGAACCACCCATTCATGCCTAGGATGAAGCCTACTTGGTCATGGTTAATGATATCTTTGATGTGTTCTTGGATTCAGTTTGCAAGTATTTTATTGAGTATTTTTGCATCAATGTTCATAAGAGAGATAGGGCTGAAGTTCTGTTTTTTTGTTGGGTCTTTGTGTGGTTTAGGTATCAAGGTGACTGTGGCTTCATAGAACGAGTTTGTTAATATTCCTTCTGTTTCTATTTTGTAGAATAGTTTGAAGAGAATTGGAATTAGTACTTCTTTGAAGGTCTGGTAGAATTCTGTGCTGAAACCTTCTGGCCCAGGGCTTTTTTTTGAAGGAAAACTGTTGATGACTGCTTCAATTTCCTTGGGGGATATAGGGATATTCAATCTTTCTACCTGAGCTTGACTTAGTTTTGGTAGATGGACTCTATCGAGAAAATTGTCCATTTCTTTTAGATTTTCAAATTCTGTGGCATACAGGCTTTTGTATTATGACCTAATGATTTTTTTGATTTCCTCAGTGTCTGTAGTTATGCCCCTCTTTTCATTTCTGATTTTGCTGATTTAGATAGTTTCTCTCTGCCTTTTAGTTATTTTGGTAAGGGTTTGTCTATCTTGTTGATTTTCTCAAAGAATCAGCTCTTGGTTTCAACGATTCTTTGAATAGTTTTGTTTCTAAATGATTGATTTCAGCCTTAATTTTGATTATTTCCAGCCATCTGTTCCTCTTGGGTGTATCTGCTTCTTTTTTTTTTTTTTTTTTTTTTGGGCTTTCAGTTGGGCCATTAAGTTGCTTTTATGTGATGTTACAAATTTCTTCTTGAAGGCACTTAATTGTATAAATTTTCTTCTGAGCACTGCTTTCCTTGTGTCCCATAAGGTAGGGTATGTTGTGCCTTCATTTTCATTGAATTCTAGGAAGTCTTTAATTTCTTTATTTCTTCCTTAACCCAGCTGTCATTGAGTAGCAAGTGGAGATTATTTCAATTTTCTTGTATCTCTTGAGGCTTGCTTTGTGACCAACTCTGTGGTCTATTTTGGAGAAGGTTCCATGCGGTGCTGAAAAGAAGGTATACTCTTTTGAGTTTGGGTGAAAAGTTCTATAGACATCTATTAGGTCCATTTGAATTAGGGTCTCTGTAAGTGCCTTTATTTCCCTATTTGGCTTCTGTCTAGATGGTCTGTCCTTTGGTGCGAGTGGGGTACTAAAGTCTCCCACTATTAAGGTGTTGGGATCGATGTGTGATTTAAGCTTTATTAATGTTTCTTTTATGAATGTTGGCGCTCTTGTATTGGGAGCATAGATGTTCAGAATTGTGATGTCCTTTTGTTGGATTTTTCCTTTGATGAGAATGCAATGCACCTCTTCATCTTTTTTGATTAATCATGTTGAAAGTCTATTTTATTAGATATTAGGATAGCTACCCCAGCTTGTTTTCTGGGTTCATTTGCTTGAAACACATTTTTCCTGTTTTTTACTCTGAGATAGTGTTTATCTTTGTTGAAGAGGTGCATTTCTTGGATGCAGCAGAATGTCGGATACTGTTTCTGTACCCATTCTGTTCGTCTGTGCCATTTTCTTGGAGAGTTGAGTCTATTCATGTTGATAGATAATGCTGATCAATGAATGTTAGTTCCTTTTATTGTGGAGTTGGTGGTCTTACTGTGATTCATTGCTTGTTATCTTTTAAGTTTTGTAGGGACATTATCTGTATCCTATGTTTTCTTGATATAGTTGTTTTTGTTGAATTGGAGTTTTCCTTCTAGTATCTTCTGTAGGGTTGGTTTGCTGTACAGATATTGCTTAAATTTAGTTTTATCATGGAATATTTTATTTTTTTTTGCTGGGTAGAGTAGTCTGGGTTTGCATCTGTGGTCCCTTAAAGTGTGCATGACATCTGCCCAGGCCCTTCTGGCTTTCATAGTTTCTGATGAGAAGTCTGGTGTGATTCTGATAGGTCTACCTTTATATGTTACTTGGCCTTTTTCCTTTGCTGCTTTTAATATCTTTTCCTTGTTCTGTATATTTAGTGTTTCGTCAATGATGTGATATGAGGATTTTCTTTTCTGGTCTAGTCTGTTTTATGTTCTGTAGGCCTCTTGTATGTTTATGGACATCTCTTTCTTAAAGTTGGAAAAAATTTCCTCTATGATTTTCTTGAAGATATTCTCTGGACCTTGGAGACTGAAGTCTTCTTTTTCATCAATTCCTTTTATTCTTAGATTTTGCCTTTTCATGGCATCCTTGATTTCTTGGCTGTTTTGTGTTTGAGACTTTTCTGATTTTACTCTTTCTTTGAGAGAAGTATCAATTTCTTCAGCACCAGAGATTTTCTCTTCCATCTCTTGTTTTCTGTTGGAGATGCTTACTTTTGTGGTTCTTGATCTTTTCTCTAAGTTCTCCAGCTCCAGGGTTTCCTCTGTTTGTGTTTTCTTTATTGATTCTAATTCTCTTTTTATGACTTTCACCATTTCTTTCATCTCTTTGAATGTGGCTTCCAGTCTCTGTATGATGGCTTCTATTTTTTTTTTGTTTGTTTGTTTCTTCTCTATATGCCACTAATTTTGCCTCTACATGTCCCTCTATTTGTTTGGCTATATTTGCCTGTGTTTCTTTGAGAACTTTGTTCAGTTCCTCTTTCTTTGCTTCTACCTGGGAGGCCAAATCTTTGAGAGATTTGTTTGTTTCCTCTTTAACTGTCTGTATTTACATGACAATTTCTCTGAGAGATTTGTTTGTTTCCTCTTTATGTGACTCTAATAACTGGATAAGCATAGCTTTAAGGTCATTTTCCTGTGTTTCCGATGAATTGGAGTGTCCATTGATTTTGGGGGTTGCTGGTGAAGCCATACTTTCCTGCCTTTTGTTGGATGTGTTCTTTCTCTGACCTCTGGCCGTTTGCTTATCCATAACCTTCACTGTTTGTTCTTGGGTTCTGCAGTTCAGATTGGTACTGTCTTTCTCTGGCATCTGGAGAATTCTTCAGGGAGATGAGAGAGGTCCAATGGTTTCAGCATGTGCATTGGTGCTTCAGCTGTACCTGTGGGAAGTTCACAAGCACAGAAGGACAAATGCAGGCAAGAATGTATGCCTGAGGGTGCATAGAAGTTTGCCTTGAGGGAGAGGGTGCTAGAGATTGTAGAGGTCTTCAGTGTGAGGGAGGGGCACCTTGCTGTCACTGAAGGGGTCGCAGGTGCTGAAGTTATCGCAAAAGCTGGCGATGATCTCTTGTGTAAATTCCCTGAGTACATCAGTGGCCTACAGGCTACTGGTATTTGCATCTAACTGAACTCTAGGCGTTATGCCTAAACTCCGCTGGTAGCTCCACAGAACCGGGGCTTCCTTGTCCCAAGAAACCCTCTGTTTCCCAGAGTGGATGTGTGGGTGGGAGATTTCTGATATCTGGCTGTTAGCTTGGATGCACCCTGGATCTGGGACTCTGCAGGGACTTGGGGAGCACTCATTCTCTAGCAGGTCAAATCGAAATGCACAGGGGTTCCTCCTGTTCTCTACTGGCAGGTTTAGACCTGCTGAGCCAAATGTGCCCTCTGACAGCTCAGTGGTGTTGCAGCCAATGTACCTGGGAATACAGCTGTGGCTGCAGAGCTGGGGTGTCTAGGTGCCTGCCAGGAGGTCTCGTGTAGCTACTACTGTGGCTTGGTGCTTGGTGCCCTTGGGCAGTTTTGCAGGTCTGCTGAACTTTGGTGGCTGCACAGCTCATTGTCTGCCACTGAAGGACTGAGCTTCTTGACAGTCAGGCTCTGTGGAGTCAGTACGGCCGGTAGCTCGCAGACTGCCGATCTCGGGTCCGGAAAGTGGGTGATGCTGGCTGCTGAGGCTGAGGTGCTAGTATTCCCTCCTCTGCTGTCTCGGTTCTCAGGCAGCAAATTTTGTGTCGCTGGTGCTGTGGCTCGGCTCCTCTGAGGGGGAGGGAAGCACAAGGAAGGAAAGTGCCCCTCTCCATTCCCAGAGAAGTCTGTGTCTGACCTGAATCAAAAAGTTCTCTGCTCCTGTGGTGTCCCCCTCCTTCAGGAGGTCCCATTGTCGATTTTCCAGTTTCAGTTGCCTCGCCACTCACCAATTTTCAGAGTTTCAAATCTTCTGCCTCTCAAAAACAGTGTGTGCTGTTTGCCACCATCTTGGATCCCCCGTTGTTTAGCTTCTTTATGTCTGTAGATTTTAGTATGTTAATCCTTATTATATGGCAAATATCCACTTATAAGTGAGTATATACCATGGGTGTCTTTCTGCTTCTAGGTTACCTCACTCACGATGATCATCCTGAGTGAGGTGGGAACTAGAAAAGATCATCCTGAGTGAAGTAATCCTTATGGAAGAAGAGGGAGATAGAAAGACCTGAAGGGGACAGGAACTCCACAAGGAGACTAACAGAGCCAAAATACCTGGGCCTAGGGGGTCCTGAAGAGACCAATACTCCAACTAAGGACCATGCATGGAGAGGACCTAGACCCCCTGTTCAAACGAAGCCCATTGGCTACTCAGTTTCCAAGTGGATTCCCTAGTAAGGGGTACAGAGACTGTCTCTGACATGAACTCAGTGGCCGGCTCCTTGATCACCTCCCCCTGGGGTGGGGGTGTGCAGACTTGCCAGGCCACAGAAAAGATGATGCAACCAGCCTTGATGAGACCTGATAAGCTCTCTTCCCCTATCAGGGAACTAGAGAAAGGGCATAGGGGGAGAAAAAGGAGCGTGGGCAGGACTGGAAGGGAGGAAGCTGCATCGGGGATACAAAGTGAATAAACTGTAGTAAATAAATATATAAATAAAATTAAATTAAAAAAAGAAGCAGTATTTACATATAAAAGTCACAAGGAGGCGCTCTAAACTCACCTAAACATTTATTATTTTCTTTTTTTAAATCTGCATCTGGGGACAGTAAGACTGTCTTGAAGGATAATTACTTCTGAGATAGAATTTTATCAGTTGAGCCTTAGGGGAGTGGTAATATGCAAACACTTATTAAAATGTTGTGGTGGGAGGTGACAGAATTCTACCTAAGACAGATGCAAATAAAACCAAAGCCTTTCTGGCTTATCTGTTCCTTGGTTGAAGGTGTATGTGAAATGGCAGATTTTATCCATGTAAGAAACAGAATGGAATGAGTAAGGGAAATTCTCAGTTTATCAGTAGCCCTGACAAACATGCATGTAAGTAGCATAACTCTCAGAATGGAATATTTTTCCTAAGACTTTTTTTTTGGGGGGGGGAGCACGCTATTGAGCTGTTTTTCACATAATAATTCTCATATCAAGGAAAGCATAAAGTGTATCATATATTTTTGTACAAATAGAAATCAATTGAAAAAACCAGTGTATTGTAAACAGATGAGATTAAGCAACAGAAATGGAAGCTCACAGGATCTGTTGAGTTGTGCTTGATTTTCTGCCTGTGTTGTGCCTAGATAAAACTTTTTTTTTTTTTTTCCCTCTCACAACTGGAAGAACAAAAAGAGAGGATCAAATTGGAGCCAGGCTTCTGGCTGGGCAGAATCTGTTGGAACTTGGAAATGCCATTGTTTCTTTGATCTTAGGTCTTGGTTCTCTAACTTGGCTTTGAGATAAGGACAGGGAAATTAGCTCATTCCACACACCATGACCTAGCACTTCCTTGGTTCTACAGAGCTGGTGAATTTGGGAGGTTTCTTTTCTTTCTTTCTTTCCTTCTTTCTTTCTTTCTTTCTTTCTTTCTTTCTTCCTTCCTTCCTTCCTTCCTTCCTTCCTTTCTTTCTTTCTTTCTTTCCTTCCTTTCTCTCTCTTTCTCTCTTTCTTCCTTCCTTAACATTGTTCTAAGTTTCGGAGCAGTAAATTGGGAAGGAGTTGTACTGGGAAATGCCAGCCTTGCTTTCTTGTTGCTGTGGTTTGATACCCTGGCAGAAGCTGTGCTATGTATTTCAAAGTGGCCAAAAGAGGAATGAGGCTGTACTCACTGTAGAGAAATGAATTGAGTTAAAGTGATGGATGTGCCACTTATGTACCCTATTTGCTCACTAATTGCATTGTAATGTAGATGTATTAAGTCAAATTGTACCTCATAAGTATATACAAACATGATATGCCAATCAAATTAATAAAAAAAGTGTGTCTGCAGATCAACAGCACTGATGTCACCTGGGGTTCCTTCCTCAGGACCCCTCAATCAGTATCTTCACTTTGACAAGACATCAAGAAGATGAATCATGTATACTAAAATTTAAGATTGGGAAAGTCAAAGTAATTGAGACTTTCAGCCAGGCATGTGATTAGATTAGACAGTTTGGCTTTAATTTCTCCAGAGCAGAGCAAAAGAAGAAAGAAGTGAGGCTGAGATGAAATGGAGACTTTCCTTTTGCTGTTGGGGAGTGAATTCATGGCTTTTTACATGCTCAGTACAAGCTCTTACCAACGAGCTACATCCCAGACTGAGGGAAGTGCTATGAACAGCCCCTGTCACCTTGTCATTTTATCTCAGTACATCTACATACACTTCTCCCAAACTGTAAGACTTTGATACTTATTTTAAGCTTAGTTTACTTTGGCCACAACACTTAACATGAGATCTGACCCCTTGATAATTTAAAGCACCCACAAAGCTTCTGCTGAGAGATCTGCTAATGATCTTACAGAAATTTCTAGAAGGTGACAAAACGTGTTTGCTCTAGCTGCTGTTAACATTTTTTTTCTGTTTTTGAAAGTTTGATTATAATATATCTTCTATGAAAATTTTTACATTTATCTTGTAAGCATTCTTTGGGCTTTTTTGGATCCAAGTCCTTTTCCAGATTTGGGAAGGACTCAGCTATTTCTTTGGCTCTCACCTTGAATTCCCATAATGTACATACTGGTCATATTGATGCTGTTTCAAATTACTTCAGTAGTTTTTTCCTTATCTTTTTTGCTCCTCAAATTGAATTATTTCAAAGGTCCTTGAATTTGTTCATCCTTTTTTTTTTTAAAAAAAAAACTTGATTGAATTTGATGTTGAACACCTACTGTAAATTTTCAGTTAAAATATTGTATACTTAATCTCCATGATCTCTAGTATGTAGTTTTAAATGCTTCTTTAAAGACATCTTTGTAGGGGATGGAAAAATGGCTGACTTAGTGACTAAGGACATTTGTTGCTTTTGCAGAGACCCTGGGTTTTCTTTTTAGCATCGACATGTTGTCTCTCAATTGCTTGTAAGTCCAGTTCTCATGGATCCAACACCCTCTTCTGCCCTCCGTGGGCACAAGCTACACATGTGATATTGCATGTATACACACAGGCAAAACGTTCTCATACATAAAATTACAAAAAATCTTTAAAATTTCTTTGTTGAAATTCTTTACTATGTGATTTTCTTGAACTTTGAATTCTTTGCCAGTGAAGCCATATAACTCCATTTTAGTAATGGTAGTTGATGGAGATTCACGTTCTATTGTTAGGAACATCTTTGTTCTTCTTTTTCCTTGATTCTGTGTTGCTGTCTGAGTAGTTGACAAGGCAGACACTCATCACAGAAGTTAAGAACTGGCCTGAGTGGAAGTAAATCCTCAACAACAGGCCTGGTAGGAGGTTCTGGAGGACATCTATATAAATTATTTTATTGCTGCTAAATGGTTTCTTCTTGATCATCTGCAACTGCATTTGAGGTTTGAATTCTTATGAAGGGATGATCAACATTCCTCTGCCAGCCTTGAGGTGCCAGGCTTTGTATTTGTTTGAAGTGTGTCTTTTAATTAGAATTTGAACTTCTCAGAGAGGGAATTTTTCTCTGAGCTGTTGTTGAGTCCAGATGTTTATTGGTGAAAGGTGGGTCTAGAGCTTCCTACTCAACCATTGTGCTAGTCTTTCTGGTTGGCTTCTTTTATTTCATTTCATGTAAGTTTTTCTTTTCTGAAAATTGTGTAGTTATGCTTCATAGTCAAAAAAGCATACAGACTGTTTTGTATTTCATATGAGTGTACTTTATTTAAATGTATTGACATAAAGATCATACTTCTGAATGGGCTAGTGTTTTTCTCATCTCTGTTAGATGTTGGAGGAATTTCAGTTCTTCAGAACAACTCTTACAAAGATATTCTTCATCTTTGGGCCACTACTTTAGAATATTCTCCTTTGACCTGGAATTCCTTTGATTTTAGTGGCCTAGAAGTATTTACTGGAAATGCTGGCCTGACTGCATTTGAATAAGCAGTATCAGCAGTGTAGCCTATGCAATGGTTAACTTAGAAGTATTGCTGATAATCCAATAACAGATCATTCTTAAAGAAGAAGGAGCAGGCTTGAGAGGTGGCTTTGTGAATAAGAACACCTGTTACACAAGCATGAACATCTGAGGTCTGATTCTAGGACCTACAAAAAAAATACCCACACATACCTGTAACCCCACCTATGTGGGGTTGCTTAGCTCCAGGTTCGGTAAGAGACCTTTTCTCAAGAAAGAGAAGGTGGGGAAGGATAAAACACGATCTGAATGTCTACTCAGTCTCTTGTGAATATCACACACACACACACACACACACACACACACACACACACACACACACACACACGGAGCCAAGAAGATGCTAACTGTTTTGAGGGAGAAGTGTCATATGTATCCAAAATCTTAAGGTTTCTTTTTTTTTATGTTGAAACAATAAACCTTAATTTCTCCACAGCTCTTATCTTTTTTGCTAAACTGTTTCACTTTGCTTTGTGAAGCACTTAGAAAACTACTGTCCACTAAACAGTGTTCAATAGAAATATATGACTTAAAATTTAAAAGATGAATCAGTGGCAGATGGAAAAAATAATGAGTAGACAGAAGACCTAATAAGACAAATTGGTCATGTATTCTGAAGAAAAAATCCTGATTTAAAGAATAGTTTATGATGATTTCTATGGACTTCCTTGATCCTATAGACCCCACCCATGGCTGGGGATTGAACACAGGCTGTTGCATATCCTAACAACACCATTCTACAAAGCATCATCCAGATCCCTCTATGAATATTTTCATGTTGTTCCAATAATTATAACAATAATTGGAAATGCTACACTGTCTTTATTTTCTGTGATAATATATAAATTTCATTGCAAGACTGTTGTCTGTTGTCTAGGAACCTATATTCATGTGTTCATTTAGGTGAAAATTCAGAATGTCAAAAGAGCATCATTGTGCTTATTAATATTCCTTAATGACGATCTCATCATCTTTTCTTGGCTGAGTAACAAAATCCAACTCTCTGTTCTGTCTTGAAAAGTGATGGTGTTGGTGGTGGGGGGTGAACTTGCCCTCCTTTGTTCTTCTCATGTGCCTTATCAGTTTTAGTGAATACTATTAAGTCAGGTCTTTCTAACTCTTGGTGGTGCTGGTGCACAGGGAAACAGGGCATTTTTCTACCTTACAAGGTTAAGAGGGTTACTATTTAGAAAATAGCCTGAGAAAAACAAAGTTTTGCAAGCATGCAGTAAATTAAACAGTGATGCCATGGTTCTGATACGCTGTATATAGGAAGCATCACACCATGAGACTTACAGCTACAGCTTGTTTTCTAACTGATGCAAAACAAAAAGTACCCAGTTTTCATGTCACTAAGTCTCCCATACTGGGATCTTTCTTCTCTATTTTTTTTTCCATGCAGATAGTTGTGTTCCAACTGAACCCTGCGTATACTTACTATTTAGGTTGTGCATGTTATGCATGACTATAGGTACTTTGATTCAACTATGCTATTGGAGTGATCAAAAAATATAGTGATGTAAATAAAGTCAGTTTGGATGAAGATTCATTTAAAAAAGTAATCCTAAGAATATGACAGAGGCAATGTTGTATGAATTTAGCTTTTTTTTTTATCTCTGTAATTATTTTTCCATTGCTCATGCATATGAAACATTGAAAATTGTATTTGACTTATTCTTTTCATTCTTGCTATAGTAAAGTAATACTAGTAAAACAAAATATCTGGGATTACAGAGGGTGGCAGGTCTTGATATTTCCTAAACCAATGGCAAGAAGAAAATGTAGTGTTATATCATTCTTTGTGTTTTCTTTTCTTTTCTTCTTTTTTTCTTTTTCTTTTCTTTTTTTTTTTTGAGACAGAGTTTCTCTGTGTAGCTGTGCCTGTCCTGAAACTCTTTCTGTATTCCAGACTGGCCTTGAACTCAGAGGTCCACCTGCCTCTGCCTCTCAAGTGCTGGGATTAAAGGAGTGTGCCACCACAGCCATCACCACCACCACCACCACCACCTGGCAATAACGTTATATCTTAAAGTCAGGAGGAGTAAAGGAGTTCTTAATATATCATTACCTAAGATGGCACTTTCAGAATGATAGAGTAGAAACCTCTGAAAATTGACTCCTCTATGAAAGTAATGAGAATGCAAAGTTTTCAGAATAAATGTTTTTAAAAGTATGAAAATTAATCAAGACTTGGGATAATTTGTAGAACTATTCATAAAAAGTAGTTAAATCCTAGCAAAGCAGCCACAGTGTTTGAACTTGCCTTCTCACTCGAAGATAGGTCAGTTGGGAATTTCTTGTCCCAAAAACATGATAAGAACAAACAACAAGCAGAATAAGACCCAGAGACATCCAGCATACTACAAGGCTTATCAACAAAAGCATAATGGCATCCCAGAGATCTCAGAGAGGAGAAGAAGGGGATTGGGGGGCAAGAGAATTTTTGAGAAATAATCTCCCAGATGTGCTGAAGACTATCAATCTAATATATCTAAGAAGCTTAAAAAGCCTTCAGTTCAAAAAGAAACCCCAAAGACATGCACACTGAGATTCAACCTACCGTACTGTTGAAAGCCAAAAAAGAGACTATATAAAACATAAAGAAGCAAGTCATCATGTATACTGGACAATATGAATAACCCCTAATTTCTAATTTCTCAGCAGACACAATAAGAAGTGTAGAAAAGTGTATAAACATTAGAAGTGCTAAAAGTGAAATAATATCAGATAAGAATAATATATCTTGCATCCTCCGAAGAGACAAACTGGAAGTGTAGGCATGCTGACAGTAAATAAATAAATAAATAAATAAATAAATAAATAAAATATAACAATAGTTTCTTTATACTAGGGATACTGTATAGATCATGTCTGTGTGTGTGTCTGTCTGTCTACCAAAGAGAGTGCTTTATCTTGATTGAAAGAACACTGAAGAAAGAACACTTGAATTCACACAGAGAAATAAAGAACATGATCTCAAAAAATAAAGATTATAGCAGTATGGAAATTATCAGGATCAAAATGGAGTCACTGTGTCAAACCTTATGCAGGGTGGGGTGTGGGGATTAAGGCAAAAGGCCACAAAAGAAAGGGTTTCATGAATGTGTGCTTGTTAGCTAGACCACCAGAGCTGTAACTCTGAACAAAGGTGGACATAATAGTACTTGTGAGGACATAGTCACCACTGTCCCTCCAGGCCTGGACTCACTCCACTTTTAAGCAAATAATAATTGTTTTCATGTACTGTCTTCATTCCTCCTTTGACTTTAATCCTTACATGTTTCATTTCTGGACCCCAGAGATTTTTACACATGTTTATATTAGAGTGTTTCTTTATTAGTAAATTAGTATCTTGGGAGAATCTCTGTTACTTAGGTTGACAGTAGAAAAAAAAAGAATAGAAAAAAAATAAAGAAATCAGTAAAAATAACTTTGACTTTTTTAACAATCAAGAAGAATGATTAATTATTGGCTGGATTGATTAAGAGAAAAAGAAATAAGGCTCAATTATTGAAAGCCAGAAATTAAGTTAATCATTTTTTCCAGTAGGATTTGTCATAGGAATTCAAGATGACTAATACAAAAAGTGTATAAGCAGGGTTGGGGGATAAAGGAAGATAATTTCAAAACATTATTTGGGCATCTGAAAATATCATGTTCTAGGCAGATGTGAAATGATATTTCCAGAGCACGATACAACAATTGCAAACATGATCTCAGAGTAGCTGTGGTTTTCTGTACTGGACCTGTGCAAAACTGTGTCTGTCAAGAGCCAATCATGGATCTAGAGTGGCACATAGGTCTCTATACATATCTGTTAAACTTTTAGCAACTTATGGCATCTGGGGAAGGGTAGTCACTGATTTCAGTGGTGAACCCCCCAGGATCCAATAATACCAAATCTGTGACCACAGTGACTGTACTGGTTAAAATCAGAGGCTTCGAAACCATAGCAAAAGGCATGAACATATGAAAGAACCTATAAGGAGGAGGAGGTTCAATAACAGATGTGAGGGAAATAAAGGATGGAACAAAATGGAAGTCAGTAGCAAGCACTACATGTATGTATAAAATTCCAGATAAAAAATTTTATCAACATGAAAAACTTGACAAAGTCATAGTAATCAAAGATTATTTGACACTTATTGGCATGATAAAAAAAAAAAAAACATACAGATCAATACAATCAATTTCAGAGTGTAGAAATAGTTACCTGCTTCCTTCCCTTTTGTGTCCTGGTCTTGCTGTGTAGTCCTGGCTTGATTCATGTTTGCTCTTTGGTCTCAAATATGAAACTGTCTTCTTTCTACCACTTCCCAAGTTCTGAGATTACAGGTGTGAGCCATCGCACCCATCACAGTTCTTATTTTTATAGTTACTGCAGCTTTGACAAGGGAACCAGTGCAACAAAGTGGTAGAAGAAATACATTTCATCAAATGTGTCTGCTGGAAATTAAGTTGGATGAATCCCATATCATATTCTATAAAAACTTAACTCAAATGAACCAAGGAGCTATATGTAAAAGCCAAGCATATAGATTTCTATAAGGAATAAATGTTTGTATCTTTGGATTGAGGAATGGTTTTAGATGTGGCAAGAAAGCATAAGTGACAAAAGAAAAAATAAACTTCTTTAAAATGCAAAACTTTTGGTCTTCAAATGATACTCTCAAGAAAACAATTCAGGTAGAGTGGCACACATTTGTAGTTCCAGATAGGAGGCTGATCAGAAGGATCTCTTGGGCCTAGAATTTTGGGGCTACCCTGGGCAACAAACGATTGAAAGAACAGAAAAGAAATTTAAAATAGCTTACAGAATGAGAAAAAACTTCTTTAAAATTTTATTCTTTTGATGTATATGTGTGCATGTTCCCAAGTATATGTATGTTCATTACCTGTGTGCACAAGCCCCAAACTGTCATCAGAGGGAATTGGTTCTCCTGTAGCTGGAGTTACAGTTGTAAGCAGTTGTGACCCCAACATGAGTTCTGGGATCTGAATATGTGTCTTCTGCAAGAGTAATGAGTTTCTCTTACTTGTGGGGCCATCTCTCCAGCCTGAGAACAGTATTGTTAAATCATTGACTTGATATTGGATTATGTACTTAATCTAAAATATAAAAAGTACCTCTTATAATTTAAAATAATACGGCAAGTAACTGAAGTATATAGACAAAGTATTAATGAGAGATGTTTATCCAATATATACAATATTTTATATATATGTATATATATTCATACACAAACACTAAAGATGTAGGGAAAATTTCAATATCACTATTCATTAAGAATGTAAATCAGAACCATGAGGTGCCACTTCCAACCAACTAGCATGTTGGTTGGACAAAAAGGTAAATAGCACACTTCCAATATGATATATTGAAACTACAACTCTCATACAATGCTGTTGGGTTGTAACTTAGCACAGTGATTTGGGAAAGCAGATTGATAGTTTCTCAGAATGCTAAATTTACAGTTAGCATGTGACTCAGTCACGTCCACCAAAACACACACTCAAGTAAACTTGAGATACCCTCAAAACCCCAAATATCAGTGCTCAAGTCAGCTTTGATTTTAACAGTGGAGAAGCTGCTCACATTCCCATCAGTTCCTGAATGGGTAGAGGAAAGGGGTACAGTGATTCTTGGGGTTTTTAATCTGTACACATCAGATAACACCAGGGGTGCTATGCTGTCTTTTACATCAAACAATCTACCTCTGTGTAAATTTATATTCCTGAGAATGTGTTTTGAGTTGAGCTTGTCATATAGAATTCAAGAGACTGTACTAATTTGCCTTTTCCTGTTTTTGCATTTTACTTTGCTTACCCTTTGGTTGGATGGTCTATAACTTAAATCCAGAATATTTGTGTATTAGTTGATTATTGGTGCAGTCACACAAAACTTACTATATTATCTTGGAGGTCAAAAGTCTAAAATAAGTTATTTTCTCATTCATTTTAAATTAAGCTTTGATTACATCAGTTTCCCCTTTCTCTTTCCTCCCTCCATCTCTTCTCAAATTCCCTCTTTGCAGCTTGTCCTGTGTCTCCCCTGAATGTACATATATATTTACATGTATGTATAAGTATGTATAAATACAACCTGTTGAATTTGGTTTTGTTGTTTGGGTATGTGTGGTTTCAGTTTCATTGGGCTGATGGCTGAGGCTGGTCCTTCGGAGGATACTGGGGTCCAACAGAACACATTTCCTCATTGTTGCTGACTTCAAAAGCCTGCCAAGACTCCTTGACCTGACCTCTTTGCACCAGCCCTCCCTGTGTCTTCTGAACACAGCTCCTTCTGTAATCAAGTCTCCACCAGTCTTCCTTTTATAAGGACACTTATATTTACTCTTACAGCTCATCTGGGATAATCTAGAATAATCTCTCTACTGCAAGATTATTGGTTTAATGACATTGACGAAGTACCTTTAAAGGAAGCATTCATAGGTTCCAGAGAATGGAATCTGGATATCTTTGCAGACCATTATTCATACAGTAAATGTAAAAAAAAAATGCATTCTTCTTCAAAGACACTTGCTCTCATTCCTGTTTTGTGTCCATTCTTTCCTGCCCCAAATGTAAGACAACAGGCTTATGCCATCACCAATATTAGAAGTAAAAATTTGTAGCTACTACTGTCCTTTCTGAAATGAGGTTTGGTGCTAAGTGGTTTGAACTTCCCAATGGGATTAATGTGTATACATTCATGTGCATGTGAAAACACATATGTACACTTAATTTTTCAATGTGGCTTATGCCAGTTTCCTCTCCAATAGGAGTATTACCTGAGTGACACATAAATGGAGAAGACTAAGCCAGTTGAGGTCATTCTTGCTGTGGGCATTTGAGCAGCTTTTCCGCTGTTAGAAACAAAGCTGACTTGAGCACTGATGTTCAGGAGTTTGGCGAATACATGGGTGTGTGTTTTGGTAGACATGGCTAAATCACATGCTAACTGTAAATTTAGCATTTTAAGAAATTATCAATCTGGATTATTTTTGGTCAGCATTTGATCACAGCAACAGAAAGCAAACTAGGGCAGGCTTCCATTCAGTTACAACTTTTTTTTTTCTTTTCAGTATTATTTCCTGGAATTTATTGACATTTCTGGAAATCCTGGGATAATGCTATTGCCTGGCTGGGGAGAGATTATTTTCTTCTTGGTGTTTCTGATCCTATAAGTACGGTGGTGCACATGTGTAATCACAGGTGGGAGGCAGAGACAGAAGGATGGCAGAGGATTCCAGGCCAACCTGAGATGTATAGAGTGACTCCATTATTTGTAAGTATCTAAATGTAAAAAGAAAGAAGTACTATTTCTTTTCCCCCCCACCACGAATCTCTGAAACTATTTTATGTTTGAGAGAGGGCAATGCTACAGTTCATGAAGTGGTTTCAGATAAAATATTAATGGCAAACCTTGCAGGACCTTACAGAGAAAACAGCATTCTTCACCTTTCCGTTTTGAGGATGGAGCTCTGACAAGACATTATTTCTTGCTATTTCTAACATGTTTTGATTAGTCTTGGTAAAAAAAAAAAGTAGCAAACCACAAAAGAAGTTTAGAAACCAGCAGGAGAGAGTGGAGTTCCTCACTAACCTCTGCCTCTTCTGACATCTTAAACCCATCTGAGCCACAGCAAGAAATCTGCTTCAAATGTAAGTGGGGGGTGTGTGTGTGTGTGTGCATGGACCATAAAGAATTATGTCATACAAAAAGGATTACCTTCATACAAAAGCATCTACATCACATACCTCCTCTGACATAAATGGAATCTTCAAGCCAGGCCGATGTCTGGGATCCATGCCGCTGCTGCAGCCTGCACTGGTGTCTGAGGTCTGTGCTGCCACCGGGTGCTATGCACAAGGAAGCTTCTGTTGAAATGGTATTGATGACTGCAGATTCATAACTGAGAATGAGAGAGATTGAAGGCTTCAGTGACAACCCTCCCCCAGAAGAAAACAAATAAAAAGAAACACTTCAGGCAGGACACTAATGAAGAGTCCTTACAAGGAATACTACTCAGCAATTAAAAACAAGGAAACCATGAAATTTGCAGGCAAATGGTGGGAACTAGAAAAAGTCATCCTGAGTGAAGTATCCCAGTAACAGAAAGACACACATGGTATATGCTCACTTATAAGAGGATATTAGACATATTATATAGGATAAAAGTACTAAAATCTGTTCACCTAAAGAAGCTAAGCAAGAAGGAGGACCCTGGGTAAGATGATCAATCTTCATTCAGAAAGGCATAGACATTGGAAGAAGGAGAATACAGGGAACAGGACAGGAGCCCACCACAGAGGGCCTCTGAAAGACTCTACCCAGCAGGGTATTGAAGCAGGTACTGAGATTCATAACCAAACTTTGGGCAGAGTGCATGGAATCTAATGAAAGATGGAGGAGATGAAAGACCTGGAGGGGACAGGAGTTTCACAAGGAGAAGAACAGAAGCTAAAGAAAAAAACTGGGCACAGGGTTCTTTTCTGAGGCTGATACTCCAACCAAGGACCATGCATGGAGATAATCTAGAACCCCTGCTCAGATGTAGCCCATGATAGCTCAGTATCCAAGTGGGTGTCCTAGTAAGGGGAACAGGAGCTGTCTCTGACATGAACTCAGTGGCTGGCTCTTTGACACCCTCCCTCCCCAAGAAGGGGAAGCAGCCTCTCCAGGCCACAGAGGAAGACAATTCAGCCAGTCCTGATGAGACCTGATAGGCTAAGGTCAGATGGAAGGGGAGGGGGACCTCCCCTATCGTTGGACTGGGGGAGGGGCATGGGAGGAGAAGAGGGAGAGAGGGAGGGTTTGAGAGAGTGTGAGGAAGGGGTCTACGGCTGGGATCCAAAGTGAAAAATTGTAATAAATAAAATAAATTAAAAACTGTGGTAAAGATGCTAAAGTGTAGCTCTTGATGGTTTCTGGTGGTGGATGGGAGGGTATGGTGTAAATTGTAGGCATGGTGTGTGTGTGGGGTTCCTCAGCACTGATTACCTTAAAGGTAAAGGGGAAAATAGACCATGTGAGTCTTGGTATTGTGAATCAATGTTCCCAGAGAAACAGCTATGTCTACATTAAAGATTTAAAAATCTGACTGGCTGAAGAGAACTTTATAATTATGGAGAGTTGGATAATTGCAGATCTAGAACCAAATTATCTTAAGCTACTATTTGTCCTCTTGAAGACACTCTTTGCCCACCTCTCTGTCTGACTTACCTTTCTTGCAATTATCAGGTAAAAATGTTTTGAAATAACAAACCACCAAGCTCATACCAATCCCAAATTAGAAATGTTGTCAGACAACATTTACATTATCCCAGAGATTTCTCTGCTCTGTAACCCACAAATCTGATTATTTTTCACCAATACACTTCAAGAAATGCCTTGATTTATGACTATTTTTTGTTCTGAGACTATAGAAATATTGTTTTTTACATTAGAACCCAATATTTGGGGCAAGATGAATCTACCATGTTCTGGGCATCATCACATATATTTGGTTCAGGAATAAACTGCTTTATTTCTTTTGAGGTAAGGGCTGTGCTTTGCATCAACAGTACCAACTCATCTTTTGATTTTATTAAATTTCTACTAGGGGCCTATTTTTACAGTGGGATTTTTTTTTAACTCCAGAGGTAGAATGATCGTGCAGAGTTAGAGCAGTGATTGGAGGAAAAAAGTGGCAAATGCCAGATAATCCCTCAATTTTGCAGATGTGTATTTGTCTATTTCATTTGAACATGAAGAAAATTGATGTTCCAGAAATCCAAATTAAATTATGCAAACATAGTCTGTCTGTAGACTAAAAAGACTGAGAAACTAACTAGAGTTAATTGGATTTCCTAACCAATTTCCTGCACACAGTCCTTGCTTCCTTCCTATTTTTTCTACTGAGAACGGACTAATGGAACTTACTAATCTCAGGTAGAAGTGCTTATTTACCAGAATGGTGAAGTAATTACGTCGCTGTTTCTTATCAAAGGACTTTATTTTTGTTCCTATCTGGGCTAGAATAGGCCAAAAAATCTAATTTATGTCAATGATTTACAAAGCTAAGTAAATGGCAATGTCAATAAACACTTGAAAGGAAGCTTTGCTTTCAATTCATTGGAATAATTGAGGTGAAAAAAAAATCTCATAAGAGCAGTTCCTCCCTATCCAGAGCTTGGGGTGCACTGTAGATGAGTTAGCATGTTCTTTCCTGCATATTCCTTCTTCCCTCTATATCTCGAACAGCCAAATGGTGCTCAGGCAACACAAACATGGGCACAACTGGAGAAGAACAGACTCTTTCTGTTTGTTCGTTTAAGACCAGGGCTCACTATACAGTCCAGGCTAGCTTCCAACTCAGGACCCTTTTGCTTCCTGCTGGAAGAATGATTTGCTAATGTATTTATATACTGCCAGAGTCTGGCTGTAACATTGGGTTACAGTTGGATTGCCTGCTGGACACTCACATTAGATAACTCAATCCAAAGTCTGTTTCACATCCAGCAAATTCTCCTAAGCTGCAGGCACAGAGGGGGCCACTTAGGTATGACTGCTCAATAACATTTTTTAAAACATTTCTTTGTTATTATTATTTATTACAATTTAATTGCTTTGTTACACTGCCATAGCCTCCTCCCTGTCCCACCCTCTTTTCGTCATTCTCTCCTATATCTCTCCCCTAGTCCACTGATAGGGGAGGTCCTCCTCCACTACTATCTGACCCTAGTCTATCAGGTCTCATCAGGACTGCCTAGATCCTATTTCTCTGTGGCCTCATTAGGCCACCTCAGCAGGGGAGGTGATCAAAGAGCTAGCTACTGAGTCCATGTCAGAGACAGTCCCTGCTCCCTTTACTAGGAAACCCCCATGGAGACTGAGCTGTCGTGGGCTATATCTGAGCAGGGGGTCTAGGTCCTCTCCATGCATGGTCCTTGGTAGATTTGTCAGTCTCTGCAGGACCCCCTGAGCCCAAATTGTTTGGCTCTCTTGCTCTCCTCGTGGGGCTCCTGTCCCCTCTAGGTCTTTCTATCTAGCCCTTCTTTCATAAGATTCCCTGCACTCTGCCCAAAGTTTGGATGAGTCTCAGCAAGTGCTTTGATACCCCGTGTTGTCTTTCAGAGGCCCCATGTGGAAAGTTCCTGCCCTGTTCCCTGTATTCTCCTACTTCTGTTCTCTATCCTGTTTGCCCTACTGAATGAGGATTAAGCCTCTTCCCTAGGGTGCCCACAAGGAAAGGCTCAACCTGAAAAGTGCACAGAGACCCTCCTTTGTTCTATGAAGTAGTCAGATGTTGAAGAAGCATCTTTTATTTACACAGGCATTTTCTAACAATAGATCTTGATTCTTTTATTAGGCCTCCTCTTTCTCATTTATTCTTGGAGAAATCTGAAATTCAGAGAGAAAAGAGCAAGACTGTAAAACAGCAGGATGGTTTGAATATGCTATTGATGTATCCATTAACCTTTAAAGCAGGGCATCTCTATGTTTCAGCTCTAAGCTTAAGTTCTGTTTACAAAGAAAGCATTAATCAAGACATATGAATCCATTTATAATGCCTTTGCACCTGTCGCTGACTCCAGTGCAAGCTGGAGAGTGAGATGGCTGCAGCCTGACAGCTAATTTTATGCCAAGGTCTTCACTGTCCAGAGACTTGTCAAAGTCAAGCAACCAATGTCTTTTATGACAAGCACCTTTTCCTTTTTTTTTCCCCCCAGAGTGGTAAATAGAATAGGAGGAGGAGTTGCCGTCTACTGTAGCTGTGTGAAAATCACACCAATACTGGCCCCCAGGCTTTTATTAGCATACAACCCTCTTAACTAATTACTGTCAGCATTAAATTACAGCGTCAGGAGGCCCTACTCAATACCAATTCACTCATTTTAGGTCACAGTTTGGCAGAAAACCTGTAGTGAAAGGCCAAACTTTTATCCACTAAGCCTTTTATTTGTGACTAAACAAAAGTCTCGACAAGTAGTATAATTTGAGTCAAGCAGGGTTAGATTAAAGGCCGATTAATACTTTTGTTTTTAATATAATAAAGATTTGCTCTAGCCTGTAGTCTACTCCAAAGGACTTAACATTTTTTATATCAAAATACTTAGAAACTTGTACATGATTTTCTTTCTCGTTTAAGCCTTGCATCTTTTAGTGCTATGAATCTTATAGTCAACAAATAACACACTTAAAAAAATAGATCTAAGTGTTTGTCTTTCACTGCTATGTAGGGAGGCAAAGTTTTTAATGGTGTTAGTTTTTTTTATAATATGTTGATTAGATAGGCATTCTATCCTGACCCTTTGAAATGCCATTATTGTACAAGGTGGTCAGACAAGAATACTGTTAAGTCATGTAGACAGGCTGAGATCTCCTCAGGTGTTTTCTGAGATTAAAAAGGTACATTCAGTTATTATCCTCCCAGGGGTTGCTTTCATGTGTTAGGATCTAGCCAATTCTTTAGTTTATTTAGAAAAAAAAAGTCAAATGTGCTGCAGCCTAACGTACGCTTGGTGGTTCTGAAATAAAGTGATTTTTCTAGTGAATAGAAGCAAGACTGAATTGACAAACTAAAAAATTCAGCATATCTGAAACTCACATAGAATGGAGTGATGGCATTACTCTGTAATACAAATTTCTTGAGCTCTTCTGTGCTTGGGTTTTAGGACGTTAAGAACAAGATTTTGAGGACAGCAATGGCTTTGAATGAGAGCATATTGAAGCCTAGGGTGCCAATATGTAGGATAGTCTAAGCATCTTCTTGAAAAAGGATAGAAAGACAGAGGCATCTGAAGGCTTGTGAGAAAGGAGAAGAACCTCTCATGACCCAGGATCTGGTCTGTTTTATTTGATGACTGAGAGTCGAGAACTTCTACTCAATGGACTTTGATACCCTGTGTTGTCTTTCAGAAGCCCCATGTGGAAAGTTCCTGTCCTGTTCCCTGTATTCTCCTACTTCTGTTCTCTATCCTGTTTGCTGCAAAAACCACTCACACAGAACAGCGACTCCCTTTTCTGAGACATGCCTAATCAATGGCTGCTGAACCATGCTCCAGGTGAAAACATGGCAACTCTGACTTTAACATTATCTGCTCTTCTTTATCATTAGTGATCTTTCACAAAACACTTTGTGACCTAGCATGCAATCTCATACACAGAAGGAGATTCAATATGATAAGAAAAATGAGATACTAGGTCATTTTAGTTAGTGCATAACATTTTACACATTGTTATTGGTAATATCAAACAAAACATGGTTTAGTGGATTTTCCATCATCTATCCTGCCCCTTGTATCCTTGATTCTAGCCTTATAAGTCTGCAGTCTTTCTTTTTTCTTTCATGTCCCATTTAACCTTTTGCTCCTTCCATTCCTCCTCATCACTGATTTTTTTAACCTCTTAGTGGTCTCCTTTCTAGCTCTTAGGCTTTACCCACATTTGTGGACATACATGCATGTATGCATGTATACACATACACAAACACACAGACACACACACAAACACACACAGAGATACAGACACATATACAGACACACACACACAGACAAATACACAGAGACACCAAGCTAATATTCACATATGAGAAAGTGTGGCCAAACCACTTAATATACTAATTTCCAGATCCAACCATTTTCCTGCAAATTACACTTTGTTTTGTTTTGTTTTTATAAAAAATTGAACATAATTGAATTGAATATAATTTCATATATAAATGATATTTTTCTTATCCATCCATTCATGTGTTAACAGACATCTAAGCCAGATCACTCTTTAAGAGTAATTTAAAAATTAACTTCATTTTTGTATTTATAGAGCTGTAGATTATAGTCTTTGAACAGTGTAGCTTCAGAAGCCACACAATTACATACTTGGCTACATAAACACATTCCACATCTTTTCCTTAATAATAACACTTGAATTCATCTTTTTGAGTATGTATATTCCTTTGCTTACTAAACACCAATGCATTACACCCTGACTCCTCTTGGTATTATTTTTTCTTGTATAGGTGAAGGTCCTAGCTACACCTGAGTAGAGGTCTCTGAGGACAACTCCCCAGACTGCTCAACCATCATTTTTTGCTGCTCTGGCATTTGCCCACACAACCGTATTTATTTAATTTTCATGAAGATTGTGTTAAAGGTAATCCCATCTTAAGGATGAAGACTGTCAAGTTAGCAGTTAAATATCTTGTGATGACTTATTGTTAAGAGGATTCAGACACATGTATTCTGCCTTAGAAGCCACTTACTTCCCTGCTAAATACACTCTCTTGTACACAGTAGAATTGCCAGAAAGAGAAGGTTATTTTTCTGTAGACCTTGTGTTGTCATGATCAGTGGTCAGTGTTCATAGTTGGCACTCCTCATCAGGGTTCCTGAAAAGGTAGTCTATGCTCTGTTAACTGCCTAGCCAAGAGTTTTTCTTGAGTTTTTTTTTTTTCCTTGACATCAGTGAACATAAACAGGACAAAGGGAACACTGTGTCACTCCAACTCGTGCACTGTCTTCTCTCATCTTCTATGGACTAGAAGGATGAGTACCCACGACAAGATCTGTTTCTGATTTCCAAAGGTTAAGTGAGGTAGATGTGGGAATAAAACCGTCTGAGGACAGGTATTCCTTTGGGTGTCAGATCTCAAGGGAGTTACTTTTACAATACAAGCATCAGACTTTATTTAGCCTTTTATTCTGCTTCTCTCTTTCAAGACACAGGAAAGGTAACCTCCCAGTTAACATGGGTTCAGAAGTTGCAAACGCTTGCTCATAGTGTATTTATTTTATAGGTATGTTTGTGTCTAAACTTTTCTCCCAGGAAAAAATAAAAATGTTTTCGAGGTTTGTGGAAATGTGTTGGAAACTGGGGAGAAGTTAGGACTGTATAGGTTAGGGTCTTTGGTTTCAAACAGAGAATGGTACAACTGGGCAGCAGAAGTAGACAGACGCTGACAGTGATAGGTGGCACAAAGTGGGAACTCTGGGAGTGGAGGCTAAGGCATGTTTTCGTATAATATGACTTTAAAGAACAAAAAAAATTATTTGCTCAGCAGAGAAATTAGAGGTTCAATGACAGGAAAGACGATGTGAAGCACCAAAGCCAAAATGCCATGAATACAAGATCAAAGCTGTGTAGAGGAGTTGATAGAAGGGAGGTACTTATGGATTATAAAGCTCAGACATTGTCTTCAGGATCAACGAGGGTCACTGCTGGCGTTATCAGGGGAAAATCACCTGATCAGATACATGGCTGGGCACGTTACTCATCAGTGTTGGGATGGATTCCTTATGTGTAAAAATAGCTGTGAAGAGACCGGTTTTGACCTCACACCACTCCATCTTTAAGCACAAAGCAGACTCCAAGAGGACCACTACTCTTAAATGATTCTATAGTTTGGCACTGTTCTTGCTGCTGTTTTGGAATACTCATGTGTAAAACTGTCAGCCTAAACTTGCAGCTGGATGCCCAGGGTAAAATGAGGCTGGAATGGCTACCTGTAGGTAAGAAGGCTGCTGTGTCACAGGTGAAGAAGAGTTGAGGAATTGGGACTCTGAGGCTGCATAGTTGCCTAGCTTGTGAAAGGCCCTGGGTAAAATCACCAGTACTGTACAAATGACAAACAATCAACAACAAGAGATGAGCTGAACTATCTCCATGTAGTCACAATATCAACCTCTGCCAGCCAATTGGGTGCCGCTCTCTCAGAGGCTAGTTATCAGATGTAGTCTGCCTCAGGACCATACAGCTGAAACAGTATGACAGCACAGGGTTTGCACCTCAGTCTACAAGCTCAGGTGCAGCAAGAAACCTACTGTCACTAAAAGATGGACTTTAAAATGCTCCCCAGATAATCATGTAGAGTCATGCTGCTCACTTGAGAGTCCTCTTAGACCTTTGCATTTGCTCTTTCCTCTGCCTGGAGCATCCTTTACTGAGTCCTTTTACAAAGATGGCCTTTTTGTCCTTGACACTAGATTTTTCACTTCTAATATTTTCATGAAGAAAGCTCTTTTAATCTACTTTGTGTCATCAGCCTCATCCCTAACAACTACTGTGTGGTGATACCATTTTATTCTATTTTTTTTTAAAAGCAGAACACAATCAGCACACACCTCATTATTTGTCTCTCTGCTCCCAGAAAGAACCTCCTTGTGTTTTCTGTTATACTCTCTGCATGCAGAAAAGTTGCTAGTTACACAGTAGATGTTTAACCAATATTTGATGAGTGAATACATAAAAATGAAATGAAAGAGAATGGGCATTAAGAGAGTAAGAGCTCTTCAAGTAAGTGATTCTAAAGAAGCTTAAAAAAAGTCATTTGCTTTTGACGTTGGTGAGAAGCAAGGCCAAGAACAGAGTGTGCATCTAATCAGTGTTCTCCAGCATTGTCACTCCCTCTGGACCCCTGGAGACCAGCTCTTGATCGTGAAAGATGAACATGCCTCTGGCCAGTGCTTAGCTCTAAAAGCTAACATTCAGAATGCACATGCAACTTTTTCCCCCCTCTGGGAAGTCTGAGGGCTCTTATTATTCTTAAGAAAAGCTATCTGAGAGGAACATGAATTATCTATTAAAGAGACTTTGGAATTTTAACCTAAAAATCACGGGGAGAATTTGTGTGGAATTGACAAGAGACTCCTGAATAATCACCCCAAATCATTTTTCTTTCAGATCGAAACAAACTGGAAAATGTAGCAAAAAGGCACTTAGCACAGCTTGAAGACTCAAACAAGTCTGGAAAAAATGGTGCTGTGCTTAGCTTTAGTTTGAACCTGATCTCCTATATATGGACTTAGAGTGTAGCCTTATGATAGTGCTGCTGGCAGCAGGGCCTGTGGGTGGCAAAGGGACCTTCCTTTAAGGTTCCCCTGGGTGCTTCATCCCTGTCTTTGTATTTCATGTCGTGGCCCCTGTCCAGGAAGCACTCATGCTTATTAAAGAGTATTGGGAGACCTTTATCTATTCAAGTCCTAGTCAGAGATGAAAAGATGTCATTCTGTGTAAATTCATTCATTTACATGTGATAATACTGTTTTGAGATGGGGTCTCACTGTGCAGTCCAGGCCTGCCTCAGCTTTTTATTTGCCTTCAGCCTTCTGAGTCGCTAGTTAGTAACTTAGTCTCAAACTTGCCAAACAGGCCAGGTAGGTTGGCCAGTGAATCTCAGGGATCTACAGGTCTTCCTTCCCTGAAATTCTCTCTGTCTTTCTCTCTCTGTGTCTCTTTGTCTCTTTCTTTGTTTCTCTTTCTGTCTCTGTCTCTCTCTCCTCCCCTACCTCTTCTTCTCTCTCTGAATTTAGTTGTAGCTCTTCTTTTTGTTTTAAACCTTTAAAATTTGTATTTGCACAATTCTCACCCTCTTTCATTCCAATTTCTCCTCCCATGCCTCCCTCATAAATCCACAACATCTTTAATTATTATTGATATATATCTCATACACACACACACACACACACACACACACATATGTTTAAGGATGGCTGAGCACTTGGGATTGGGAACCTATCAGAAGGCTTGTCGATGAGAAGACTAATTGTTCCTATTTCAGCAGCTATTAATTATTTGCAACTTTTCATCTAGGGATGGGTAATTGTGATATTGCTCCATCCATGCTGGCAAGTCATTGGTTTTGTCATTGTGCACGTCCTGTTTAGGAGAAGATATTGTTGAGATTTTATGTGTGCTGCTTCCTACTTTCTTTCAATCTTTCCTTCTCCTCTTCTATGACGCTCCCTCAGTCTTAGGTGTAGGACTGTGTTGTAGATGTGTCTACTGGGGTTGGGTGGCCCACAGTCAGTTGTTCTCTGTATTGTGACCAGCTTTGGATTTCTGTAGTGTCTTCCTTGATGAGGGGTGAGAGTTATACTACTATGTGATTATAGGACAATAGTAAGTGTAGGCTTAGAATTTTCAAACACCTGCTTTATTTAAGGTTCTTAAACAACTGGGTCTCCCTTCCAACCCCTCACCTTAGGTGGAATATTAGTAGAGAAGGGAGCTGTGGACCCATTTTATCTACTTTCTGCTTATAAGGGTCAATGGGTTCTTTGGGGATTACCAAATTCAGCCATCAGGATACCAGCAGTATAACAGACAAATAGCAAAGCAGCAGCAGCAGCAGCAGCACAATCCAGTAGAAATGGATAGACTCCACCCAAATGGCACTAGCCCACTGCTGAATCGGGCAAAGCTCCACCAAACAGCCCGAGAAGTTCTCTGGAGTGTTTCTCTCTATAAAGTAGAGTGAAGGATGAGAACTGTTGCAAAGAGTAACAATGCAGAAGTGTAGAAATGCAGAAAGCATTGTCTCACTATCTGTGGGCTTCTATTTATTCCTTCTCAGAGTGTACACAAGGATGTTTCCAGATCACAAAAAAATACTCTCACACAAAGTAGGTTTTTTGTTTTTTTTTTTTTTTTAAATTCAGGCTTCTGTATTTCTTCAGCTGACCAACTTGACACACCTTTACTGGGTCTGTTTTCTGTAGGGTGAGAAAATTCCCACACCCCATACTTGGGACCTAAAGGAAAAAACCAGTCACTTGACACAATTGAGTTTCCAAAGAAACCAGAAACTTCCACTTCAAATAAGTATTCAGGACTCAGGCTCTATTCTGATTTAGGAAAGCGCAATAGTAGGATTTCTCCTAGGGTATGTGACTAGCTAGGTGTGGCTTTTTTAAAAATGTGGATTCTGGGACTAGAACTCAGGTCCTCAAGGTTGCAAGGCAAATACTTACTGAGTCATCTCCCCAGTCCAGATCGGCATCATGTCAATGAAGAGAAAAAGCCAAGCACAGAGCCATCAGTGCAATGTTTGGGTTATCTTGAGGCCCATGCCACAAGAGGGAGCTCTTGCCCTACGATGGCCAGGAAGTGAAGGCTGCGTAGTCTGAGACCTAGGATAAAACCAAACATGGCTGGCCTTAAAAAACAAATAAAAAAACCAAATGAATAAATAAATAGAACCAATGAAGTGATTTCCAATGATGTTCTGCTATACTCATAGATCAGTGCTGTGCTCAGTCATCATCAGAGTTTTCTGGAAGAAGTTGGGAGCAGGTATGGAGACTCATAGTTGGATATTATGCAGAGAGACATTCTAAATTGGAGGTCCCTATCAAGTCCCTCCCCTCCAAGCTCTGGGAATCCCACAGAAGAAGGAGAGGAAAGATTGCATGAGGCAGAGGCGATGGAGGACATGAGGCCTACTGAATCAACTAAGCAGAGCTCATATAGACTCACAGAGGCAAGCAAGAGACTTCATGGGTCTGCACCAGGTCCTCTGTATACATGTTGTGGCTGTTAGCTTGGTGGTTTTGTGGGACTTCTGATGGTTGAAGCAGGTGTATCTCTGACTCTTTTGCCTGCTCTTGGGACCATTTTCCCCCTATTGGGTTGCCTTGTCCGGCCTCCTTAGGAGGGCTTTCTCTTTGTCTTATTGTATCTTGTTTTGTCCTATTTGGTTGTCCTCTCTTGGAGGCCTGTTCTTTTCTGAAGGAGAAATAGAGGAGTGGATCTGGGAGAGAAGCAAGGTGGGGAACTGGGGGAAGTAGAGGAAAGGGAAACTGGTTGGGATGTATTAATATGAGAGAAGAGTCTATTTTCAATAAAAGAGATATCTGGGGGAAAAGTTTCTGTTCAAAGATATATAATGAATCACCTTCCCCTGAGGGGGAGCAGCCTTACCAGGCCACAGAAAATGACAATGCAGCCACTCCTGATGAGGTCTGATAGACTAAGATCAGAAGGAAGGAGAGGAGGACCTCCCCTATCAGTGGACTTGGGGAGGGGCATGCGTGAAGAAGGGGGAGGGAGGGTCGGATCAGGAGGGGAGGAAGGAGGGGCTTATGGGGGGATACAAAGTGAATAAAGTGTAATTAATAAAAGAAAAAAGAAAAAATTAAAAAAAACACAAAACAAAAACCTAAAAGTTATTTGTGATTAGAAGGATTTGTAGTGAGTAATTGATTGAGTAATGAACAGACATTAAAATAATTTGAATAGTTAACATTCTACGTAAGATTTCCTTACTTAGAACACAGTTAATTGTTAAGTGTTGTCTGAAAAAAGAAAAAGAAAATACTAGTATTTATGTGTGTGTCACTCTGTTTATGTCACTATTACATAAAAATACAGTAAAAATAGTTACAGTGTTTTTGGAGAAAGAACTGTGCTATCTGAATTGATGTACACATAGAATTGGTTTTGCTTATGGAAGTTTTACTGAATGCTTAGAAAAGCCCAAGGAGGAAGTTGGATGCTTCCTGGTGTGGTGAATACTGTTTCGTGGTGGTTAAACATAACATGAGCAGTTCTTAAAAAAAAATACAAAACAAAACAGAAAGACTCCCAAAGGGACTCAGGGGACAGACTATGGTTGTTAAGGGTCTTGGCATACCACATTCTGTAAGTACATGAAAAGTGGTTTTGCATGGCCTTTGGTCAGCGGATAGTTGTTTGTGGCTGAAATGCTGTATTTTGAAAATTAAATTATAACTCTCTTTAAATATGACCTTTTCTTAGAACATGCTCATTTGCCTGCTGATTGAAACATGGAACATCTGAGTCATTTTCAAAAGTCACACTCTCACACACACTCTCTCCTCTTATTATTATTATTTAAAATAAAATTACAGCAGTTTTTTTTTTTTAATTCAGGCTTCTGTATTTCTTTTCAATGGAAGTCCCACATGTACATTCATTGTGTAAGCACCAAATGGTTCTCCAAGTCCAGTTACGAAAGCAGAATTCTACCCCAAACTCCATTTACTCTTCTCTCTGGGCAGTTACTTTGCGCTCTTCATGTGATTTTGTGTCATATATGCCACCACGTTTCTAAAGACCAGCACCACTCTAGTTCTTGGTTTTTCTGATTTGGTTGTGGGTTGGTTCCTTAGTAGGAAGATGGGAGATTTGTTCTTTCTTATTATTTTGCTCATCTCTTTACTCATCTTTCCCTCCATTATCACATAACCCAGATGAGGGTGTCATTTAGTCAGGCTTTATTATGCTCGTTTGGCTATTCACTGTTGATGTATAAAATGCAGAGTTTTCCTTCCTATCTTGTAATTTGGCTAGTTAATTTTTTTGACTTGTATGTGTGTACTTTCTGTTTTTCTATAGATATTTTAATCATTGGTCTAACCTGGAACACTTCTATATTTTTCTAAGTCTGTTGTCAGTTCTGTATTTAGATTTACCATGAAATTCATCAGTTTTCTCATCTTGAATAAAGGCTCTGGTATTGTGCTCGTCTGCAGCCATTGACACAGATTGTAGTGGTAGCTAGAAATAGTGTACATCTTGGGATTTGTCATGATTTTTCTGGTGATCTCTTCTTGTCTGGCCTTAAACTCACCAGGTACCCCCAGCTGGCCCCAAATTTGTAATTCTCCTGTCTTAGCATTCTGAGAGCTAAAGTTGCTGGAATGTGTCCCCCACAACTAGCCTTGGTCCTTAATTTTTATTACTGGATTTGTATTGAGGTGTATTATTATTATTATTATTATTATTATTATTATTTGCTCTTCCGTTTTCTTTGCTTTGAATAGTATACTATTTTCATTTCATAGCTGTGCTATCTCCTTATCTCTGAATTCATTGACATTAGTTTTCTCCCTCTTGTTCCCGGAGTCTGTTTCCACTAACCTGCTCTTCCTGATTACTTACATTTTGGTGTTTACCACTCAATAGATATTCTCTCATGTGTCCAGTGATCCACATATGTGAGAAAGAGGTTAGACAGGATGAGAAAATTTGTGTGGATGACATAAATTGTCTTTTGTGGGCTGTACCACATGGTGGGGTTACTTGTTTTTTTTTTTTTTTCTTAAAGGGCTCCTGATTATGTTTTGTTTGTTTGTTTGTTTGTTTGTCTTTATAAGGCTGCCAATTTACCCAGAAAATGATATTTGTAAAATTTCCTGCCAAGATCCCACTTGGCATCATGTCACTGAATGAAGTTACTTGGTAAGTTGAAGCTGGTATTCTGGGAGCCAAATTAAGAGAACTGGGACAATAATAAACACAGACTATATTTTCACTATTACCTGCAACAGATGCTTCAAGTCTGAAGATACTCTATTCCCAAATATTCTTTTAAAACATTTATTCTTTGAAAATTCAATACTGTGTGTAATGTATGTTGGTCATATCCACCCCCTTCTCCCTGCTTCCAACTTCCCCAATACTTCCCTAACTTATTTTACTCCCAACTTCATGCTCCTTCCTTCCTTTTTTTCTTCCTTCCTTCCTTCCTTCATTCCCTTTTTTCCTTCTTTCTTTCTTTTTCTTCTATTACCTACTGAACAGCTAGTACTGTTAATATGTACACAAAGGTAGAATCATCTACTGAGGCATGGACAACCTACCTTGGCCATTCCCAAAGAAAAGTGACATTCTCTTCCCCAGAAACCATCATCCTCAGCTAGAGGTGAAGTCTCAGCAGCCTCTCCCTACTCCATGCTAGAGTTTGATCTTGATCTTATATAGGTAAACACAGATGCTGTGAGATCATTTGGGCAACAGCCATGTCTGGTCCAGATGACAGCATTTTGGTGCACCCATTTACACCCTCTGGTTCTAATATTCCTCCTGCCTCCTCTTCTAAGATGTTTCCTGAACCTCAGGGAAGGGCACAGATGTCTTAAGGCTGAGCAGTTACAATCACTTACTCTTAGCACTTTGAACAATGAGTCTCTCTATTAACTATTAACACTGCAATAAGAAGCTTCTCTGACCAAAGTTGAGAGCAGCATAAATGTACAGACATAAAAACAAGATATTTCAAGTACAGGAACTTTGACAAGATTTATGAAAACACTGATAGGTTCTCTCTTTGAGCTTATGACTTCCCTAGCCATTGATTTTGACCATACTTTCAGTTCTAGGCATGAATTCCCTCCTGTGGATCAGGGTATCAGATCTAATCAGAAGAGCAATTGGTTACTATCATTAACAGTCTTGTCACTATCACAGTAGAGGGCATATTACAGGAATGCTAGCCCACAGAGAGTTTTGTGGTCAGTTAAAGGTGATTTCTGTGTCCTGACACCAAAGCGTGTTATGTATTGTGCCTTCATAAATAGGGTCTTGCAGGCAAGCTTGAGCAATGGCAATAGCCAGTCCTGTATTGGGTACCTCTGAGTCCTCATTGACTAGTAGTTGATGGGTAGGTAACCCATGCCTGGCACAGTGGTTTTCATTTAATGACTCATGTCTGCTGGGAGAAGCATTTTTCACCTATGTGTAGCATCTCTCTTTAAACTTTAAAAGATAGTTAGACATTTAATTATTTTACAAATGAATGGGGTTTCATAAAGCTTTTTCATACATTATTAGTTTTGTTTAGCTACCCCCTTTTCCTTCCCCTGATCCTTTCCATGCTTAACTCTTTTTTTCCCCCTGCTTAACTCTTGATCAGACCCCATTCATATCACTGAATGAAGTTACTTGGTAAGTTGGTAATGGTAAAAGGTTTCTGAGTGCACAAAAACCAAAGATTAAGTGTGTAATGAATTCAAAGTGTTTCTGGCAGTTCCTGTCTATGTTGTGTTCATAACAATCACTGCAGTCATAGTTCTGAAGAACATATATGCTTAGTGCCATGCATGTTGTTCAACCATATAATGTTGATGAATGTTGCCAGACAGCTCATTATTGCATGTTGTGAACTGAGGTGTTCCTACTGGACATGCAAAATTCTTTGCGGAACTATAGTGGCTAAACTATGGAAAACTAAAGCCAGTATTTTCCTACTATTATCCTTCAACATTTGAAAACTAGGATGTCTAATTTTTGAAAAATTAATCTTAGAGTTGCTGACTCGAGTTTCATAGAAAATCATTAAATAAGTTTTGGCTTGGGATTAGAACAGAATTTCCAACAACAGAAATGGCCTTAAATATGTTCGTTCATTTTGGACTAATGTGGAGCAGCATTCTTGGCATTGGTAATTTTAAAATCAAAATATTGATCAACTCTGAGAAATATTGAGGATACTCTAATCCTGTAACATTAAACATCCAGCCAAGATTTAGTTCTTTATGCAAAAATAAGATCATACATCTTATTAGTATGCAAGTTTGCTTCCATTAAGCCCACTTTTATGTAAGTGTATAATGTACTTTAAACATTTTCTTCCCTCCATAACTCACTACCTTACCTACTCTCTCTCCTCCATTCACCTCCCGTCCTTTCTCATTCCTTCACATTCTCCTTCACTTTCTCTCTTATCCCACTCCTTCCCTCCTCTCCTTTTGCTTTTATTTTTTTTTTTATTATCTTCTTGTGATTTGGATGTGAAATGTGAGACATAGATTCACACCTTTGAGCACTTGGTCCCTGGTATTGTTTGGGAAGGTCCTAGAATCTTTAGAACACTGGTTCTCAACCTTCCTAGTTCCGTGACACTTTAACACAGTTCCTCATGTGGTGTCCACTAACAATAAAATTATTTTCATTGCCATTTTGTAACTGCAATTTTACTGCTGTTATGAATTACAATATAGATATCTGATGCGCAGCATATCTGATATAACCCTTCAAAGGGTTGCAACCCACAGGTTGAGAACTATTGCGTTAGGAGGTGAAGCTTTGCTAGAGGAAGTAGTTTGCTGGAGATGGACCTTGAGGCTTTGTGGCATGGGCTCAATTTCCAGCCAATCTCCTTCCTTGCCTGCAGCCGTGTATTACCTCTGAAATGGACTATGTCCTTCTGGAACTGTAAATTGTAAGACGAAATAAATCCTTTCTCCCTTAAGTTGCTTTTGTTAGCTTTTTTGTTTGTCTGTCTTCTACAATAGTAGAAAAGTAATTAAAACACACCTATACACATATCATTTTATATAGCTGTGAAAAATGAGACAAATGAAAGAAATAATATTGACCCCATTTGCTTAACAGTGCCAGTAATTTGTACAGGTATTTTATGTATATATTTGGCATCATGTAAAAAATTCTTAATTAATATAAATAAATAAAGTAATAAATAAAGTAAATAAATAAATTAAATAAATAAAGCTTAAAAGTCATTGTTCTATTTCACTCTTTTCAAAGACTTAGATCTCTATTTAAAGGAAGGAGGAGTTTGGTAATCTTTTCCACAAACATACCCTCATCCAATTTCCTTATTATGAAGTGTATTTACAAGAGCATGAGCTTTGGGTGATTTTGTGCTATAAATCAATTTACCGTGTTTATCTAGAACTCTCAGTAGTCTACCTCGTATCAATGTATGGCCAATATTTTCATTGTTTTTATTTATCTATTTTTAAAGATTTAATTTTATTTTATACCTATGGGCATTTTGCTTGCATGTGTATCTTTACACCATGTGCATGCAGTACCCACAGAGGCCAGAAGAGGACATCTGTCTCCTGGAACTGCAAGTGTAGAGTTGTGAGCTGGGAATCAAATCTGGGACCTCTGGAAAAGCTCCTATTCTTCTTAACCACTGAGCCATTTCCCGTTTTTTTTTTTTTTCATTTTTATTATATATATATAATAACTACATAACTCACTACCTTGCCTACTCTACATATATATATATATATAAAGTACATTAAAATTTTTTTAATTACACTTTATTCACTTTATATCCCCCCTGTAGCTCCCTCCCTCCTCCCCTCCCAACTCCTCCCTTTCTCTCCCTTCCCCACGCATGCCCCTCCCCAAGTCCAACTGGTAAGAGAAGTCTTCTTTTCCTTCTTTCTGATCTTAGTCTATTAGGTCTCATCAGAACTGGCTGCAATGTCTTCCTCTGTGGCCTGGTAAGGCTGTTCCCCCCTCAGGGGGAGGTGATCAAAGAGCAGGCCAATCAGTTCATGTCAGACATAGTCTCTTTTCCTATTACTATGTAACCCACTTGGATACTGAGTTACCATGGACTACATCCGAGCAGGGGTTCTAGGTTATATCCATACATGGAAGAATGGATACAGAAATTGTGGTGCATTTACACAATGGAATACTACTCAGCAATTAAAAACAAGGAAATCATGAAATTTGCAGGCAAATGGTGGGATCTAGAAAAGATCATCCTGAGTGAGGTATCCCAGAAGCAGAAAAACACAGATGGTATATGTCCACTTATAAGTGGGTACTAGACCTATAAGATAGGATAAACATATTAAAATCTGTACATCTAAAGAGGATAAACAAGAAAGAGGACCCAGGGTAAGATGATCAATCACTTAGAAAGACAAATGGGATGGACATTGGAAGTAGGAGAAAACAAGTAACAGGACAGGAACAGTGTATCAAAGCAGATGCTGAGACTCATAACCAAACTTTGAGCAGAGTTCAGGGAATCATATGAAAGAAGGGGGAGTTAGTGATGTGGAGAAGACTGGAGCTACACAAGGACCAAATATATTTGGGCACAGGGGTCTTTTATGAGACTGTTTCTCCAACCAAGGATCAATTTTAAAAATAGATAGCAGCAGTAGCTTTTTTTAAAAAAGCTTAGGGCTGGGGCTATAATTCAGTGTATAATGCATGTTTAGCATATGTGAGACCTCAGAAACTTCTTTTTCTGTGATGATCTTTGCATAGGTTTTTAATTGCTTTACACTCTTCAGGATGGATTATAGAATATTCACAAATTCAGCTTAAAGGGAGACACTTCTTGTTCTCAATACAGCAATATCTTACTATTTAATAAAGCATGCATCTTTTCTCTGCATTATGGGGTCTTCCTGATGGTTCTCCTTTTACCTGGATTCATATTACATCATTCTCTACATATATCTCAGAAAGAATGGATTCTTTGTAATATATTGTGTAGTATGAGTTTCTTCTTTTTCTTTTTGTTTGAGACAGGGTTTCTTTGTGTATCCTTGGCTGTCCTGTACTCACTACATAGACCAGGCTGGCCTCAAACCCACAGAGATTCACCTGCCTCCCTGAGTGCTGGGATTATAGGTGTGTGCCACCACACCCGGCTATGACTTCTTTTCTTTATGTCTCTGATTTGGGCTATTTTCAGAGACAGAGTAACCCTCTCTGTTTTTGATGATCACAATCATAATTTACCCTCAATGCTAACTTGTTTATTCAATCTTTATTTTGCTATTCATTTGTTATTAAACTAATGAAGTTCCTGGAGTGTTTGGTGTGGGAGAATCTGTAACTACATCTGTGTTTTTACAGGCTCACTGCACCTGCAGCCGACAGGACACCTAGGGGGAGGCCAGAATGAAAACAGAGGCTCTATCTAGGAAGTAGTTGTAACCCACACATATGGTGCATGATGCTGGGTTATCTTCAGGGTAGCAAGGGTGACAGACAGAATGTCAATCTTAAAGGTAAGATTGACAGTGCTTGGGGAGTTGGGGAAGGTTATGTAGTTTGGCTTGTTTGGCTTAGGTAGATGAAGGTGGTATTCCCTGACAATCCAGCCCCCATGTTAGGATATTTAGGAAAATTCGAGGCAAAGTTGTGCTCATGTGCTACTCTGATTCTTCTCAAAGTGGTGAGAAGGGAGTGTGCCTCAGTCATGTCTATTTGCAATTTCTCTTCTGCAGCTGTGTCCCGTGCAGTAGAAGAGAGAAAGAGTGCTTGATTCAGGTTTGGGAGATCGGACTGTGACTGCAAGTTGGGGTTTTCTTTTAGTGTGGCTTAGAATTTTTAAAATTTCCTTCTATGTGTCTATCATGGCATTACTTAAGTTGTATGAAGACCAAATGATATGAAAAATATAAAAATATTTGGGAGGGGAAAGGATCTATTGAGAAATCTAATTGTTATGATGATTGTGTATCATTTCTTCCCCTCCCTTGAAGGTTCACCTATTTCTTTTACTTCTCATAAGGAAAACCATGTAAGCTAACAAAGAACCCAATGAATGCCAAGAGCAATGGGGAGATCTGGTGTTGCTGCACACTGCATGGATGTCTGTGGACTGTGTCCAGCTCGCCTCTGTATGTGTGATCTGTTTGTGAGACATTCGTTCTTATTTAGCACATTGCTCAGTATTTGTCTTCATTGAAATTTAATTCATCTCAGAGTGTTAGAAATTGCTTAATGAATGTCAAGGTTACCTGTCCTCTAACACATCAATTCATTAAGAAGGCCCCTCTCAACTTCATTAAAAGAAATGCCATAGGACATTTTGGAAGGTGAACAAAGGCTTCATTTTTCAGTGTCATAGACTTCAACCACTCCAAGAATCTAGGCCCCCTAAATCTGTACTCTATCATCCAGTTACTGTGAAGATTGCAAAACATCTCCTGGCACTGTCTTAGATGTTTCTGGGAACTTTTATTTCTTCATTTTTTATGGGGACAAATTAAGTAATTAGAATGTATCCTCAGCAAACAACCACTTGCATGCTGGGCTTTCTTAACTGGCTCACATAGAATGCTGACGATATTCTCCTCCAAACTGTTTGGGTGATCTACTTACCCTGACGTTCAGTTTTCGCTCTGCAGTGACTATGAATTGTAGCTAATGAAACTCTAGGAACAGTTGTACAGAATGAAAAGGCCAAACAATTTGGGATCAAATTTGTCGCGCAGCATTTCACAAGATGACATATTTTCTTTTTTTCGTTTTCCATCACACTTATAATTCAAAACTGAGTTTAAATGTCAGATCCTGTCCTGATATATTTCTTCTCTGTCTGACTGAATTAGGCTCTTTCCTCTGGGCTAAAATTCCTTCTTTGTAAAATACACCTTACAACACGATACTGTAAATTTCCAACTTCTTGGAGGGGAAGGATTTTACGTTACTCATCTTTGAATATACTGTTCCTGTCACAGTTCCTGGTTCCATGCAAGAGCTCAATATGTTCTCTGAATAAGCAATGTAACCCCATTAAAAGCACACAATTTCATTTAGCATTAATTTTTTTTATGTTTGAACATGTATTAATTTGTCCTTTAACAAATGTATTTCAAAATTTCAGAGGCTTAAGCAAATAGAATTTATTTTTCAGTCACATTACAACCACAGGGTGGTTAATTATTAGTGGGTAGGGAGCTTTTAATGTTCTATACTTCTTTCTTATAACTTTGCATACTTCTAGGCTTAAGTTGGAGGCCTTTATTTGTGATGTGGAAATCCCTCAGTATACTCTTGTATAATGGCAGTGTGTGTTGCCTTTGGCAAGACACTGCCCTCTCATTAATTTATCTATTAAATATTAATTTGAGAGTCTATTAGGTGCAAGACAATGTTCTAAGAACTCAGAATTTACTAGTGAGTGAATTCTCTTCCCTGTGAAATTTACATTTTATTAGTAATAAACAACAAACAATAAGCAAACTAAATGACATTGTATAGTATTTTGGAAGGTGATAAGCACTTTGAAAAAATATAAGGTTTAGCAAGACAAAGGAAATAAGAAATAAGTCATATATATATATATATATATATATATATATATATAGTAGGGCTGGTTGCCAGCTTATATTATAAGAATTGAAGAGGGTGTCTTTGAAATCAGGTAATCTTAGGTAGTATGAAGTCTTTCCAAACCTTAACCAGTTTACAGATGTGTACATGCTACACACAGGAAGGTATCACTACCTAGTCTTTATCATTACTCTTTTAAAACAATTTCCATGTCTTGAACAGTTTTATTTATTTCCTTTACCCATTAAACTGCATTTTCCTAAAATATTTAATTGTATTCCCTAAGGGATTCTTAATTGTATTTCACTAAGGGATTTATTTGTTTCCTCTTCAAAGTCCTCTAGCATCTTCATAAGGTTGGATTTAAGATCATTTTCAGATGTGTTGGGATATCCAGGGCTTGCTGCAGCCCTCGTGTGCCATATCGCCCTGGATGTTATTGACTGTCTTCTTATGCTAGCCATTAGCCATCTTGGCTTTGTGGTTACTATGAGTTTATATATTAGTTTCTGAGTTTATATTTGTTGGATTGCTGTTGTATGGAAGTTTTTCTCCCTGTTTTTTCCTGGCTTCTGTTTCCTTTCTGTGTTCTGGCTTAAGTGTCCTGAGTCACTAGGTAGTTTTCAGGTGTAGTAGGGTTTCTGTGGCCTGTGTGGTTTCTGGGGTTTTGCGTGCGAACCTTGCCTCTGGGGTCCCTAGTATCACTGTGTGGTTAAGGCAAGCCTCCAGAAAAGCAGGCAGAGTTGTGGGATGAAAACTGGATTCCAGGGGTTGGTGTACTGTTTAAGGCTGTTGGTAGTATTTTAAGAGATACGGCAGGCAAGGGCTTGAGGCAGGGCCTTATCTGCTTGTCACTGGTGTCAGCACTTCTCTAGCAAAGCAGACAGGGTTGGGGTGGAAAATGGAGCATAGGGTTTGGGGTGAAATTTCCCTCTGTTGTGTATGTTTTCAGGAGAGTTGTCAGACAGAGGCTTGGGGGAGGGAGGGACTTACCTGGGATCCCTGGTGCTAGCAGGTCTCCAGGCAAGCAGGTTGTGTGGTGGGAAATGCAGCACAGGGTTTTGGGTGTATTCTTCTTCTTAATCCTTAATAATTAGGATGCTTTTTCTCTGTAAACAAATGAGCACAGGTTCCCAGTTCATCTCTAGACCTTGCATCCTTTTGATGACAGTGATGAGGGTGTGGAGGCCTCTGGGAGAAAAATAAAGAAGGGGTTCTCACTTATTGTTACTAAGTTCTTCTTACAGTTAGAGAAAGAATTCAGAGATGTAATGAAGGACTTCCCAGAGTCACATTTGCACATTATGTGCAGACTTTAAAGGAGGGAAAGGTTCTTCATGAGCTAGGGGAGGGGTTCAAGAATTCCCAGGATGTGAGGTTGATGACATTTCTATATGACTGGAATTTTACTTTGGACTACTTGTACCATGCATCTGATGTAGAAAAGTGTTTCAAGGAAAGGGTACTCAATGTTGCTAATTGTGGCTTGGGGCATGAGTAAGATGTAGACTGAGAACAATGAACTGGCTTTGGAAAACCAGATGCAATTAGCGATCTTCATAAGAGGCATTTCTGTAGAGTGATGGGGGAAAAGATGTTCCAAGTAAGGAGAGGAGAAATGAGGAGGGAGAAGGAGGGTAATGCAAGCATATAGTATTTTCCCAAGGACTAAAGGGACAATGTGTGTAAGAATGGATGAGGGATATTATTGGAAAATTACTTTGGTTTTTAGCTGCCTCCCCTTTCTCTCCCCCTCTTCCTTTGCCTTCTTTTCTATTTTCTGTTTTTGAGAAAAGTTCTAGCTATTTAACTGTGACTGTATTGGAACTTGCTATGTAGACCAGGCTGGCCTCAGACTCTAGGCCATTTGTCTACCCCAGTCTCCCAAGTACTGGGAATATAGGTGCACACTCCCATGCTTGACCTTAAACCTTTCTTCTTCATAAGTTGGTTTGCCTGAAATTTGTCATCGGGATGGAAGGTTGACTAACAGAGCTATCAAAGGAACTAGAGAGGGGATATTACTGATTTGGGATGGATGTGACAATATGAGAATGGAAATCATCTCTCGAGAGTGGGAATAACAGAAACTTCCTTCCATTTATCTTATTGGGCAATCATCTAAGTTCAAATGATTTGAACTGTGGTGCGTACCTTATCTGGATGGCATTTATGTTTAAATTCACAGCTTCCTGTCATTGTGGTGGTTAACAAGATGGTGAGAAATTATAACATGTACACTGGCCATCAATTTATTTTTCCTATCTTTTAAAGACATTTTAAAAAGATTTATTTGTTTATGATACACACACACACACATATACACAAATGCTTTGTCTTCATACCAGATGAGGGCCTCAGGTCCTTATAGACAGCTGAAGGCTTCCATGTGGTTGCTGGGACTCAAACTGGGGTCCTACTCAAGAACAAGTGTTCCAGACCCAAAAAAGATAAGTAACAAGGAGGATCCAAGGGAGGCTGCAAACCTCACTCAGAAGGGGGAACAGAATAGACAGGTAATGGTTGAAAAGAGGGAACAAGGTAGGAGAGGAAACACAAAGAGGTATGAGGTTTTAGATCAGACCTGGGGAGAATAAGGGCTGGAAGACAAAAGGTCTGCAGAGCATAGAGAAACTGTGGATGAGGGCATCTCTCTGACAAACTGGAGCCCTAAATCAGGGTAAGCTCCTGGGGGGATATGAGAGGGACTCTAGCAGATACATTCCTAGTAGCAGGGGCTAAAGAGATGGATGAGGACACCTTCTAACTAGACAAGTCTCCTAGGAACACCAACCAATCCACAAAAACTTCATCTCAAAGTTCACTCTGCCTAGAAGATGTACAGAGATAAAGATAGAGCAGAAAGAGCAGAGACTGAGGGAAGTCCCAACCAATGCCTGGCCCAACCCAAGACCCACACTATGGGATAGAACCAACCCTTGACACTATTAACTATACTTTGCTATGCTTGCAGAAAGGAGTCCAGCAGAGTTGTCCTCTGAGAGACTCCATCCAGCAGCACCTCAAAACCGATGCTGAGCCTCACAGCCAAGCACTGGACAAGGCATAGGGCATCTTGTGGAAAAGTGGAGGCAAGGAGAAAAGGACCAGGAAGTGAACAGGGGCTTCACAAGAAGACTAACAGAAACAACTAACCAGGGCCAAGAGGGCTTGCTGAGACTGAAGCAGCAACCAAGGACTTTTCATGGACTGGGCCTAGGACCCCTACAAAGATGTAGCTGATGGGCAGCTCAGGCTTTATATGGGTTCTTTATTAAGGGGAGCAAGGACTCTCTGGCCAGATTTTCAATTACTTCCTCCTGGAGGGTCTGTCTTGCCAGGCCACAGGGGAAGAGGACATGCTTAACCCTGATATGACTTGATGAGCTGGGGTAGATGGGAGGGAGGGATACCCTTTTCTGAGGAACAGGGGAGGGGAGTGGAAGAGAAGAAGGGAAGGTAGGACTGGGAGGTGAGGAAGGATAGGGCTATGATGAGGATGTAAAGTGAATAAGTAAGTAAGTAAGTAAGTAAATAAATAAATAAATAGAACAAGGACTCTTAACTGTTGAGCAATATCTCCAGCCTTTCTTTTCTAACTTCCTCAAGCCCTCACGTTGTATAGTCAGTATTCTTTCATATGCTACTCTAGGGCATGGACTTTTCTTTTTTTTCTTCTTCTACTTTTGTTTTCTTCTTCTTCTCCTTCTTCGTAGCTTTTCAAGACAGGGTTTCTTTGTGTAGTCTTGGCTGTCCTGGACTCTCTTTGTAGACCAGGCTTGAACTCACAGAGATCCACCTGCCTCTGAATGCTGGTATTACAGACATGCACCATCATGCTTGGCTATGTACTTTCCTTATTATGGAATCTACCAAATTTTATTTTGTTATTTTAATCACTTTTCTTGCATATTTATAAATTTTTATTTATTTATTATAATTTATTTATTTTGTGTCCCTGCTGTAGCCCACCATCTTCTCCCAGTCCCAGCCTCTCTCCCTCATCTTCCCCTATGTGTCCCCTAATCCTCCTCTTTTTCTATCTCTCCCTAGCCAGGTCTCATCAGAACTGGCTGCATAGTCTTCCTCTGTGGCCTGGAAAGAATGCACCCCTCAGGTGGAGGTGATTAAAGAGCCAGCCACTGAATTCATGTCAGAGACAGCTCCTGCTCCCCTTCCTGGGGAACCCACTTGGAGACTGAGCTGTCTATGGGCTCCATCTGAGCAGGGGGTCTAGGTCACCTTACACCTACCAGAATGGCTAAGATCAAAAACTTAAGTGACAGCACATGCTAGAAAGGATGTGGAGAAAGAGGAACTCTCCTCCATTGCTGGGACGAATTTAAACTTGTACAACTACTTTGGAAATCAACTGGGTGCTATCTCAGAAAATTAGGAATAGTTCTACCTCAAGATTCAGCTATACCATTCCTAGGCATATATTGGCATACAACAAGGACATTTGCTCAACTATGTTCACAGCAGCTCTATTCATAATAGCCAGAATCTGGAAACAACCCAGATGTCTCTCAAGTGAAGAGTGGATACATTTACAAAATGGAATACTACACAGCAATTAGAAACTTTTCTTGGTTTTTAACTGAATCAAACCACTTGCAGGACAGAAATCTTGTCTTGTTCTCTGTTATACCCACGGCACTTGCATTGTCTGGCATCTAAGCAGAGTTGAGGTGAGACATGCCTGGCATACAGTGGGATTTATTACACATGCTTGTTAAAAAAAAACTCATGAAATTGTGTATGAGAGAGAGTGTTCACATTTAAATTAAGTACCTTTTAAATGTTTCTATCAAGATCCTAGGAAATTCATTCCTATCTCAACGAGAAGCTGAGACTTAGGTGGAAAGGAGACTTTAAAGAGCAACAGAACCAAGAAATCTGGGCCCAGGGGTCTTTTCTGAGACTGATACTCCAACCAAGGACCATATATGGAGATAACCTAGAACCTGCTCAGATGTAGCCCATGGCAGCTCAGTATCCAAGTGGGTGTCTTAGTAAGGGGAACAGGGACTGTCTCTGACATGAACTCAGTGGCTGTCTCTTTGATCATCTCCCCCCTGAGGGGAGAACAGCCTTACAGGCCAAAGAGGAAAACAATGCAGCCAGTCCTGAAGATACCTGATAAACCAGGGTCAGATGGAAGGGGAGGAGGACCTCCCCTATTAGTGGACTTGGAGAGGGGCAGGGAGGAGATGGGGGAGGGAAGGTGGGCTTGGGAGGGAATGAAAGAGGGTACTACAGCTGGGACACAAAGTGAATAAGTTGCCCACCCAGATAACCATTGTTTGCCTGGCATTGTTTCAGAATATCTGAATTAAATTAGGATTGAAAATAAATTTACATTACACTCAAGTGACTCCAGTGACACAAATTATTTGTTAATATCATTCCTTACAGAAATGTAATACGTAATCATTTATGTGATATTCGGGGAATACTTTTATCACTTTTGAGAGGGCTTTTATTAGCACTGGTTCTGGCTTTTGTATGTCAGAATCAATATTAATCATCTTAAAGGCATCAATCTTGTTTTGTGCATTCATGCTATGGGTTTGTGGAATATACATCAAAAAGAATCCCACTGCCTCCCTATTTTTTGGTGGAGAAGGCCCTGGTCCTTGTGCTGCATGACAGTGATTATTAATTTTTAGTGTCACACAGTGCTGTGACTTGACGCTGGGCCTTTTTGTGGACCAAGCATTGCCATTATTTTTTTTTCTCCAGTTCTAGGTCTGTGCCCACGTACTCTGAAGAAGAAAGACAGTGCATGGGAGTATCTTTGGCATGTTTTCCAAATAGGGTTTCCCATCCTCCACTCTGCACTGTCTGATGACGACAGTTCTGAGGTCAGCTCTTGAGCTGCTGCAGGACCTGCAAATGCTGTCTTTATTACCAATCTAGCATTATTAAGTGAGCATTCTCTACCCAGTCCTCATCCTTACAATCATTCCAACACAGAAACTTTATTCCACCCCTTGAGGAAATAGGAAATGTTGGATGAGGGCATATGGTCTACTGCAGAGGAATCTTCTTATCTCTGGCTGTTGGAGCACAGGGGCCTGAGCTCTTTCTTTTAGCTTCATTTACAACCACAGATAAAAAAGCACAAATTATTTTTTTTAGCTAGCTGTTTCCTCTATTATGCTCCCAAGAAGTTGTAGTAAGCGATCTGTTTTACTGAATTACTGGGTCCTTATACTGCACAGGAAACGTTTCATATATAAATAATATTTGAAATTAGGGCTTTGCACACATCATTGGGCCTGTGGTCTTAAAATTTTGTGTTTCTTGAAAGTAAAGTAAACACACAGCTTTGCGTTTTAAACATTGTTAATTTGTTTTCTCTGTGAAACTGACCTATTTCCATATATCTGACTAAAGATTACGTAGCTAATGTAGGATCCAGCTACTGTTGGTTTGTTGTCTTTACCTTTGTAAGGAAAACTATTTGTTTCAGTTGCCTGAAACACATGCTTTAAACCAGATTTGGGAGAACACTTTGTTCATGAGCTACAATTGATCAAATGCATCATTTATTTTATTTCACCTTGGTGTTCACTATCAAAATCTCACACTCATGTGGACACCTGATAGGTCTGGATTCCATGGAAGTTCTTTGTTTTCATTATTTTGGGCTTTAGACTAAGCGACCAAAACATAATTTGTTTCCTATTGAGGTGCTGGGAAATAAGCATAGCTAGGATCAGGTCACTGACTGCAAAGGTTTTTACTGCATACCACTTAGCAAGTAGCCCTGTGCAGTCAAAGGCATTGCCTGTTTGCCTGCCTCTAACATTGCCTTGCCTTTGGTGCCTTTGAGAAATTCCAACTGAAACAAGAGGAACAGAATGCAATTAGAATTAATAAACAGACCCATTAACGATAACTAATGTGCTATGCTTGCGTTGTCTGTTTTTACATTTTTATTAAAATTTTAAGCTAGCATAAGAAAAAAATGAGTTTCATTATGGTATTTTCATGCACATATATCATTGTACTTTGCTCATATGTGCCTCCATTATGCATTAGTTTTAATGCATGTATTTGTAGTTTTGCATGACTTTCTTAACTTTTACAGAGAACACTTTTATCCTAAGGGAATTGCCTGGGTATGCCTGAAAAGAAGCCATAGTTCTATGGCAAATCAATGGAAATTACAGAGAGGACACTATTTTGTCCACTACAGGCTAAGCCATTACATAGGTTATGAGGGGCTGGGTTCAATCATTTCTTCCTCTTAGTGTTTGAATATCGCCCAGGGAGTGGCCAGAACTGCCAATGCCAAGACATTATTTCAAATCCATTATATTGGATGTTGTTCCATGGAGTCTGAGGTTGGCTTTATGTAGCAGCTTCTCCAAGTGATTTTGTTGTGGCAGCATCAAGAACAGTTAGACTGAATGACCTGTAAACATCTGCCCAAATCTCATCATGCATAAATTATTTCAGTCTAATTTCCTTAGAAGGAAATTTCTACTCTATTGCAGTTGTTCTTTTTGAGTTGTTGGTGGAATTTCCCTCGTCCCAGTACACATTTAAATGTTATTTAATAATTCAAAGAAATACCATTATAATTTTCCCTTTTTCAATTGCTAGCGATACGTGTCTAGAGAGTCAGGCATTTTGGGATTGGATGATCTGCCAGTCAATATACACGTAAATGACACTATGGAGTGTCTAAGAGTTACTTGACCATTGTGCCCGTGACTCACTGGGCTGAGTGATTGCTTCAAGTGGCTGTTCTGCCTCCCCATCCAGAGTTATTGGAAACCCATTGGATCAAAGACATCCTTTAACTTGACATATAGGAAACCTTTGAATACAACTCCAAACTTGAAGGATGCTGGGTGGTGTTAATGAGCAGCTGGCTTGAAAAACATTGATTACATTGATCTACTCTAAATCTTTATAGAATGTAAAATAGAATTTAGACATTAATTGGCATATGTATGGTATAGTACAAGCTGTGCATCTTAAGCAAGTTAATTATCCTTTGTGAGCCAAAATTCTGATGAGCAACATGCAACTAATAATAGTGCTTTTTAATTGGATCATACTGACACTTGGTTGAGAAGACTCATGTAAAAAAGGTTAGCTTATTGCCTGGTGCATTGTGATCATTAAAAATGTGACCTATTGTTAGCACAATTACTATTATTTCTGTTATTATTATTGATTTCTGGCCAATGATGGTTCCAGACAAATCTGCAGACATAAATTTATTTTTGCTCCTCAGTTCCTGAGTTCCGCTTTCCAAGACTGGTCTCTAGGGGCTGCATCTTGTGAGGAAGCTAAGGGCTGAGAAACTCTGCCACTCTGCCAAGTGTTGTCCTTTAGCCTTTTGTTTTTAACACCTTCGTTAAGTTTTTTTTATTTTTTATTTATTTTTTTTGAGCTATTTGCTCATTGGATGATGAATCACAGTGATCTGCTTCTTTTGGATTCCTTGAACTTCAAGTTTCTCATGTATTCATCCATTCACTTGCTTACTCATTCATATATCTATTCATTTATTAATTTCCTCATTCCAATCAGTGCTTAGTAATTTAACACACCAAAAAGTTTCTTTACTGAGGCAGAAATAGTTGGTAATAAGACAAATAAACACAGCTGTTCTCTTTTTTGCTGCTTTGAGGGAAGACATTGCTACAAGTACAAAAAGACCTACAGTGCAACTGCATGTTGTTTATGAGCAGCTGTTAAGAGCCACTCCCTCAAGGCCAAAGCCACAGGTCTAGGGGGAAATGGCCTTTGTGGAATGCCAGGAGAAACCGGCAGTATCTAGGTGACAGAGACTAGCCTATGTGGTATGTGGTATACTTGGTTATTCTGCTTCTATTGAACTGCCAGTCACCATCATAGTACTGTCAGACAGATAAACAACGTGATTTGTTTATAAGAGGTGTGGGTGACTTAAATGTGGGGAGAATTGCAATTGAATAACTGGGTTTGAAATACTGAATGAATTTGTTCCAGGTTTTCAATGGGACAGGAAGGTATATTGCCTTGCCTATATTCCAAGTACTCAGCAGATTAAGAAAGGAGGTTTATAATTTTGAAACCAGCTCATGCTACATAGAGAGCCTGACTTCTCCCTTCTAAATAAGTGATTTCCACGAAAGGAAAGTGTACAAACTTGTGCTTGTTGCCTTGACATCCTCCAGGGCTCTTGCTTGGCAAGGACAAGGACAAGTGAACCCAAGTAAGACACTCAGTGTGGTCACCCCAGTGCTACAGGAAGTGATATCGATGTCAGTTTTACAGCAAAGTTCTGAACAGATCTTCCTATCCTGTGTCTGGTGGCTAAAGGGAATATCTAAGGCCTTGGCTTGCACCGTAGGTCTTTGCTCACCATTGTTTTCTTAAAGAACTGGATGGGAGCCTACTGTATGGATGACTGTTCAGTTTTGTTGTGTTCTGTGCATTTGTGATTTTGAGAAGTGCGGCCATGTATACTACCTTAATTGATTCAGAAGTTGTGTTTCTGTCTCTTTCTGAAGTGTGTCTTCTGTTTACACATGGGGCCATAGAGCATTAGGAGTTTAATTGTCATCTCTCCCTTGGGAGATCTGAATGAACCTGTAATTAGGAAGGGGGCTTACATGCTGGCAGATGTTCGGGATTCAGGGATTTGACTGTGGAAAATTCCTTACTTGACCTGAAAAATCATTTTTTTTCCCTAGGTCTTATAAAACAATATATATTTCTTAAAGAAGATTCTGAAATGAGAAGAGATTATAATAAAACAGTAATTTCTTTCATAGGATTATGTGTGTCAATACACATAAGGGTCTTTCTTTCTTTCTTTCTTTCTTTCTTTCTTTCTTTCTTTTTTGTGCTGTTACAGAAATTGGCAGATTTCTGATGAGGAGAGTTTATTGGCTCGTGATTCTGGGGGGCTATGGAGTTCTAGGTCAAGGGGACAGATTGGACATTTTTGGTGAGATATGAGGAGAAAGAGAGGGAGAGAGAGAGAGAGACAGAGAATATAAAATTCGTTCTTATTAAAAGATCAAAAGAATGCAACCATTCTCTGGAAATGACATTAATTCACTCATGAGGAATAATACTAATGGCCTAATCAACTTTCGAGGGTTTCACCTCTGTTGATTTTGGGATCAAGTTTCTAACATATGAACTTTGGGACCACTTAAATTCTGGTACCCTCCTTAATTCCTCTTTCCTAGATAAATGTGTTAGTTACTTTACTGATGCTGTGATGAAACACTATGACCAAGGCAATTTAAGGAAGACTTTGTTTGGGCTAACATTTTCAGAAGGACGGTAGTCCATTGTTTCAGGGAATCAAGCCAGTGAGCAGCAGGCATGGAGGTAGGAGTAGGAACCTAAGAGCTCACATCTTGAACCACAAGTACAAAGCAGAAAGAGCAAATCGGAAACTACAATTCCATACATAGTGGCATACTTCCTACACCAAGTCTGTATCTCCTAAAGCTCCCAACAGCACCACCAACTCGGGACCAAGTATGCAAATATCTGAGCCTGTGGGGGACATTCTCATTCAAATCACCACTCTCAGTGTAAGAAAGTTACATCCTGGCTATTTATCTAGTATTTTCATGTCATCATACCCTGGAAGGATTGTCTTCAGTGGTTGCATGGGATTCTGTTCTTTGGGAGGGTAATTTACTTATCTATTACCATATGCTTGATTCCTGGCTTTCACAGTAGCAAACAAATGCTATGACTAGATTATATCATGAAAATGGGAATTTTTAGTGATATTGATAGTATTCCTCAGTGCGAGTTCCAATAAGGGTCAGGACTATGTTCAATGGTCATATTAACAGAAGGAGATTGACACCTTGCTATTAGCTTTAAATGGGATTGTTAACACACAGCTTGTTTGACACTTGTTTCTAAGCTTATACCATAATTAGGTTTTCAGTGAATATTGTTGTGGTCGTGATTCAGTATTCTACTTCTTTATCTAATGAATTTTTTTTTTTTTTTAAGATCCAAATAGGATCAGAGAGTTCTGCAGAAAAGTTGCCAAAAGTTTCAATTCAGTTCTTCTGTATTGATTGTTACCTTGTGGGATAAATAATAAGAATGGTCTACCTCCTTCCAGGAAGTAGTTCTTAGGGCTTAAAGGATCAGAGGATAAAAGAAAAAAATATAAAGATATGTAAAAATAGAATCATAAAAGATAAATCCTGACTCATATACAAGTTTAAACCCACAGGGAAAGTTCGGAACACAGAACTGAGGCTCCGAGGACCCTGGTACTCACTGATGCATTAAGCCTTGAACCTCCAAATCAAAGTGAGCCTTGTGCTTTGCCATCAGACTCCACTGAAGGCACACCACACAGAGGGGGACCAAGCACTCTGTGCCGCACAGAAAGAGTTTCATCTGCTTCCACAAATCTTGTAAATTCTATTAAATCCACCCTGTGGTATCTCATGACAATTCTTAGGAAATATCTTTCCACAGAGGAAAAAGAAGTAAAATACCAGCACGGTGGGCACCTATGCACATTAAAAATGTATGCTTTACATGTTCTTTGTTTCTCTAGGTTTGTTGTGAGATTCCAAATTTCTCCAAACTTATTCACACATTCACATACCATCAAAGGTTCAAAATACAATCTTCAGGCATGGATACTCAGAGAAAGTGTGAGCACAGACCGTCTGGAGTCTGAGCCACCTTCTTCTAGACTCCGTATGTATTCCTATTAATGTCTGAATAATATTTAATTACGTGACGGGCCATGGCTTGCTCATCTTTTCATTAGTCGTTAGACATTTATGTTGTTTCCACCTTTGGCTGACATGAATACTGCCGCCACGAGGGGGCAGAGGCGTGTCCAATATTGCACAATTTATAGAAGGCAGATCTGAGGTGGGACCTCAGGTTTGTTTGTTTTAGGGCACGGACAGCTATTTAATACCGGTTCTTAGTCGTTATCATAAGCCCTGTCTTTCTGTGCGTGTGCACATGTAAGCGCGCGTTTGCGTGTATGTGTGCGTGTTCACATGTATGTGTGAATGTGTGTGTGTAAGTGTGTGTGCTGGTGCTGCCAGAGGTTGACATCCAGTCTCTGCTTGATCACTATCCATATTAGTTTCTGTGACAGTGTCTCACTGGACCTGGAGCGTACTAATGTGACTAGCCTTGCTGGTCAGTGAGGATCAGGGAAGCTCTTCTGTGTTCTGGGCTGGTTTTACCCATGCGTGCTGCTGCTCCTGGGTTTTTTCATGGGTTCTGGGGGATCAAACTCAGGTCCTTACGTGCACACAGCGAGCACACAATGGAGCCATCTCCTGGCTCTGTTTCCATCTTTGTGAGGCTTCAATCTTTATGCACATTTTCAGGCCTAGACTAATTTGTGGGTTCTCGCTGACTAAGATCATCCCAGAAAAGATACAACCCTGTAAGTAGACCTCTTTTCAGATTCTGCCCTAGTAATATAGCATTGTTCTTAAATACAGCATGTGGCATAATTTCATATTATGGATCAAAGTCTTTGTCTCAATTCAAAATCTCCCACTAGACACCTGGGTTATAGAAAAAAGTAGAACTTGTGTTATTTCGTCTCAAGTTCCACATTACATTTGTCTGTCAATTGTTTGTGTTTCCAAAGAATGGAATATGAACACAAGGGAACACACACACACACACACACACACACACACAAAATCCAAAACAACAACAACAATAACAAAACCCAAATGCATAAAGAAGAGAGAAAAGGTTTGAGGATCGCTTGTTTTATTGTTCGTGTTGATTCTTCTCTTTTTACACCCCCTAGCCAGGTAAAGGCCCACAACTCATGCAAGCAGGAGGAAGGGTAAAGAAGGGCCAATAAAACAAAGGAAGCATGCTTTTCACTTTCTAGTAGCCGTGAAATGGAGCTTCCCCCCCTCTGCAAACCAGACTCCCCCATGTGCAGAAGCCCACCACTGTCCGCTTCCTGCAGCTCTTGTCAGCCCGTGTTTAAACATCAAGCTGGAAATCACCCCTGCTTTCTTCCGGTAACAGCTTCCTTTCCGTAGTGCTCGTCAGGGAAAGCATAAACGGGGACACCTTTGAGTGGAGTTGTTAAAAGGAAGCGCACCGTGCCAGCTGGCAGGCACACTTCCCTCCAGGGGCACCTTTCAAGCAAGGGCAAGAAAAGGCAAACTCTCGACTTCACTCTTCCACTGAAATCAGATTGTGATTTCCTCATTGCTGCCCTGTGTTTATCTCCCCCTTTCACTCTCTCTCTTTTCTAATCGAGAAAAAAAAAAAAAACCTGTCAAAAATAAAATGTAAAAGAATTGTTCTGGCACAAGCGGCCGGAGCTCACAGCTGCATGGTGCCTCCAGGCGCCACACAAACAGTGCTATTGCTTACCAGGCTTATGGAGGCTCAGGTCTGGCTTCATGCCCCTGACTGCTAGGGGTTATTTACTTTCATTCCAGGGAGTTAGGATCAGAGCGAACCACTGAACTTCTCAGTGTCTGAAACGCTTCAAACATCTGAACGACAGAAGGCTAGATTTTATGGTAAAACCACATTAGAAACAGGCAAGACAAGATACCTCCTCCAGAATCAGCACCCTTCTTGTAGCTTGTGAAAGGAATGAGGAGCAAGGAGCCACAGGGGTTTAAAGAAACTGAGGTTGGGGCTGGGGGTAACAGTAGATCAATGGCAGTGAGAACTGAAGTTAATTCCGAGAATCCCAGAGTCCACGTAAAAGCTTGTTTAGCATGTTGGCTAATATGCAGTTCTAGTACAAGAAAATGGAGAGAGGCTCCCCGGATCAAGTGGGCTAGAAGATTCAACATATTAGCTAGCCCTGGGTACAATCGAAAATTTCCTCAAGGAATAAGGTTCAGAGCAAATGTGGAAGACTTCCAACATCAGCCTTGTGTCTTCACATGTACACTCACATATGAATACACATACACATGTGCTTACACACACAAATAAATAAAAATAAGGAAATTGACCTTCATGGAGAGATTGAGTGAAATTCACTGCAATTATGACCTTAAATGATGACCACTCATTTCTGAGTCATTCCCACCTCACAGGACTACAAGTCTTTTGTGCACAAGTATGTTTGGATCATACAGTCCCCTATGAAGGAGAAAAAGAAGTCAGATCCCGGCATCCTGACAACAGTGGGAAACCAAGGCCCTCTAAAACTGAACTGAGCAATACTTGCTAGAGACAAACATTTTTAAATTAAATTTTTATTTTTTTATATTAGTTACAGTTTTTTTACTTTGTATCCCAGCTGTAGTCCCCTCCCTCCCAATCCCACCCTCATCTCCTCCTTCTCTAAATCCACTGATAGGGGAGGTCCTCCTCCCCTTCCATCTGACCCTAGCTTATCAGGTCTCATCAGGACTGGCTGCATTGTCCTCCTCTGTGGCCTGTTAAGGATGCTCCCCTCTCAGGGGGAGGTGATCAAAGAGCCAGCCACTGAGTTCATGTCAGAGACAGTCCCTGTTCCCCTTACTAGGACACCCACTTGGATACTGAGCTATCATGGGCTACATCTGAGCAGGAGTTTAAGTTATATCCATGCATGGTCCTTGGTTGGAGTATCAGTTTCAGAAAAGACCCCTAGACCCAGATATATTTGATCCTTGTGGAGCTCTTGTCCTCTCCAGGTCTTACTAACTCCTCCTTCTTTCATATGATTCCTTGCACTCTGCTCAAAGTTTGGTTATGAGTCTCAGCATCTGCTTTGATACACTGCTAGGTAGAGTCTTTCAGTTGCCCTCTGTGGTAGGCTCCTGTCCTGTTACTTGTTGTCTCCTACTTCTAATATCCATCCCATTTGTCTTTCTAAGTGAGGATTGATCATCTTACTCCTGGTCTTCCTTCTTGTTTAGCTTCTTCAGGTGTACAGATTTTAGTATGTTTATCCTATCTTATAGGCCTAGTATCCACTTATAAGTGAGTATATACCGTGTGTGTCTTTGTCCTTATGGGATACCTCACTCAGGATGATCTTTTCTAGATCCCACCATTTGCCTGCAAATTTCACGATTTCCTTGTTTTTAATTGCTGAGTAGTATTCCATTGTGTAAATGTACCACAATTTCTGTATCCATTCCTCCGTTGGACATCTGGGTTGTTTCCAGGTTCTGGCTATTATGAATAAAGCTGCTACGAACATGGTTGAGCAAATGTCCTTGTTGTGTACTTGAGCATCTTTTGGATATATGTAGAGGCAAAAGTTCTTTACAGTGTTGTGTTATATTTTAGGTAAAGTCATGGGAAGACTTTTGTTCTACGATGAGATATTTTTCCTAGGAGTCTAGTGTAAGAACTTTCATCGTCTACTAATTCATGTTAAAGAAAAAGAGTGTGCTAAATGTGTCTGTTCTGGGATGTCATACCAAAGGGGAAGAGAATAGACATTGATAGGGGAAATAGAGAACAAAAAAATCTTTCAAGAAATGGGTGATATTATGCCATTATTTTATCTCACAGTTGCACACATCCTTCCTTTGGCTAGTGACAGTGAAGGAAAAGAACAAGCTATGTCTTCAAATACAGAACAAATTACTTTTTAAATGGCTGTTCAGCATATCTTGATGCACTATTGTTAGTATATTTGAAAATCACTGTAAATTACCCTGCCTCCACTTAAATATTTTTTTTTTTTGAGATAATCTTATTAAGCAGCACTGCCTGGCCTGGTACTCTCTATGTATACTAGGTTAGCATGAACTCAGAGATTCACTTGTCTCTGACTCCTGAATTCTGAGATTAAAGGTGTGTATCACACCTGGCTGATCTGTCCTGTCTTAAATATCCAGAAAGTTATACTCTGCTTTGAATTGGACTTGACACAACTGCTTAAGAGAGAATATATTTGGGCTGGAGAGATGGCTCTGCAGTTAAGAGCACTGGTTGCCAAGGACCATGCATGGATATAACCTAGAACCCCTGATCGGATGTAGCCCATTGTAGCTCAGTATCCAAGTGTGTTCCTAGTAAGGGGAAGAGGGACTATTTCTGACATGAACTCAATGGCAGCTCTTTGACCTCCCCCTCTTCCCCAGGGAGGAGTGGCCTTGCTAGGTCACAGAGGAGGACACTGTAGCCAGTCCTGAAGATACCTGATAAGCTAGGGTCAGATGAAGGGGAGGAGGTCCTCCCCTATCAGCGGACTTAGAAAAGGGTGGAATAACAGCTGGGATACAAGGTTAAAAAACTGTAACTAATATTAAAAATAAAACTTATTAAAAAAAGAGCACTGGTTGCTGTTCCAAAGGGCAAGAGTTTGCTTCCCAGCACCCATGTGGTAACTTACGGTCACCTGTAAATCCAGTACCAGATGATTTGACACCTTCATCTGGCCGCTCAGGGCATCAAGTGGCACGCAAACAGACTTGCAGGCAATGCCCTCATACACATGAAATTAAAAAAAGAGAGAATACATTACTTACATAGGAGAAGATAACAATTCTTCTGGTCAAATTAGGGGCTTCTTTGTACTTTGGATAAAGTAGTTTTTTACTTGTTATCATAGAACTAATCCATGCTTGAAAAAGTGTGAGTGTTTGTGTGTGTGTGTCTTTATCTTCTTTTTTAGTAGTAAATCCAAGCTCACTCTTAATGCTGGAATTCATCAGAGTCTAATTAAGGTAGCAGCCATTTAATTTTTTTCTTTTTTCAAAGGCAGGATTTATCCTAATCCTCAATGCAGAGAACAAGCCCTCCTATGCAGGGTAACAAGGTCCTGATGGCTCTAATGTCATTTACAAGGTTTAGATTCTAGATTCTGTTTAATCCTACTTTACCCAGAAGCAGCCTGGATCCCTGAGTAGACAGAATTCCTGTGTTTTCTGGTTAGTTTTTCATTGTTTACTTCTCCTCTACTCCAGGGGGTAGAATGTCCTAAAGCCTCAGTGTGGAGCATGTCCGTCCTTGCTTAGGTCTGCAGAAAAGGACCCGTAAGAAGACAACATCCATCAGTGCCTTTCTCTGAGCCGGGGAGAGGTCACTGACAGCAAGGAGGCAAGCTTTTGTTGCAGATTATGAGACTTTGAAAACAAGGAGTGTTGTCTTGCTAGGGAGATGACCTGTCAGTGATGTTTGCGTTCTATTAGCTAATGGAATGGTTCAGTTTTTCTTTTTCTTTGCTGAGCTTCTGTGTATTTTTTTTTTTATCCAGTTTTTGACAGATGGCTGTTGTATTCTTCAACCATAAATATAGATTTCACTTTCAACTTTTGTCAGTTTCATTTCAAATGTTTTACAGCTCAGTGGTTTGATAAATAGATGTTGAGGATTACTGTATCTGTTTGGAATATGGATCCATTTACCATTACATAATAACATTCCTCTGTCTCTATTACTTTTATTTGCTCTGAAGACAATATTATCAGATATTAACATACCCACTTCTGTTTCCTTTTATCAATGTTTTCAGTGCTTATATAGTATATCAGTAGATTCCATATTTGTATTTTCAACTTGATCTGGATTTAACATGAGCATTTTTTGCAAACATTGTATTGTCAGTCATATTTTTAATACATTGTGCCAATTTAAGTCTTTTAATTGATGTATTTAAATCCATATTAATATAATTATTCATGTTATTACTTAGGTCTGCTATTTTGTTTCCTCTATTTTGTTTTTTAATCTGCATTTTTGTGAATTATTTGGATACTTTTTAGAGTTATATTTTGACTTGTCAGTAGTTTTTTATTTTTTTGAATTTTAAATCTTTTTGTATGGCTCCCTACACAGTGTGTTTGTTAGGCCAATTGATGTTGTCATGATTTGATCTGGAATTACCAGTTTTAGTATTTCAATGCATAAAATCTTCAGCTCTTTTTATGTTTCATTACACCCTCATTTGTAATAGAGCTTATTCTCTCCACACACAGAGAATCATGCTTGGCAGTGCTGCTACCAAGCAGTACTCATTAAGCATGTGAAAAACAAGAAAAACCTGTTATTTACATTCTTACTTGTACATTTCACATTCCTGCTCCTTTTCTGATGTTTTGAATTTCATTTTTCTCCTCTGAGATAGGGTTTTGCTCTTAGTCTAGTTTGGGCTGGAATCACTTAAGATACAGGCTGGCCTTGAACTCATGATGTTCTTGGCCGAGTCTCCTGAGTGCTGGGATTACAAGCATGAACCACTCCGAACGCTGTGGTGTTCTTACTCCTCCCCCTTCTCTCTGTGCTTCTCAATGGGCTTTGTTTAAGGCACTTTTCAACCCTTTTAAGATGGGCTTCATTCTGAAAAGTTCTGTTAGCTTGTGTTTATCTGAGAGTGGCTTGATTTCCTTTTGATTCTTGAGTATTTTTGCCACTTACGAAATTCTGTATTGAAAATTTTTTCCAACTCCTGAAAAATATTATCCATGATCCCTTGTGTTCATGATGAAATCTATATTGCCTTTTGAGTTGTTTGTCCTCACGGTTAGGGATTCTATTATTTTGTGGTCCCTTTTCAGCACCATATAATTTTTCCCTCTGGCATAAATTACATGGATGCATGTATACAAACAAAACAATTTTAATCAGTCTTTTGTTATTTTTTGGTCACAATTATGCAACATTTATTTAAACATACTATTTATAACACAGAATTTGGTCTATATTGAAAATAATGTATATTCTATCTATAGCACAGAACATATGAGGAAAACTAAGTAGGTCTAACTGGTAAATAATATCTCTATATACTTATTATTTTCTATTTGCTTTTCTTTTTAAAAATAATGTCTCTATATGCTTATTTATTTTATTTTTGCTTTTCTTTTAAAAATTTTTTATTATCATTTATTACAATTTATTCAATTTATATCCCAGCTGTGGCCCTTCCTGTGTCTCCTCCCAATCCTCTCCTCCTCCCCCTAAGCCCCTTTCCTAGTCCACTAATAGGAGTGGTCCTCTTCCTTTTCTATCTGACCATAGCCTATTAGGCTCATCAGGACTGGTTGCATTGTCTTCCTCTGTGGCCTGGCAAGGCAGCACCCCCTAGGGGGAGGTGATCAGAGAGCCTGCCACAGAGTTCATGCCAGAGAAAGTCCCTGTTCCCCTAACTAGGGACCCTACATGGAGACTGAGTCTATGGGCTACACCTAAGCCAGGGTTTTTGGTCCTCTCCACGCATTGTCCTTGGTTGGGGTATCATTCTCTTCAGGGCCTCCAGGGCTCAGTTCTTATGGTTCTGTTGGTCTAATTTTGCTCCTGTCCCCTCTAGGTCTTTCTATTTTCCCTTTCTTTCCTAAAATTCCCTGCACTTTGTCCAAAGTTGGGTTATGAGTCTCAGCCTCTGCTTTGATACCTCAATCAGTAGAGTCTTTCAGAGGCAATCTGTGGTGGGCTTCCACCCTGTTCCCTATCTTCTCCTGCTTCTGATCTCTATCGCGTTTATCCTTCTGAATGAGGACTGAGCATCTTCCCTAGGATTGTCCTTGTTGTTTAGTTTCTTTAGGAGTATAGATTTTAATGTTTATCCTATATTATATGGTTAATATCTACTTATAAGTCAGTCTAAATTCCAGATTCTCATGAGTCTGAGGCAGAAGGAACCAGGTTCAAGTCAAGTGTGGACAACTTAGTGGTATCTTGTCTTAAAACAAAAATAAAAACTGACTGGGAGTCTATCTCAATGGCAGAGTATCCCCCAAGCCATGTGTTAGGCCTCAAGTTCAGTCTCCAATACTTCAAAAAAATTTATTTATATATATTTTAATCACACTTGCCCAAATTTCTATCTTTTAATTTTGGTTCAGGTCTACATTTTGTTCAGATTGGATAGTTTCAACTGTCTCAATTCACATTCAGTAATTCTTCTACCTGTCTTCTTGATTTTGCTCTTAAACACACTGATTTTTTTTAACACACTGATTTTTTTATTATTAATTTTTTTTGTTTAAATGTTTCACACACACACACACACATATATTCCATGCTGAAGCTTTTGTTTTTACTCATTTGGCAAAAACGTTCTTTTCCCTCCCCTCATTTATTTCAAGCGTGTTTATAATCACTAGCAAAGCATTGACATGGCTGCTTTAAATCCTTGTCATCTTTGTGTTGGTATCTCTTGATTTAAAAATATTTTCTTTTTTGAATATACATAATCCTGTGTGCATTCATGGAGCACCATGTCATGTTTCACTAAAGGCATGTGTCATACTATGTTCAAGTTACTGTAAACTCCCTATCGCCCCAAGGATTCAACCCTACTTTATGGTGAGAACATCTGAAATAATTTCTTCTGGCTTAGAGACATAACAGCACTTTGCTTTTGCTGGTGGCATCTCTTTGTGAAACTGTACCCCATGGCTTCTTTCTCCTAACATTTCCTCCTACTGACTAGTTTCCTCAGACTACTCTCAGCCTCTGTGAGGTCAATTCATTTCCATCCACCTAATGATAAGGTCATATAGTACTTGCCCTTCTTTAACTGGCTTTTAAAATTAACACAATCACCTCCACTTCCATCTAAGAACTCATTCTCCTTTTGGCTGAGTAATAGTCTATTGAACTTGAAGGAGGATAGAGATCTATTAAGGAATATAAGTAGAAAAAGAGCATCTCATAGAAGAGAGAAATGAGATATTGCCTCAGAGGGTTTTCAGTATGGTCATTAAGTGCCAAACTGGACAAATTCAAAGGGAATTACGCAGTATTACATGCAGAGAAGCTGATTTTCAAATGTAAGTAAGCAACCCTGTCTATACACTGCACTAAAGATATCTTGGGTAATGGAACTCTATTGGGACCCTTCCAGAATAAACAAACTAAATCTTCATGCAAGTAACAAAAAGGAACAAACTTCAAACCAAACCACAGGATAACAGCACCCCAAATATACACACCCTAATCTCCTGCAACCTAGTAAAACATTGTTTTATGCAGTTAAAAGGACTTTGAAGATGGCATTTTTCTAATAATGAAATAGGGGAGACCGCACTATATTCTCCTGCTGGTTCCAATGTGATTAAGACAGTCATTATAAATAAAATGAAGCAGGATCTGTGAAGATATTATGATGCTGAATTGGGGCGGAGAATAATAGTGCAAGCAAAGGAATGAAGGCAACCTTAAAAAATAGGAAGGAAAGCCAGGCATGGTGATGCACACCTGTAATCTCAACACTGGGGGAAGTAGAGGCAGGCAGATCTTTGTGAGTTTGAGGCTAGCCTGGTCTACAAAGTGAGTTCAGGACAGCCAAGGCTACACAATGAAACACTGTCTTGAAACAAACAAACAAACAAACAAACAAACAAATGATTATCTCTCAGAGACTTGAGAAGAAATACAGAGCTGATAATACCATAGCTTTAATCTATTAAAATCATCTGTCAGTTCTGATCTGCATAACTGTAACTTATTATCTGCATAACTTATTTTAGGCACCAAGTTTGTGGTAATTTGCTACAGCAACAGGAAGCTACTACTGTAAAGTAATTAGCCAAATGAAAATCCAAAAAAAAAAAAAATCAACCAGAGTTCAGGAATAGAGACACACCAGTAAAATGAATTGGCAGAGAACACAGAATCTGTTATTCTTGGAAGGAGATAAAAACTAACTCCAGGAATTATAGCTTCAAATAATCCAGTCTCTTGGTCTATTTCTTGGGCACAAATAATTAACATGTGATTACGATGCTATACAATGTTTAAGAAGCTCCTTATCCACATTAGCTTGCCCTTAGTCAGATGTATCTGTCAGTTTACTGTTGCTGTAACAAAATGCCTAAGACCTTCAATTTAGGGAAGGAAATGATTTGTGTAAGGTACTTGCCCCACTGAGACAAAATCCCTAAGAAAAATACTTGAGAAGACACTTGATGAAGGAAAGATTTATTTTGAGTCACAGTTTGAAGGCTCATCATGATGGAAGTCCCCAGCTGCCATGCGTGGTTTGCATTGCTCAGCCCACTTTTTTCTTTTTAATTCAGTCTGGATCCCAGAATATAGTGGTGTCATATCAATTCAGGGTGGTCATTCTACCTCAGTTGACTCAATCTACAAAGTTTGTTTTCTAGATAATTCTAGATCTTGTCATGTTGATAATATGTTAATAACTGCAGTAATTTTTTTTCCACTTAGGAATTTCAGTCCGTAAAAGTTGGCTCCTCTGTTTTAGATGGAGAATCATGGTAAATCAAAGTTGCTTGTCTCATTGTAGCTAAGAAGAGGAGAAGGAGGACAGGGAGAGAAGGAGAAAGAAGAAGGAGAGACAGAGAAAGAAAAAGGGAAGAAAGAAGAGGGAAAAGAGGAAAGACAAAGAAAGATAATTGATAGAGGAGAAAGGGAGTGGAAAAATAGGGAGAGAGACAGACAGACAGAGAGACACACAGACTGTTTTCTTCAGCAAGGCACATTGCTTAAGTTTCTACTGGTTTCCGATGTTCTATCAGATTAGGGGTTTGTAACTGAATTAATCCATACACATTGTTAGATATCTTATGATGAAATTCCCTTCCCAATGTTGCCACCTCTTAAGATTCGAGATTGAGGACCACATGTTCAGCTCATGAACCTTCTGGGACATTTCCTAGCCAAACTACATCTACATGCAGAGAAAGCAGGAAGTACAGTTTTCATTAGGGACCTTGCACTGTGCTCACATCATAGCTGAAAAGCATGGAAATAGACATCAGGGAAGACAGGCAGTTAGAATAGGTTATTCTGACTGATTTTGGACAGCACCTTTAAGGTGATTTTCTTCCTCAGACTTTTCTACGTTGGAGAGTTTTAACAATGAACATGTATCACTTTTAACAAAATAATGAAATGTTAATTTTTTTTGTGCTTTGGTTTTGTACTGCTTCCAAAGTGCCCCATTGCTGAAATTCATGTTCCCAGGTCCCCCTCCCTTTATATTCTATTTTGCTATGGTCTCATTAAGTTGCCAGGATAGCTTGGGACTTACTCTGTAGTTCAAGCTGGTCTTAAACTTGTGATCCTCTTGCCTTAGTATCCCAAAGAGCTGGGGACAGAAGCCTGTACTACAAGCTGAAGTCTTGCTGGTGTGAGGAGGAAGGGATTTTTCCAAACATTTTTATTAAAAGAATTATGAAGTGAGTGTCATTAATTAATTTCATAACAGAAGCTCGAATTTCTCAAAACTCTTTAACAACTTTCCTTAATGTATTAATTAAACTTGATGCTTTACATATCTGCTTTCTGTTTCCCTGTCACAATTAGCAGTGTGCTTCTCAAACTCAGATGTGAATATTTTTAGATAGCTGTCAAATTGAGTGTTTTGTGTGTGTGTGTGTGTGTGTGTGTGTAGGCAAGGCTTGCCATGAAGCAGAGAAGGTGCTGATAGCTACACAGAAAAAAAGGATGACAACAAATTGCTATGGGTTATGGAAATGGAGCAGTCCATGTGTCTTAGCTGGGATTAGTGTTATCTGTTAGGGCTACATACTTTGCCCACAGTGTCCACTGCCCTGGGAATAGTGTTTCCCACACCGCTTACATTTGGGAAAAATAACTAAAGAGAGTAGGAGTGGGCACTTAATTGAGATTAGTAAAAATCTCAGCTGGTTGCTATTAACACATGGTTTTGCTTGAAAAATCCATGTGACACCTTTGCTTGTGCTACCCTTGGCTTGGCTTCCCAGGCAAGAGACTGTGACGTAGAGGTCAGCTTGTGAGAATTTATTTGGGGTGATGCTGAGGACATCTCTGGAGTGGGGGCAGGATATGGAGGAAGAGCGCCCAGACTGAGAGTCAACAGGATGCAATCTTGATGCAGATGCCACGGAGACTTGTGGAGTTGGGATGATGCCACAGAGCTGTGTGAAGTTGGGACAACAGCACATGGCATTTATCCTTTCTGTTAACACTCTAGAAGGAAAAGGACACAAGGTTGAGGGACGGACTCCATTCACCCTCTTATGGACCTGACAGGTGAGGTCCATTGGTCGGTAGCACTCCTAGTACTTAGACATTGGTACCCCAAACCTTCGTCTTTGGGATTTAAAAGATGTATCATCATGGTTCATGAAGACAGTGATGTTACATGAATGATGAGCCATGTGGAAAAACAAGAGGCTCATAGAAGTTAATAAGAAACAAAAGCTGTACTTAGATGGAAACACCTGGAAGACTACAGAGGGCACCGAGTGTCATAATTACCCTAAAGTCTGTGTAGAGTTAAGTTGTATAAAAACTGTGGTCAATCCTATGGAGACATCTCAAGGTCCAATGTAGCTCCTGATTCTCCACACCTGAAACTCTCCATAAGTTTCACATGTATTCTTCCTTTAGGGAAGAATCCAGAGATCGAAAATTCAGTGGTAATCTATGTGTTCAGAGTCCCACCTGTATGCATGAAATGAACTCACACAGAACCAAGGCACCCAGAGCATCATGTTCTGGAGACCAAAGTCACTGGTCACAGTAGCATGGACTTAGGTGACACAAGGCATGAAGTCTCTACCCAGGAATCTATTGCTACACTAACATAGCTGCACTTGAATACTCTTGCCCCGTATTGCTCACTCCAAAATAGTACACACATCTTCACCGTATTAATGGCTAACATTTTCCCACACTAGGCAGTTCATTAAGAAGTATGCTGAGAATAGTTAGTTATATAAATGGGATGGACCATTACTGACCATTGGCCTTTATAATACTATTAATAATATATTTACTGCCTTTCTGTTGCATGTTAGAGACTAATGATAGTACTTTACTTGTTGTGCCGGATAGTTTTGTGTCGACTTGAATCAAGCTAATGTCATCTGAAGAGAGACATCAATTATGTCCTCTGTAAGATTAGGCTATAGGGAATTCTGCAGGGAATTTTCTTAATTAGTAATTGTGGTGGTGGGGGGTCATACTATTTTGGTTGGTACCGTTCCTGGGCTGGTGGCCCTGCGTTCTATAAGAAAGCAGGGTGAGCAAGCTAGGAGGAGCAAGCAGTAAGCAGCACTCCTCCCTGGCTTCTGCATTAACTCCTACCTCCATGTTCTGCCTTACTTGAGTTCCTGTCCTGACTTCCTCTGATGATGAGCTGTGATGTGGAAGTGTGAGCTGAGATAAGTCCTTTCCTCCCCAAGTTGCTTTTGTTATGGTATTTGATCACAGCAATAGTAACCCTGACGAAGACACGTATGTTATTTCTTTTATACATGTACTATTTTACAGACTAGGCATTCCATAAACCCCTCTTTCGTAGGTGACGACACTGACACCCAGGGTCCTGAAGTGCCTGAGTCAGGGTTGTTAGGTGGTAGAATCAATACTTACATCAGGAAGCTGGAGTGTACATGAGCTGTACACTGATGCACCAGATAAAATGCTGTGTAATTCTTATATCCACAGTGCTGTGGCTTGGATGGAGTCATGAAAGGTGTTTATTCTAGCTAGTTCCCCTTACCAAAGGTTAGTCCTCCTCAAGTTCAACCCATTAGAAATGCCTCTTCAGGCTCCTCTGTCTAGGTGATCTTTCTTCAAGTGGCAGATATGTAGGAGACCAGACACTTGAGCTATATAACACGGAAATATATCACTGCAGCGGTTGACTTGCACAATTGACTTCAGGTATCGCATATGTGGGAGTCTGGGATCCACCAAAGAAACCAATTTGAAGGCTACTCAAGGCAGGTTCACCTTGGTGATGGTTTTCCCTAACAATGATCTTATCTGAATAAAGCTTATGTGTGCTTTTTCAGAGACCACAAAGAAGACTGTTTAGAATGACATAGCAAATACCAGGTGCATTTTGGATTCTGCGAAAATTCCAAATAAGGTTTGTTTTACTTATTTTGTACACGATGATATTAAAATGAATAGAATGTGTTCCAGTGGAAGTTGGGGAGAACGGCCGTGATTCTTTGCTGGATTTCAACCCCTCCCACCCCCCACTTCTCTACTCTTTTATTGCTTTAAGCAAAACCCTTCAGGTGGTGGCAGTACCACAACTCTTTGTTACCTGGGCTGCTAAGTCCTGTACCAGGTGGTTGCCTAGCAACCCTTGTCTCTTTTGTACTCTTTTGTCAGAAGGTAGTTTTGTATTGTACAATACAATATTTTGTATTTATGTATATAGATGATCTAAAGTAAAATTCTTATGTGTGTGTTAGAGTACAACAAATTCCTTGTGGGTCCATCAAATCTTTGAAAATAATTATGAGACCCTGAAGCCTTATTTGGTGAAACTGCAAGCAATCATGACCCCCTAATCATAAAGGCACTTCAGAATCCTGCAGAAAAGCACAAAGGGCTCAAAGAATGTGCTGTGTCTAATGGACTGCCTGCTTCTGATGAAATGTGGCTTTAAAAAATACATACATTATTAGTGCTCTCATGGGCTAAATGTACTTTTATTGAAGAAATTATCCAATGTTGCTTAGTTCTCAAAGAACAGCAATAAGAGAGACACAGGCAATAGAAAACATGGAGAATGTCTTTCAACTTTTTTCTCCCACATTTTATGATCATGATAATTTACTGTTTTTTTTTTTTCCATCTTGGAATGAGGAACAGCTTATGATTTTGCGTGATTTGTGTTCTAAGTTTCAGGTGTGAACTTGGGTTTGCTGAGTTTCACAAAGACCCTGCAGGCTGGTATCTGGAAGGGTCAAGAACAGAATGTCTGAGAATTTTTGTCAGAAGCTAGATCTTTTTGTAACCTGGAAAAACTGATTCTGGTTGTAGAGATAGTCTTACTGATCGAGATTTGTAACAAATAAAATTAATAAAAATAGATTTTTGCAAGAGCAGAAATAATTGATTGAAGTAAGTGCAACTACAGACAATTTAGAAGCTGGCATAAAATTTTTGTGCATGCTAGTTTCTCTAAGATGCTGTTATTGTTTAAAAAACAATGTTATGAATATAGCATGATTTTAAAAATTCTATTTATATTTACTCTTATTTGGCTTCAATACAGAACTGAGGGATAACATTAGAATTTTTAGCATCTAAACCATTTCTCATTTTAAAAACAGTATTTTATTTGTGTGTGTGTGTGTGTGTGTGTGTGTGTGTCTGTGTGTTTGAGCATGTGTGTGTGCATAGTGTGTGCAGTGTGTGTTTGAGCATTTGCATGCAGAGTCCATAGAGGGTAGAAATTATTTTATACCCTAAAATTGGAGTTACAGGTGGTTGTGAACTGTCTGATCTATGTGCTAGGAGACTGAACTTGGGTCTTTTGTAAGAACAGTACATAGTTTTAACTACTGAACCATTTCTTTAGGCCCAGAATGTTGTTCTTTTCATCACAGATTTGTTAGCTATATGCTACTTCAATTCGTCATTTATTCTGTTTGCTTTACATTTTGTGCCCTTAATTTCCAGAGTTTTTTATTTTTAATTGCTATGCTATCATGATTTAGTATTTCATCACTCACCCATGATCATTTAGCTGCAGGTCTTCCCCAGTTAGCTCCATTGCTCTGGCACCACTGTTCAGTAGAGTTTGAAGCAAAATCTGTGGTTGCTTTATTGCCTGAGCTTGTTCATGCGGAGGGGTTCTAGTTAGCCAGCCTTTCCTGTTGGGTTCTTGCTTACATTCCCTCAGAAATTTGCATTTTTTTTTTTGAGACAGGGTTTCTCTGTGTAGAGGCTGTCCTGGAACTGGCACTGGAGACCGGGCTGGCCTCCAACTCACAGAGACTCACCTGCCTCTGCCTCCAGAGTGCTTGGATTAAAGGTGTGAACTGTCACTGCCTGGCTTTTCATGTATTCTTAATACCATCTCTGTGAGGTCAAGAAGTCAAGGGTTGGTTGGTTTTAAAATTTCATTTCCTTTCTTTATTACTTTTTAATGACACTATGTATTCTTTGAGAGAGAGAGGAAGAGCCCAGTGGTCACTGCATTTTCATTGTCCTATTTCCCTAAGGCCTCTGGCATGCTATCTAGCCACAAAGAGGAAACAATAGGACCATCTTCCTGTACTCAGTCTTGTCAGGGTAGATATGAAATACTGCCAACTTAATCTGAATTTCAGATGAACAAGTGCTTTTCTAGCACAAGTGTTGCCAAATGCAATTGAGCATCCTGTAATTTTTACCTATTAAACCTGGAAGCTTTAGCTTTGTTGGTCTCCTTGTGGGGCTCCTGTCCCTTCCATGTCCTACTATCCCCATCTCCCTCTTCTTCCATTAAACTCCCTGCACTCTGCCCAAAATTTGGATGTGAGTCTTAGCATCTGTTTCCATCCCCTGTCAGCTGGAGGCTTTCAGAGAACCCTCTATAGTAGGCTCCCATCCTGTTTCTTCTCTTCCACCGCTTCTGGTGTCCATCCTGTTTGCTATTCTGAATGAGATTTAAGCTTCTTCCCTAGGATCCTCCCTAGTGTTTAGCTTCTTAAGGCCTGTGGATTTTAGTATGTTTATCCTATATTATATGGCTAATATCCTCTTATAAGTGAGTATATACTATGTGTGCCTTTCTGCTTCAGGGTTACCTCACTCAAGATGATCTTTTCTAGTTCCATCCATTTGCCTGCAAATTTCATGACTTCCTTGTTTTTAATAGCTGAGTAGTATCTCTTTGTGTAAATGTAGCACAATTTCTGTATCCATTCCTCCGATGAGGGACATCTGGGTTGTTTCCAGCTTCTGGCTTTTAAAAGTAAGGCTGCTAGTTCAGGGAGTCCTGCAGAGACAGAAGCACCAACCAAGGACCATATATGGAGGAGACCTAGATCCTCTACTCAGATGTAGCTGATTGGCACAGCTCAGTCTCCATGTGGATCCCTGAGTAAGGGGAGCAGGCGTTGCCTCTGTCATGAACGTGATTAACTGCTCTTTGATCACTTGCCCCTAGTGATGTGGCCTTACCAGATCACAGAGGAAGAGGATCCAGGCAGTGCTGATGAGACTTGAAAAGCTATGGTCATATGTCAAAGGAGAACTCCCCCTTTCAGTGGACTAGGGGAAGGAGATATGTGGGGGAAGAGGGAAGGAGAGTAGGACTGGGAGGAGTTGAGGGAGGGGGCTTCAATTGGGATATAATGAATAAATTGTGGAAAAAATAAAAAGAAAAAGAAAAAAGAAAACATCTGGAAGCTTTAATTACTATTCTCATTTTGAAAAATTTTATTTTGAAATTCACCAAAATCAACGAATTTTGTAAAATTAACTTTGAAAACTTTGAGATTTGTTCTACATGTCTTCTTTCCTTATGTTTCTATTTTGTGAGGGGGTTTAACATAATACACTCAAAGTATGCATGCTATTTTTGATATTGTTGTAGGATTTAAAAAATATCAGCTGTAGCCTTCTTCCCACCCCTCTTTTAGATAGGATCTTATGTATTCAATACATAAACTTAATACAAGAAAAAGGAAGCTCTCATTTCCTGATTCTCCTGCCTCCACCTCTCAAATGTTGGGGCTTCATTGAGGAGGCTATTTAATGGGTTTCTTTCTTATTCCTAGTTGTGTGTGTTTATGTCTTTCTCCTTTTCACAAATCCTTGGAAACCTTGTGGATTATCCAGTTTACTTATTTGCACTCTCCTAGTAGAACCAAACTCATCCATCGAGTCCACCTTTTGGTTTTCTTTCACAAATCACTATTATAATTGAACTTACATTTCTTAAGTTGCAGTGTTGTTAGCTGATGTAGAGCATGCTTCTTATATGCACAGCCTGATTGGTCTATTCATGTTTATTTTAAGCCATTCATATATATGTAATACTATATACACAGATATGCATACATACATACACACATAAATGCATTTACTCAATCCAGATGCAATCTTGTAATGAGCATATTTCAGGTCATGGCTTTTCATGTGGGGCTTTTCATGTGGTTTTTCCAGCTTAATGAGTGTGCATACTGCTACCTCCAATTCCTCTGCTCTTGACCTTTGATGTACTTTTTGACCCAGGAGTTGTGAAAAAGGATCTTTATTAAAGTATTTTATTTGTATGGTTTAATTTCTACCTCTACATTAGATTTTTAATCTTATAATACTGGGACTAGATGAGCTGTGCTTTTTCCTTTCCTATAAACTAATTAAAACATGTATTGTTTTTTTTTTATGTTCAGGGAGATTGCTCTTTTATTTGGAGCTTGTGGAACATAAGCTGGGAATTGTGTTTCCAGAGCAGACCGTAAGAGCTTCATATATGCAAAATCCTCTCCAGTGTGCAGACATTACTTGCATTGTCTCTTCGTATCTGATATTACAGAATAGTGTACGTTTAGCCAGAATTATTTTTGGAGAATCTGTTTCTTCTGCCTGTTATCATACAGACTTTTCTTCTTTGACATTAAAGTTGTACTGTTTGAATAGTTTGGTGTTAAATCTTTACCTGTATGAACTGTTTATAATTTCTGCATTCCTATCTTTTTTTTTTTCAGTTCAGAAAATGCCTCCGTACTCTCATTCCCTATTTTTCTATTTCGTTTAAACCACTATTCTCTTCAGTACTATACATAACATGTTGGATGTCCATGATCTTTATTACAGACATATCACTCTGATGTCCAATAATTTTATACATACATTTTATATATAATTTTTGAAGTGTATGTTCCCGACATCTCCTCTTTTTACTAATATGATTGAAATTTTACTTCTTACTGCTACCCTTTGGCTTTCATTATGTTACAGTTTCATTGACCTTGTTTTTCCTTACCATTTGCTTCTATTGTTGTATATCTTAGTTAATCTTATGAGTCTCTTTACTGATGTCTATTTTTTTCCCCACCAAGCTGTGACTCAGGGTTAAAAAACTCTGTTTCACTCTGTACAGTGATTTCAGGTGAAGAACTCCACACATGCCTGCCCTACCACCCCCTCCCTTCACCAGGAGGCTGCCAACCTGCTCGAAGGGCAGGCGGTCTCTTAGTTGGGACGTCCCCTTTTCCAGCAGCCTCTGCTTCTTCTCCTGCTTTGTCTCTGGCCTGTACTTGTGGACAAGCTTAAGCAGCTGGGTAGCTGTTTGCCCGTCCAGCGCCTGGGTGAACCAGTTAAAGTCAGGAGGTACTCTGAGCCTCTTAGAGAGGATGGCCCTTTGCCTCTGCAGCCTGATGTAGCGGGGCCATCTGACAATGTGTAAGATTTTTTTTTGGGCTGGATGTCTTGTCCAATGCTGAAGTTCTTGGGTATTTTTTCAGAGGACTGACCACCTTTTTAGTCTCCTGTTTCTTCACGACAGATGGGGCGGAGGACACCTTCTTTCCTTGGCTTTCTTTCCTCTGGGCATCTTGCTGGGCAAGAAGAGAGAGAAAGGAAAGGGAATTGTAAGTCACTGATGTCTATTTTCATAAAATCCTTTTTTTTTTGAGTTTTCAAGACTTTGAATAAACGTATGTCAAATGTTTTCTGTATTAAAAATGTTAAATGGGGAAAGGGCTGTTCCAAAATACAGTCTTCATATCTCACACTCTCTCTCTTTTATGTTTTATAGAGGAAGCTAAAAAATACAAATTTATTTCTAGTTGACACATAGAAATGTACATGTTTCAAAACATCATGGTGTTTTTATATATACATTGTATAATGTTCAAATCAGTACAAGCACACTTATGAACCCAGGCATCATTTCTCCACGGTAGCATGTTCAAATATAAACTTTATTATTATTACCTCTACAAACACGTACTCATGAATGCTTGGTGCTCACAGAAGTCAGAAGAGATATTTGCTCCCCTGAACCGGGAGTTTCGACTGTTGTAAAGCTCTGTGTGGATGCCGGGACTGAACCTGGGTCTTCTGTAAGAGCAAATGCTCTGAAGACCAGAACCTCCGCTCTAGCTCCCTCCTCTCAGTGTGTCTTCCGGTTTTGGTTTTGGTTTGTTATAAACTCTGCACAGGGGCCATGTTTGAACTTCTACCTTCTTATATGAATAAATGTAGTCCTTCCTGATCTGAGTTTTACTGGGTGGCAGGTAGCAGGATTGTCTTACACCTCTAGTTTTTTTTTTTTTTTCCAATGTGGTTGAAACTTTCTACCAATATACTTAATAAAAGATTCCACCCATTTAGACTATCGGAGTTGGAAGTAGCCAAATCCTTTGCTATTTCAGATGATGAATTTTCTGTACTGAATCCATCCATTTAGTTTCTGTTCACCATTTTATGTCAGTACCTTCTTTCAGGAGGTAGTTGAGTACACAGCTCTGGGAATCACTCTCAAGGTTTTCGCTTGACTTAAATAAAGTGCATTCCATTTATCTAGGTAGATTTTTCACTTTCTATCCACTCTGCCACATTGTCTTTACTTTTTTCATCAGTGGATAACTGGACAGAAGAAATAGGGATAAGATAACATATCTCCGACTAGACCATCCCAGCGTGTATCAGTTACTTTTGAATTGACATTGAAGTGCTTTTGAACTGACATTGTATCTCCTCCTGTGGACTGGCCCTGCAGCCTTTCACAGCCATAGTACTTTGTATGGGCATTTTAGAACTCTTAAGCTCATATTCTGTTTAAGACTGTGGAGTCAGGTTCGACAGCTTAATTTGTTGTGATTTTCCTTGAAGACACTCACCGTGGCCCTTCATGTGCTGTTATTACCATCTCCACATCCACCACTGATGGTGGCTTTCAGATTATTCTTTTGGTTATTCTTGTCCACTTCAGTGAGTTTCTGGGTGGGAACGCAAGTAAACATTCATTCTGTCTCCTTCGGAAAGAAGAGTCTCAACCTGTTATTTTACATCATAGTATGTTTTTCTGTTTACACATGAGACCTGTTCTATGGCTGTGAATATACACTTGATCTAACACTGTAACCAAGTGTGAACCCTATGGAATGTTTGGTTTAGGCTCTAGGAGGAAACATAATAATGACATTTTGCTAACTATACATGTTTGTTGTTAAACTGCCTTCTAAATATTTGTTTGTACCCACATATTAGTGCTACTTTCTTTTTTTTTTGTTCAGAAGAATCTTTATTTTCTGTCTTCATTTCACTTATTTTTATTTTTTTTTTGAATTTTATTTTTTTCTTATCAGTTACATTTTATTAACTCTGTATCCCAGCCGTGTCCCAATCCCTCATTCCCTCCTAGTCCCTCCCTCCCTCCCTCATCTCCACCGTGCCCCTTTCCAAGTCCACTGATGAGGGGGGACCTCCTTCCCATTCTTCTGATCCTGTTTTATCAGGTATCTTCAGGACTGGCTGCAAAGCCCTCCTCTGTGGCCTAACAGGACTGCTCCTCCCTTGGAGGGTAGGGAGGCCAGAGAGCCAGTCATTGAGTTCCTGTTAGAAATAGTCCTTGTTCCCCTCACTTTGGGAAACCAATGTTACTTTCAACTTTGAGCATGGAACCTCCTTTTTGCAGCAGCTGAAGGTTAATGTAGACGTTAACATTTGGCCAGTGTCCTAAGGATAAGTGACCATTGAGTGCTCAGCTGTAAACAGGACATCTGTGTCATATGCCTGTCCAAATCCTAGAGGTCAAGACAGAAGAGGGAACAGATAGATGTAAGAATGGAAATATACTGGGAAAAGTGAGGTGATGTCATTGAGACACTGTCATGATCACACAGCAGATAGGCATACCTCCACAAGACCTGAACAAGAGTTTGCCTGCCAATAGTCCATCATGGAAATGGAAGGTGCTCATGAGGCCACACCTCTTCCTGAGGAACTATTGGCAGGTAGTGGTTGCCAGGAGAGGGGAGAAGACATTTTCTTCAGTGGTGTGGTCTCAGGTAACTTGGCCATTCTGTAGCAGAGAGCCTCATACTTATGCATATACAAACAACTGTAAGCTCAGTACATTCAGACAGGGTGAAAGTATTATCTGGTACAAAGAAAGAATGTAGAGGGAATGGGAAGCAATAAGAGAGGGTAATAGAAGTGGATGTAATCACAATACATTATATATGTCTGTGAAGCTATCAATAAATAAATGAAAATCTAAGCTAAACAAAAATCCCAGAACTGTAAGCACCAAGAGACTGTGTTCATTGGACAGATTCAAGTACTGGTATCATTGTCTTTTCTGAGTTTCCTTGTTGGTGGGTGTATGGTCTGCTTTTACGATTTTTGGCTCTCTAGAATTTTTGTTGTTCTGAATTCATCATGAGTCAGCAGTGTCTTGATTCATGTTTTCACTTTGGTTTCCTGTTTTTATATGTTTCTGTGTCTTTCTATCTGTAAATCTGGCATTTTTGCTTAAGGCTCTGAATTTGGAATTTATTTAATTTCCACATGGTTATCTTCCTTGATCTTGAATTTCTTACCTCCAGGTTTCTGGCTTTCTAATGCCAATTCCACCGTCATGCATGGCCTGTGTGTAGAGCTTATGTGTGAAAATGGCCCAGCAATGAAATTCTCTACTTCCAGATCCTTAGACATCATTAGTGCAGTGCTTTTCCTGCAATTTCATCAGTGTGACTTCAGCAGGTGAAAGTTGTAAAGGATACATGAAAGGAAGGCATAAAAACTCTTATGGCATTTTGTTTTACTTATTCCACTAAAATGTCCAGAAAGGTGAAAGAACAACACAGTATCAATTCTCTTTATCACCATCAAGCACAAAGTCTTGCTTGGGAGTTAATACAGTGTGCAATGAGGCTTTTTTTAATGCAATTTCTTTGTATGTACAGTAAGAGTGGAACACAGGCTGAGCCAAGGATTGTGCATAAATGCCCATGTTTTCTTGTATTTGTCAGTCCCCAAATCACTGATTGTAAATCAGTCATTTCACCTGGCCACTCAGCACTCCAATTGTCTGCTCATAGAATTGAGAACTTGATCTATCATGATTCTGTAGCCTGATGGAGGCTCTTTTGATTAATGACATACTGTAAGCTCACCAGATGGTCTCATCCATGAAGCAAAGCCCAAGGTTCTGCATAGCTGGGTAAGATTTCTAATTGTTTTCCTTTGGTCTTAGATCAAGATTTCTGTAGTTTGTTGGCAATCTGTTCAAAGAAAAAATTTAACTTTCTTAGAGGAGTTCCAGATTGAGAAGACAGCGGGGAAGTGAACATAGAAAAGTCCGAGTCACCATTTCTTAAAAAGCTAATCCATTTTAGTAGGACTACAGCATTGAATGTAACCAGAAATATTGTACAAAATAGTGAGTTTCATGTCCAAAGCATATATATCTTTAGCTAAAAAATATGTTACAGGACATACACATTATTCCTTAGAAATTGTGTAGGAATTTGATATGCAAGAATATTTTCAAGTGATGAGCGGACTCTTAGGCCATTTCTTTTCTCAACACTATTGCCTATCTGGTACCAAGTATTTTTAAGCTATGGGTGCTGGTGAACAGTGTTGGTCAAATGGGCCACTCTTGAAAATATGCAAAAACAAACAAACAAATAAATAATAAATAAATAAAAGTTGTGCAATGCAAAACAAAAGTCCATCAGTAGTCTTCAAATGAATGGGATGCACAGTACACAAGCAAATGAAGGCGTGGTGAGAGGTTCAGGGAAAAAGTATATCTAGAAGAGAGTGCAAAGCCTATTTTATCCAGGGCACTGCACATTTGCAAAAGTGCTCAGAAGCAAGTCCTGTGGATTTGAATTACTGAGTTGTATTGTAACTCTCTAAATCTACAACTTCTGAAATGAAATCTCCTGTTTTCTCTTAAGACTTGATATTTTTTCTCAGCTCTGGTTCCTTCTTGATGTGGATTTGGCTTATTTATATATTTTCTTAAAGAACTGACAGCCTTCTTTTGATAAGAACTTGTCTGTGGTGGGAAAACTCTCCCTCCTTGTATTTCACCAACACCAGCAGACTGAATTCAGAGAGGAACCCATTCCTCAAGGCACGTCTGGAGAAGGGCGTCCTGCTCTGTGGCAGCTGCTGCAGTCTGATCCAGTTTAAGAACCTGTGGCAGCATGCATGACGCTCTGCTGCTTCCTAGACTTCAGCTGGACAGGTAGCACAGGTATGTGCCACCTGCACAACTGTTCATGTTTTTATTATACTTTACATTTATCTAGACAAATTAAGCAAACTCTAAGGAATTCATGGGCTCACTGACTTTGTGCTTCAGTTGTTTTTTTTTTTTTCCTGATCAGGAATATTAATAACGCATGTTTATTCTTATATCAAATAAAAAGCATCTCGTGTCTTCCCTAAATATACAGGTCCTCCACACTGAGAAACCTCTCACTGAATCTTTGAATTATGCAGTGGTAGAAACCTTAATGATTGGTAGTCTGAGTTAGATAGTTAAATATTAATAAGCTTGGGGGATATTTGTGTCTGGAACCCATGCTTCATGGTCAACAGACTAGACAACTAGGATTTGTAACAAAAGGGCTTTAATTACTGGTTAGAAGAATAGGTCCCGAGTCATGTCTCTGGCTCTGAGAGATTATTAGTGGATAATCTTCTAAACCTGAACAGAGTCCAAAATCTTCCAACATTATTTTCTAGAGCTTTCTGGTAAAAACAAGGAAATACTATTATACTCTCTTAAGAGTCAATCTAAACAGACCTGTCAATCACCTGGATAAGATAATGCTACTCAGGAAAAGCTACCTATTCTGGACTTCAGAAATAGCATAAAGCCTACTTAAAAAAGAGATTAAGGCAGCTATCTTTTTGAATGTGGTGGTTTGAAAAAGAATGGATTCCATAGGCTCATTTACATTTGAATGCTTAGGGAGTGGTAATATTTAAAAGATTAGTAAATGTGGCCTTGTTGGAGGTATGTGTGGCCTTGGAGAAAGTGCATCATTGGAGTTTGGGCTTTGAGGTTTTAAAAGCCCAAGCCAGGCTCAGTAGCTCTCTCTTCTCTCTGTTTCTCTTCTCTCTCTTTCCTTCTCTCTCCCCCTGCTGCCTACAGATTCATATGTAGAACTCTCAACTATTTCTCCAGTACCATGTCTGCCACCATGCTTCCCACCATGATGAAAATAGACTACTTCACCTCTGAAACTATGTAAGCCAATTAAATGCTTTCTTTTCTAAGAATTGCGGTGGTCATGATGTGTCTTCACAGGAATAGAACACCAAAACCTTGGCCATTGTCTGTTCTCATTCCCAAGCATGTGGCAATACATTTTGTCTATCATCTACGCTTCTCTCTGTGATCCATCTGAATTCTTTTGACATCAATCATAAGATCTTGGGAGCTGAAAGGAAGCCATACCCAGATCCCAATTATAGCAGTCCAGGTTAAAGTCCAGAGTTGAATGGACAACAGTGAGGTGTTTTCTGTGTCTCCATCCATGGCTGCTGGCTCATTTGGCTGGTCCAGTGAGAAGAAAGAAGATTGCTGAGGATACAGAGTGAGGAACACACATTTTCCTTTCTAGAAAGAGGACAAAGAGCAGAGAATAGAATTAGACCAAAGAAGAGATGATATCCAGAGGCTGAGATATCTGTCTTATGGACTCAGAAGGCAGAACTGCTTCAAGACACAGGTGTAAGCTCAAAAGAGGTCAAGAAAAGACTCGTGGTGGGCACAAGGCTGGTATCATCTCTGGAACATTGGCTCCACCCTGACTTATGGTTCACAGGCATTGTGTGTTATCAGATCTCCAGATAACCAGGGCTTATTTGCTTGTGTTGGCTCAGAGGCAAGCTAATGTATAAATGTTTACAACCCATGAAGAATTATGATTCTAATTGATCAAGATATTGCTCTCTTATATTTATTTTGGCCACAGAGAACCTAAGTGAAGAGAGATGACTGCTTTTAGCAGCAACTGCAGGGAGAAATTAGAATGACAGAAATACAGTTATAGTGGCACTTCCTTCGATTAATGAAACCCACGGGAAACATGCCCTTTACAAAGAAATCACCATGTTTGAGAAAATACAAAACAAAACAATTATAAATCACAAAGTTGCTTATACGTGCTTTTACTTGACTAGAGGGGAAAAACCCTTCAATAAATAATAAATCTAAGCAATCAAACAAAACCTGTCTCACAGCTTGCGCTGTCTCTCCATAGTTTGAGCTGAAATGAATTCTTTGAGAAAAATTTCTTTGGAGCCAACAGTTGGTCTTGATTTCTGTATTTTCCCTAGGATTCTACCCACCCACCTCCATACCCAGAAAAAGTGCTTTCCTCTCCTGAGTCAAGTTCTCTCTGCCTCTCATCTTTCAATACTTTCCTTAATTTCTTCTTTCCAACAGTTATTAAGAAAAATCCAGAAACCCAAGAAACCAGTCCACATTATTACTAATTGGTTGATCATTAATTGTTAACTTGTCATGTCTGTGGGTATGCTCCCCAGAGAAGTTCTTCTACCATCCACAAATTCTCTGCCACCAAAAGGAGAACAAAAAGCAAAAAACAAAAACAAAAAACAAACAATCAAACAAATACCTCATCCCTCAAAACATGCCAGATGAATTTGGAAAATTCTGGTACGAACAAGGAAATTTTCACATTTTCATGCAAATTCAGTTTTTCTCACATTTATTTTGTCACTATTATACATTTTTTTTTGAGCACCTCATGTAATGAATGTTGTCTGACACGTCTTTGGGATAGTGTTTGGTCTGAAACTCATCTATGTGTACCTAAGTAATCTGGTTGCATTTGACACTTGTAGTGTATTGAGGTTCAAGTCTCCAAAGATACGAGAGATCTAAATTTAGACACTTGTGAGTGAAACCTCATTTGCAAAAAGGATCTTTGCAGGTAGAATTAATTAAGGATTTCAAAAGGAGACCACCCTGGTTTTAGAAAGATTCTAAATCTAGTTACAGGGTGTGCTGTATTTTTAATGTAAAATGTCCTCCACAGGCACATATTTTGACCCTGATTTTAGCTGGTGGTGCTGTACCCTGGTGACATCATCCCTAACTAGCAGCTTAGCTACTAGCAGTCCCTTAGTCCCATTTCTAGTCCTGTTCACCACCTACCAAGTGGTGAACACCTATGTCACAAGCTCCTGATGTTACACATGGAGCTATTGTTATGAAATATAGTGCAGTGAAGAGCGTTCCTTGGTGGGCCCATGCCAAGGTGTGCCCCTGAGAAATTACGCTATGCAATAGACCTGGTATAAGGAGGGTTATTGTGGGAAGGGAGAAGAGTGAAGGCCTGGAGAAGGGGCAGAGGCAGACAAGTGGACATGCAGACAAGTAGACACATGGGAGCAAAACCATGAGGGAAGAGAAGGGGGGACAGAGAGAGAGAGAAAGGGGGGAGACCTCTAGGAAGAGAGAAAGGGAGGTATGGGGTGGTAGGCTGTACCTTTATATGCAGCACACAACTAATGCACCTGGTGATGCTGCAGGGGATGGCTGCAGGGAATGATATAAGGCATGTTGCTAAGCCCCTGAGGGAAGCCTAATGGAATAGCAGGTAAGCTAAGAGCCACCCCAGCCACAATGCCTGCTCCACAGGGTGAGTTGTTTTCTCTGCAACTGTGTGCTCAAATAAACCTCTTTTTTCTTAACTTGTTTTTGTCAGGTATTTCATGTAGTAGTGAGAAGAATATTTAAGTGTTTTTTTTTTTTTTTTTTTTTTTTTAGATATGGAAAGGCTGGAGACTGAGACTTAAGGTGAAAGAAGACCCTGGTGATTGTAATAGGAGCTATGCTACCAGAATACAGCACAATCCAGAAGTCAGCAGACCCTGGGAGAGGCAAGTAGGATATTTCCTTTAGAGACTTTGGAGGGCTTACACTTGGACTTCTGATTTCTATGACACCGAGAGGATATTTTAAACTTTTGTGGCACTTCATTGCAGCATACTAAGAAAATGAATATAATATCAATTATCTCTATCTATCTATCTATCTATCTATCTATCTATCTATCTATCTATCATCTAGTTATATATTGTTAAGGTATAGTAAACTTTTATTAGACTCTAAGAGAAAACCGTCAAGGTAGAGGAGCTATGAATCCTGGCAGCTGCCAGAAGAATGAGGTTGGACAAGAGAATGTGAGAAGGCCATGTAGTTTGTAATGGAGGTTGATAAGCATTCATGGAGTCAAAAGACAGGGCATTTCAGAGAAACAGTAAACATCCCAAAGAACATTTTTCTTCCAAGTTCCTGGAATATAGCTGAGCTATTTGTCACCGACCATGCATTGAAACAGACTCTTATTTTAGGTGTATGCTTCTATGCAAAATGGCACACGGAAAGAAATGCTCAAAGGCCCATTTAACATGGCAGTGATGTTCTGTTGTCAGGATGTTTAGTACAATGGTTCGTAACTCAAGTTTTAAACACCTCTTGGTCAACTGGTCATAGAGCTCTCTTCCCTAAACTTGAAGAAGTCTGTTAATGGAGAGGTTATAGTACAGGCTGCAGGAGTGAGGCCTAGAGAGGGAACAGATCAGAAATATCAAACACCTGCTACTCCTTCAGGAGGTTCTGAAGCCTGATTTCATACACAACATATTCATCTTAAAATGGGGGAACTGCTGGGATTATTTGTGTTTATGAATTATTAGAATTCAGCAACATCCAGTTTCTTTAGATGAGATATCCAGTGTTTACTGGGGCTTGCCAGTGAGGCAAGAACTCTTCTATGGTAAGGCAATGCTTATCCAAGCAAGGATCTAATGATATTATTACAAAATTCTTCATCCACTTTCCCTACGGGGGAGAGTGAAACAACCCTTACAATGTCATATTCCTCTGAATATAGTTCAACCATCTTTGGACCTTCAACTCCAGGGGAGGGGTGTGTATGTGTCTGAACCATGGTCACTCTGTGCTTTGGAAGCTTTCAGTAAATGTTACAAAGAGTTCTATGGTAATTCCATTTTTGTCTCTCCCTCTTTCTCTTTTACTTCTCTGTTTTTCTTCTTTATGACATGCATTTGTTGAGTTAGACTTTCCTATCTGCCTGGTGGAAACTAGACCCTGCCTCTCATTTCAGAAACTCAGTATAGTCATTGCATTTTCTGCCCAAGATACTCAGTCATCACTTTCATGATGTCACTTCTGAAACTGTAACATCAACCCTTAACTCACCTCCTCAGTGAAGTGATGTTTCCGTTATGGAGTACTTGAACACATCATTAGCTCTACTACATGGCTTGATCTTTTTCTGAAACTAAGTGAAAGACATCTGGGGAAGGCCCATGTCCTTGGTAAAAGAAGTGTCACATTAAAGTTGAATATGTTTTGGGGCTTGAGCCCCTTTCGAACTAGAATCTGGGGCAGAATTGTAGATAGCTGTGAGTTTGGATTCAGTCATAGCTTGCTTTAGAGATTTCATTTTTGAAAACAGGAAATATATTTCTGTCTATCACAAAGCCTCCCACAAAACTGACTTTGGAAAGGCTCTGTGGGTCATTTGGTTTATGGAACCACTAGGGACTGCAGGAAAGGGATGTTCTCTAGGATCTTATGCCAGCCTGGAGAGCTGCACCTGCCATTGTCTGCTAGACAGCTTTAGGCTTATAGACTCACTCTTCATGGGACTATCTAGTTATCATATTCCATTTATTCTTCTTAAAATACTTCCACTTTAAAAATATTTATTCACATAAAAGGCTTCCTCCCATAACATCATTTGCACATGTTCATTAACTAATTTCATGTATTTTCTCGTGTTATGAACTGCTCAGCTAGGCTTTTTTTAATCTCTATGGGAGGTGCCATTTCTGTTATAGCAGTTTTGCTCTTTGTCACACATTTTCTTCAGTATAGACTCTATTTTGTGCCTTCCTGAAGCCCCAGGCATGGAGTGTTTTTCTCAGATCACTCTCAGTAGGCTCATGTTACTTCTTTGCTGAGTGCAGTAATATAATTTTGGACATGTACCCAAACAGCGGTATTAGTGTTTCTCCCTGGACAAGCTTATATTATCAACTTCTTTCTAATTTGCTATTTTCGTTGCCCCTAGGTGCCTTTTATCATTATTAGTTCCCTATTTCTTTCAGACCCTTGGGTATGGTGAGGGTTCAGTTGAATGAGTTAACATTTTCTTTCTTTCTTTTTTTTTTTTTTTTAACATTGAGCTTTGTTTAGCTTTGTTTTGCCTGTGTTTCCAAGCAGATTTCATAGGATTTGGCATTACTCTTGTCTTTGATTACTGGCATTTCAACACCTTTCAGATTCATGCCGGCAAGAAAAATCTTCTTAGGTTGCTGATCATTCTTTCTTCAAGATATTTATTAAACACACACAGATTTAGCATCAGTTCCTTCAGCACCCCTTGAGTCATTTGAATTTAACACAAATCTTAAATGCAAGATGAGCAAGGACCCTGTAGGTGTGCCTGTCAATTCTATTTATACATTATTTTGCATGTCATCTAAATCTACTGACTTATACATAATTCTTAAGTTTTCTTAATCTTCTTTTGCTTTTGTTTCTCAGCTGCAAATTCTAAGATTAACCATTTGTTAATAGTCTACAGTGAGTCTTCCAGTGTTAACATGGGCCTCTTCCTCATCTCTGTAAGCTATTGTAAAGGATAGGGTATTAAGCAATAACTCATTGAGTTCTTATCATATTTGAACATGTTAACTCCCACACAAGGAGGTTTTATAACCTGGTTTGTAGATTTTGAAGCCGAGGTGCAATGGAATTAAATAATTTTATTCTTGGCATATGATAAAGCAACCCAGCAGGGATTTGAATGAAGGACTAGGAATGCCCACTGTTCTGATAGATTCTGAAGGATCAGTCAGCCAGGCAGTACAGCTTATTACATGTTGGCTCTTTATCAATGACTTTGGTTTACTCCAGTAAGCTGTGAGGAGACATCTGTGAAGAAGGTAGGCAGGCACCCCTGAGGATGAAGCGATCATCTTATACTGTGTAGAAGCACATCACAGCGAAGGGAAGCGGGCACCAGTAGAATGAAACAACCATCCAGTACAGGAGAAAGTATCTGTTGGTGAAGGTAGCCAAAGACCACAAGGACGGAAGCAACCAGTGTGTACTTCAGGAAGAACTGCAGAGAGCTTGGGAAGTAGGTCTAGACTGCTCGTTTTAAAAGTACCTCTTTTTCACGTTAATTTTTTTGATCACTTACCGTTTCCCTGAAAGCAGTTGCAACACTTATGATTGTACCTAACTCTCATCATTTCTACAGAACACCTTTAGTCTCCTAGGTAGTTCTACTACCTTGCGGCATGGAATCTTTTAAACATGTTAGGTCTTGAAGAAGCCTGGGACAAGTTTCACTCAGTGTCTCCTCCCAGCACTTCTCACCCTGCCCCCTTACCTTAAACCTCTTTCCTCCCAGGGGCCTGCTTCTGCTTCTCTTCCCCAGCCTGATCCCTAAATAACTCAGCCATTTTGGCTCTCTGGAGCACTTGGTCCAAGCTGCCTGTTATTTGCTCTTCCTCTATATCTTCTCTCATAGTCCAGTTTAGTCTTCCAACCATTTTCAGCCTGGGCTCTTTCCTCTGTCTATTTTCTCCCTTATATTTACAATAAAAACTCCATACTTTAGGAGTCATGTTATTCTCCTCCTTATAATTCAATTTTTCATTAAAACACCATGGATTTTAGTTTGTCTTTGCTATGACCTGGATTTCACTCATGAGAAAGCTAATATAGAACAGCTTAAAGAGAGACACAAAAGAAATCTATGAAAATTGCTTTAGTCAACTCGAGGGAGACAATGCAGTAGAGGCTCAATGTAGCTAAATGCACACAATGATTGACTGTTCCTTTCTCTGTCCATATGACCATAGATGTTTCATGAGATGCTCGGTGACAGTGTTGAATTAGGGATGCTGCTGAAGCATCCTCTGAATGCCCTTGTATAGTCATAGTCATCCTTTTGCCAAGAATTTTCCTTCTGATAAACAGTCATCCCTTAGGTGAACTTGTTTCCTAGGTCTCCATATTGAATCAACACTTCTAACAAATTTTTCCTTTTTTTTTTGTTTTTTGTTTTTTTTTTTTTTAAGATTATTTATATGTATAGTGTTCTGCCTGCATGTACACCTGCTTACCGGTAGAGGGCGCCAGACCTCATGGTTGTGAGCCATGATGTGGTTTCTGGAATTTGAACTCAGAACCTTTGGAAGAGCAGCCAGTGCTCTTAACCTCTGAGCCATCTTTCCAGTCCCCAATTCTAACAATTTAATCCAATCTAATCCAACAATCTAATCCCACTTGTGTGAAGCTGACCCATTTGGGGCCAGACTACTGTTAATCTTGTCCATTTGGTGTGCAGAACAGGTGATTGAGTGTTGTCGCATGTAATGCAGGAGACTGGAAGGTCAAGGGCTGCTACACTGTTTTCAGTGATAGCCATCTTCAAGTTTATCTGGATTAAGTTTAGTGGCAGATTTATAATTATATGCTGGGAGCACTCACTGTCTTCTATCTTGTCCTGGGTCATTACAGTGACACAGGAGTTCCCTATAGAGTTGCTGAATTTAGCAATAAACATAAATGGTCTTTAGTTAATTGATAATGGTAACTAATGGTAATTAGTTAATTTAAATAATGGTGTTTTTATTTATGTTGCAGATATTGATGGACATGTTTTCTTTTTTTTTCTTATTACACAGAAAGGTGTCAATCTGTACCCTGAATAAACTTCGAATATTTCATGGAACATTAATAAATGTTGTTAATCTGAAATTCAAAATTCACTAGGCATTTTATATTTTATTTGTCAGCCATAGACCCAAAGGAGGACACCTTAATTTAAGGAGAAATCAGAACTGATTGTGGGAACTGGTACAGAGGGGGCAGCTCAGCAGACGGCTCATAAGAGCCTTCCTTGTCTTCCTTTGTGGCCATGGTCATGGTGCTCAGAAATGAAGGGTGCTCTGGCCTCAGAGACAAGTATGTAGAGCATGCAGAGGGAGGGAGATGGATTTCAGGTGGGTTAAGGCACCTGAAAAAGATGTAAAGAGGTGGAAGTTCAGGGCAATATGAAGAAATGGTTAGGTCTGGGTGGGAGAGTGAACTGAGGGGAGCCTGAACAGGAAACTGAGTTTGAACTAACTACTCTGTTATTAGTGTGAAGACATTGACTGTTTATCACCATCAAGGTAAAACACTAAACTTCTACCTTTGGATGACCATTATTGCCATAAACAAGAGAAAAAAAATGGTTTTGTCCCGAATTGAACTAGAATTTCTTGGTGAGCTCTATAAAATGGTGTTAAGCAGTCAATTGTAAGCAACTAAGAGTTGTGTATACAAATATTTCTTTGTGCTTTTTTTTATTTCAAGATTGCATAGAAACTGGATGCAGGGCAGAGATGGATGGCTGATAAGTTCTTCACTGGATGAAACATATGCTCCCTTGGAATTTATGATCCATAAACTTACTAGCTACGAGAGTGACTGGAACAGCCATGCAAAACTACAAGTTCCCTGCTTTATTATGCTGACTTGATGTGTGGATTATCACAGAACATAGCTACTGTCACTGCCACAAGAAACAAAAGTGGCTTAATACATTAATTTATTGTTATGGCAAGTAAAGACCTCCCTTTGCCCTTGGTGTCTCCCTTTTCATTTTTTCTCTCTTTTTAGAATCGATTTATTACAATTTATTCACTTTGTATTCCATGTGTAGCCCCTCCCTAATCTCCTCCCAATCCCACTCTCCCTCCCTATTCTCCTTCCATGCTCTTCCCCAAGTCCACCATAGTGGAGGACTTCCTCCCCTTCTATATGACCCTAGCCTATCACGTCTCACCAGGGCTGGTTGCTTTGTCTTCCTCTGTGGCCTGGCAAGGCTGTACCCTGCAGGTAGTGGTGATCAAAGATCCAGCACTGAGTCCATGAAGTGTAGTAAGAATTTGTCCCCTTTCTCAACATTTATATCTGTAGAGGTATTGGTAATCTAAATTCTACAATAAATATGCTATGTGCATTAGCTCAAGGACAAGATCTTCGAGAAAGTCATTTCCTGGATATCTAGTACTTTGACTGACATTGTCTCCATCTGTGACCAAATTCTAAAACCAAATGTGAGATTAATATCAGAAGAAGCAAGCACCTCTCCAGCTTTGTAATTTTCACATAAAGTATCAATAAATTTGCATCTGTCCACAGGTGTGCATTATCATCTCTCTATGTTAACTAACACAGTCCTGTTTCCTGGATGTGCTATGCTGAAGTGCCATTGTTGCTGTAACAGAGACTTAAGAATCAGAGTGCATGCTCCACTCCGAGAAATCACTGAGGCCCATCTCTTTTCACTGAGCTCTCATCCTATTTCTAAGTTGGATCATGATAAAATTACACACTGATTCTCCCATAGCACTGAAAAAGTGCAGTTCATAGAATAAGGGCTTATAAATATTAATTGTTCATATATCCTGACATTTGTTTAGTCTGAGTCAGTGATATATTACTAAATCTTGTTCTTTGGTAATAGTAAATAGTGATTCATATATAAATCAGCTCTTCGTATATGATGCTGGTCAATGGAAAAATGAAAATGACTCTAGTAGTTCAGTAGCAGAGTACTTGTGTGGCATGTTTTGAGGCTTTAGGTAAGTTTCCAATGCCATAAAAAATCTAGACATCTAGATGATTCTCTGTTATGTAGGATATGAGAGCAGTGAGTTGGCTTGAAATATTACGTTATATATATATATATATATATATATATATATATATATATATATATAAATTTAACAAAGCAGTAGTAATTCAGTAGCAATGATGCACTATAGAAATCTTCATCCAAGAGTGGACAGTGGTCCTCCTGCCTCAGAATCAGAAAGGATACCTTTTGAAAGTATAGGTAGATGTACCTACCTTGAGAATTTAGGGTACAACATTGGAATATTTTCCTACCTGAGGGAAGATGGGGCTCTGGCCTTCTACCAGGGCACCAAATACTGAGCACCCTTTACATCAATCAGAGATTGCACACGCACACACACACATGTTTATATATGTGTGTACATGTGTGTGTGTGTGTATGCTATAGTTATCCTGAGAAGTAGCTACTGCTCCAGTCCCAGTCATAATCTGGACCAACCTGTCTTCCTCAACTCCCTTACAATTTCTTTTAGCTCACCCAGTTTCTCTCTGCCAAGGTGTCAGACTGAATACATACCTCACTCTCCTTTGCTTGCTGTTGTTTTCTCTTCTCTCTAACAATCAGTGAAACCAGTCCTGCTATTATTGTTTTCTTTTTTTAATTTAAATTTATTTTTTTATAATTTATTCACTTTATGTCCCTAATGTAGACCCTTCCCTCATTTTCTCCCAGTCCCACCCTCCTTCCCTCTTCCCTTTTATCCCCCTCCTCTATTTCTCAGAAAGTGGGAGACCTCCTCCCCTACCATCTGACCCCAGCCTATCAAGTCTCATTAGGGCTGCTTGCATCCCCTTCCTCTGTGGTCTGGCAAGCCCTCCTCCTCCATCAGGGGGAAGAGATCAAAGAGTAGGCAACAGAGTCCATGTTAGAGACAGCCCCTGCTCCTTTTACTAGGGAACCCACATGGAGACTGAGCTACCTATGGGCTACATTTGAGCAGGGGTTCTAGGTCCTCCCCATGCATGGTCTTTGGTTGGTGCATCAGTCTCTGCAGGCCCTCCTGGGCCTATATTTTTTGGCTTTGTTGCTCTCCTTGTGGAGCTCCTGCCCCCTCTGGTTCTTCTATCAGTCCACTCTTCCATATGACTCCCTGTGCTCTGACCAAAGTTTGGCTGTGAGTCTTAACATCTGCTTTGATCCCCTGCTGGGTGGAGTTTTTCAGAGGACTTCTACGGGAGACTCCCATCCTGTCTCCTCTTTTCAATGGCTTCCAGTATCTATTCTATTTGTCCTCCTTTAAGCATACTCCCTAGAGTCCTCCTTGTTATTCAGCTTCTTTAGGTCTGTGGATTATAGTATGGTTGTCCTGTATTATATGGCTAATATCCACTTATAAGGGAGAACACACTATGCATGTCTTTCTGGTTCTGGGTTACCTCACTCAAGATCATCTTTTCTAGTTCCATCCATTTGCCTGCAAATTTTATAACTTCCTTGTTTTTAATAGCTGAGTAGAATTCCATTGTATAAATGTACCACAATTTCTGTATCCATTCTTCAGTTGAGGGACATCTAGGTTGTTTCCAGATTCTGGCTGTTATGAATAAAGTTGCTGTGAACATAGTTGATCAAATGTCCTTGTTGTATGGTGGAGCATCTTTTGGGTATATGCCCAGGAGTGGTATAGCTGGGTCTTGAGGTGGCACTATTCCCAATTGTTTGAGAAAGCTCTAGATTGATTTCTAAAGTGTCTGTACAAGTTTTCATCCTCGCCAGCAATGGGGGAGTGTTTCCCTCTCTTTACATCTTTGCCAGCATGTCCTATCATTTGAGTTTTTTGTGACAATTCTGCTATTACTAAGAAATCAGAGAATGTCCTTCAAGCTATTCCTTCCTTTCTCAACTAGCCTTGTAAATTAGGCTTATGACAGGGGACAGGAACCTGAGGTAAGAATTAGAATACCAATGCATTGTGTCAAGTCTGGAAAGGCTTTTGTAATCTCATTTAAATGTTAAGGGCTTCACAAATCTGCAGAACGGCATACAATTTTATTTCATGGTTTGACTAAAGCCTGTTTATTTTGTTGGCTCATTATCAAAATTGAGTAAAGATTTATTTTTGCTTTTGGAAAGGATTTTCCCCAAACTACAAAACTCCCGCTCCCACCCACTATTGTGTTTGAAAAGAAGAAGCAATTTCTGGCCCAGAGTGACTTACGTTAACTTAGAAGGCAGAACTTCTTATGTTGACTTATTTATTTTTCTTTCACTTCTGGGTTTTCCTCTATCCTTGGTAATTGCTTTTAGAAAGGACGCTTAGCAGAAAGGCAAACTGTTGCACCTGAAGATTGATCGAACCATTTCCTCTATTTCTGTGTCCTTATCAATTTGTTGTGACATTTGTGAAAGTCAATATATTGTTCATTTTTCATGACTACATGGAGAAAATGTTCAGCTGGGAGAAACATTCAAACCCAGAAACTCCCATCTGCCGCCACCAGTGTACATGCATTTATTAGTAATATTTTTTAACATGTGCAGATAGATTTAAAAGGTCTTTTTAAACTTTATTGTGCTATTTTTGAAAAAGTAGAAATTGAAAAATAGTACAGGCTTAAGAAGAAAAGAACTATTTGAAATATGATCACTCATAATATACACACATACATGTATATATTTGTAACCACTGGTACATTATATCCATGTATATTCATAGATTGTGTGTTCTCTGTTTTTGGCACATTGGTAATGGAGTCATACAACTTTACACTTATTTTATTTTACTGGGATGTATTATACTCTGGCCTTATCAGTGTGATAGCTTTTCTTTACCCTTTTCAGTTCTTTAACACTGTGAACAAGTTACTCTTCGATGTTTATTTCTTTCAAATGTTTTAATTAAAAATGTTTACCCATTGTATGAATGTCTCATAATTTAAAAAAGCACTTTTTTTTAGGATATTGTGTAAAGCTTGGCTTTAGCATGGGAGCTTTGTACACATGTATCATGCTTTTTCTCACGACATTCCATTATCCTTAATATTCTCCACTTCCCAGAAGACCCTTCTTCTCTTCTCATGATCTTCTCTCTCTCTCTCTCTCACACACACACACACTTTAAACATTTCTTAGTCTAGTTTATCAAGTTTTTAAAAACTAGAACTATGTTCTGAGCCTGTAAAATTTTATTCCAATGTGAATTCATCTATGAGGCACAGCACAGCTCTAGACACAAGAAGCAGGAGCAGAAGCAGCGAAAGTGCATCTGCTGGTTTGAAGGACACTCCAGAGCACTCTCCGGAGAGAGCCTACCGCAGCAGGGTCTTCAGTCTGCATGGAGGTTCAGGGCTTGCTTTCTCCCACATTCTGCCACACCTTGTCATTCTAATGGGTGATGCTTGTTCCTCACGTAATTTTCATATTCTTCTTGGGAAAATTTGTACATCATTTGCCCTGCTTGAGAATTCTCTATACCATTCAGTTTGAGGGGAATAAGAAGGGAGAGACTGAAACTTGCCATTTAAGTTTAAACTTACAAGGTATTGAAAATTTTTTTTAATTGAAAATAGATTCTTCCAACTACAGTTTTTGCTCCCTTTACTCCTCTTAGCTCCCCCCTCTCTTCTTACATAGACCCACTACCACCTTCCTACCCCTCACTCAGCCTCCCCCCCATTTCCTTTTTGAAAAAGAGCAGGTCTCCAAAAGATTACAGCCAAATAGGACAAAACAAGATACAATAAGACAAAGTAAAAGCTGGGTAAGGCAACCCAACAGGAGAAAATGCCTCCCAAGAGCAGGCAAAAGTGACACACCTGTTCCCACTGTTAGGAGTCTCACAAAAAAACAAAACAAACACACAACCAAAAAACAAGCTAACAGCTATAACATATAGGCAGAGGACCTGGTGCAGACCCATGCAGGCCCTGCTTAGTTGATTTGGTAGGCCATGTTCTCCTGGTGACCTCATCCCCTCTGACTCCTACAATCTTTCCTCCCCCTCCTCCACAGGGTTTCCTAGCTCTCCGAGGGGAGGGACCTCAAAGTTAGACTCTCTGTATAATATCTAGCTATGGGTCTCTGCATCTGCTCCCATCCGCTGCTAAAGGAAGTCTTTCTGATGATGACTGGACACAGCACCAATCTATGAATATAGCAAAATGCAGAATATCATTAGGAATCATTTCATTGATATTTTGATTTTTTTAAAATATCAGTTGTGTTTGGTTCCACTCTAGGTCTTTGGTCCAGCCTCTGGTTTCTAGCCATCCAAGCAATGCAGGGCATGGGGTCTCCACAAGTTTTTTTTTTTTTATTATCTAAACTGATTATACTTATTTCCACCTCTTTTTGGGGAATCTTAATTCCTGCAAACTTTACTTCCCTCACAGCATTGTAATGTGTATTTAAATTGTGACTCTTTCACAGAGGAGAGAGTTCCCTGACGTGTGCAGGGAGTTGAAAGAAATTTTCATCGTTTTGCTGTGTATTTCAGCCCAAGTACCTGTTTAAATTAGTGACTACAGCCACCATTGGTGGTACCTATTGGAACTCTCAACACTAAGAGAAATTTGACATGTGTTTTCCAACTGCCATTGTATTTGTAATAACATATTGACACTTAATGGTTTTAGTACCAGAAATATGTGGTCTTGCAATTCTCAAACTCATCATTAGCACCTGACTTTTTTTTTTTTGATGCAAAATTGGTTAAAACTAATTAAAGTGTCATGTCTAAGAAGTTTCAGAACAGTAAAGCATCCATCTTTTAAAAATCCTAAGGAGGCAAACCTCCAGACATAAAAATGTTTTGCTTAGGAGAGCAAGGATGAAATAACATAAGTAACGTTTATCATTACCTGCAATCGCAGGAAACGTTATTATTTCCTAGGACCAAAAGCAATGTTCTATGAGAAATGGGATATCAGCCTGGTGACATCCAATCTGACCTTGGGCAAATCATTTAAGCCAGTTTCTTCATCTCTAAAAGAGAGACTTAGATCTTTGTCACACGTTTCAAAATGCCATGAACATTAATGAAGTAATATCTATAAGACATAAAATTTATGGGGATATTTATTTTTATGACTCTTCCCAAGTTCCCTGCTTTAGAATTCATCCCATTGCTGGACAGCTTTCATTTCAACACAGTTTTTATCTTAAGCCAGAATCTTCTTTCTGTTGCTTCTTGGTCTGGTTTTGTCTCTGCCTGACCTTGTGTTTTGCTGTCTACTGTTTGGTAGCATATTAGGTGTTTGAAATAAGCTGCTTGACTCCTCTCTAAGACTTTACTTTCAAATCTACGTTAAGTAATGTTTTTAGAAATGCCTTTAATTCCAGGAAATACTAATAATCTAGTCAAACTATAGTTTTCTTGCCAATTCATAATCACTAAAATGGTTCAGTAAAACTTGAGCAACATGCAGTGTTTTTTGACAAATTAATACTTACACAGATCTTGATCACTGTTCTCTGGTTGTTTATATTCAGTGGAAGGTAATAATGAGCCCAATAGAAATTAAAAATATTCTGAGAGCTGAGCATTGGTGCTTGGAAGCTGAATTAGCTCACGGAGAAGACCTCGTCCTGGTGGAAAGATGACTGTGTGGTGTGAAGGCAATCGGAATTTGGAGGCATGTCTGTTCCATATTGGTGTTGGATGAAGCTGCAGATAGAGGGCTGGGGATGTAGGTCAGTTGATATAGTACCTGACTAGCATGCAAAAATCTCTGGGTTAGATCCCTAGTCTCACATAAGTCAGACATAGTGGTGAATGCGTGTGTCTTCAGAGCTTGGAAAGCAGAGGCAGGAGAATCTAAAGTTTGAAGCTTTTTTTTGGCTATGTAGTGAGGTCCAGGCTGTCTTGGGCCATTCAATAGCTACTTGCTCCAGAAAGAGTCCTGGAAGGGTGGGGAAGAAAATGTCAGTATGTTTCTTTTTGACTGCTGCTTTTCGAAGTAAAATACTCAAGATGTTAATTTGGTTTTTAGAGGTGATGGGTGTTTCTGTCCTAGACTGTTGCTTTGTGTTTTATCAAGGGAAGAAGCAGAATTTAGTTTACAGCCTCAATATGTTGCAAAAAATTATTAATAGTTTATATTGATTTATATGATTATTAATGTAGTAGTTATTATTTAACTCCCTATTATAGAAAAAAGACTCAGACACCTGTTAGATTTTTGATAACTTTAAACCACTGGGGCTGGGCAGATCTTAACCCCCTAAGCTACTTGTTATCTCACAGCCAAATGCTCCATCTAAAATCTCTATACATACTAGCACATGCTTTGTTTGGGCTGCTTGTTATCTTCAGGATGATCGTAGTCTTAAAGCAGAAAATGATAGGGTAAGTTATATTGGCTAACAATCATCAATGATCTTTGAATCATTGATGAAATGATCTTTGTATCATTGATGAAACAATCTTTGACTCATTGATTTCAATCATCAATGAAATCACGTTGCTAAATTTTGGTTTTAATGCAATCTGAAGAGACTTTCAAAGCTTTGACTAAATCATTATTTACTGCAGACACCATTTCAGAACTGGCATGAAAATAAACATTAAATCATTTTTTAAAATAAATGAAAATATACCCACTGTTTTGTGAAATGAAACTCTTCTTAATAAACTGACTGTTGTGCCAGGAATGTACAAGTGAACTATTTTCTACTGTGACATACCCACTAGAGGAGGGTCAGATAGGTAAGGTCATTAAGGTAAGGACCTTAATTAAGGATCAGATAGGTAAGGTCATTAAGGTAAGGACCTCTGAAGATTTTGAAAGGATATAAAAGAAATAAAGAAAAACCTGGCTCTGTGGCTTTCAGGTGCCAAATTTGTCCAAAGAAGGGATCATTGAGAGTGAGTACCATCTTAGGAGCAGCTCCTTCAAGAGCAATGCCACACATAACACAGAAGGAAAGAATGAAAAATAAAAGAATGTCTTCAAATTCAGCACTTAGTTGGGATTTTCACTGAAATGCCAAAACCCCCACATGAAAATCACTACATATTCAAAGATGTAATGCACACCTTTCCAGCAAGCACAATAAGATGTAAGCATTTAAGCAGCTCCGTTCATTCCCAGGTCTAATCAGACCTTCCAGAAGAATGCTGATCCACGTAGCTGGCTCAGGTAGTCGATTTTGCTTTCTCATTCCTGTTATTGCTTAAATAGAAGCTAAGGAGGACCCAAAGGAGGGTGTTTGAATCTCACTCCGAAAGGGAAATAAAATGGTCGTTGGAGGTGAATGGATGAAGGGAACTGGGTAGGAGAGGAGATGTGGAAGGAGTAGAGGTGAAAGTTAGGAGCAGGAATAGCAGAGGAGAGAGGGCCAGGCAATAGAATGTAAACTGAATGTTTTTTTTTTGTGTGTGGGGGCATCTCTGGAATTTACCAGAGACCTGGGATAGGGGAGACCCCAGGAAGACCTGACCTCCAGGTCACCGTAGCTGAGATTCATAGCAGTGAGGGATATGGAGCCTGAAGTGGCCACCTCCTGTAGCAAAGCAGGACTTCCAGTAGAGGGATAAGGACACCAACCCACCCACAAAACCTTCAACCCCAAATTTATCTTGCCAACAAGATATTCAGGGAAAAAGATGGAGCAAAGATTGAGGGAATGGCCACCCATATATTGGCCCTACTTGAGACCCCCCCCCCCCCGCCCCATGGGAGAGAACCAATCCAAGACACTATTACTGTTACTCAGCTAGCCTATAGAAAGGAGCCTTGCATAACTCCTCTGGAAGGCTTCACCTCACAACAAATGGAAGCAGATGCAGAGACCCATAGCCAAACATTAGACAGAGCTCAGGGAGTCACATAGAAGAATTGGGGGATTAATGGAGAGAGCCGGGGTCAAGGACTCCACAAGAAGACCTACAGAGTCAACTAACCTGGGCCCATGGGGCTCACACAGACTAAAACACCAACCAAAGAACATGCATGGACATAGCCCCCTGCACATGGGTAACAGATACACAGCTTGGTCTTCATGTGGCTCCACCAACAGCTGGAGCAGGGGCTGTCTCTGACTGTGAGACCTACCTTTGGACCCCATTTTCCTAATTGGGCTGCCTTGTCTGGCCTTGGTCGGAGAGGATGCATCTAGTCCCACATCGACTTAATGCCAGGGTAGGTTGGCACTTACAGGGGACCTCCCCCTTCTCTGAAGAGAAAGAGAGAGAAGAATGGAGGGAGGGGTGTGGGGGACTGGGGGGAGAGGAAAGGGGTGCAATCTGAATGTAAAGTGAATAAGTAGAAAAAAATTAAAACCTGGTCTAAAGCATGTGTGCTACAGTTTGCACATAAACTTCTCTGGGAAAATTGGTGCAGTTGCGTTTTGAAGATCTTCTAGGGAGACTTAAGAAACATGCACAAATATATCATACTGGAATAGCACAGACACCTATGTCAGTAATCTCAACATAGGAAGCACCTTGTTTTCTCTGACTTGAATTGCTCCTTATAAACACAATTCCTTCCTACCTTCTCAACCTGCCTTTGTGTCCGCAAGAGTTTTTTTCTTTGTCTTTTCAAACAATAATTTATTTTAGATAAGTTCTTTTTTCTTTTAATTTTTATTAATTACACTCCATTCACTTTGTATCCCCCAGTGGCCCCCTTCCTCCTTCCCTCCTAATCCCCCTCCCCTTCCCACTTCTCCACACATGCCCTTCCCCAAGTCCACTGATAAGGGAGGTCTTTCTCTCCTTTGTTCTGATCCTAGTCTATCAGGTCTCATCAGGAGTAGCTGCACTGTCTGAGGCTTTTTTTTTAATGTATGGTTAGCATAATGCATGTAACAAACCACAAATTTCAAACCACAACTGCCACAAGTTTCAGTTTTGACAGTTTGAAAATAGTAATTGTAAAGATCCTTTGCTTTTGTTCTGCAATTCTACACATTTTCTTTTCTTTTTTTTTGTACACAATTATTATTTTTGCATTTTTGCCATTTACATGAGAGGAATAGAATATAGCTCTTGCTTTTCATCTATGTATCACTCATTTTTCTTAACACTGTATTCTTGTCATTTAACCCTGTTAATAGATATAACAGTAGTCTCATCACTTTTACTTCCATTGTATTTTATTCTACAAACGTATTAAAGTACATTGATCAAGCCTAGTGTTGATGGGCATTGTTGTTCTAATCAGGGGTAGAAATTTTTTTGACCATGTTGTTGTTATTATTGAGCAGATTCGGGAAGCCAAAGATACAACAGTTAACAGAAGAATATTGAACTCTTTACTGAAGTGATTTTTAAAATTAATTAATTAATTTACTTTACATCCTGATCATAGCCCCTCCCTCCCTCCTTCTTTCCCCGTCCAATCACCTGTTCCTCAGAAATGGGGAGGCTCTGCACCAACATACCCAGCTCATCAAGTCAGATCAGGGCTGAGCTCATCCTCTTGCCCTGTGTTCTGGAGAGGCAGCCCAGCCAGGAAGAAGCGATCAAAAAGCAGGCAACATAGTCCATGTCGGAGACAGACCCTGCTCCCCTTACTAGGAAACTCACATGCAATCTGAGCTGCCCACTGGCTACATCTTGTGTAGAGGACCTACATCTAGTCTATGCACTGTCTTTGTTTGGGTGCTTCAGAGAGAACAAGATAGGAGAGAGAGCACAGAGTGAAATGAGGGTGCTGATTAGACCTGGGGAGAATAGGGGGTAGGAAGATGACAGAAGGCCCGCAGAGAGAAGAGGAACCGTGGGTGGGAGCATCTCTCTGACAAACTGGAGACTAAGACAGGGTAGGCTTCTGATAGGATATGGGGGTGACTCTAGCTGAGATTTCTACTCACAGGAGTCATGGAGACACCCTCCAGATTAGAAAGGACTCCTAGTGGGGGGGAGGGGAATGCCAACCCACCCACAAAAACTTCAAAATGAAATTTACCCTGCCTACAAGATGTGCAGGAATAAAGATAGAGCAGGGAATGTCCAACCAATGACTAGCCCAACCTGAGACCCACCCAATGGGAAAGAGCCACCTCCTGACACTATTACTGATACTCTGCTATGCTTGCAGACAGGAGCCTAGCATAGCTACAGCATAGCAGCTGATAGAAACAGATACTGAGATTCACAGCCAAACTGTGGGCGTAGGGAGTCTCCTAGAAAAGTGGGGGGAGGACCTGGAGCTGACAGGAGCTCTACAAGAAGACCAACAGAGACAACTAACCAGGGCCCAGAGGGGACTGCAGAGACTGAAGTGATTTTTTTTTTTTTAACAGTAGTGTCAGTACTGTAGAGTATGAGTAGTCCCAGCAGCTTCCTATTTATTCAGTCTTTGGTATGCAGACATACGCTCCCCCCCAACCCCCGTCAAGTTTGATATATTAACTGATTGTGTTTTATTTTATATTCCTTGACCATTTATCAAGTTGAGCATTTTTTTTTACTTACTAGTTTTTTTGTATTTTGTCTTTAAGAATTATTTGTTCTAGTCTTTGCATTTTGTATTGAAGTTTTGTGTTTTTTTCCTTTTGTTTTAAGTTTTTTTTTTTTTTCACACTGAATAATCTTTGCTTTCTCAGAACTTGCTTTCTTCTGTGAGATTCCATGAATAGAGGTCATAATATTGATATTTTAAAACTTGGTCATCTTTTTTTTTTTTTTAATTTGTAGTTCTTGCTGTGTTGTAAATCCTTCTGTGCTCCAATGGTCATGGGAGCACTCTTCTATTATTTGTGTAAAGGATTTTTGTAAGTTTATATTGCTTCACATTGCCACCTTAGTCCCTCTGAAATTAAATTTCCACAGTGTTGAGAGTCCAGTTTCTTCTTTCCTATATGCAGAACCATTTCATGAAAAGACATCTTGTCACACTGACTGCAACTGCCCTTCTCACATACCTAGATTACATATATGTGACTTTTTTTGTGGGACTCTTTATTTGCTATGATTGCTATATTTTATTTTGTCCCAGTAATGTATTTTATTGTTGCTAAAAATTAAAAAAAATTGTTATGTGTTATGGCGTTTCTTACTTTATTTTCTTCATTATTATATCTATCCTGTTTTTGGCCATGTGAATATAAGTTGTGGATATTATGACCTTTTAAACTCTATGACATTTCAAAATTTATAGTTTTCATAGCTGTAGTATTTTATGTTCATATAATCTTTATTTAGTATATTGTCAACATTCAAACTACAGTGATTACTCTGATTATATCTAGCAATATTCTTTCCTTATCTGCTGATTCAAATTAGATCTTCACACTGCATTTAGCTGTCATGTTTGAAATATTTCCTTAACTGTTCACAGTAATGACAGTGAGGATGTGTTCTGTGCAATGTCTTATAATGTGGCTCCAGTTGTGTCTTTAATAAGAATGTTATATAATTTATGTTGCTTTCCTCTTGGTGTTTGGCACCAAATGTCAACTTCTCTCATTACTGAGTTTTCCAGTTGTGATGACCTGATTAAGAGTTTCAGCTGTTGGTCATATTTTTCTATTTCAGAGATTTTATATATTTTCTTCACAACCAGTAAGTAGGCACAGGAGAGAAACGTTCTAGTTTTAGAATGTTCTAGTTTTTATCAAACTTTTAGTCAGTAGTGTATGAATCCATTGACTCCTACCAGAATATCATTTTAGTGCACTTATTTCTAATCAATTATATTTCAATATTATGTGTTTGATACTATCATTTAAAATAGGTAACTGTTTATTCATTATCAGACCTTGGTCATACAAAACAATTCCTTTCATTGTTTACATCTCTTATAAGAAGCACTAAGAGCAACAGTCAATAAATGGGACCTCATGAAACTGAAAAGCTTCTGTAAAGCAAAGGACACCGTCATCAAAACAAAGCGACCACCTACAGATTGGGAAAGAATCTTCACCAACCCTTTATCTGACAGAGGACTCATATCCAGTATATATAAAGAACTAAAGAAGCTGAAAAGCAGCAAACCAAGTAATCCACTTAAAAAATGGGGAACAGAGCTAAACAGAGAATTCTCTGTAGAGGAATACCGAATGGCAGAGAAGCACTTAAAGAAATGTTCAACCTCACTAGCCATTAGGGAAATGCAAATCAAAACAACCCTGAGATTTCACCTTACACCCATCAGAATGGCCAAGATCAAAAACTCAAGTGACAACACATGCTGGAGAGGTTGTGGAGAAAGGGGAACCCTTCTCCACTGCTGGTGGGAATGTAAACTTGTACAACCACTCTGGAAATCAATCTGGCGCTTTCTCAGACAACTAGGAATAGCGCTTTCTCAAGATCCAGCCATACCACTACTGGGCATATATCCAAAAGAGGCTCAAGTACACAAAAAGGACATTTGCTCAACCATGTTTGTAGCAGCTTTATTTGTAATAGCCAGAAGCTGGAAACAACCCAGATGCCCCTCAACTGAAGAATGGATGCAGAAATTGTGGTACATCTACACAATGGAATATTACTCAGCAATGAAAAATAAGGAAATCATGAAATTCGCAGGTAAATGGTGGGATCTGGAAAGGATCATCCTGAGTGAGTTGTCCCAGAAGCAAAAAGACACACATGGTATATACTCACTCATATAGACATACAACATAGGACAAACCCACTAAAACCTGTGCATCTAAAGAACCTAAGCAAGAGAGAGGACCCTAACTAAAATGTCCAATCCCCATCCGGAAAGGCAAAGAGGATGGACATTAGAAGAAGAAGAAAACAGGAAACAACCTAGGAACCTACCACAGAGGGCCTCTGAAAGCCTCTGCCCTACAGACTATCAAAGCAGATGCTGAGCCTGATGGGCAACTGTTGGGCAGAGTGAATGGAATTTTAGGTAAGAACTGGGAAATAGTAAGAGCTGGAGAGGACAGGGTCTCCACAAGGAGAGCAACAGAACAAGAAAATTTGAACACAGGGAACTTCCCAGAGACTCATACTCCAACCAAGGACTATTCATGGAGATAACCCAGAACCCCTGCACAGATGTAGCCCAGGGCAGTTCAGAGTCCAATTGGGTTACATAGTAATGTGAAGAGGGACTGCCTCTGACATAATCTGATTGGCCTGCTCTTTGATCACCTCCCCCTGGGGGGGAGCAGCCTTACCAGGCCATAGTAGAGGACAATGCAGCCACTTTTGATGTGAACTGACAGACTAAGATCAGAAAGGAGAGGAGAACCTCCCCTATTAGTGGACTTGGGGAGTGGCATGCAAGCAGAGGGAGGAGGGAGGGTGGGTTTGGGAGGGGAGGAGGGAGGGGCTTATGGGGGGATGCAGAATGAATAAAGTGTAATTGATGAAAAATTTTAAAAAAAAGGGAAAAAATAATTTAAGAACCTTAAATGACTTTCAAAAGTGGAGGAAAACATGGAGTTAGTCAATTGGCATGGAGCACGTCTCGCCCCTGGGGGCAATGGTCTACTCAGAGCTCGGACACCACCACTGCTACTTCTAGAACTGACGCAGGATGTTCCAACGAGGGGGTTAAGGCTTCTCATAATATTTCCTATAAGCCCACACCTGTTTGTCTATATCCCCCATTTTTATTCATTATTAGCCAGATAGAGCCAAGTAATTGTGGTAATGATACTTGCTTTTTTGCCCAATGCTGGAATGCTAGTGAATTTAGGTATGCCCTGGTTACTCGCATGCCTCGCTGGGTGCCTGTGCCCGTTGATGCCCCTCACGCTATGACTCTCTTCAGACAGAAAAGGGATCTTGGAACTACAGCCACCATTGTTACTACCATCTCATTGGCGGCTGTTGGAGCTACCACCAGGGCATTAGCCATGAGTCATACTGGGCAGACTGCTCAGACCCTGAACAATCATTTAGCCAATGTAGCTCATGCCTTAGTTGTACATAAAGGAATTAATGCTCCACTAAAAGGAAGCTTGATGGTGTTCAATCAGAGGATTGACCTCGTGCAGGAGCAAATTGATACCCTCTGGCAAATCGCTCAACTTGGCTGTCAATGAAAATATGCTGGACTTTGAGTCACTAGCATATAACATGAGAATTTTTCCTATGCTGCAAATCTGTCTAAACAATTGTCAAGCTATATTTTAGGTAATTGGACTGGAGAATTCGATACTACGATGGAGCAGCTGAGAGTGGCCATTGTCACAGTAAATTCTACCAGAGTGGACGCAGGACTAGCCACAGGATTATCATCATGGATTGCTGCAGCCATGAAACATCTGAAGGAATGGGCGGGCATGGGAGTGTTAGCAGGCCTTCTGGTGTTGGTCTCCTTGGTTTGCCTGTGGTATATATGCAAGATTAGAGTCTCACAACAGTGTGATGCAGCCTTGATCATTCAGGCCTTTACAGCCATTGAAGCAGGACATTCTCCCCAAGCATGGTTGGATACCATAAAAAGCTAAAATGATACGCTCAGGATGCGAGGCTAAGCACTGCACTCAGGGTCAGCCGCTTTGGACCCAGAGAAGAGCATGTCTGGTTGCATGCGGGTTGATGCCCCAGGTCCCGCCTCTGAGAAAAAGGTATCGGACGGGTCTGATGCTCTTTGGGTGGATGACACCTAAATGAACATCTGTACAAAGTCCCAATTTATTTCTAATATCAGATATCAGACCTCTACTCTTGCCTGATGCATCTAAAACAAAAAGGGGGAACTGTAGGGAGCTGCGCAATGCTATGCCTTAAAGATGGAACTGGTTTCTGCCTTCCACCTTCCAGATGGTGAGTGCTCTCTGTCACGAACAATTCCACATTTGGCTAAGGCTGAGGATCTGGCTTGCTTCCATGTATGTGGACCTATCTGCATTGCCCATGTGGCATGCCTGGGTTGGCTACCCAGAGGCTATTTAAGCTGTGGGCTGGCTTTCCCCAGGGTCAGATGATTGTTCAAGGTTCCTGAATAAACTGCATTGAAAAAAAAAAAAAAAAAGAAGCTCTACCCCTTTCTGTAGATGTGGGGATTGTTAGTTTTATGTAATGAGGTCTTCTGTGGGTTTTCCTACCTTTGAAGGTCCCTACCTTCATCTCCTGTCACTATCTCATCAGGAGGCCATAGTTTATGAAGGTCAAGTTCCTTCACTTTGATGGGCTTTTGAACAAAGTCTGGCTTCAGTGAGCTGCTACTTTTATCTGAATTTTTGTGTACAATTCATTTCTGTCTTCTGAATATTTATCATTTTAGTCATCCACTTGATGTATCTTAAAAGAAACTTTAATAATGTATTTATCATCTTAACTGTTTTGGAAGCAGAATTGTTGAAATTTTTATCCTCTGTGCTTGTGAAAGTAGAGTCTTCTTTGGTCTCTTTAATTTCATATTGTGATCCATGAACCACTTTGCCCTTTATTAATCCATACAAGGCTGAACATGGGCATATTCCCATATACTGGTGGAATGGTTTTTAAGATGTTAGTCTATTCTTCTAAAGCATAAAACCCTTTTAATACTTAATGAGGTTATTTTATGTAACTAGCCCAAAACACTTAAGTGGTTTATTGGAGCATATGATTTTTTTTTGCAAATTTTTGGCTGAGCTGATAAAACAGTAAGTAAAGTGTTTTTTTTTCTTGGCAGATTAAATTTTATGCTCCAAAATTTTAAAGGCTTTGTTATTTTTTAAACATTTTTGAGATATCTATCATTATAAATAATCTGTATTATAATATTCACATGGAGTGACTTACTAGTAGTGATATAAATTATAAATAAATCAACCTACAAAAGACACATTTTTATTTACCCCCTTCTCATAATTAGTGCATGGAAAGAGAGTGGCCATCATATTTTTTTACCAAAATAAAGGAATGAATATTTAGCAGAAAAGATTTTAATGAATAAATATTGCACGGATAAGTAAGTAAGTAATGATTGAATGAAAACTAATAAGTACTGTTCAGTTGTTCAGTCCCAGTTAAGCTAATGCACAGTGTAGTTTTCAGTTGTCCATCAGTGAATGAATCAGGTTTCCTTATCTGTCTTTACTTATTTCCACAGACCTAACAACCAGGGGAGGATGTTGCAAGATTGTTCTCTGAAATATTGTAAGTGTTTGCTTTACTCCAGTTCCTAAATTGAATTTCCAGCATCAATCTTGCCATAGACTTCAATACCACAGCATTGTTTGGAAAGGTACAATTGATGTAAATATAAAAGCTGGCTATTTCTCAAGTCAGACTGTTCTTTTCCACCAAGAGTTAAATAGCTCTTAATATTTGCTTTCACCAAATGTGTTGAATTGTCAAAGACTGCTTCCTAAAGCCTGATGTTCTTGTTTGGAAAACAAACTGTAGCTCACTCTAGTCTGAGATGGATGCTATAGTCTAGTTAGAGTATGAAACAGAACTTTAAGTCTCTTAAAAATTTCAGAGGAAGGTGAATATCAACTTTCCCTGGATGGTAGAGTTTGCTGTGCAGGTTAGAGCAATCAGAGAGGAGTCATCCCAAGAATCTGACCTCAGGTGAGTAATGATAATAGATACAAAGAACTAGATTCTGAGCACATAAGGAAGCTTAAGGATGATTAGAGATAGCCTTTGAATGCGAATGGAGAAAATCATGACTGGAGACTCACAAAAAATCTTTAGATTAGGGTGATCTAAGCCACTTCCTTGAAGGGTTATTTATTCCAGGTTAAATTCTGCTGTCTGTAAACCAGACCACACAAGTTGTTGTTGCTGCTGTTATTATTAATGTGTGCATCTGTATGCATGTAAGTGTGAATATGCATGTGTGTGTCTGCATGCATGTATGTGTGTGCATGTGTGTGTCTGCATGCATGTATGTGTGTGCATGTGTGTGTCTGCATGCATGTATGTGTGTGCATGTGTGTGTCTGCATGCATGTACGTATGTACATATGTGTATGTGAATGTGTATGCATGTGTGTATGTACGTGTATACACATCCCTGGAGCATGTATGGACACCAGAGGATCACTATGGAGTCAGATTCTCTTTCCACCACTACATAGATTCTGGAGGTGGAACTGGATCACCATGTTTGCACTGCAAACATCTTTATCCACTGAGACACCTGGCAAGCCCAGTTTTTATTCATTGTGCTTTGTAGGTTTGTACATCTTAAATTACAGTGAATGCTTATTAATGAATTCATTCAAGTATGATTGCGTGGTGGCATTTGTTGCAGTGGCTTTTCCTTCTGGCCCTAATCTCCAGGAATAATGACTCATGAGGCTCAAAATATAGTTAGAAATACCAGGGCCATACAGCTAGGCTCATTTCCTGACTAGCTAATAACTTAAGATCACCCATTTATACTAATCTACATTCTAGCACATGGGGGGTTACCTGTGCTTCAGGTACCATGTATCTGTCCTCACATCTTCCTGGATGGTACTCCCCCATGCCTGGTTCTAACCCATAATCTTTCTGCCTGCCAGATGTTCCACCCTTCTATTTCCTGCCATCAGCCCTTTATTGACTCGTGATGATTCCATACAGACATGATAGATTCCTTCTTCAAGTATTTTCTTAAGAATTTCTCCGATGTACCGTACTACAACTGAACTCAGGAACCTGTAAGACCAGGTGCTTCACCTTAAAAAAAAAGTTTTGAAGATTAGCACAATCTTGACTATGAAATATTGATTTCTTCATTTCAGCTGTAAGCAAAAACACGCCGACTACCTTCTTCCCACCATAGTGAGTGGCTAAGTGGAAAGGTATCTCTTTTCAGGTTACTTAACTAGTTAGCCCTTCAACTCTGAAGTACATATTGACTTGGATCCAGTTGAAGACTGCATTCTTCCAAAGTCAGTCACTTTTCTCATATCTGTGCCAACAGCTGAGCATTTAGAGAGTAATTACATAAATTTAAAATAGCTATTTATATGAAGATAGTTTTTGTTCAATAACCAAGTTTGTGAGCTGTTCGGTACAGGAAAACCTGCCAGATGTTCCCTGTCTCCCTGTCATCACCCGGTTGTTGAGCGTGCTGGCGGTATATGCTTTGCCTACTGCCTTAGACACAGTGCTGCTGAGAGCTTCACTTTTGTAATGATTTGGGTTTCCACCACCTCCCACTGATCTGGGAAATAAGCAATTTTGGGTGACTTAATCAAATTTAGAGAAGAGCTTTGAGCAGGAGAATGTTTAAATTGCCTGAAAATGTCACCCCTACAGATAAAACCCGGACACAATTTAAATTTAAGTGACAATTTAACAAGGTTTTCAGTTTCTCTAGAGGTTGTTGAAGTGTCCTCATGGACTGACGAATGATGGTAATAAGTGTCCAGAGCACATCTATTTTGCTGACCTTATTTGCTTCCTAAGGTACAAACAGGTATTTGATATAATGGAAAAACATCTTAACCATTTGTGGTGTCTAGTACAGTTTAGCTTGGTTGTTCGCACTATACCTATAACCTCAAATTCACTGTGTTTCCTGAGAAAGATAACAGCCCCCCAAATGGGAGGACAGATCACACCCATACACACACACACACACACACACACACACACACACACACACACACACGGCAGAACTGCCAATCCAAGAAGCTTGAAAGTAAATCTCAACACAGTGGAGAGATTCTAAGGCATAAAAACCACACCATAGAGCATATATGAAATATGGAGAGGCAGCTGACCAAGGAGTAACAATAATTCTCTAAATGACTTATGTAGATTTGGGGCAGAAAGCTGAACTAATAGATGATTTAACACTGTAACTTGCAGGGCTTAGTTTTGATGAGGGTGTGGGAAAATGATACTTATACCAAGAGGTACAGCCAAGTAAAGTTCAGGACTTGAGTTCTCAGTGTTTCTGCAGTTTTCTGTCACCATTACGGGAATTATCACCCCCTCTTTACAGATCAAGAAAGTGAAGATCATAGATATTGGATAATTGGTTCGGCTTAGTGATACACAATGAATAAGCTAGGGCTAAAGAGTCAGGATTTTAAAGCTCATGCTTTATTAATTGCTAAACTATAGAATCTTAGGTACTTAAGAGAATCTCCTCAGGGACAAGAGCCCAGTACTAGTGGGGCTAACACAACACCGCTGGGAATAATGTGCTTTGGTGGCACATTGGGAAGGATGGAAATGAGTCTGCGATCAGGGCATCTTTTTATATACATGTGGACACTGAGCAGGCATCAGACATCAAATCTATTCATGGGCAAAGAGCTATCAGTAGCCTCCCCCCATGTTTTTCGAGACAGGGTTTCTCTGTCTAGTCCTGTCTATCTTGGAACTCACTGTGTAGACCAGGCTGGCCTCAAACAGAGATCAGCCTTCCTCTGATGCTGCGTGCTGGGATTAAAAGTGCAACCACCATTCTGCTCAGGAGCTGGCTTTTACCACTGTGCTCATTAAAAAAAAATGTGTTGTAATGGGCAAGCTCTGAAGTGTCATATTCTGGTTATCCCAGAGCACAGGTAGAACTGGGTGATTCAGTGACGAAAAGATGTCAGTGGAAAACTGTATGATTTTGTGAGCTGACCTCCTTAAGCCTATCAAATCTTCTTAGAGTTTTCTGGTCCATCTCCTCTCACCCACGAATGTACTTCTAATTCAGTCTGAATTTCTTTTGTTTGGAGAACAGGGGTTCATTGTAAGCTCCTTTCCTGAGTCCTATTAGGAAAGGTTTCAGAGCTCAAACTGAAGTTCGAACAGGTTTCTATTAAAGCAATCATGTTAGGAAATTGATCTTTGGAGTATTTCTTTGGCTTTTCAGCAGGGAGTATAGTCATTCGAGGCAGAAAGAGCTGTTTGCTGTTGCTGTGGCTTTATGTCTGTGATGCTACAGCCATATGTATTGTAACTGGCAATCCAAAATGCAGGAGGCTCAATAACTGAATGAATGAATGTGTCAATTCTTAGTTGTAGGGGTCAGAATAATCAAGCATAGTGAGAAAGTGTTCAGATGAGTATGCAAACACTTCAAGGTAGAGCACACTAGTGAGGCAGAGGCAAGAAGGACAGGTGGGGAAGCCATAAGCTGGTATTGTGGGAATTGTTGATAGAATGCACAGCTAGGCGGAAGTTAGCTACTGCGAATCTACTGCTCAGATTATGAAGCAGGAAATGAGCAGAAATGTACCCTTGATAACACAGTTCAGCCCTCACGGCTCATCTCTCAGAATGTTATTGTCCTAAAAGCAAAGCATCTGATTAATATTTTATGATTTCAGCTCTCAAAGGGCAGAGAGTCCAACTAAGGAAGGCTGTGAAGGCCCTGGAAGTGCAGCACTAACAGGCAGGTATGGAGAAGACAGGGACTCTGGGAAGACGGGACTTAGCTGCTTTCGTAAAGTACTATGGCCATTATGTTATCTACGCATTTATTAAAAAGTGGAGTGTGAATAAACTGAAAAGAGAAGAAAAAAATACTCTCCAAGTTGCTTGACTTAAATTACTGCTAATATCTGTGGAATTTCTTAATGTCTACAAACAAATGAATATACACGTAGTAAGAGAAATTTTCACACATTTGGGAAATATGACTTGGAAACTTATTTTAAAAATTAATGTCATTTTGAGACATTTTCCTTTGGAATTATTTTGGATATTTTGTCCAGGAAGGGACATACAAGTCAAAAGAACCGAATTTCTTATGGTTGGATGCTTAATTTGTTTCTACTTTTGCTATACACATTCACTCTTGTGTGGATACATAAACAAACACATAACATGAAAAGCATATACCACAGTTGTACTTTGATTTGCATTTTCTTGTGAATACTAAGGAAGTTTCTTGATCATTAAAAAATTAAAGATGACTAAAATTTTAGAATATTTAGTTATGAGTGAATTTCTCTTCAAGAATTTTGGCCACTATTTCCTATTTGGTTTTTATTTATCCCCCCACCCCCCTGATGATTTGCACTAGAGTAACAAGAGAGAAGCAGCAAGAGTTATTCTTGCCTTGGAGTTGGTCTATGCGTTTTACCATTTGGAAAACAACTAAAATGACTTCTGAAGAGAATCCAAAATTATCTCACTCAAAATTTATAGGGAAACTGTTTGTTTGTTTGTTTTGATTATTTGAGACAGCTCTTACCATGTAGCTTTGGCTGGTCTAGAGCTTGCAAGGAGGTTTGTCTCTGCCTTCCGAGTGCTGGCATTAAAGGCATGCACCACCACAACTGGACAACGGCAACACTTCTTAGAAATAGTTTTCCTTTATTTCAAATGTACAGGGAAGCTCTGACAGTGATGTAAGACTGGACTATTTGAGTGATGTGTGGGGAGCGGATAAAGCCCTGACTAACGTGGCTTATTGGCATGAGCATGGCGTGTCAGGGACTCCATAGCCTCAGACTCAGGGGATGGTAAAGTCTTCTGGTCAGGCTCAGAGGAACGACACAGCCTTCCTCTAGTCTAGTGGTTTTCAACCTTCCTATTGCTACAATCCTTTAACTCAGTTCCTCATGTTGTGGTGACCCCAACCATGAAATTACTTTGTTGTTACTTTATAACTGTCGTTTTTCTACTGTTATTAACAATAATGTAAACCTCTGACATGAAGGATATCTTCTATGTGACTCCTGTGTAAGGGCTGCTCTACCCCCTAGGGGCTTGCTACCCACAGGATGAGAACTGCTGGTGCAGTCTGAGACTGGTGGCTCTAGATCCTGTAAAATAAATAAATAAATAAACAAACAAACAAATAAATAAATAAATAGAAGAAAAAGCAGCCTGAGCAAGCCCTGGGGAGTAAGTCAGTACTTCCCTATGGCCTCTGCTTCAGTGCCTGCCTTCAGGCTCCTCCCTGTTTGAGTTCCTGTCCTGATGTCCTGCAGTGATGAGCAGTGATGTGGAAGCTTAAGTCAAAGAACCCTGCCCCTAACCCCTGCCACAAGATGCCTTTGGTCATGGTGTTTCCTCACAGCAACAGAAACCTCAAGACGCACCCTGTTAAAGAAAATGGACTTTTTCCTCTCCCACAACCTATCTGCTGTAAATGGTTCCTTTACTACAGGTGAGATTTAATGTCCATTTCCCTTACTTCACACTGAGACTTTTGTTTGGCTTGTGCTCGTGTAGGTCTTGTTCATGTTATTATAGTATCTGTGAGTTCATATGAACAGCTGCCTTGCTGTGCCTGGAAAATGCTGTTTTCTTGAACTCATCCACTACTTCTGGCTTTTATAATCTTTTACCCCATTGTCCACACAGATTCCCAAGTTTTGAGGGGAGAGGCGTGATATAGACATCCCATTTATGGCTGAGAATTCCAAAATTTCTTATTCCCTGCCACGATTGTCATGGACTTGCCTTCTGAACTGAAAGCCCCTAATAAACTTTTTCTTCCTGTAAATTACCTTGGTCTTGGAACCTAATCACAGCAATAAAGACATAACTGAGACACTGAGTCTGGATTCTTTACTGTACCATAATGATTTCCAGTTGTTTTTCTTTAAATGTCATTGTTTCATTTGGAGACTGCATTTTTTCTTTTGGTATTTGAGGGATATTTTATATTTTTACAATTTATTCATTTTATATCCCAATTGTAGCCCCTCCTTCATCTCCTCTTTCCACCCTTCTTCCCTCATCCCCCCATCCCTTTGCCCTACTCCACTGAAAGCAGGAGTTCTCCTCTCCTGCATTCTGACCCTAGCTTATCGAGTCTCCTCAGGACTGCCTGGATCCTCTTCCTCTGTAGCCTGGCAAGACTGGATCACCAGGGGGAAGTGATCAAAGAGCAGGTAATTGAGTTCATGACAATTGAGTTCAGCCCCTGCTCCTCTTACTTGCGGACCCATATGGAGACTAAATTGCCTATGGGCTACATCTGAGCAAGAGGCCTAGGTCCTTGGTTGGTGTATTAGTCTCTGCAGGGCCTGCTGGGCTCAGATATTTTACTTTTGTTGGTCTTCTTGTGAAGCTCCTGTCCCCTCCGGGTCCTTCTAGCCCACTCTTTCATAAGACGCCCTGTGCTCTGCCCAAAGTTTAGCTGTGATTCTCAGCATCTCCTTTGATCCCCTGTTGGGTGGAGCCTTTCAGAGGACCTCTATAGTAAGATCCAGTCCTAGTCCCTCTCTTAACTGCTTCTGGTGTGGAGACTGTATTTTTATATAAAGTATCTATACATGTATTTCTTAATTATGAAGTTCAGGTCATTCATGTTTATTTATCAGTTTACAAGATAATGTGTACCATTAATGTGTTAATGGCCCCAAGACCATAAAATTCTGAATGGAGAAAACAGTCTATGCTTACATTCCTGGATGTGTGTATTAGATTAAACTCTATTTTGATGAATTTTCAATGGAGTAAGTGTTTCAGCCAGCCTTGTATATTGCCCTGTCTATAAGCTTAATAGTTTATATAATGATGAATGATTGGTAGTCACATACCAATTTTCGTGGCTTCAAAGACCTCTGCTTTGCTGTAAGTGGCAATTACATTTTCTTAATCAATTTGGAGCGTATTCTGGGTTCATTGCACATTTACTGACTATAGGCTATCACAATACAGATGTAGACTGCATAATCATGGGACCATTCAACCAATAAACTCAAACAGATAGCTCATTTCCATTTGTAAGTCCAAATAATGCTTCTTAGAGGGATTGTCATGTACATTCAAATCTGTAAATTAAAAGATAATAGTCATATATAATGTATGGACAACAGTAGCAGAGGGCAAGGACATACTGTATGCATCTCTGTACCTCAAGGCATATCTCACAATTGATAGCACAACATAAGTGATCAATAGCATCCTAGAGTATGCATAGGAATGATTTAGAGCAATAACTGGTCTTACTCTGTGACTATCTAAAACTGTGTCTTGTGATCTGTCACGAAAAACAAACTTACATTTCCAATGGATTGAATTCAAGCATGCATTTAAGTGTCTGCTGTGAGGGAAACTTAATTGCAATATGAATGCTATTTTAGTGTTGATATTAAACTTTAATTGTTGATAATATTATAAAATTATAATGTAAAGCTATGAAAAGTCTTTCTGAGGACAAGTCAGATATGTAGGCCTGAAAAGTTTACAAATGTTGATAGTGTCATAATTTCTTGGGGCCACCAATCAGGTAACATCTTGTGAAGGCTGCAGATATTCTTTAGCTCCAGGCTTGGGTGGATGGACAGTTCTCCTTGTGAGGATTTGGGAAGAAGGGAGAAGATGGGAATCAGGGGAAAGGTAGAGTGCAAGAGTAATTGATTTTTAGTGTATTAGCTGGTCACATTCTGCTCTTTCATTCTGTCTCCTGAAGAAGTTAGGTAGGCAAAGTGTGGGAGACTGAGAGTCATACACACTAAGGACCTAGCGACCAAAAAGACCTTCCCTTGGACTCCGTTTGCCATCCTTTGACTGTATAAAACCCCTCTTACAACTAGAAAACATCTAATTATGATTGGGAAACAAAAGACAGTAACAAAAAAGATTGTCTCAAGGTGATCTATGAGATGCCACAGATTACTTAAGGGCTTATGCACATGTACTCCAGTTTTATAGATATGGCAGAGAGGATCGTGGGCATTATACATGGACAGTTAACATAATGTTATATAATCTATAGCTATCAATCACCTATGCCAATTGAAGTAAAACCCACCCCTTCCAGAGCTCCTTACCTTCCCCATTATAATTAGCAGCTCCTGGATGGGGAAATGAATTGACTCCTGGGTTTAAGCTCTTGTTTGCTTGAGTCTGATCCTGCTCTGTGGACTGTTCTTTCTGCTTTTACTTTGCTTAAATCCATACTTTTGCTACTGCATTTCTATGTCTTGCTCAAGTCTGAGACCATAGATCCTGGAAACAACATGACTGGAGAGCCCTGCGATCTCACTGTGGCAATACACTTTGCTGGCATTCCTGTTTCCTCCTCTTTCCTTGTCACCCTCTCTGTTGCACAATCTCCTGAACATGGACGCTGGACACCACATGACTTTGATAACCTGTTGGTTCTATTTGAGGAGAAGAGAGGCCAGGCTATTCTCAGCTTCCAGAGCAAGGACAGCTCATTCACAGCACAGAGGCTGAGATCTGGCTGAGAGAGTTTTGCATCCTGCTACAGTACATTTTTTTTATTCTCCTCTCATATATTATATCCTGGTTGAAATTTCCCTCTCTCCCCTCCTCTCAGTCTCCCCTCCCCCAATTCTCCTTTCCCCAGTCAACTTCTATTTCACCTCCCCTCAGAAAAGAGCAGGAGTTTTCGGGACATCAACCAAATATGGCATAACACACTACAATAAGACCAGGCACATACTCTCACATCAAGGCTGGACAAGGGATCCCAGTAGGAGAAAAAGGGTCCCAAAGGCAGGTAAAAGCATAAGAGACAGCCCCGAATTCCAGTGTTAGGAATCCCACAAGAACAGTGAGCTACAAACCATAACATATATGTTGAGGATCTAGGTCAGACCCTTAGAGTCTCCCTGATCTCTCTGAGCTCACTTGAGTCCTGATCAGTTGATTTTGTGGATCATGTTCTTGGTGTCTTTGATACCTCTGGCTCCTCCAGTCTTTTCTCCCCTCCTCCTCAGGACTTCTGGAGCTCTGTCTAATATTTGGCAGTGGGACTCCGCATCTGCTCCCGGCAGTTACTGGGTGAAGTCATTCTGGTCCCTCTGATGATGGCTATGCTAAGCTCCAGTCCCAGCACATCCTGCAAGCATGACAAAATGTAGATCTGAGGTTCTGTGGCTGGGTTGGTGTCCCACTTCCTCCACTTGAGGCCTTGCCTGGTTACAGGGGACAGACAGGTCAGGCGCTGTGTCCTCTATTACTAGGAGTCTTTGCTAGTGTCACCCATCACCCTTGTTCATCCTTGTAGATTCCATGGTTTCCATTGCACCGGCATATTTTTTAATTCTAAAATGTTGCCAGAGTACATAGGCACATAGTAATCAAAGCTATTTAATCGCTGATAACAAACATGAGTGCCCATGTTCTGGAGATATTTATGGGTCGTTCTTTCAGCCTGTCAAGCTGCATGTCCAATGCTGGAACATAGGGATGTGGATGCAGAGTTGAGATAACTTTAGGAGAAAGCAGAGGACAGATATGCGTACAATAGTGACTCTATGATGCTCTGGATGCAGCGTGTGCTTTCACACCTCAGAGGAGGGCCAGAGTAATCCAAAGCAGGAAGAAAGCTGCTAGGAAAAGCTTCCTAGCAGAAGTACTGACTTTTGATCTTCATTAAAGTTTCTGGAAGTCAAAGAGATAAAACACTGGCTGTATTAAGGGGCCAATATGAGGATAGAAAGGCAGAAGGTATGAAAGGGAGTAGCAAGATCAGTGAACACTAAGTAAGTCACAGTCAGCAAATGGGAGGAGGTGACCATCATCTCCCTTCCCACACCCTCTCAGAGAGAAACAGTACTTTCTACTCACAGCCCTTATAATCACCCTTATAATAGCCCTTATAATCACAGCTCCTTATAATCACCAGGAAATATGGTTACATATACATACCCCTCCATGAGATGGTCTCCTAAAACTCCTACCTGCACTCTTCAGATGTTAAAAGCAAGGTCCTTGAGACCGGATAGATTTAGATTTAAAATACAGCTTAAAACCCCATAAGTCTGTGACTTTAAGCAGATAGACACTTCTTTAATTCTCAGAATCCTTATCCGTAAATTTTAATAGGTTCTTTGTGTTCTATCAACTGAATTTTGTATCCCCAGACTTATGTGTTAAAGTCTAGCCCCCACTCTTGTCATATTAAGTAAGAGTCAGAGTATCTGGGAAGTGATTTGGCCCTGAGAGTGGAGCCTTTCCAAATGCACAGGTCGCTCTGGAAGAAGCTGAGGGAGATTATCATTCTTTCCCGCAGGCATACAAGGACACAAGTAGAAGTCCCTGTGTGTGAGTCACAACTGTATCCATCCAGACAGCAAATCTGTGGGCACCTTGATCTGTAATTGCTCAGCTTTCGGAACTTTGCAGCAGAAATATCTGTCATTTAAGAGCCATGAAGCTTATGGTGTTTTGATGCAACATCCTGAGTTGACTAGTAGAATGGTTGTACCAGCTCAACTTTGTAATATGATCATGGCTATTCTTGGGCTGGCAGGACTCACGCTGTGCAGACTGTTACACATGTGGAAGACAAGACTTCAAAAACTCCCCACCACCCCAAAGCTCAGCTCATTCAGAAAGAGCTAAACTATTTGACATAGTAGGTACACAGATTTGAGTGTAGACTGTTTATAAGGTTTCCATAAAAGTAACCTTTTTTTGTTAAAATATTTTTTGAGGAAAAAAAACCAGGCTGAATAATATGAAACAACTTTTTTGATTGAAGGATTTTGCAAACCTCTTCATAGCGTAATATATTGAATCTCACGAATAATGACATTTTTACTGAATTTTCCAAATTTAGTGGGTCAGGAAATCCTTGTCTCTTCTGGGAACCTCTATTACTACCCTCTTGAATGGCAGTGGTTCAGAGAACATGCCTTGGAAACTGATTCAGTGTATTTGCAAGCCTTTCTTTGGTGTCAGGACATGAACTCAATTCTAAATGTCACCTTTGAATTCTAAGAGTCATTTTTTTTTTTTTTTTTTTTTTTTTACTGAAATGCACTGGACAAATCATGTTTGTCCCAAGATAATGATCTTTGCTTGTGGTTTGTGAGAATAATACTTTCCCTATTACTCTATTGTGACTCTGTTAACAGTTCTGATTTTTCCTCCTCTGGAAAAGAAAGCAATAGTTCAAGATGGGCTAATAGAGTCATAATAGATTAATAAGAAAATAAGAGATATGACTGAATAATTTTGCTTATTTCCAGGGTCCAGAAAATATTGTGGAGGAGTTGGCAGCATATTGGAAGGTCAGATGGTTGGGGACAAGTGCTATGGAACTCTTTCTTCTGGACATAATATGACTGCTCTAGACATCACTACACAGAAGTTGTAGTTACCTGCATCAGTTCTAAACACACAAAAGGAACACAAAAGTAAGAATGGGGTGAGTCAGAAAGAAGCAGGTGTGTGAAGGAATGAGAGAGGGCAATGAGGGTTGCATTGGTCACAACAGATTATATAGGCATAGAAAGCTTCTAAAGGTAAAAACAGGAAAAGAGGATTCTGTATTAAAAGTAACACACCTAAATATTATATCATATTTGTTAGTGAACACGAGACTTGTTTTTTATCCTCAAATTTTCATCTCAGCTCTCAAATTGTACCTCATTTGAACATTCTAAGATTCTCTATTATTATTTGGTTGTCAAATATGTATTCACCATTGAATTAAAAATATAGCAATTAAAAGATCTTGAATATTTAATATTTCTTTATTGTGGTATATTTGGAATGGTAAAGTCCTAAAGAGAAGGTCAGATATTAATATTAATGGTGGATAAAATATGTTTTTCTATTTGTGGATTATGATGTGTTTCTCATTTGTTTCTGCAAAAGATTTGAGAAGTTTGCAAATGAAAGATTCACTTAAATAAAAAAGAGAATAGCCAAACATACAGCTAGACAGAAATAAATGTGGCAAGATACAGATTAGTATTATTATAGCAATCAAAAAATTAAATTGAATATAAGTCTCCCTGCACTTCTGGGAAAACAAAATGGGGGAGAGTGAGATGGAGCATTGTGGAATATGACATTAATGTTTTAATAGTCCAAGCTATTTCTTTGATTCAATGTGATAAGAATTTGTTGTCTTCTGGTGAAATAACTGGGTCTAAGGATAGAATTAACAATGCTTAGAAGAACTAAAAGTACCTCATTTTTGAGGGCTGGAACAAAAACCCCACCCAGCTGAAAATGCTTTGCAAAGATATTACCCAGTTAGATTGATATCTTTTTCGAGTGAGCAGCCCTATGGAGATTGTGAACAAATGAGCCAGAAAAACATCATAGACTGTATTAAAATCATGTAGATTGATCATTGCTCACTGTTAGAAGGACATATTTAGCTATTTAAGATGCAAATGTCAGAGTCTTGTCTTTAGGATATCTTTTTGCTTGCCACTCTCTTTAAATCTGTCTGTCTATCTGTATGTCTTTCTATCATCATATATCTATCTGTCATCTATTATTTATCTATTACCCACCTATAATTTATCATTGCATCAATTATCACTATGAATATTTTCATATAGTGCTTCCAATTTAGGACAAGCATTTCTGGGGTTGCCAATGTATTTCTCAGCCAGAACTCACTGCTCTGTTACTTTTGGACCTTCAATGCCCTGTTTCCTGAGAGTCTTAGGAATTTGCACCTGTACCCAGGGAACATTGTTATAACTTTCTGAGCCCTGCAAGGATGTTATTCCCTCAGTCATTCACTTACTAATATGTTGAGGCCTTTAGAGTCATCTTCTAATGAATGTTTCCTTGAGGACATGTATCTCACAGGTAGACCAACGACTGATGCCTCTTAAAAAATAATGTTCTCAGATGAATCATTTTCTTTTACGTAGACGAAGGCAGAGAGTTGAAAAGGAGTGCTTTAGTAGCTCTGACTCATCCTTTCTGTGGTCACAGAGGTCTGACTCTGTGGTCAGCTCTGGTCAGAGCAGTCACAGCACACTTGGTAAAATAAGAGCTCATATCTCGGTAGGCTGTTGTGATGCTAATTATTCATGTTTTAGGAATCAAGCTCCATCTGAAGTTGCTTTTCAGGAATTTGCCAACTTCATAGTCCCTCTGAAAGTGCTTCCTGTAATGCTGGATCTTCCATTTAATTTTATCTCCAATAATGTTTTAATGCCTCTTATTGATCTCTGCCTGGGTCAGTTGCCCAGTTGACCTGCCCCATAACCTTGCCTTGGGTAGGTCTCAGTGGTCATTGAGGTTTTATTTACATGTACTTCTGTGACCTTGTAAGTGTTATGAAAGCCACAGAAATCAATCGAACAAATCCTACAAAAAACCAATATTGAAGCTTTAATTCACAAATGAAACACTAAAACATTAAAAGTTTCATTTCCTGAGGAAACTATGGAAGGAATGTGACCTTTTCTTGGTTCCATGTCTGGTTTTCACTGGATTCACTTTTAACCAGGACAAAAAACAAAAATATATTCAGTATAAAAGCCAAATAATGTTTACTCAATACATACCAGCTAATGTAGTATGGTCTATTGCACTCATAATAGGGCAAGAAAAGCATGTTTAAAGTCCTTCAAACTGTTTCAGAGAACATGCCATTTTGATGAATAGAATCCATTACATGCTTCAAAAAAATTGTCAGAAGCCGGTGAGTGTCAAGAAGAAGAAGAAGAACTGAAAGGATATTGTCAGAGTGTGTGTGGAGGGTGTGTTTGTATGTCCCACAGAATGCATACAATGTCAGAGGATGACTTTGTGGTGTATTGGGCTATAGGCATTGAACTCAGGTCACCAGGATTGTGTGGTAAGCATCATTAGTTGCTGAGAAATTTTGTTGGCTCTGGAAAGAAATTTTAATTGAAAAAGTCTTATTGTTTAATGAAATTGAACATTAAGACTACATCTCATGCTCGACTTCCTGGTTAACCTCAGGTGATTCTTCTTGCCCAAAAAAATATATATAATATTTCTCTGCTGTGAGTTTCTTGGCATTTACATCCAGTAACAGGTCAGGAGCCCCCTGTAGCTATACAATCAGTAACAAGAACAGCCCATGGAGGTAATGACCCCAGGTCTAGAGATCTTCAGAACTGGGGAACATCTTTTGGATAGGTGATTAGGATCAGATATGTGTCACTTGGCCACAAATCCTCATCTGTGAGATGTCTCCAATAGGCTGAGATCACCTATCTCCTATATCATCTCTAAGTCAGCCTCCTGGCAAGACTGTTCTTTAGGAGTCAGCCCATCATTTGTTCAGCTCACCCATCCTCTTAAAGGTCATTTTCTGTCCCTATTTTGCCTCTCTGGTTAGTTGGTTTCCACTGTGTAGTTAAATAGACTCAGTCCACGTGAAGTAAGATTGAGTTTGTAATGAAACATCATAAAAATATGGCTCATGATTCTTCACTACCTTTGAACTCCATTTACCATAGGTGGAAAAGATATGGATACAGTTTGGGAGGTTTGGAGAAATGAAGACACTGAGCTGGGCCTCTTCACCTCTAAAGGGAGACTGGCGACCCAATATTTCCCAAGACTCTTTTAAAAGCTTGGGAGATGGTATGTTTATTGTTGTTCCTCAATATGATGAGTCAAGTTGATTAGGAATCGGATAGACCATCTACTAGATATTTTTGTTTGTCTCTTACCCAAACTTTGCACCTTATTCTCCTTTCCAACGTATTATGGCACTTTGTGCTAAAGATTAAGATGATCATGTAGACTTTTCTTAAACAATCTACAGGTGGTGGTGGTGGGAGGGACTGGAGAGATAGCCTAAGGCAGTGGTTCTCAATCTTTCTTTATTTTTACATTATTTTATTTTAATTTTTATTATTAGTTACATTTTATCAACTCAGTATCCCAGCTGTATCCCGCTCCCTCAGTCCCTCCCAATCCCATCCTCTCTCCCTCATCTCCTTCCGGCCCCTTTCCAAGTCCACTGATTGGGGAGGATCTCCTCCCCATTCATCTGACCCTGTTTTATCAGGTATCTTCAGGACTGGCTGCAAAGTCCTCTTCTTTGGCATAGCAGGACTGCTCCTCCCTTGGGGGTTGGGGAGGTCAAAGAGCCTGCCATTGAGTCCTGTCAAAAAAAGCCCCTGTTCCCCTTACTATGGGAAACCAATTGGTTACTGAGCTACCACGGGCTACATCCAATCAGAGGTTCTAGGTTATATCCATACCTTGTCCTTGGTGGAGTATCAGTCTCAAAAAAGACCCCTGTGCCCAGAATATTTGGTCCTTTTGGAGCTCCCATTCTTTCCACATCATAACAACTCCCCCTTTTTTCATATGATTCCCTGCACTCTGTTGAAGGTTTGGTTATGAGTCTTAGTATCTGCTTTGATACACTGCTAGGTAAAATCTTTCAGAGGCCCTCTGCGGCAGGCTCCTGTCCTGTTACTTGTTTTCTCCTATGTCCAATGTACCTCCTATTTGTCTTTCTAAGTGAGGATTGATCATCTTACCCCCCGGTCCTCTTTCTTGTTTATCTTCTTTAGGTGTACAAATTTTATTATGTTTATCATATCTTATAGGTCTATGTAAGTGAGTATATACCATGTGTGTCTTTCCCCTTCTGGGATACCTCACTCAGAATGATCATTTCTAGATCCCACCATTTGCCTGCAAATTTCATGATTTCCTCATTTCTGATTGCTGAGTAGTATTCCATTGTGTAAAAATACCACAATTTCTGTATCCATTCCTCCATTGATGGACATCTGGGTTGTTTCCTGGTTCAACCTTTCTTTAATTCATTTCCTCATTTTGTGGTGATCTTAAACCATAAAATTATTTCCAATGCTACTTTATAGCTGTAATGAATCATAATGTAAATATCTGATATGGAGGATATCTGTCTGCTCTGTGAACCCTGTGAAAGGGTCATTCGACCCCCAGAAGGGTCATGGTCCACAGGTTGAGAAACTGTGGCTTAAGGTATAAGAGTGATTGCTGCACCAGAGTGACAATGAATTCAGATCCCTGCACACATGTAGCAGGCCAGGTATGGCCCTTTGCTAGATGGTAGTAGCTCCAAAACTGAGGTGAGTAGAGGAAAGATGGTCTTTGGGCCTTGCTGGCTGTCAGTCCAGGTTCAGGGAGAGATACTGTCTCAAAGGAATAAGGTGAGATGGTACAGGGGTATACTCTACACTTTCCTCTGGCCTCATGTACCCCTTCCACCACACACAGAGGGAGGGAGAGAGAGAGAGAGAGAGAGAGAGAGAGAGAGAGAGAGAGAGAGAGAGAGAGAGAGAAGAGGGGGAGGAGAAGGAGAGGAAGAGAGAGAGGGAGGGGGAAGGGAAAAAGGAAGGGAAGAGGGAGAAGAATAAGGAGGAGAGAGGGAGAGAAAGAGGAATACTGACTTCAGATGAACATATTATACAGACTTACTGAGTATACTTTATAGATCAGAGTCCAATGTATTAGTATCTCTAAGAAATAAAACATTGAGAGTGTATGTGTGTTAGGAAGAAATAATTATCTTGAAGTATAAATGTCTCTGACAATTTTTAAAATATACATACACACATCCGATTATGAAAAAGTAAGTTAAGAAGTAACTTAACATGTGCATGTGAACATCACTGTTTCACACTGCCAAAATAAGATCACTGAGCGATTCTAACCGAGTGAATTTTATTTCTCTCAGTTCTGCACTAAAGGGGTGGCAGTGGGCACTGCTGTCTTATCTCACGGCAGAGGACCAGAGAGATCACAAGAGACTGGTCTTGAGACCAGAAGCCTCTTTCTACCCCAAATTATTGGTTCATGATGGTGTGACCCTAGTGATCTAAACATCTCTCGTTAAATCCCATTGAACCTCACATTTGCCTTACAGTTTTTTTCAGAGGGTACATTCTGTGGACAAATATTAAAAGCCAAACCAAGGATGAGTAAATGAATGAACAAATGAATGAATAGATGGACAAAAGAATGAATGGATGTACAAATGAATGAATAAAAGGATTTCTAAGGTGGAAACACCACAGTGTTCACTTATCACAGTTACTAAAGTAGTCACTAAAGCTGACGTCTCTGAGATTCTGACCCCTTCGTTGGGCAGAAGTAGAAACCCAGCTTCTGGGCTGGCGTTTGTGGTTCTTGAAGACAAGCCTTCAACACAGAATGAGTTCATCTAACTCAGCTACAGCTTAGAACCTTTGCTCCTAGCTTCTACTCTGAAGTTCTTTCTGTTCTTTTACACACCCTACATTAAATTAACCTTCAACCAGACAATGACCCTGTGAAATGCATTCCAGAACGCGACTGCTATAGTTTCTATGATTGCAGCGGGTTTTCTGGGGGTGTTATGAGGAATTAATAAGAACAAGTCCAGGTATGTACTGAACTGGAAGGTGACTGCAATGTTCAGTTACCCTCCTGCATACAGTGAGTTGTTTAAAAGAATCATTTTACTGAGTTCTGAGGCAACACAGAACAAGGAGTATATTTGAATGCAATAGTGCTTTTAGGGAAGTAGGTCCAGCCAATTTCTGATTCCCTGAGGCTAAATTCTGTAAGGCATTGAAACTCCATTGTCAGGTACCTGTCACTGATGAATGCACGGAACATCTGTAGCAAGTTCCTGGCATTATAAGCACTGCATACTGATGCCGTAGGAAGAGCTAGGATGTTGTGCTCAGGATTAAAATAAAGAAGCACATGTTCTGGGACTCACCCACCTACCTGCACTATTATTATGCTTTTCCCCAGACTAGAAGATGGGTGTTGGCATTGATAAATGCAGCTTGCACATGCTCAGTTGTATTTTATGACTCCAGCGCATTTGGACTGTTTAACAACAGACTTGTTAATAATAAGTGCCAACAGTTGGGCATGTGCTGTATTTCAGATACTTCAAATACATCATGACAACACTTAAAGTCACTCTGAAGACCAGCCTTTTTCACAGTAACTATTAATACCTCCACATCCAAAATCTGATAGGAACAGGCCCATAACCCAGAAAGGATATCGAACCTATCAAATAATATGGGGATGATGAATAATAGTGTGAAGAGCCAACTTCTATTGAATTTGACTCATAATGAGTAAGGTTTTTTTTTAATGCATATAAACTCACTGGGTAACCACCAGCCTAGGAAGTGGGTGCTAGTATTTTTTGATAGGTCAGGAATCAAGCTCTGAGCAGCTCACATTGTTAATCAGCATATTGTTCTTATGTGATGCTTGGCCAATGAGCTGTCTGAAAACATTTATTCAACACTGGCACCTACCTAGTTCTTGTAATACTGTTTTGTGATCAGCAAACCAGGGGATTGCTGCAGTACATCAGGCTTTGAAGGCTGCATTAATATGCTCTGCGATCACATAATGTCCTGTATTTGAGCGCCTTAGCATAGTCAACTGTCTCTCTTTCTGTCCAAATTTTGTGAAGCACAGATATACAAAGTGACCTACAGAGAGTTTAAAATACATGTATTGCCATGGTAAAGAACATGAATTATTTTTATTTATTTATTTTTTTAAATTTATTTTTATTTTTTATTATTGTTCATTATTATTAGTTACATTTTATTAACTCTGTATCCCAGGTGTATCCTGCTCCCTTATTCCCTCCCAATCCCACCCTTCCTCCCTCAGCTTCTACCTGCCCCTTTCCAAGTCCACAGATTGGGGAGGACCGCCTCCCCTTTCATCTGGCCCTGTTTTATCAGGTATCTTCAGGGCTGGCTGCAAAGTCCTCCTCTGTGGCCTAGCAGGACTGCTCCTCCCTTGGGGGGTGGGGTGGTCAAAAAGCCTGCCATTGAGTTCCTGTCAGAGATAGTCCCTGTTCTCCTTCCTATGGGAAACCAATTGGTTATTGAGCTACCATGAACTTCGTCTGAGTAAAGGTTCTAGGTTATATCCATACATGGTCCTTGGTTGGAGAAACAGTTTCAGAAAAAAACCCTGTGCCCAGATATATTTGGTCCTTGTGGGGTTCCTATCCTTTCCCTGTCATACTAACTCCCTTTCTGCCAAGGGTTTGGTTATGAGTCTTAGTATCTGTTTTGAAATGCTGCTTGGTAGGGTCTTTCAGATGCCTTCTGCGGTAGACTCCTGTTATATGTCCAATGCACATCTCATTTGTCTTTCTAAGTGAGGATTGATCATCTTACCTCATGTCTGCTTTCTTGTTTATCTTCTTTAGGTGTATAGATTTCATTATGTTTATCATATCTGTGGTCTATATAAGCGAGTATATACCGTATTTGTCTTTCTCCCTCTGGGATACTTCACTTAGAATGATCTTTTCTAGATACCACCATTTGCCTGCAAATTTCATGATTTCCTCATTTTTGATCGCTGAGTAGTATTCCATTGTGTGAAAATACCACAATTTCTGCATCCATTCCTCTGTTGATGGACATCTGGGTTATTTCCAGGTTCTGGCTATTACAAATAAAGCTGCTACAAACATGGTTGAGCAAATGTCCTTGTTGTGTACTTAAGCAAATTTTGGGTATATACCTAGCAGTGGTATAGCTGGGTCTTGAGGAAGCATTATTCCCAATTGTCTGAATAAGTGTCAGATTGACTTCCAAAGTGGTTGTACCAGTTTACATTCCCATCAGGAATGGAGGAGGGTTCCCCTTTCTTCACAACCTCTTCAGCATGTGTTGTCACTTGAGTTTTTCATCTTGGCCATTCTGATGGGTGTAAGGTGAAATCTCAGGGTCGTTTTGATTTGCATTTCCCTCATGGCTAATGAGGTTGAGCATTTCTTTAGGTGTTTCTGCCATTCGATATTTCTCTATCGAGAATTCTCTGTTTAGCTCTGTTCCCCATTTTTTTAATTGGATTACTTGGTTTGCTGCTTTTCAGCTTCTTTAGTTCTTTATATATACTGCATATTAGCTCTCTGTCAGATAAAGGGTTGGTGAAGATTCTTTCCCAATCTGTAGGCATTCGTTTTGTCTTGATGATGGTGTCCTTTGCTTTACAGAAGCTTTTCAGCTTCATGAGGTCCCATTTATTGATTGTTGCTCTTAGAGCCTGTGCTGTTGGTGTTCTGTTCAGGAAATTGTCTCCTGTGCCAATGAGTTCTAGGCTGTTCCCTATTTTTTTTTCTAACCGATTTAGAGTATCTGGTTTTTTGTTGAGGTCTTTGATCCACTTGGACTTTATTTTTGTGCAAGGTTATAAATATGGATCTATTTTCATTTTTCTGCATGTAGACATCCAGTTGGACCAGCACAATCTGTTGAAGATGCTGTCTTTTTTTCCATTGAATGGTTTTGGCTGCTTTGTCAAAAATCAAGTATTCATAGGTGTGTGGGTTTATTTCTGGGTATTCTATTCGGTTCCATTGATCCCTCTTTCTGTTTTTATACCAATACCATGCAGTTTTTATTACTATTGCTCTGTAGTACAGCTTGAGATCGGGGATGAAGATACCTCCAGATGATCTGTTGTTGTATAGGATCGTTTTGCAGATTCTGGGTTTTTTGTTTCTCCATATGAAGCTGAGAATCTTTTTTTTCAAGGTCTGTAAAGAATTGAGTTGTTATTTTGATAGGAATTGCGTTGAATCTGTAGATTGCTTTTGGCAGGATAGCCATTCTTACAATGTTAATCCTACCAATCCATGAGCACGGGAGATCTTTCCATCTTCTGATATCTTCTTCAATTTCTTTCTTCAGAGACTTGAAGTTTTTCTCAAACAGGTCTTTCACCCCAAGGTACTTAATGATTAGTGGCTATTGTGAAGGGTGTTGTTTCTTTTATTTCTTTCTCGGTCCTTTTGTCTTTGGTATACAGGAGGGCTTCTGATTTTTTTGAGTTGATTTTGTATCCTGCCACTTTGCTGAAGGTGTTTATCAGCTAGAGGAGTTCTCTGGTTGAATTTTTGGGCTCGCTCATATATAGTATCATATCATCTGCGAATAGTGACACTTTGACCTCTTCCTTTCTGATTTGTATCTCCTTGATCTCCTTTAGTTGTCTTATTGCTCTGGCTAGGACTTCAAGTATTATGTTGAAGAGGTATGGAGAGAGTGGGCAGCCTTCTCTTGTCCCTGATTTCAGTGGGATTGATTTAAGTTTCTCTCCATTGAGTTTGATGTTGGCTATAGACTTGCTGTATATTTCCTTTACTATGTTTAGGTATGTGCCTTGTATCCCTGATCTCTCCAAGACTTTAAACATGAATGGGTGTTGGACTTTGTCAAATGCTTTTTCAGCATCTAAGGAGATGATCATGTGGGGTTTCTCCTTCAGTTTGTTTATGTGGTAGATTCCATTGATTGATTTCTGTATGTTGAACCACCCTTGCTTGCCTAGGATGAAGCCTACTTGGTCATGGTAGATGATATCTTTGATGTGAAGAACAGGATTTAAAAACTGTGGTTGTCCAGATTTTATCAGTTCAGTAGCAAGACTTCTATTTCTGGGGACAAAAAACTGACCCTCTGATACTGGACAAAAAAAATGATAATAAGTTTCCAGAAAATCAGAAGAAGTAAGATATTTTATAACTTTGGACATAGCAATAACATGTGTGTGTTTGTGTGTGTGTGGGTATGTGTGTTCATGTGTGCTTGCACACCCACTTGCAAACACACACACACACATTGCTTAAAGTTTATTTAACAAGAGATAGAAAAGGATAAATTACAGGATTATGCCTTGACTTGAAAACAAGCATAGTCTCATAAGAATATTATGTAACGATAATGATTTAGAACTAAAGAGTTTAATTCTGGACTTGACTGTTTTTCTAGTCAATACTTGCAGCAAAATTTTTATTTGTATCTTTTCTTTTTCTTCAACCATGAAAATAACAATACTTGCTTTATCTTGTGGGTTTACTAGATGAGATCATTTTAACAAGTACATTTTAGATACAAAAAGCACTGTACTCGTCTTATCTTTTACGATGAATGCTTGTTTCATAAGTTCAAAAAGGCAGAAGGAACTGTGAAAAGAAACCCCTATGTCTACTACACAGGTTAAGAGATATCAGAGCACTGGTAGCTCGGGTGCTTCCTGCCCACCCACTGTGTCTTTTCCTTGTACAAGTACTCCTTTTGACTCCAGAATTATTGTGAATTTATTTAACTTTATAAAGCATTTGAAAATGAGTTTATAACACAAATACTTCTCCACACAACACACACACACACACACACACACACACACACACACACACACAGTGTTTGAAACAGTATAGAACCATCTGTCCCTTGTTTCTTTCCATTCAGATAATTTTTGTAAATTTCGTCCACATTAGCAATAAGTACTCACCAGCTAATTCATTTCCAGTTATATACTAGTCCATTATATAAATAAACTGCATAGGTATTTATCTTCATCTCCTTAGAGAATTATTTGCTTTTTAAATTTAGAAATATACATGATTCTATAGTCCTTTAAAACTACTTTGTGCATAGAACAGTATCTTATTTATAGTAGAAGCAACTTTAACATCCTCCTTCCCTAACATTGCTGGGCATGTTGGTGGTCTGTGTCATCAGACTTACGCTGTAGCTGTGAGACCCTTCACCCTTCTTAAGGTTTTCCTGTCCTCTCAGACCATCACCCCCTCTTACCAGGTATTTGCTGCCCTCTGCTTCACACTTCCTTATTTTTCAATAGTTTGGATAGCAATTATTGCAAGTCTTTCCAGCATATTGCTGCCATTATATTGGTGATTTTGTTATTCACATAAATAATTTTTCTACACTGTGAGCTTGAGTTACTCCCTCTCCTTCATCACATGTTAGACATTCACTTCCATTGTGAAGGCAGTGTAGACTTTCATTCATCTTCATATATGCCAGAGTCAAACATCCAGCCCTTTGTGCCTTGTCCTATTTTCTCAGCTTGGCCATTTTACTGTCACCACTCTGTTCAAGCTCCAGGTCTGCAGCTCGTGGTCATTGAGACTTTTCACTCTTTTAAATCCCAGCTCCGTCTTTCTGATTCTTCTCTTACACTTCAAATCCACCTTCACTCTCTTGCCTTTCTTTTATGTGCCTTTCTTTACTGTGATCATTTGCTTGGCAGAACTTTGACTTTGATGAAGTCTAGTTGTCCTTCCGTCTTCCCACAGTAAAAACCCACTGTCACAATGATTAGTCTCCCATCAAATTCATCACTATAAATACTAATGGGTCCTCAAAGCTGCCTGAGAGCTTGATTTTCTTGTCTTTTCCCAGTCTTACTTTCGTATATGACTATTTTGTGTTTTCTTCTCTCTTTTCATAATTAATTACCTCCATGTCTCCCATCTGACTACCTGCTCCCTAGTGTACTGAGGAAATAGAAAAAGAAAAAGTCCATGTCCATAAGCTCCCAACACAAGCACTATTTGCCACCATCTACCCCAAGAAGCCCTGTTTTCTCTCCTGGTTTGTAGAAGATGGATAACTGTGCTTATGTCAAACCCATACGTGTGTAATCACTGCCATTGCTTCTTTGCTAATTAAACTTTCATTGCTGTGTAAAAATGTGAAAGAAAAAAACTTAAAGGAGAAAGAATGTATTTTGGCTCACAGCTTCGTTTCAGGGCAATGATGACTCAGAATAGCTAGTAGAGCATATGGTAGGACAGGGTTGCTTACCTTATGGGAAGAAGGGAGGAGAGAGAGAGAGAGAGAGAGAGAAGGGCGAAGGAAAGTATACCCCCAAAGGCAAGCCAAGTGACTTACTTCCTGGAGGTGGGTCATAACTCCTAAAGTTTTCATATTCTCCCAAGATACTTCTACCAGCTGGAGAAGCATTCTTTTAACACACAAGCTTGTAAAGGATACTTCAAACTATTGGTCTCTCGTTTTTTTAAACAACAAAAAAGCAGATGTTTCTTACATTTTCTTCATCCTAGAATTAATATGCAAACCTGTACACATGCAAGTGAAAATCCTCCTGTCTCTCATATTGCTCATTTGTTTTACCTTATTTTATTTATTTAGTTGCTTTTTTATTTCTTGGCTTCCTCTGGCTCAGGCTTTCATCACATGTCACATACAAGTGCAAAAATTATAATTAGGGAATAAGAGGCCATGAATTTGAGGAGTCGGAGGAACGTGACTCTTCTTACTGGTTTTCCTGCTCTCATGCTTGCACCACGTAGGCTTATGTTTTAACATCAGCCAGCAGAACCTATTAAAAATTCAAATCAGGTCACCCCTGTCCAAAATTTTTCAGTGATTCTGAAGCTCACTCAGAGGAAAAGCACAGAACTAATGATTTTGCTTTTTATGAATTCTTAGAGCGTCACTCCTGACCATCACTCCCTTGCTCATGCTTCTCCTACTCTATAAAGATGTGTCACATGTTCAGAACTCAGGTGTTCTGTGCTTGCTTTTCTATTTGCATGGCCTCCTATTTCTCCACATATCCACAAGAGGCAATCTCTCTCCTCCTTTTTAAATGTTTCTTTATCTTTTTAGAGAGTTTTTCTCTCTCTCTGTCTCTGTCTCTGTCTCTGTCTCTCTCTCACACACACTCATACACACACCTCCCAACAACAAAGCAAAAATTTCAGTGATAGCTTTGATTCTTTCTCCTTTCCTTCTCTTTTTCTCTATCTCATTCAATATAGAACAACCGACCAGTAGTTTAAAACTAAGACATGAGACTTTTATTATTTTAAAACTTAGGCCTACAGCTGGCCAGATTCTCCACTATCTCATCTAAATTATCCTGACTATTCTAGCCCATGACCCAGCATGTGGCTAGTTCTTTACCTATGTGCACATGTTCATGTTTGTCTACCTCTATGTCCTGCTGGCAAAAATCCCAGACACCCTTTCTATCTATGGAAGCTCTGCCTTCCCTTTCCTGCCCAGCCATTGGCTGTCAGACTTTTATTTTAGCCAATAAGCAAATAAGAAGGATGAATGTTTACAAATCATGAGGGCAGGGATGGGCCATCAGAATAACAATAGCATGATCTGTCTAGTATTCAACTCTTTGTGGGTTTAACAATCAATAATTGAATATACAGAGACAACCTTCATGCAAAGTACAAAAGATTACCCCAATAGTTCATTCTATTTTTTTCTTTAACCTTCTGTGTGTGAGAGTGTACATATGTGTGCAGAGTTTAACAAGAAACCATGAAATTTGCAGGAAAATGGATGGAACTAGAAAAGATCATCCTGAGTGATGTAGCCCAGAACCAGAAAGAGATGTACAGTATATACTACCTTATTAGTGCATATTAGCCATATTATACAGGATAACCATACTAAAACCTACAGACTTAAAGAAGCTAAATAGCAAGGAGGACCCTAGTGAGGCTGCTTAATTCTCATTTAGAGGGGAAACAGGATAGACACCGGAAGTGGTTGAAGAGAGAACACAGGATGTGAGCCTACCAGAGATGTTGTCTGAAGACTCCACCCAGCAGGGTATAGAAGCAGATGCTGAGACTCACAGCCAGACTTTGGGCAGAGCGCAGGGAGTCTTATGGAAGAGTTGGGGGGAGAGAAGTACCCAGAGGGGACAGGAGCTCCACAAGGAGACCAACAAGCCAACAAATCTAGGCCCAGGAGGGGCTGCAGAGATTGATGAACCAACCAAGAACCATGCATGGAGAGGACCTAGAACCCCTTCTCAGATGCAGCCCATAGGCAGCAGCCTCCATGTGGTTTCCCTATTAAGGGAAGCAGGGGTTATCTCTGACATGGACTCTATTGCCTGTTCTTTGATCACTTCCTCTTGGCTGAGTGGCCTTGCCAGATCACAGAGGAAGAGGATCCAGGAAGTCCTGAAGGAATTCAAAGGCTAGGGTCAGATGGTAGGGGAGGAGGGCTCCCCCTTTCTGTGGTCTAGGGGAGAGAAATAGGGGGAGAGAGATGGAGGGTGGGACTGGGAGATGAGAGAGGGGGCTACAATCAGGATGTAAAGTAAATAAATAAATAATAGTAAGAAACTTGCTCCTAGTTTTCACAGGCTTAATTATTAAATATGACTTAAAATATCTATTTATAGCAGCTCTTCATTACAATGTGGAAGTTCTCTTTTCTTAATTATGTGATTGTAATAAAGAAGTTAATGTTAAATAAGTTTTTCTGTAGTTATTAAGACTTATACATGAGGTCTTTTTTAAAAATTATACTTTGTTTACTTTGTATCCCCCCTCTAGTTCCCTTTCTCCTCCCCTCCCAATTCCTTCCTTCCTCCCCCTTCTCCACACACTCCCCTCCCCAAGTCCACTGGTAGGGGAGGGTTTCTTTTTCTTCCTTCTGATCTTAGTCTGTTAGGTCTCATCAGGAGTGGTTGCATTGTCTTCCTCTGTGGCCTGGTAAGGCTGCTCCCCCCTCAGGGGGAGGTGATCAAAGAGCAGGCCAATCAGTTCATGTCAGAATCAGTCTCTGTTCCCATTACTATGGAACCCACTTGGACACTGAACTACCATGGGCTACATCTGTGCAGGGGTTCTAGGTTATCTCCATGCATGGTACTTGGTTGGAGTATGAGTCTCAGGAAAGACTCCTGTGCTCAAATTTTTTGGTTCTGTTGTTCTCCTTGTGGACCTCCTGTCCTCTCCAGCTTTTACTATTATTTCTCACTTCTTTCATAAGATTCCCTGTATTTTGCCCAAAGTTTGGTCATAAATCTCAACTTCTGCTTAAATTTTTGTGTTTTTTCATAGACTGTATTTTGATCACATCCTTTCCCTTCCCCAAACACTTCCCAGTTTCTCCTCACCTTTAAATGTTAAATATTTCAAGTTGATTTATTCTCTAAAATTTCTTATGTTGAACTGCAATAAATCTGATTTGTTAAAGATGTGTTTTTAATGTTTATTTACTATGTGTATGTGAGTGAGGCATCATACTGTCTGTGTGGAGGTCACAGGACGACTAGTTCAATCTCTCTAATCAGATGTGTGTCAGGAATCAAACTCAGTTTGTCAGGCTAGGTGGGAAGCGCCCTAACTTGTTGAACCATCTCAAAGGTCTACAATAAATTATTTTCTTAAAAATATATTATTGTTGGATTTAGCATCTTTGTAGCTTACATATTTATGCTTAATTTTATAAAGGACATGTCTGTATGATCCATTTCACACTAATATTGCTTGCTATTTTTCATGTCAGTTACTAGTCACATGTTATAAGCTGAGAAGTGCTTAATTATTTTTTAAGCTTTAGAGAATTTTCAAAATTTGGGGGCAATCTTTTCTATTCAAAATTGACTAAAAATCCCTGCAAAGAATCATGGAACAAAAGCATTCATTTGTAAGTGGATTAATTATCATTCCACTTCTCTTAAAATATAAGGAAAACTAGATGTTCTTTTTTTTCTGTCAGTTTCATAAGTAACATATTTTTCCCTCAGAAAATTTCAAGTTTATTAGCCAAACAAGTAACATTTTCACTTGACAGTGCAAGTGGGATACACTAGGTTGACCTTGACTCCTAGAAATATAGTATAAGCAGAGTTTGGAAAAAGAATTAAAGGACACAGTTAGAAAACCTTTTGTTACTAACCATCCACTGGGTGACCCACAATGTGAAACTGATAATGCCACAACCACTGCATTGAGAAAGTTAGCAGGACTTTAGGAATAATTATAAATACAACTCTCAAGCTGTGAATTCACTGAATACACAAGAAGAAAGATTAAAAGCAAGCCAAATATACTGCCCTTTTGTCATCATCCATATAAGCTAATGTGAAAGTTAAGAAGAGTGCTATAGTGGATCTTGATAGTGACCTAGACTTAGATTTCTGCTAGACCAAGGTTCAGTCGCCTACTCCTGACGCTACTCTCAAATGGATGAGATGCTCTACAACCTTTATTCACACAAAGTTTTTCTAGATGGTGGCAGAAGCCAAAAACAAAAACTGACCAGAAGGGGGACTATTGTATACAGAGCCAATTTATTTTATGGTGTGACTTCATTGACTCCCAGAAGAATAGTCACTAAAATGAAGTATCACTTTGACCAACAATAGGCTAGAACTTTAGTTCCGAGTGTTGAAGAGAGGAAGGGCAAATCTATTATTGGAGACAAATATAACAAGCCATCTATGATCCATATAGACAGGTACCAAGAGAATTGGGTAATCTGTATATTGTGAAAAGAGGATTCTCTTTTATAAATGAAATTGTTGACACATTATATGTGTGAACCATGCCAGACTTATTTTATGATGGCCAGGGTATCTTAATGTGTTCCCAAACTTAGTGTTCTTTGTGTGGACATTTCTTGTAGTCTTATTCCTACAATATCAAAGATTGTTTTGAAAGCCTTATTAGCTACATTGTAGCAGTCTCTCTTTACTGGTCTCTATATCTTAAGAAAATTAGTAATTTACAAGAATAATGATTAAAAGATAAAGTGAGAAATTTGAAGAAAGTCATCACTTAAAGATGGATTTTTTATTTGATGATTTATAGAGTGTATGAATGAAGCAAATGTTGATAGGTTGAAATACTTGAAGTCTTATGTAGCAATCTGAAAAGCTGAGTGGACTGATTTTGAAGCCCTATGATCCCCAAATTCAAAGGACCCCAAACAAATGTGTTCTACCATAGTTTGACAACATTTGGAAGGCAGAGATAGTGAGAAATGTGGCTTCTACCTCTTGGGAGAGAGAATCTGAGAAATTAAAGACAATGAGGATTCATAAAGCATAGGCCTTTTTAGTTCATCCTTTGCCTGGGAATATACTACATACCGTAAAATAGTCAGTGAACACACCCTCTTCCCTTGTGGCCTAGCAAGGCAGTCAACAAGGGAGAAGTGATCAAAAAGCTGGCACGGGAGTCCATGTCCAATGCAGTGTGCATTTTTCTTACTAGAGGACCCATAAGAAGCCTAAGCTGCCCATCTGCTACATGTTTGTAGGGGGCCTAGGTCTAGTTCATGCATGGTCCTTGGTTGATGCTTCAGTTTCAGCAAGTAGTTGAGTCTGTTGGCATTCTTGTGGAGCTCCTGTCACCACCAGGTTCTCTTCTTTTTCTCCCACATATCAGTAAGACTCCATATCCATTGCCCAATGTTTGGCTGTGAGTCTCAGCATCTGTTTCTAGGTATTACAGGGTAGAGTCTCTCAGAAGACAACTCTTGACAGGTTCCTATCTCCAAGCTTAGCAGAGTATTGTTCATAGTGTCAAGGGTTGGCACTCTCTGATGGGGTGGATGTTTGGTTGGGCCAGGCATTGGTTGAGCAGTCCCTCAATCTTCTCTATCTGCTCTATATTTATTCCTGAACATCGTGTAGGCAGGATAAATTTTTGGTCCAAGTTTTTGTGGGTGGGTTGGTGTTTCCTTTCCTCTACTAAGAAACTAGTCTATTGAGACAGTGTCTTCTGCAGTCCCTATAGCCTCTGCAGTCTCAGCTTGAATCCCCTTCATCTCCTCCCAGGAGCCTACCCTGACTTAGATTTCCAGTTTGTCACAGAGATACTCCTACCCTCAGTTTACCTTTTTTCTTCAGGACTTCTGTCCTCTCTCCCTCACTCTTATTAGGTCTTGTCTCCACCTTGTTAAACTCTATACACCCCCTCTCCTATTTTCTTTCCTCTCTTCAACCACTACCTCTATCTATTCTGTCTCCCTATCTAAGTGAGATTTATGTATGCTCCCTTGTATCCTACTTGTTATTTATCTTCTTTGGGATTAACAGAGCAATAATGGCCATTGTATCAAAAGCAATCCACAGATTCAACAAAATTCCCATCAAAATGCCAACTTATAATGGCAAAACAAACAAACAATAACACACTATAGCTAAAATAATCTGTACAATAAAAGAACTTTTGGACTTAACACTATTCCTTATTTCAAGTTGTACTGCAGAGCAATAGTAATAAAAACCACATGGTACTGGCATAGAAGCAGATGGGTTGATAAACTGATTCAAATCTAAAACCCAGAAGTAAACCTACACACCTTATAGACACTTGCTTTTTTACAAAGAAGCCAAAACTTTACAGTAGGGGGGAAAAAAAGCATTGTTAAAAATTGCTGTTGGTCTAACTATATATCTGCATGTAGAAGAATGCAAATAAATCCATAGTAATCACCCTGCATAAAACTCAAGTTCAAGTGGATCAATGACCTCAACATAAAGTCGGATAAACTAAATCTGATAGAAGAGAAAGTGTGAACTAGCCTTGAACACATTGGCACAGGTGACAACTTCCTGAACAGAATACCAACAGCACAGGTTCTAAGATCAACAATTAATAAATGGGATCCGAAAAGATGAAAAGCTTCTGCAAGCGAAAGGCTACTATCGATAGGACAAAAATGACAGCTACAGAATGGAAAAAGATCTTCACCAACCCTACACAGACAGAGGGATAATATCCAAAATATATAAAGAACTCAAGAAATTAGATATCAACAAATCAAATAACCCAATCAAATGGTGTACAGAGCTAAACAGATTATTCTGGACAGAGGACTCTTTAATGCTCTAGATGCACTTAAAGAAATGTTCAATATTCTTAGTCATCAGAGAAATGCAAATCAAAATAACTCTGATATTCCAGCTTAATGCGGTCAGAATGCCATGAGAGAAGGCCCACCCCTTACACAATTAATGATATTCTGCTATACTTGCAAACTGGAGGCTAGCAAAACTATCATTTGAGAGGCTTCACCCAGCAACTGATGGAAACAGATGCAGAGACCCACAGCCAAACATTTTCCAGAGCTTGGGGAATCATAAGGATGAAGGGGAGCCAGAGAGGTCAAGGACACCACAAGAAAACCTACAGAATCAACCAAACTGAACCCATAGAGACTCAACCACCAAACAGAGTGCATACATAAGTTAGACCTAGGTCCCATACACATATGTAACAGATATACAGGGGTCCTCATGTGGGACCACTAACAGCAGGAGAAAGGGTCTCTGACCTTATTGCCTGCCTCTGGTTCCCTTTTCCCTCCCTGGGCTGTCTTGTCTAGCTGCAATAGAAGATGCAGCTAGTCCTACACTTAACTTGCTGTATCAAGGTTGGTTGATATCTATAGGAAGACTCCTCTTTTCTGAGGAGAAAAGGAGGGGGGATGAGGGTGGTGAGGTGACAGGAAGGGACTGGGAGAAGGCGAGGAAGAGGATACTGTGATAGGGGTGTAAAGTATATTAATTAATCAATGAAAAAACTCTCTGTACGGTAGTCTCATGTTGCTCATGGAAAATGCACATGGCGTAGAGAGATTCAGAGTAGAATATTGAGGCTCAAAATAAAGTGGGGCCATTTATGGCACTAACTGTTCTTGATGCAGTTTAAATAGTGCAAGTGTGGAGCATGCTAATGGACACTACTTTTACTTGCCTTTTCATCTCAGAGAGGAGTTGACTGTAATTTATTGAATATTCTCTATTTTCATCTTCTTTCCATGTGGCTGTCTGAATTCATTAGCTTATTTCCACAATTTTGTTGGAAATGGTTTAGGTTTAGTATAATATATGGATGGAATGAAAATGCCAGGAAGTAAAGAGTAAGTTAAGAATGGCTTTAATACAGTGGGAACACATATTACCAGTAAATTTGAGTGAGAAATTTAGCGTAGATCATTGTTCTGCTCAAATAATGAAAATCTTAGAATTAACCTCAATAGGAGCCATTGTTGACTTTCAGAGGAGCCTAAAAGCCAACTTTTGTAGTTACTTGTGTTGGTGACTAAGTAAGAACCCCAACACCCACTGAGTTTGAACTTTAGAGAATATTATTGCACACCTGAGTATATTACTATATTCTATCCATAAAACTACCTGGGAAAAGCCAGTTTTGAATGCCTGCTCTAACAAAGATTACTCTATCTGAATTACAGTTGCTCAGGCACCAGCAAATAACCTGCCATTCCTACTCATGCAAGCCATAAACCCTATGGTCACTTTCAGAGAGATTCAGAGTTCCCACTTTCAGAGGATGGGGATCCATTGGAAGAAGCAGTGTGTTAGCAGGAGAGAGAAGTCAATGGAGGGTAAAAATGACCAACATTCATTCTTTATGTTATAAAACTATCAATGAATAGAATGAAAAAAAAAGAAGTTATGATATTTTGTTATGCTCCCAGATGTTGTGGTTCTCAGACATATACGAGCTGGGAAGCATCTTCAAACTCCAGCTAATGATGACATCATATAAGTACCACCAGCAGTAACTTCTGGATTTGCACCGAAGACATTTCTAGATGCAATATGGTATACACCATTTGGGAGACAATTACAACCTTGCATTTATATCCATTAGGACTGTCTATATGACATAAAATAATAAGACATAATGGGGACATAAAATAATGAGAAGATACCCAAAAAGTCTTATAATATCACAAATATTGCAGTGAGAAAAGCATAGATATACATAATGACATGGAAGCATGCTAATGGAGAACTGCAAGAGAATGTGTAACATATTCATGAGATGGAGGCCTCTTCATGTTTAGGACCAACTCTGAAATTGCTGATGGATCTTGTCTTAACAGTATCCCCCAAACAGCTATTTTTAAACCCAAAACAACTGCTTGGTTTGTGGATGACAACTCCAAGGTTGGTAGACATCTAATGGATGAGAAGCTGATTGAAGAAAGTAGGAATGCTTGTTTGTCTTCATCACAGTGGTGGAAGAAGTAAGTGATAATAAGAGTTCCAAAGTTTTGGGGACCTGGGAATGTGGGCCAGCTGGACAAGGCACTTGCTGTGAGCCTGACAATCTGAGTTTTATTCCTGGGGTACACGTGATGGAAAGAGCAAACTTACTCCTTCCAGCTATTCTCTGACCTCCACGCTTTGCCATGACACACACACACACACACACACACACACAATTCTGCTCTGACTCTTGTGCTTATGCAAATACACACACACACACAAATAAATAAATAAATGAACAAGCAAGCAAGAACACAAACAAAGAAACAAATAAATAAAAAGACTACCTATGTTAGGGAATTTGCCAACTCGTGGGCAGTGGCCAGTGCTCAGTTAAATGGACAGTGGAATATCGGACTATTACAAAGATGTCTGCATGACACATGGGCTTATAGAAGTCATAATAGGAATGGGAATGCCCTTCAGAAGAACTTTCTTCCATGATTAGAAGATGGTTGGATCCACATATGCTGTGTTCACTTGAGGTGGCCACCAGAATTCACTGAATGAATAGACACTAGCGAAATGCAATGTGAAGTTAAACTGCTGGTCAATGTATACTCCTTGAACTCTCTGAGGCACAGGATACAAACAAAAACCATTCTGTCTGTCAGCAAAAAAGACAAAAACAGCAGATATCTCATAGATTCCTCAAGGGAAGGTCCTGTACAGAGCTGTCAATAGTCATTATACTGATGTCAGTAGCTCTGGAAGACAAGCATGTATCTTGACATGAATAGACATCTACTTCATGCTTATATTTGTCTTTCTGGTGGTGTATACAAAGATCAAAGTAATGTAAAAGAAAGATATTGTCAGCGTAGACCACCACAGACCACAGCATTCTATAGACATATATCATGTCAACTGGCAATATTATATTACGTATTATCATTAGAATAGTGATTGGAGAAATTATTGGAATTGGCAATTAATTTTCTTATTTGAAGTAAGAAGAGTGGATAATGGCATCAGATGCCCATGTGCTTGCTTTCATGGGTGTAGGGAGCAGATAAACTTATATTATTATTATATAACGCTGAGGCAGAACCAGCTTAGTTCTAGCTACTGCTGCCACTTGCCAAATTGGAGACCCAAAGAAGGGGTCATATCCCCTAGGACTGGAGTTACAGACAGTTTTGAGCAGCCCAAAGTGGGTGCTAGGAAAAGAACTCAGATTCTCCTGAAGACTAACAAATGTTCCCAAGTACTGGTTGCTTAGCCCCTAAGCAACCTTTATTTTAAATTTTTAAAAATTAGTTTGTGTTTTACCTGCATACATGTCTGTGCACCAAGTATGGGCCTGGTGCCAGAAGAGGCAAGTAACAGGCATTAGATCTCCTGGTACTTGAGTTATTAATGGTCATGAGCTTCCTTGTGTGTATTAGGAATCAAATCCAAGTTCTCCAGAAGAACAGCCAATGCAGGTGTTCCCAAGCTTTATGAATACATTCCTTGGGCAGATCCCAGAGTGTTTCTATATAACTGCTCCTACACCCAAGACTGGAAGCTTCTAGCCTCCATACAATCTGATTTCCTGTAAGCTCTGACATTGAAGGCTTCAGCTTCCAGCCTCTGTCTCCTAACTTAAGCTTAGAATGTTTCTGAACAAACTCACCCTTTCTAGGTCTTTCTGAATTCTGGATGTCCGGTTCAAGTTAGCTGTTCTGGCTCAAACTCCTCTCCAAGCTGACTGATTCAAATTGCCTTCCCTCAGCTTCTCACTTAAGTACTCTGTTTGGAAAAACTGTCTTTAAACTCCATGAACTGAACTGCACGAATTGAATTGGATTCAAATGAACTGCCCCAAAATGTACTGGACTCCTGAACTCTACTGTATTGTTTCCACCAACAACTCTACTGCACTGTCTTCATAAACTCTCTCTGTCTTGCTCTTAAGTAGCTTCTCTTACCTGTCTGTCCTTGTGTGAGTTTGGTATATCCTATCTCTGACTCATTTTATCAAATCTTTCTCTGATTCATCACTTTGTCTGCACCTCAGTTAGATTTCATTGTTTGAGATTAAAGGTGTACACTAAATTCCAGCAAGAGGAATTAAAGGTGTATACTAAGGGTATGACCTAAGGATTACATAGATCTAGGAGTTTGGATGTGATACCTTGCAAGAGCAGCCATGTTACTGGATTCAAATTCCTCTACAGCCATTATCTTTCTAGCCCTAGGCAACCTTTTAAATAATGGTAATTTACTACTCTTATGGATACTTTGCAGAGGTCAAACAAAGCATAACTTTGTTATCTTTTTGTACTTTTGTAATGGAATTGTTATGAAGAACAATTTTATTCTTTTATTCTCCTGTAGGGCAGTACTGATTTTCCAAGCCAGAAAAAAAAAAAAGTACTGTAGTAATAAAAGGAATGCTAGGAAATGTTCCCTCACTTTATCCTTTGACTGTGATTCGGGATTGTGTCTGCTTTCAAGGACAATCTGAAGAATTTAGGTGATTAAGAAGTTCTATCCAAGGCGGGACATAGAGCTATGGCACTGGAACAGTATTCCTATGGTAGGTCACTAGAAGTATTCCCTCTGTCTGGGTGAGAATGAGTAGTTGAAGGTACTCACTGGTACAGATTGTTTGAAATAATTAGGGCGAAGGCTGAACCTTTTGGTTCAGAGTTCTTATCTTTATAGTAGCTTTCCCAGAACATCTGTGGAGTGTTCCAAGTGGCAGACGCTGGCATGGAGGGGCAAGGCTAGCTAATTGTGTCTTGTTGACTAAAGCAACTAGAACAGCAGAGGGGAGTTTAGTTATTGACAATAAGAAGTAAAATGTCAAGGATGGACATCAGAAGAAGAAGAAAACAGGAAACAAGGTAGGAACCTATCACAGAGGGCCTCTGAAAGGCTCTGCTCTCAGACTATCAAAGCAGACACTGAGACTTATGGCCAACTATTGAGCAGAGTGCATGGAATCTTATGTAAGAAGTGGGAAATAGTAAGATCTGGAGAGGACAGGCACTCCACAAGGAGAGCAACAGGAGTAGAAAATTTGAACACAGGGGTTTTCCCAGAGACTCATACTCCAACCAAGTACCATGCATGGAGATAATCTAGAACCCCTGCACAGATGTAGCCCATGGCAGTTCAGTGTCCAAGTGGGTTCCATAGTAATGGGAACAGTTTATGCCTCTGACATAAACTGATTGGCCTGCTCTTTGGTCACCTCCTCCTGAGTGGGGAGCAGCCTTACCAGGCCACAGAAGATGACACTGCAGCCACTCCTGATGTTATCTGATAGACTAAGATCAGAAGGAAGGAGAGGCGGACTTCCTCTATCAGTGGACTTGGGGAGGGGCATGTGTAAAGAAGGAGGAGGGAAGGTGGGATTAGTCGGGGAGGAGGGAGCGGCTTATGGGGGGATACAAAGTGAATAAAGCATAATTAATAAAAGTTAAAAAAATTTAAAAAAAAGAAGTAAAATGTCCTCTTCCCTCAGCATCTTAGCTTATTCACAGGAAAACAAACAGGAACTCTCATAATAAGGAGCATGAGCAGTGGTGATTTTTAACAGATTTGAGTGGTGTTTTAAAGTATTTATGTTTGTCCAGGGCCTTAGGGGAGAAGTGGGTTCCTCTTATATTACTTGTCCTGCCAGTCAGTTTCTCTCAGGTTTTTCACGTGTGTCAAGCTAGAAACTGCTTCTCAGTGAGTCTGCATTTTCATAAATCACATGACCTCTCATCTGTCTCTTACTTTAATCAGATAAGAGAGCAAGGCCAAGGGATGGAGATGCTTGGAAAGAAAAGCGCCTTCATCTGTTGTGCATTGTTATAATACCTGAAGCTGGATTAAATTTTGAGGAAAAATGGTTTACTTGGATCACAGTTTTGGAAAGTCAAAGTGCATGTTGCTGGCATTTGGTGAGAGTTTTCCTGGCAGTGTGGTGATATGACAGAGTGGAAAGGGCCAGCCATATGTGAAAGGGGCCTAGCATGTGGGGTTGCTTTGCTTAGGAACAAAGAGTTCTGGTCCTATAAGAATAACAACAGTTTCTTCCCAAGATGACACTCTAATTATTTAATTAATGTTCATGAGACTCTGCCTCTTAAAGAGCCACCACTTTTGAATTCTGTTACATTAGGCACCAAACTTCCAGTACTCCAGTTTTGGGGTGTAGTATGTTCAAACCATATCCAAACCACAGGAAGAAAACTGTTAGGATATAGGTTGCACTAAATCTTAGTGAGAACCCATGTGAAAAAAACCTGAAAACCAAATCCCAAAAATTCAAACCAACCAACCAACCAACCAACCAACCAACCAACCAACCAACCAACCAACCAACCAATCAGAAGTTACCTGGTCACCAAACAAAGGAAATCAAAATACAATATGAAAACCCATTTTCCACATCTTCCTTGCTTCATAAGCAGGTGTAGTAAAGCCATCCAATAAACAATCTACCATACAAACTCGAGAAGGTGAGGGAAACCTGTGACATTTTTTTCTCCAAGAGTGTGTGAGCACAGACCATGGGTCTGGATGGCATCTGACACGTCATTCCAGCCTCGCTTCTGACTTTTAACTGAGCCAGTTCTTCTCATCAAGATCTCAGCCTCCATCTTTTTTCTTACCTTTCTGCTGCTGGTTATTATGTGGTCAAACATTTACTGATGGTTAGCCATTAGTTGGCTCTTACTGTTGATTTTTTTTTTCTTGCTTTGTTGTGCTTTTCCTTTGAAAGCTGCATTCTCTGCTTTGGCATTATAAAAGCCAGGCATGAATAAAAACAATGTAATTCTCCCCTTTCTCCCTTTGTCAGACACCGACATCAGAATAAGCCTTGACTGTCTTCTGTGGCTAAAATGGCTTTTGATACCCATGGCTGTGTTCAGAGTGCTCAAACAAGATGCAGGGCCTCAGAGCCATTAGTGAGTGAACAGCTGCCTGGAGGAAGGAGGGTCTTGAAAGCTAAATTTTTGCTTTTGATTTTTGTTGTTGTTGTTGCTATTTACTGCTCACCAAGAGTTATAAATTGAATGCAAACACCTTACCCTTGGCCGGAAGCACTCAATTTCACAGTGTCTAATTTATATGTAAAGGAAGTCACACATTGACTTAATTATATTTCTCATAAGTTTTTCCACCTTATATTGGGAGAGAATGTTTATACTGCAATTCGTTTAGTCTGCTTAACTCTTCACTTTCTGGAACACTGACAAAATAACATCTGGGTCCTTTCAGGAGGTGGCAACCTCTGGGTCTGTCTTTTAGGAACACACCGATCCTCAGATCTGACAATGAAGCCTCAAGGATGGAAACCCCAAACCAGTCTCCATTTGACAAATGATCAGTAGCACACTGCAGTCTTTGGATAAAGTGAGGTATGAGAAGTGAGAAAGATTTAGATGGAGATTAATAAGGCTCAGACCTCTAACTGCATCTAAAACAGGAAAGTGCCTGTTCTGTTTGATATGGCCCTAACTTGGAATTAAAAAAAAAAATCAATTGTGACAAGTCTGGAATTTTGGTTTCTTTAAAAAACACAGAAATATTATAAGAATATTATTTTCATTTCAATCCCAGGTTTGGAGATATGGGGTTACTTCTGGCTGACTATGATTTGCCTTGTTTGTCATATGCAGACAGTTTCCACCATTGTGTGACATTTGGAATTCTGGGAACTTTTCAGTGGAAATATATAAATGCTAGGACCCCCAAGAGACAGTGTCAGTGGTTGATGGTCATTTAGGGAGGCTGGTTGCAGTTTGTTAGTAGCCATGGTCAAAGAAAAAAAACAAAAGGAAAGAAATTAGATTCAGAAATTTTTCTATTTCCTCTCTTTCCTCTGTTCTGCTTTCTCTTCTGTCTAGCATGGGAGGTGAAACTGTGGTGATAAAAGGTGGAAAAAGAAAAACCCACAAAGTAGCAGAGACCAGTTACAAGTAGTGTGAGGTTAAGCAATCTTTTATCTAATCCTAGCACTCTGAAGTCTAAAGCAGGAGGACTGAAAGTTGAAGGCTAGTTTGGGCTATGCAGTGGGGTCTTATTTCACAAAAAAAGAGAATATTGCTTGTTGGATGTGGTGGCTCATGCCAGTGATCTGAGCACTTGAGAGTTTATTTAATGTCAGTCTCAACTACCAAGCAAGTTTGAAGCCACCCAAGATTATATGAGATGCTATCCCCCAAACAAACAAGATACAACCAAACCAAACCAAACCAAACCAAACCAAACCAAACCAAACCAAACCAAACCAAACCAAACCAAACCAAACCAAAAACAAACGAAAACCAAAACCCCAAAGCCAAAAATACTTTGTCGATGTTTTTCCAATTCTTAATTTATAATTTATATTTTCATTTAAAATTTTTATTTATTTATTTTACATACTAGTCTCAGCCCCTCCCTCCTCTCTTCCCAGGCATACCCTTCCTCCGTGTTTCCCCTATTTCCCTTTCCCTCTTTCTCAGAGTAGAGAAGCCCCTCTACCCCACCTACCCACTCACCCCAGCATATCAAGTCACATCAGGACTGAGTGCATTCTCTTCCCCGTGGCCTGGAGAATTATCCGCACCAGGGGGAAGTGATAAAAAAGAAGGCAATAGAGTCTGTGTCACAGTCAGTCCCTCACTGCCTTTTCTAGGGGACCCATATGAGGACTGAACTGCCCATAGGCTGCATCTATATAGGGGGCTTGGGTCTAGTCCATGCATGGTCCTTGGTTGGTGCTTCATTCTTCACAGGTTCTCTTGGGCCCTGGTTCGTTGGCTCTGTTGCTCTCCTAGTGGAGCTCCTCTCCGATCTGGGTCCTCCTATCTTTCCCCCTACTCTTCCACAAGACACCCTGCGCTCTATCCAGTGTTTGGTGTGGGACTTTGCGTCTGTTTCCATCAGCTACTTGGGTGGAGCCATGCGAAAGACAACTATGCTAGGCTCCCGTCTGCGAGCAAAGCTGAGTATCGTTAATTTTGTCTGAGGTTGACCGTCTTCCATGGGGTGATTTTCAAGTCGGACACTCCCTCAATATTTGTTTTATTTTTATCCCTGCACATCTTGTAGGCAGGGTAAATTTTGGGTCAAAGTTTTTGTGGATGGGTTGGTGCTCTTTTCCCTCTACTGGAGTCGTTTCTAGGTAGAGGGTGACCTCTGCAGTCTCTATGACCCCTGTTACTAAGAGTCTCAGCTAGAGTCACCCGCATATCCTTCCAGGAGTGTACCCTGTTGTAGGTCTCTGCTTGTCACAGGAAGTCTGGCCCAAGGTTTCTCTTCTCTCTGCAAGCCCTCTGTCTTCCTGTCCCAATACTCCCCAGGTCTGATATTAATGCTCATTTCTTTCTATGCTCTCTCTCTTAGCCTATTCCTTCTCTTTGAACACTTCTGCTGTCTATTTGTTTCTACTTCTGAGTGAAAATTAAGCATCCTCCCTTGGGTCCTCCTTGTTACTTTTCTTCTTTGGGTCTGTGATTATCCTGTACCATATGGCTAAAATGCACTCATAAGTAAGTTCATACCTTGTGTGTCTTTCTTTGTCTGGGTTAACTCATTCAGGATGATCTTTTCTACTTCCAAATTGGCCTGCAAATTTCATGATTTCCTTGGTTTTAATAGCTGAGTAGTATTCCATTGTGGAAATGTGCCACAACTCCTTTATTTATACTTCTATAGAGGGACATCTAGGTTGTTTCCAGATTCCGACTATTTTAAATAAAGCTGCTATGAACATAGTTGAGCAAATGTCCTTGTATGGGAGAGTATAGACCCAGGAATGGTATAACTACCTCAAGATAGGGCTAGTCCCAATTTTCTGAGATAGTGCCAGTTTGATTTCCAGAATGGTTGTACAAGTTTGCACTCCCACCAACAGTGGAGGAGAGTTACCCTTTCTCCAGATCCTCACCTGCATGTACTGGGACTTGATCTTTTGATCTTAGGCATTCTGACTGACGTGGGATGGAATCTCAGAATCATTTTGATTTGCATTTTCCTAATGACATCGACATTTCTTCAAGTGCTTCTTGGCCTTTTGATATTCCTCTGTTGAGATTTCTCTGTTTAGCTCTATACCCCATTATTAATTGGAATATTTGGTTTGTTGGTGCTTATTTTTTTGAATTCTTTATAGATTTCTGATATTAGCCCTTTGTCAGATTAGGGCTGTTGAAGATCTTTTCCAAGTCTGTTATTTTCTTCTATTGACAGTGTGCTTTGCCTTACAGAAGTGTTTCAATTTCAAGAGGTCCTATTTATTATTGATCTTAGAGCCAGAGCTGTTGATGTTCTGTTCAGAAAGTTGTCTCCTGTGCCAGTGAGTTTAAGGTTCTTCCCATTTCTCTTCTAATAGATTTATTGTTTCTGGTTTTATGTTGAGGTCTTTGATCCACTTAGGTTTGAGTTTTGTGTAGGATGACAGATATGGATTTATTTGCATTTTCTACAGGTAGACATCTAGTTAGATCAGCAACATCTGTTGAACATGCTTTCTTTTTTACATTGTGTGGTTTTGGCTTCTTTGTCAAAAAATAGGTGTCTATAGGTATGTGAGTTTGTTTTTTGGAATTTAATAAAATTCTATTGATCATTGAGTCTGTTTCTATGCCAGAGTCATGCAGTTTTTATTATTATTGCTCTGTAGTATAGCTTGAAGTCATGATGGAGATACCTCCAAAAATTCTTTTATTTTTTAGGGTCATTTTAGCTATTTTGGGTTTTTATTTTTTCCATATGAAGTTGAGAGTTGTTCATTAAAGGTCTATGAGGAAATGTGTTGGTACTTTCATGAGAATTGCATTGAATCTGTAGATTGCTTTTGGTAAGATGGCCATTTTTATTATTTTAATCCTACCAATCTGTGAACATGGAGGATCTTCCCATCTTCTTTTATCTTCTTCAGTTTCTTCAGAGACTTGAAGTTCTTGTCATACAGGTCTTTGGCTTTCTTGGTTAGAGTTACAACAAAATACTTTATGTTATTTGTGGCTATTGTGAAGAGTGTTGTTTCCTTAATATTTTTGTAGCCTGTTTGTCCTTTGTATACAGGAGGGCTAATCAGTTTTTAAGTTAACATTGTATTCAGTCACTTTGCTGAAGGTGTTTATCAGCTGTAGGAATTCTCTGGATGAATTTTTGGGGTCATTTAGTTATACTATCATAAGCTTTCCAAATAGCTATATTTTGACTTCTTCTTTTCCAGTTTGTATCCCCTTGATCTTTAGTTGTCTTATTGCTCTGGTTAGGACTTCAAGTACTTTATTGAAGAGATTCGGGGAGAATGGGCAGCCTTGTCTTGTCCCTGATTTCAGTAGAAATGCTTTATATTTCTATTTAATTTGATGTTCACAACAGGCTTGTTGTATATTGTCTTTATTATGTTTAGGTATATACCTTGTAGCCCTGATCTTTCCAAGAATTTTTCATGAAGGGGTGTTGGATTTTGACAATTTTTTTTTATCATCCAAAGTGGTGATCATGTGTTTTCTTTTTCTGTTTGATAATGGTCGGTGATATTTTTGATGTGTTCTTGGATTCTGTTTGTAATTATTTTATTAAGTATTTTTGCATCAATATTTATAAGGGAAATTGGTATAAATTGTCATTCTTTGTTGTGTCTGTGTGGTTTAGGTATCTGAGTGATTATGGCCTCATAGAATGAGTTTGACAATGTTCCTTCTGTTCTATTTTGTGTAATAGTTAATACCAACTAATATTGCTATTAATTCCTCTTTAAAAGTCTGGTAGAATTCTGCGCTGAAACCATCTGGCCCTGGGCTCTTTTTGGATAGAAGACTTAATGACTGCTTCTATTACCTTAGGGGTTATAGGGCTATTTAGCTTGTTTACCTGATGTTTATTTAATTTTAGTAAGTGGAATCTGTCAAAAATTGTCCATTTCCTTCATGTTATAAAATTCTGTGTAGTACAGGATTTTTAAATAAGACCTAATGATCCTTTGGATTTTGTTGGTGTCTGTTTCTATGTTCCCCTTTTCATTTCTTTTTATCATTAACAATAAATTTTTTTATTGACATTGATATTATTAAAAATTATTACACATTTATTTTATAAAATATTATTAATTCATGTTATAGAGTACTTTAACTTCAGAGACACAATTCAGTTCCTTTGTATGTTGATGCAGATGTCTTAGATTTACCAAGTATAAGTTAAGATGCTTTTTCCCCCATCCCTAAATACCTATCCTTCCTAGGACTTTTATCATCTACTTCTCTCAGCAATAAACAGCAACTGTTCTGTTCTCTATATCCATTCACATATATACTGGATTATTTTCATATAACTAGTTGCATTTTTAAACATAGAGCAATTTTGAGTAGTTCGTTATTTAAAAGTGTAAAAAGCACATAGCATATCTCTTTCTGATTAGCTCCCTAAAACTTCGTGTAGTATTTTTGGTACTTATTCTCTTGCAGTCAGTATTCTTAACTTGGTCCTTTATACTGATGAATACTATTAATGATAGACATTGTTGTGGTTTGAATAAGAATGGCTTTCATAGGCTTATATGTTTGAATACTTAGTCACCAGAGAGGGTTACTATTTGAGAGGATCAGAAGGATTAGAAGGGATTGCTTTGTTGTAGTCTGTGTGTCTTTGTTGGAGAAAGTCTGTCACTAGGGGTAGGCTTTAAGGTTTCAAAAGCTCATTCTAGACCTACAAATTCTCTCTCTCTCTACCTAGGGTTATAGCTCTTAGATATTCCTCTAGTGCTTGCCGATATGAAACTATAAGCAAGCTCTTAATTAAATGCTTTCGTTTATAAAATATCAGTCATAGTGTCCCTTCACAGCAATAGAACAGTGACCAAGACATTCATAGTTTAGAGACATCAATTTTTATTTTATCTATAAAATATTTAAGTTATATATTTTGGTTATTATCTGTATTCGAAATAAACTTTGTGTGTAAGAGCTTTACACAGTCATATTCTTTCAAATCAGTATACAAGGGTGAAATTTAGGGATTTACGGTAGCTCAGTGTTTAACATGCTGTATAAATGGGCATTTTTTTTCCAAGTTAGCTGCATAAATTTACATTTCTGTCAGCAGTACATGATAGTTTTCAGTTCTCATCAACCATGTCAACATTCGCTATGTTACTGGTTAAAAGACAGTCATTGTATAAAAGGGTGAAATAACACTATTAGTGCTTGATTTTTGTTTTCCTAATGAGCAATGAAATTCAATTTATTTTCATATAGTTATTGTCAGTTTGTATATCTTTCTTGGAGGTGTTTCTATTTTTTATTTTAATTTTTATTAATTACACTTTATTCACTTTGTATCCCCCCCCCATAAACCCTTCCTTCCTCTCCTCCCAGTCTCACTCTCCCTCCCGCTTCTTCATGCATGCCCCTCCCCAAGTCCACTGATAGGGGAGGTCCTCCTCTCCTTCCTTCTGACCTTAGTCTATCAGATCACATCAGGAATGGCTGCATTGTCATCTTCTGCAGCGTGGTAAGGCTGCTCCCCGCTCAGGGGGAGGTGATCAAAGAGCAGGCCAATCAGATTATGTCAGAGGCAGTCCCTGTTCCCATTACTATGGAACCCACTTGGATACTGAACTGCCATGGGCTACATCTGTGCAGGGGTTCTAGGTTATCTCCATGCATGGTACTTGGTTGGAGTATGAGTCTCTGGAAAGACCCCTGTATTAAAATTTTTATCTTCTAGTTGAGTGTTTAAAACTAGATATCAAAGTTCTTTATAAATTAAGTTTACAAATCCCTTTAATTTTTTTACAAATTTTTCTAACATTTTCATTGTTACTTAAAAGGATGGTTTAAAGAATAAGTTAATAATATTTTTACAGCTACATTTTCACCGTCCTACATAAGACCCATTCTTAAAAATAAGATAAAAGATAGTTGCTACTATGTCTTTTTGTAAGAATTCTGAAAATTTAAATCTTACCTTTATATTTTAGGTCTATTTTATCTTAAATTTATAGTATGCCCTGTATGATGCAAAGATACTCATTCATTCTCTTGTGTTAATGTCCAAGTATCTAATATCAATTATTGAAAATAAAACAATCCAAGGAATTAGTTTGGTGCCTCAAAGGAAGTCAATTTATAATACATTTAAAATATTTTATCTCTATTTTAATATTTTAAATTTCAACTCATTTCTTATTTTCCACCATAGAAAAGGAATTCTATTTTTTTTTTTATGGTTCAAATTTTATTAAACTGTTCAAATATAATACTTGTTTGGCGATGCCTTATAAATATATTTTTTAATTCTTTATTAATTGCACTTTATTCACTTTGTATCCCCCCTGTGGTTTCCTTCCTCCTCCCATCCCAATCCCTCCCTTCCTCCACCCTCTGCATGCATGCCCCTCCCCAAGTCCACTGATAGGGGAGGACTTCTTTTCCTTCCTTCTGATCCTAGTCAATTAGGTCTCATTAGGAGTGGCTGCCTTGTCTTCTTCTGTGGCCTGGTAATGCTGCTGCCCCCTCGGGGGGGAGGTAATTAAAGAGCAGGCCAATCAGTTCATGTCAGAGACAGTCCCTGTTCCTATTACAGTGGAACTCACTTGGATATTGAACTGCCATGGGCTACATCTGTGCAGGGGTCTTAGGTTATCTCCATGCATAGAACTTGGTTGGAGTATCAGGCTCAGGAAAGACCCCTATGCTCAGATTTTTTTGGTTCTGTTGCTCTCCTTGTGGAGTTCCATTGCTCTCAGATCTTACTGTTTCCTACTTCTTTCCTAAGATTCCCTGCACTCTGCCCAAAGGTTGCCCATAAGTCTCAGCATCTACATTGATAGTCTGCAGGGCAGAGCTTTTCAGAGGTCCTGTGTGTCAGGCTCCTGACTTGTTCCCTCTTTTCTCCTTCTTCTGATGTCTAACCTCTTTGCCTTTCTGGATAGGAATTGAGCATTTTAGCAAGAGTCCTCCCTCTTAATTAGTTTCTTTAGGTGTGCAGATTTTAATTTGCCAATTTCTTTATGAAGGTGCTTATTACTATGAACTTTATTTTTAGCACTGCTTTCATTGTGTCCCATAAGTTTGGGTAAGTATGTCTTCATTTTATTTGAATTTTAGGAAGTTTTTAATTTTTTTATTTCATCCCTGACCCAGTGGTTATGGAGTAGGGAGTTGTTCAGTTTCCAAGAGTGTGTAGGCTTTTCCATTTCTATTTTTGTTGAAATCCAGCTTTAATCAAGGTGATCAGGTAAGATACACTGGATTATTTAAAATTTCTTGTATTTCTTGAGTTTTGCTTTGTTACTCTCTGTGTGGTCGATTTTGGCGAGGGTCCTATGAGAAGCTGAGAAGAATGTATATTCTTTTGTATTTGGGTGAAAACTTCTGTAGATTTCTCTTAGGTCCATTTGGTTCATGATCTCTGTTAGTTTTATTATTTCTCTATTTAGTTCCTGTCTCCATGTTCTGTCCTTTAGTGAGAAAGGGGTGTTGAAATCTGCCACCATTAATGTGTTCAGAAGATATGTGTGTTTTAAGATTTAACAATGTTTCCTTTACAAATGTAGGTGCCCTTGTATTTGGGGCAGAGATGTTCAGAATTGAGATGTCCTCTTGGTTGATTTTTGTTTTGATGGGAATGAAGTTACCTTCCTCATCTCTTTTGATTATTTTTTGTTGAAATTCTATTTTATTAGATATTAGGATGGCTACTCCTGCTTGTTTCTTATGTCCATTTGCTCGGAAAACCTTTTTCTAGCCCTTTACTCTGAGGTAAAGTCTCTCTTTGTTGCTGAGGTGTGTTTTTTGTGTGGAGCAGAATGTTGGGTCCTGTTTACATGAACATCTGTGAGTATGTATCTTTTTATTGGAGGGTTAAGTCCATTGATGTTGAGAGATATCAAAGGCCAATGATTGCTAGTTCCTTTTTTTTTATGTTGGTGGTGGTAGTGTTTGTGTGCTTGTCTTTTGTTGCAGTGAAGTTATTTATGTCCTGTGTTTTCTTAGGTGTAGTTAACCTTCTTGGGTTGAGGTTTTCCTTCTAGTATATTCTGAAGGGCTTGGTTTGTGCATACACATTGTTTAAATTTGATTTTGTTGTAGATCATCTGGTTTTCTCCATCTATGGGGATTGAAAGTTTTGCTGGGTATAGTAATCCTGGCAGACATCTATGTTCTCTTAGAGTCTGCATGACATCTGTCCAGGTTCTTCTGGCTTTTATAGTCTCTCTTGAAAAGTCATACGTGATTCTGATTGGTCTGCCTTTATATGTTACTTGACCTTTTTTCCTTGTTGCTTTTTAATATTCTACATCGAGTGTTTTGATTATTATGTGGCAGGAGGAATTTAATTTTTGGTATAATCTATTTGGTGTTCTGTAAGCTGCTTGTATGTTTAAAGGCATTTCTTTAGGTTGGGGAAATTTTCTTCTATGATTTTGTTGAAAATATTTTCTGTTACTTGCAGCCAGGACTCTTCTTTTTCTTCTATTCCTATTATTATTAGGTTTTTGTGTCAAGAATCTTTTCAGTTTATTATTTTCTTTTACTGATGTATTGATATCTTCAATTGTATCCTCTACACTTGATATTCTCTCCTTCATCTCTCTTATTCTGTTGGTGATGCTTACCTTTGTAGCTCCTGATCTCTTCCCTAAGTGTTCCATCTCTAGGACTTTCTTTTTTTTTTTTTTAATTGAATCTACTTTTTACTTTCAAGTCTTGAACAGTTTCATTCATTTCCTTCACCTGCCGGCTTATATTTTTCTGTATGTCTTTGAAAGCACTATTTGTTTGATTGTATTTTCCTATATTTCTTTGAGCAATTTATTCATTTCCTCTTTAGAGTCTTCTAACATCTTCATAAGCATAGAGTTAAGGTCATTTTCTTGCGTTTCAGATGCATTAGGATATCCAGTGTTTGTTGCAGGTTCTGGTGGAGCCATTATGGCCCTGTTTTTTGTTGACTGTGTTCTTATGCTGTTCTTTAGCCATCTGTTTGTTGCTGGAGTTGGCTGGTCGTTTCGGAAGCCAGCTGGGATTTTCAGGCATGAGAGCATGCCTGCAGCTTTTCTTTTCTGGTTGTGTCCCAGTTGGAGCTACAGTCAGGGAAATTAGGGTGTTTCCCTAGTGTTGGTGTTTACATTATGTGAACCTGAGGTTCATAGGGTCTGTTCAGGGCAGCTGATAGAGCGGTAAATCTTACGGTGTATCCATGCATCTGTGAAATGTGAAATCCGGAGTTGTATGTGAGTGGCAGGGTTTGCCGGGAGGACTGGATCTGGATCTGTGCATGTCTGGCTACTGGGATCTCCTTTCTGGGGAAACAGGAATGGACACTGGCATTTTGGAGTCAGCGCTCAGGCAGTTGCTTAATTACACTTCCTGCTCTCTGGTTATAGTCAGATTTTGTGGGTGTTGGGTTTTGCCATCTTGGAACTAGATTTTATATGTTCCTATTGTCCAGCTGGTCCCCAAAGGAAGACAGGTAGAACCGTGGGCGGGAGGCTGCGGATCCTGTCCCTCGTGTTCAGAGGCTGCACTGTCCTCTGGGAAGTGGGAGGAGTCTGGTGTCCAGAGGCTGGATATCGAGTCTTGTTCAGGTAGGCGGAATGAGCTGGTGTGTCTCTTACACCTGAGAGTCGTCCACGGGAGCCTGGGACTCTGCATAGCTAGCTCCTGAGATGCCCCCTTTTGTTCGGAAACACAGACGGTGGTGTTTGGGAGTCCACAGCTGGGCTACATACTTGGTGCACAGTCTCTGTTCACCTGTTTCTCAGATACTGTGCGTGCATCTTATAATAACTTATTTAAAATTTCAAATTGCAATCCCAGGGAAAAACTGAAGGTACTTTCCACCCCAAGTCAAAAGCCATAGCACTAAACTGAGCCAGAAGTTCCAGGAACACAGCTTTCTGGAGACTGCCGAAGAAAAGTAGCTGCCACTGACTCCAGACACCCAGTGGTTGCAGAAGGAGACAACAGATCCTGACTGTGTCTTCTCATTTATAGACATCATGTATAGACATTAGGGGGTAGATTCATCTCTCTTAGTCTAATCTAGTGTGAGCCTATTATAACCAGTTACAGACCCTAATTCCAGATAAGGTCCCCTTATTAGGCTTTGGGTTGATACTACTTACCTTAGCGCAGTTAATCACTGCAGTTAAACACACAGTTGCTCTTTACTGGTTTAAACTCAGAATTCACAATGACAAATGTGAATGGCCCTCGGAAGCTTTTTACATTCTTTGATGGTGACTTTATTTTGTATGAGTGCTGTCAAGCCTTGGGAGGGGGAGCTCACATGTTCTTTTTATTCAATAGAGGACAGTCTTTGGTCCTCTCCCACAAAGCCAGAGCAAACAGATAACAAGATGCGGTAGTATGGCAGAATAGACAAATTCCAGATTGTAGGAGGGATCCCGAGCCCTTCCTGCAAAGGAGGAAATGGCGATATTTCTTGCCAAGTGTCTCAAAGAGATTCACAGTAACATCTGTATTATTATTTTTGAAAACTCTTTGTTGAAGCTTTGGCTTGTAACTGAATTCAAGTGCAGTCTATGACTTACATTTCCAAGAGCTAGAGAAACCTCTGTCTAGTTGAGGTGAAATAATAACTCCTTGCAGGAGGAAAACAGGCATGTCTGGGCTCTCCTGGCATATCACAGTGACATGCTAATACCAAGCTATTAAACTTTCTCATTAAAAAGTTCCAGTGTTGACTCATCAAGGTTGTGCCCAGTCTTTCCATTTGATCATGTTTGACAACAGCACGTACATGCTGGGGATTAACTTCCTTCTAGATTTCTCAGCTAAATTTCTTGTCTTTAGTCTACCAGTCTCTTCTGAACTAGTGTAGGTGGAAGTGAGAGAACATTTTTGTAAGCAAGTTCGCATGACTCAAATTTGTGTGATTCTTGAGACTGTTCTGTGCAGAGGGTGGGGATCCAGCATCTTGGGGGCTGTGCTAGATGAGCTGTGGGGAGAAAGTGTTGGACATCAGAGGAACAGTGACTGGTAGGAGTCTTCAGATCTCTGAGATGGCTACATTTACCCAAATCTTGAAGGCATTGTTTGAAAATACTCAATCTGACATGTTCCTCCATAGTCCTTTCCTCATATGCGCTTGATTTATTCAGCTACCCATGGGTTATCCACTGGGGTGTGGATACACGGGAAAGATAAATAACCGTGGTGTCAGTTTTCTTTGTTACAAGGTAACAAGGAAGTATCAGTAAGATTTTTATGCCTACATTATCAATCACCCTAGCCAACTGTGGTTAGTCTAGAGTTTTGAACACAAATTAGGAATTTCCACTTTCTTACAATCATTTCCACAGCTTACAATCATTCTGAATTCTTCTTAGTAGTCATTTTGTAACTAAATTAACCAACTAAATTTAGTAAACCAAAATACAAATGACTGCATAGAACTTCCATCATTGTCTCCAATTTCCATTCTCACAGACTCTGTACCATGTGAAACTTATGACTGGTGGAGGCCTAGGAGATTTATTAAATTTTCAGTTGTTTTTCTCATGATGTTAGCATTAAATTACACATTAGAAATACACAGCCTGTGAAGATACATTTTGTCTTTAGTCTTTTCTGACAGATTCCCACACTACAAAAGGAAACATATTTAAGGCAAGTAAATGGTACAAACTTTAAATATGATATTTCAGATTTGTTTGTATTTATTCATCCAGTCACATATGCAGCAAACTATTATTTTGGTGAGTGCCTTTTCTGTGTCTTTTACAGTTATAGACTCCAGTGACGTGAGGGTCAGAACAAGCCTTATCTTCTCATGAGCTCATAAACCTGAAGGAAGCAGAGGAGGACACAGGAAGCAGTATAAAAGGTCCTTAAAGACTAAAAGGTAAATTCCCGTATTACCCCTCTATCACCACTTTTCAATTTTGAAGACATGTCTTCTCTCTCAGAACTTTTGTTCTTAATAGCCAAATTACAGAATCAACCTAGGAATACACATACACTCAGACATAGACAGACAGACAGACAGACACACACACACACACACACAACCTTAAAAAGAGAAGTTTTAGTATCTGCCAAAACATGATGAAACTAGAAAGAGTATGTTAAATGAAGGTGGCCAGATACAGAAAGATGAATGCTGCATGTTTTCTTTGATTTGTAGAATCAAACAAGTGAATTCACAACAACAGAGTAGAATGTAATTGTTGGCTGGATGGTGACTTACTATGTACTTGAGGCTTATTACTGTGGTGCAGAGGGTGGGTTACTGTGGCCTTTATTTTATTTGTTGGAGAGTATATATAAAAATGTTTCAGTTATGTAGAATCAATGAGTTTGATTTCTGTTTTTTTTTTTTTTTTTTTTTTTTTGGATTTGGTTATCTATTGCACAGTGGTGAATGTAGCTAGTAACCAAGGATCACAAATTTCAGTATACCAAGAGAAGACATTTTGAGGGTTCTCATTGCAAAACATGTTAAATATTTGCTAGGCATGGTAACTCAAATCTGCACACCTACCGTGTGGGTGGGCTGAAAGAGAGGGATTCTTAGACTACATAGGAAAACCTGGTCTTAATAAAAAAAAAAGTGAAACATTAATTAGATTCAGGGGGTTACTAGTAAGAAAACAAAAGAGGTCTGAAACCAAGAGGGAGATGGGATGGTGCAGCAGGCAGGTTGAGTTAGAGGGAGATAATGGTGGACAGATTGGACAGATATATCAAATAATTTTATATAAATGCAAGATTATATAAAAGATTAAAGATTAATCTTTCAATGATTAAATAAAAATATTATTTTAAAAAAGTTAACCAGTTCAGGTATTTGTATATGATAATTAGTTGGTTTAATCATTCCACATAGTATCAAAAATTATAACACAATTTTGTGCTTTCATAATATATACATTAATTTTTTAATATATGATATAAATAGAAAGGCATACACTTAATTATTTTGCTAAACTTACTATAAAGACCATGAGTTGAGGTTCTACTAGAGTCCATTTCTACCCTCAGTAAAGATGGATTTGAAATCTATCTCACATGATGTAACAAAACTGTACAAAAACCGCAAAGTGCAGGGGTGTAGACCCTCAGTCACACTTGGTCATTGAGACAGGAGGATCACAAGGTCAAAGCCAACCGGGACTGTCAGAAAATAATAAGTGTTCTTCATTTTATTATGAAATAAATGTCTCCCTTAAAAATGGCTGCAATGAGAAATGCGACCACGTTTTAAAGATTCTGTTTGCTGAGTTTATGTAGCATAGGTGATTCAACAATTACAAAGGTCCTGAACCATCAAGCTAATTTTTAACTGTGTCGTAGATAAAGAAATAAGTACTCTGCTGAAGGTCAAACAGCCCAGAGGTCTTGGACCTGGGTTAGGCCAAGTCTTGCCTTCATACTCTGTAGTCTCCATATTATGTTGGTATTTCTCCAGAAAAGTTGGAATTGTGTTAAATGCAAAACTCCAGAGAATGTCAACTCTCACGAAAAAAAAAAAAGTGAGACTTTCTTTTTTTTTGGGAGTGTTGAGTCTAGTTAGCAGAAGAGAGTGTTAAAATGCTGAAGCCGTTGGCCACAACTTAGCCTGGTGAGGGAATTTTAAATAACTCTAGGCTCCTGTTTGGCAGGCATTTGCAAAGAAGAACCTGCCAAGATTCCTCTATTAGGAGGATTTAAGATTTCCTGAGGAAGCTCTGCTGTCGTTAATATCATATTATGTAAATTATCTTGCAGTCATCAAAATACTTTGGAAAATGGAGCCATTTTTAGCTTCTTCCTAAGTCTGTTTTCAAACTCTGCTGTGAGGGCCATATTGGGGTATGTGGTATACAGGTATCCAAGTGTGCTAGTATTCCTAATTTTAAATGTAAATAGGAGGAGAGTGGCCCCCAATCATCTACAAAGACTGTATTCCATGTGAGGTTTGAAATCTCACCACTGCCAAACACCGATACTCCTTTTTCTCCTGTATGCACTATCTTGTAACGAATTTTAATAAACAAATAATGTCTATTTTCAGTGTCCTTGTGTGTGCTTTGTGTGTGTGTGTGTGTGTGTGTGTGTGTGTGTGTGTTCAGACCTGTGGGTGCTTGTGCATGTGCAGGCGGGAGTTCAACCTTGGATATCTTTCATGAGGAGAGTCTGCATTGCTTTTGCATCGAGGTTTCTCGCTGGGGCCTCGAACTAAGTAAGTAGGTTAGGCTGCCTCGCAAGCGAACCCACAGATCCTCCTACCTCTGCCTCCCCAGAACAGGGCTGGACGCATGTCACCATGCCTGGCTTTCTGTGGATGTAGCAGGGATCACACTCAGGTGTTCACAGCCAGCACTTTACTTACTGACCTATGTCTTCAGCTCCCTATGGCACTTTTTCTTCTTGTGATGGCATGCCATGGTACAGTGCTAAGGGATGACATAGGGGGGTGACTAATGGGCCTCGTGGCATAGCATGAGGTTGCTATTGACTTTCGGATGACGTGGCAGTGGAAGGATCACCGAGCCATGAATGGTGTGCAGGTTGATGGTGAGTAACTGACACAGAGAAGGGGGAAACCACAGATAAGGTGCAGAAGGTGGCTGTAAAAGTGTAGTCTGGTGATCTCCATTACCCAGCTTCAACAATCCTGTTTTTGTAGAACTTTTGACTGCGTAGTGAGTTTTTGTTGAATTTTCTTTGTGATCTGTATGCAAATCAATCCATTTAAAATGCATAATTCAATATTATTAGTAAGCTCATGGAGTAACGCCATCTTCATCACCATCCTGTTTTAGAGCTCTTTCTTCATTTGAGAAAATTCTTTCATATTCATTTTCTTTCACTTAGCAAAATGTCATTAAGGTTCATTTGTTTTAGCAAGCAATGGTGCTTTATTGAATTTTATAACTAAACAGTATTTCACTATATAGCCATACAATGTTTTGTTTTTTGATTTATGACTTGGTGGATGTTTGGACTGATATCAGTTTTCCGCTATAACATATAACATTCCCATGAACATATCTATGCATGGAAATTGCATCAGCATTATCTCTTTGGTTGATTTCTATGTTCGAAACCCCCACGTTGTGGAGTAAGTTTCTACGTTATTATGAAATGAAGTGCCAAACTTTTTTTCAGGACAGCTTCACTATTGTAGATTTTCAAGGCAATGCACAATTCTTATTCTCCAGATCCACACTAACAGCTGTCATCTATATGGGCAATTTAAAGCCACTCTATTCCGTTCACAGTAGAATCACTTTAAGGGTTGTTTTTATTGTTGCTATTCTTTCTTTATTTATTTGAAACAGGGTTTTACTCTAATCTAAGGACTTCCCTCAAACTCACAACCTCCTGCCTTAACTTCCCCAGTGATGGGATTCCAGGCCTGCACTACCATGCCCTGACACTTCGTGGATTTTTAAAATTAATTTAATTTTTTATTAATCACAGTTTATTCACTTTGTAGCCCAGCTGTAGCCCTCTCCTTCATCCCCTCCCAATCCTGCCCTCCTTCACTCTTCTCCTCCCCAAGTCCACTGATAAGTGGAGGTCCTCCCCTTCCCTCTGACCCTAGCCTATCAGGTCTCATCAGGACTGGCTGCATTGTTTACCTCTGTAGCCTGGTAAGGCTTCTGCTCCCCTCTCAGGGGGAGGTGATCAAAGAGCCAGCCCATGAGTTCATGTCAGAGACAGTCTGTGTTCTGATTATTGGGGAACCCTCTTGGACACTGAGCTGCCATGGGCTACATCTGTGCAGGGGTTCTAGGTTATCTCCATGCATGGTACTTGGTTGGAGTATCAGTCTCAGAAAAGACCCCTGGTCCCAGATTTTTGGTTCTGTTGCTCTGCTTGTGGAGCTTCTATTTGCTCCAGGTCTTTCTATCTCCCCCTTTTCTCTTAAGATTTAGGATAAACATACTAAAATCTGTACATCTAAAGAAACTAATCAAGAAAGAGGACTCTGGCTAAGTTGTTCCATTCCCATTCAGAAAGGCAAAGAGAATGGACATCAGAAGAGGGAGAAAACAGGGAACAGGACAGGAGCCTACCACAGAGGGCCTCTGAAAGGCTTTATGCTGCAGAGTATCAGAGCAGATGCTGAGACTCATAGCCAAACTTTGGGGGGAGTGTAGGGAATCTTATGAAAGAAGGGGGAGATAGCAAGACCTGGAGAGGACAGGAGCTCCACAAGGAGAGCAACAGAACCAAAAATTCTGGGCCCATGAGTCTTTTCTGAGACTGATACTCCAACCAAGCACCATGCATGGAGATAACCTAGAACCCCTGCACAGATGTAACCCATGGCAGTTCAGTGTCCAAGTGGGTTCCATAGTAATGGGAACAGGGACTGTTTCTGACATGAACTGATTGGCCTGCTCTTTGACCACCTCCCCCTGAGAGGGGAGAAGCCTTACCAGGCTACAGAGGTAAACAATGCAGCCAGTCCTGATGAGACCTGATAGGCTAGGGTCAGAAGGAAGGAGAGGAGGACCTTCCCTATCAGTGGACTTGGGGAGGGACATGGGTAGAGAAAGGGGAAGGAGGGTGGGATTGGGAGGAGAGGAAAGAGGGAGCTACAGGGGGATACAAAGTGAATAAACTGTAATTAATAAAAATGAAAAAAAAAAGATTCCCTGCACTCTGCCCAAAGTTTGGCTATGAGTCTCACCATCTGCTTTGATACCCTGCTGGGTAGAGTCTTTCAAAGGCCCTCTGTAGTAAGCTCCTGTCCTGTTTCCTGTTTTCCTTTGCAGTGGCACACACCAGTAGGATTTGCTGAAGGAGGCAGAGGCAGGAGGATCACAAGTTTGAGGCCAGCCTGGGATATACTTTGTGGTTTTGACTTGTGGTTGGCTAATGCCTGTTGACTATTGAACATCCTGTGTATTCTTACCAGCCTTTGTGAATTTCCTTTGGAGATTCGTTCATTTTTTTTTTTTTTTTTTTTCAATGCAGTTTATTCAGGAACATTTGAACAATCCTCGGACCCCGGGGAAAGCCAGCCCACAGCTTAAATAGCCTCTGGGTAGCCAACCCAGGCGTGCCACGGGGGCAATGCAGATAGGTCCACATACATGGAAGCAAGCCAGATCCTCGGCCTTAGCCAAATGTGGAGTTGTTCGTGACAGAGAGCACTCACCATCGGGAAGGTGGAAGGCGGAAACCAGCTCCATCTTTAAGGCATAGCATTCCGCAGCTCTCTACAGTTCCCCCTTTTTGTTTTAGACGCATCAGGCAAGAGTAGAGGTCTGATCTCTGATATTAGAAATAAATTGGGACTTTGTACAGATGTTCATTTAGGTGTCATCCACCCAGAGAGCATCAGACCCGTCCAATACCTTTTTCTCAGAGGCGGGACCTGGGGCATCAACCCGCATGCAATCAGACATGCTCTTCTCTCGTTCATTTTTAATTTAGGTTGTTTGTCATATTTTTATTTCATGTGTTCTTTATATATTTTGGACATAGGATCATTTTTACCTCTACTGTTAGCACAACCCTTCTTCAAGTGCTTCTATTTGGATTAAATAGATAGATTAATTTGTGCAATAGGCTGGTTTACCCTAATCAGTTATATTCTTTGCATGAAGTATTAAATACCACTTTTCAGTTCTCTGGATTTTTTATGTTGACTCTGATTATGAGAATGACAAGGCTCAATAAAGTTTTAACACATTTTCAAAGAAAAAAAATATTCCTAAAGTAGTCAAATTGGTGGAAAATGGGTGTATTAGTTTACATATATATATATGGTTAAATGATAGCCCATAACGAAATAAACAAAAACCCATAAAGGGAATTGATCTAACTCATCCATGTAACTTTGACAAGGGGTGATCTACGTGGCTGGCAAAAGGTACCTGTTTATAAAGTCACAGAGAGTGGAACTTACTGCTCCATAGATAAAAGCATCATGGGTATTGTTGGGATTTAATCAGGGTTCATATGTTGTGCCAGTTTCAGGTTATATTTAGGATCCAGGTTCATTTTTTTCCCCGAGAAGCAGGATGTTTAGCACTTGTATCAGGATGTTTCGAGGTTTCTTTTTAAGTTTGGAATCCCAGTGGCTTATCATTTATACATTCAATAGCATTGCTTTTGAAGGTGGGGAGCAGAAGCCTCTTGAGACCTGACAAGGTCATGTCAAGCTCTTCCTGAAGGTTATTTGGGAACCTGTTTTTGTTTTTTTTTTAATTAATTTTTATAAAAACTCATCTTAATTGTTCCAAGTCTCATCCAACCCAGTGCCTATTCTGGTGGGGTCAGCCTGGCCAAATGGAAGAAATATATATATATATACATACATATATATATATATATATTGAATTGAATTAATATATCTGTCCTCAAATTCCAAAGACTCTACTGGAAAATGACCCTGGCTGTGGCTGAGTAACCCAGCTTCTCAAGTTTCTGGAGAGAGACGTGCTAAGATAGCCTTCGCAAGGCCTTCTTGAGAGGTCCGCATGCTGGGTTTCGGTGTTTTAGCCTCTGATCATGGCTTTTAGCTCTGGGAATGCTTTCCGGGTGGAGCCTCTGTCACCACTGCAGTAGCTATTCTTTGCTCCCTTTTCCCATCATGATTCTTTCACAAGAGAAAAAAAAAAAGAGACAAAAATGGTTCAACATGTAAAGACATTTGCTGCTAAGTCAGATGACCTGAGTTTTGTAAAAACCACGATATCTAGCTTGTTGTCCTTTGACTTTCACACATATATTTTTGTGCATGTGTACACAGTTGCAAACACACACACACACATATACATGCACACACACTAACACCACACACTCATGCACACACACATACAAATTAATGAACAAATAAAAACGAATACTTTAAAATGAAATTTTATATTGGGAATGAAAAACCCCACAAAGTTCCTGCTTTTCAGTTTTCATTCTAATTTGGTTTGAAAAGCAGTACTCTGGTTTTTGCTCCTTTGCATTTTTCCTGACCATTTTGGAAATTCTGTGGTGATTGAAAGCACTTGGGATGGCCCTTAGAAGAATCAACTCAGCTGTCCTCTGCTGAAAAAAAAAAAAAAAAAAGGCAAGTTTCCTTTCTATCTTCTGATGGGCTTCATGATCAATATGACTTATACTGATACATTATCTTCTCAGTAGGGGATTGCAACAGTGGATTTTCTTCCTCTGTGGATTTAGTTAACAACATTTATATTGTATTTCACAGCACACAGTCCAGTGCTGAGCACAGAGTAAAAGGCAAGGAAACCACAAGGACATCTTCAGACCTTCATAAGGGTTGTGGTGGGGATGTTATAGTCAGAGTTCTATGGAGACAGAATGTGAGAGACACGGCCTATAAAGAATTGGACCACTGAGAAATCCCAAGATCCTCAGAGTTGGGAAGCTGGAAACTCAGTAGAGGCAACAGTGCAAATTCTAGATCCAGGGCAGAAAACTGATGTTCCAGTTCAACTGTAAGATTTGGAAGGGCTGACTTATGTTCTTTCTGTTTTGGTCATGCTTCAAATGAGAAGGAAAAAAAAATCACTTTGATCAGGAAAGTCAACACGCTTGCTTAGGCTTCTACCTCAAATGCAAACCTCATTGTTAACAATGCCATAGAGACCTCCAAAGGGATGTTTAACTTAAGTAGTTGGTTGCCACAAGGTTTAGTTAAGTTTACATAACATTAAATATCAAAATAAACACGTATTAACAGTGGTTTGACAGAGACTAAGTGACCAATGTATTTGACAGACATCATTGATGGTTTTTCTTGTCCTCTTCCAGCCCATAGTAGATTAAAATTCTATAAATGGAAAGCATATTTACTGTACCTAATCTATTAAACATCAGAGCTCAGCAACACAGTGTTCTTGTGGAGAATCATTTATATACTCATTCACTCTTATTATGACATGGCTAATTGGGACCCATGCCTTGCTTCTGATGTCCACTCCCATGAGAGTGTCTTACTTCATATAGGATCCTGGGAAGAAACATCAATATCCCAAATTCAAAATAAAGTTTCTACTGAACATGCATCACTTTCATCTTATAGTAAAGCTGAAACTTGAAGGTTGGAGACTGTCTATATTTTCTGGGATGTTAAGGCTGATACTTGTGTGCATATGGAATCAACCATTCCTCTGGGACTGGAGTGTGTTCGGAGAATGAACATCCAGCATGCAGGCCATTTCTTGAGGGATAGGGTAAGATATGTGAAAGTTGATATTAAATATTATTCCATGTTTCCTGAGATCATTTTATAAAAAGGAACTAGTTGCCTTAACATAACTTAGAACTTTTCTAAATAGCCCACCTCCAAAGAGAATTATGTCTGCAGTTAGAAAATCCTCTAGGAAGATGAAAGTAGCTAAGAGACATAGTTCTAAATTTATCAACATTGAGGATGGACTAGACTTCAGGGTATGCCAAAAGAAGTAAAGAAATGTCTTTAGGGGTTCAAAGTAAAGAATTTAAATGGATATGTAAATCTTTCTTAGTATTTAATACACTTTGGGAAACTTCATATGAGCTAAACATTTGGAGAAAACAGATATATTTAAGATATCATTTCTCTCTTTTCATAAATTTAGAGTGTGGTAGAGAAAGAGAGAATAGGTGAGGAGTCTTTGATATCTAAGGCAAGGAAAGATGAGGATGAGGGCGATATTTGGGAGACGAACTGTGGACAAGTATGTAGAAGACACCCCAGAAGGCAGTAGAAAACACAGGAGCCTCTCCACATGAGAAATGAACATGAAAAATAAAGCAAAAGATTTACTTCAAAGTCTAGGAATATGTAACCGTATTTAAATATTAAACAACACTGACATCATCATCATGTTTGATGATACAGACTTCACAGTGATTTGAACTTGAATTCAAATGGATATGCATGTTGGTCAACTGTTGGGCAGTGTGCATGGAATCTTACATAAGAAGTGGGTTAGAGCAATAAGACAGTTGAAGGAGATCAAGGGGATACAAATTGGAAAAGAAGAAGTCAAATTATCACTATTTGCAGATGATATGATAGTATACGTGAGTGACCCCAAAAACTCTACCAGGGAACTCCTACAGCTGATAAACACCTTCAGCAATGTGGCTGGATACAAAATTAATTAAAAAAAATCAGTAGCCCTCCTGTATACAAAAGACAAAAGGGCTGAGAAAGAAATTAGGGAAACAACACCCTTCACAATAGCCACAAATGACATAAAGTACCTTTGAGTAACCCTAACCAAGCAAATCAAAGATTTGTATGAAAAAAATTTCAAGTCTGTGAAGAAAGAATTAGAAGAAGATATCAGAAGATGGAAAGATCTCCTATGCTCATGGCTTGGCAGGATTAACATAGTAAAAATGGCCATCTTACCAAAAGCCATCTACAGATTCAATGCAATTCCCATCAAAGTACCAACACAATTCTTTACAGACCTAGAAAGAAAAATTCTCAACTTCATATGGAAAAACAAGAAACCCAGAATTGCTAAAACAATCCTCTACAATACAAAATCTTCTGGGGGTATCTCCATCCCTGATCTTAAGCTGTACTATAGAGCAACAGTAATAAAAACTGCATGGTACTGATATAGAAACAGAATGGTGGGTCAATGGAACCGAAGAGAGGACCCAGAGATAAACCCACACACTTATGGACACCTGATCCTTGACAAAGATGCCAAAAACATACAATGGAGAAAGACAGCATCTTCAACAAATGGTGCTGGTCCAACTGGATGTCTACATGTAGAAAAATGCAAATAGATCCATACTTATCACCCTGCATAAAACTAAAATCCAAGTGGATCAAAGACCTCAACGTAAAACCAGACACATTAAATCAGTTAGAAAAAAAAGTGGGGAATACCCTTGAACTCATTGGCACAGGAGACAACTTCCTGAACAAAACACCAACAGCACAGGCTCTATGAGCAACAATCAATAAATGGGACCTCATGAAGCTCAAAAGCTTCTGTAAGTCAAAGGATACCGTCATCAAAACAAAACGACTGCCTACAGATTGGGAAAGAATCTTCACCAACCCTCTATCTGATAAAGGACTAATATTCAGTATATATAAAGAACTAAAGAAGATGAAAAGCAGCAAACCAAATAATCTAATTAAAAAATGGGGAACAGAGCTAAACAGATAATTCTCTGTAGAGGAATATAGAATGGCAGAGAAGCACTTAAAGAAATGCTCAACATCATTAGCCATTAGGGAAATGCAAATCAAAACGATCCTGAAATTTCACCTTATACCCATCAGAATGGCCAAGATGAAAAACTCAAGTGACAACACATGTTGGAGAGGTTGTGGAGAAAGGGGAACCCTCCTCCACTGCTGGTGGGAATGTAAACTTGTACAACCACTCTGGAAATCAATCTGGCACTTTCTCAGACAACTAGGAATAGCGCTTCCTCAAGACCCAGCCATAGCACTCCTAGGCATATATCCAAAAGAGGCTCAAGTACACAATAAGGGCATTTACTCAACCATGTTTGTAGCAGCTTTATTTGTAATAGCTAGAAGCTGGAAACAGCCCAGATGCCCCTCAAGTGAAGAATGGATGCAGAAATTGTGGTATATCTACACAATAGAGTATTACTCAGCAATGAAAAATAAGGAAATCATGAAATTTGTAGGTAAATAGTGGACCTAGAAAGGATTATCCTGAGTGAGCTGTCCCAGAAGCAGAAAGACACACATGGAATATACTCACTCATATAGACATAACATAGTATACACCTACTAAAACCTGTGCATCTAATGAAACTGAGCAAGAGAGAGGACCCTGACTAAAATGCTCAATCCCCATCCTGAAAGGCAAAGAGGCTGGACATCAGAAGATGAAGAAAACAGGAAACAACCTAGGAACCTGCCACAGAGGGCCTCTGAAAGCCTCTGCCCTGCAGACAATCAAAGCAGACTCTGAGACTTATGGCCAGCTGTTGGGCAGAGTGCATGGAATCATGTAAGAAGTGGGAAACAAATAAGAGCTGGAGAGGACGAGAACCACACAAGGAGAGCAACAAAACCAGAAAACTTGAACACAGGGAACTTCCCAGAGACTCATACTCCAACCAAGGACTATTCATGGAGATAACCTAGAACCCTTGCACAGATGTAGCACATGATAGTTAAGTGTCCAAGTGGGTTACATAGTAAAGGGAAGATGGACTGCCTCTGACATAATCTGATTGGCCTGCTCTTTGATCACCTACCCCTGAGGGGGGAGCAGCCTTACCAGGCCACAGAAGATGACAATGCAGCCACTCCTGATGTTATCTGATAGACTAAGATCAGAAGGAAGGAGAGGAGGACCTCCCCTATCAGTGGACTTGGGGAGGGGCATGCATGAGGAAGGGGGAGGGAAGGTGGGATTGGGAGGGGAAGAGGGAGGGGTTTATGGGGGGATACAAAATGAATAAAGTGTAATTAATAGTAAAAAAATAAAAAAGTAGTGGGAAATAGTAAGATCTGGAGAGGAGAGGAACACCATAAAGAGAGCAACAGAACCAGAAAATTTGAACACAGTGATCTTCCCAGAGACTCATACTCCAACCAAGTACCAGGCATGGAGATAACCTAGAACCCCTGTACAGATGTAGCCCATGGCAGTTTAGTGTCCAAGTGGGTTGCATAGTAATGGGAAGAGGGACTGCCTCTGACATAATCTGATTGGCCTGCTCTTTGATCACCTCCCCCTGAGGGGGGAGCAGCCTTACCAGGCCACAGAAGATGACAATGTAGCCACTCCTGGTGTGATCTGATAGACTAAGATCAGAAGGAAGGAGAGGAGGACTTCCCCTATTAGTGGACTTGGGGAAGGGCATTCGTGAAGAAGGGGGAGAGAGAGTGTGACTGGGAAGGGAAGAGGGAGTGGCTTATGGGGGGATACAAAGTGAATAAAGTATAATTAATAAAATAAAATAAAATTATAAAAAAATTGTAATGAGTACAGTTTCGCATTCACTATTCTTGTTAGTTTTAAATGTCATCTTACCACAGTCTGTATCTCCATGAGAAGGGAGTTTCATTTAGAGGGTTTCCTAGACCAGCTTGGCCTGTGGGCATCCCTGTGAAGGACTGTTAATTGACCCTGCCCACTGTGAGTGAGTACCACTCCCTGGGCAGCAGGCCCTGAGATGTGTAAGAATGGAGTTGGCTGGCTTGAGAGCAAGAAAGCAGCATGGGCACATTTGTCTCTTTCTGCTCTTGACTCTGAACGTAACATCTTAAGTGCCTGCCTTGACTTCTCCAAAACAATGGAATGCAACCTGGAATTATAAGCCAAATAAAGTCTTTCATTCCCTATGCTGCTTTTTGTCAGAGTATCTTGTCCTTGCCACCAAAATAAAATTACATTTGGGCTCTAGGCTCCTTAAGAAATCGTCTTAGAATTCTTCTAGCCTAGTCACTCATTCAGGACTCTTTATTATTCAAATATACATTTTTAACATTGTATTTATGATATTATAATATAATTATATCTATCCCCCCTTTCCTTTCCTTCTTTCAAACCCTCCTATGTCCTGGATTTATATCTTTTGGAACTTCGAGAATAAAGAAGCTCATGATATTTGGTTTAACACTTCGTCACTGGTCAGTCTTATTAAATCTTCAGTCCAGACCTAAGAGGCTTACTTTTCAACAGAAATTTTTCTTATCGTGGATATGAGCATTAAACCAGAAAAAGGTTCTAAGAGCTCATTATCATGGCAGCATTCACCAACATGTGCATTTCACAAGGGATAGAACACTGAGTACTAGCCAGCCCATGACGACTGCAGCGTTAGTAAGGCAGAACTCACGTTTTACCTGTCGTCTCTCACTGTGAACGCTTAGTTCTGCTCTTTCAGTCTCTTTCCCACTCCGCAGGTCTCATATAACTCATATGAAAAAATTGCAGAATGATAAAAAAACTCATTTATTTAAAAATATTGTTAGTGGTATGTGGCGTGTGTGTGTGTGTGTGTGTGTGTATGTGTGAAGCATCCTGTGGAGTAGCTTCTCTCCTTCCACCTATGTGAAGATTCCAAGGATGAGGCTCCAGGTGCCAGTTTTGTGTGGTAAAATACCTTTACCCACTGAGCCATTGTGCTATGCCATCATTTCAGATGTCTGTTTGAAAAACGAGCTTTCTTGAACAATGACAGTTGTTTTGGCTGTATTCTCATCCTAAATCAACCACTTTCAGACTTAGAATTTTTTTTCAGAGAAAACTGCTCTAAAAATGCAAACACTATTTTTTATTTTGTAGATGTTTCTAGAGTTTTGACTACTTTAGCTTTAATTAATGTCAGTAATAAATTTAAAGTTGAGAAAAACCCAAGGGATAAATGACAAGAAGAAAATATATGACTGTGAGTCATCGTTTATTATAATTATGATGTGGTGATGTTTTAACAAAGTTTATATGAAATACAACTCAGATCTTGTACAGTGTATATCAGAAGAGCAGTGCAATTCTTAGATTTCAATGAGGAATATTTTCATACTTTTACTTTTTATTAATTTTTTGAGTTAGCCTACAAACTAACGTTTTATTATGGCATTTTCATACACTTATGCCAGTACACATTGTTCTAGTTGCTCCCTCTCTCCTGCTGCTGTTCCTTAAGCTCACAACTCCCTCAATCGGGAAATAATGATGATTTCAAGCTATTTTGTGGGATTAGAAAAATGGCACCCTTGATAAGAGCTCTTTCTGTGCAACTATGAATCTTCCACCCACATAAAAACATGGGAATTGCCATGTATGTGTCTGTAGCACCAGTGTTGTGCAGAAGGGAGACAGGAGGATTCCTGGGGTTTGCTGTCTATCAGCTTAGCTTCATTTCAGTGAGAGACCCTGACTGGAAAGAATAAGGTTGAGAGCAGCAGAGCAGAATATTTGATTTCTGATCTCCTCCTCTGGCTTCCACATGTGTGGGTATGTGTACCTGTATGTACACAGACATATCACACATACATAGATGCCCCATCCCTCTCACAAATACTAGAATACATCAAGCAATAGTGTATCATTAAAAAAAGTGAGTGTTCCCCAGGGTCCAAGGATTGTTCAAGGTTCCTGAATAAACTGCATTGAAAAAAAAATTGAGTGTTAACATTTTTAAAAGATGCTACATCCATACAAGAGATCTTATATGAAAGAATTATTTAGGGGAAGGGAAGCAGAAGAAAGTTAAGGCCTATGTGGGCCATGAGGGCAGAGAGACAGAGGGAGTACAGGGGCTCCCTGACAAAGATAGGGGAGAGAACACCAAAGAAGAGAGAGAGAGAGAGAGAGAGAGAGAGAGAGAGAGAGAGATGAGAGAGAGAAAGAGAGAGAGAGAGGCAGGCCTGAAGTACCTGGCCCAGATGATGTCACAGGACACAGGTACTGACATAGGATGTTGTCAGGACCCCAAAGGTCCTTAAGTGAAGGCTAGTTAAATTCTCTGTACAACATAACATTCCTCCCTTTTTGTTTAATTAAAAATAAATGAGAAGCTAGGTAGGGGTGGCAAGGCAGGATACTGGACTGCTTCTCATGTAAGGCAAGTTAAAGTATATAAATGTAGGTTCATTAGAAGCAGCTCTTGGTTGCCATGCAAGGGAGTAAGAGAGAGAGGGAGAAGGAAAAAAGTAGGAGCAACAAAATGTCCAAATTACATGGTGAAGAGGAGGAGAAGCCCCTGCCATGGAAAGTTCAGGGTAGAGGGTGGAGTTTGCAAGCCATGCCCAGCAGCAGATAGGGACTGAGGAATGCTGGGAGAACCTGGAGCTGTTTGTCCCAGACCTGAACCATACCATTCTATTGGATAACAGGCAAATAAATCATCATCTTTAGCTACTTCCTCCTGAAACAGGGAGGCCAAAAGGCTGAAATTTTGGCCAAGTCCAGAAAGAGCAGGCTATTATACTCTGTTCAGGATCTGAGAACATCTGAGGCTGGGAGGGAAAATGCAGGTCCAGCTAGATGCAGTCTGTGAGGTTAGATTGGAGCACCTGGGGGTAGCTGTTTTGACGATGTCTTGAATGTAGGAAACACCTGGGTCTAGCAGACTACTGAAACATATATATGGGCAGAAGGCAAAGTTAACTAGGTTAAAGAGTAAATTTATTTTAGGTGTCCATTTGAAACTCTTGGGAGAGCGAGCAGAGACAGAAGGTTTGAAGCAAAAAAAGATTTTTAAAAAGCCTAGAACATAGGGAACCTCCATCTACCCAATAGCTGGCAGTAATTTAAAGGTTTTATTTTTGGATTTGTCATCTAAGGGAAATTGAGGCCAAGTTTGGTTGCAGATGTGTGTAAGCCTGGAAGCCTGAAAAGTGGGTGCTAGGTGTAGAAATCTGAAATTCTCCAGAAGACACATCAGAGGAGAATCTGGAAGAATGAATGAGTCAACTATTCCCATTGGGTAGGTAGAAGTCAAGGTATCCCAAGAGCAAAGTTTGACTCAGTAGATTAGTATGGTACAATCTGTTCCAACAGCTCATCAGCATTGGCCAGAGGCCAAGGGTGCAGTTGCCTGTGGCAGACACAATTTACCTTGCTAGGATTCCGTAGATATGCAAGAGAGGGAGGGAGCAAAACCATCCTGGTAGAGAGAAAATCTCACCCAAGGGAGAAGAAGGTCCTAGATAAAGGGTTTGGATATAGGTTGGGGAGAGCAGTAGGAAGCATTTGCACCAACCAGAAGTGAAGACTCACCAATTGGCTTGTGTTGAGTGCAGGAATATAGGGATCTGGTAGCCAAGAAAGGGGGGGGGGTCCCAAAACCAGGAAAGAGAGAGGAATCCCAACTTCCGAGATAGGCAATAGGTGGAAAACTTAGGCTGTTGACTGTCAGTAATTATCTACATTTCATTTGACCTGAGAGGTGGATTCAGGTGGATTTTCTGTAGCTCGTAAGTGTCCCTTTTAAGTTTACAAAAGATATAAACTTTAGACTTGTTAACATCACCGATGCAATTTGTAGTGAAATGTACTTCATGGAAAAAGGCAGTAGACATACACATTTGTATTAACAGCAAAAGCACTAAGGTGAGCTCTGGAAAGGCAGAAGCCTCCAGTGAAGCAGAGGGGGCAAAAGCTCACTTGATCTTCACCTTTAGTATGATTACATATCATGGAAGAGAGGCTGCCTTTCTCTATCCAGAAGACTAGATGTATAGAGATCTAGCACAATGAGAAATAACTTTTAAGTCTATACTTAAAAGATAAACCAAAGGAAATTTAATATTTTGAGCTTTTATCCATGATAGTGGATCATATAGTGGAATGTTTTTATTAAAGCTAGATTAATAAATTAGAGCTCTAATGATAAATGTTAAAGCTGTGGACAGTTATAACAGTAGCATAGAAACAGGAAGAAATATGAGGCATTTTTATCTAATCACCTTGGACCTTCTAACTTTCATAACTTGCCTTTACCAATCTTAAAGCATCTTCTTAGGCTCTCAAACCTTTGTAACTTGCATTTACCAACCTTAAAACACTTTTTTAGACCCTCCAACATTTTCTTAGAAGCTTCATAATTCAAACTTCTGTATCTGCAGGTCTTTGTATCTAATTATTTACCATGAGACAGGTGGGACTGCTGTGAACATTTATATTCCTTTAGCTAAAGGAAAGGTAAAAGGTTATATCTGAAACCTGATTTTATTTGGTCTGATAGCAAGTTAGCTTGTGTCTAGACCTGACAGTAGAAACGCTAGGAGTGAGGCTTAAGGCATGGTCTCCTGCATGTGAATAGGACTGAGAAGGCATCTGAAGCCTCCTAAGACAAAAGTTGGCAATATGACCATGGGACACAAGTATGAATTTAAAGCAGACCTACAATGTTACTCTGAGCTGGGTTAGGCTGGTGGAGGTTGCTGAGTCTAGGAGACATTTTTCCTCTGCTAGGTCAAGGAGCTCAGAGGCTGCAAGTATCTGTGGCTCTTGTGTTAGTTGAGCCTCCATGGATAGGCACAGAGGACAAGCTTGCACTGTATTGGAGCATTCTGACATACAGAGGCCAGTCTGCTTGCAGGCAAGGCATGGCTTGTTGAGGTAGCTGCTGGACCAGCATCCTTCCGGGCTGCGTTGGGTTACCTGGCAGAGCTAATTTAGGCTAAACTCCTACGGGATGGATGACATTGAAGACTTCTTGTTTCCTGTGTGGGGATGCTGATAGTCTTAGAGCAGCAGCCTAAGTCTGAAGTATAGTTTTATGCTGTATAGTAGCTGGCACTATAGGGAAGGCTCTTCTCGGGCTTTAAAAATCATTTTTACCAACTCTTGGGTGGAGTATTCAGGGACTAGCTTTGGGCATTTCGTTAAGATGGCAGTGAGACCAGATCTGTACCTGTAGAACTATAAATATATTTTTGTACATTAGATGACTTGATCATTGGTAAGATGACTGATTACTAACTTACATTCGTTAACCATTAAATATTGGGATTTTAGGTTTCATCCCTGTTAAGTTGGAGCCTTAAAAGTCATAAACATAGTCCATTAAAGTGAGAGCATAACAGTTTCCTGTATGATTCAGAATATAAAAAGGCCATAGCTTATAAAAGCCTAAGGCTATACTCTAGATGAATAATATCACCATATTCAGAAAACAAGACCAAGCATATCTTAACCTTTTTGATAGTGAAGATATAGCACAATGACCAAGTTTTAACATTGTTTTTTAGTTTAAGAGTATCTGGGCAAAACTTTTACTTAGAACACATAAAGGTGAAAAGGGAGAAACAAGTGTGCGAAGGCCTTTGCTCCACGGTTCTGGTAGGAACACGGCTGTTGAAGGTGACACACTACCACCTAGAATAAAAATTTGCTCACTTTGTATTTTGCTCACCTTTTTTTGGTTTGTTTAATTTTATCTACTAAGTATTGATGATCATTTGTTTTCCTGATGGTTCAATGTTCATCAGCTGGTATCTACAGGAGCAGAGACTTACTATAATTGATGATTTTGTTTTGGTCTAAAATGGTATATATATTGTATATTAATATTCAAGTATTTGTTAGGTATAGTGTCATAAAGTGGTTCAATTATAAAACGATCACAGATGTGAGGATGGATTTCATTGCTATGTGTGCATTTCTCAGGGTTTTGTGCGCAGCAGGCAATTTACCAATATTGCACCTCTCTCCAAGTTTCTTTGAGTGGGAGGCTCAGTGAACTCTTTGCAGTTCCTACTTTGAGAGGATTTACATCTAGAGACCACAAAGTTACTTCGTACTTTCTATGTATTCATTTAAACTTTGTTACCAACAATTTAGATTTCTTAAATCTGTTCTTTGTGTTTGGCAAGCGCTATTCCTTGTAATGATTCTTTGGCTGTATTTTGTAACTCAGGGTGTCCCTGTGTTTGCATGTCCTTTCTCCTTAAGCTGGGATACATTAACAAGGATGCAATTAAAGTATAGGATTTGTTCCCTAAGAAGGATTGGTAACCTAATCAGATAACTATGCCCACTCCATTTGCTACTGAGATAGGAGTGAGTGCACGGATACATATATGTACCACAAAATTAGATTACGCCCTCTCTGCGCTAAGAAAAAGAACCATACATTAGTGCTTATTAGTTTTATCTTCACAAATGAGGCCTGCTTGGGTTTTTGCAAACAGTAAGGTCTGTTAATTAGCATATCTCCCAGCTTGGTTAAGCTGGCCCTTGGTAGACTCATTGCCCTTTGACTCCTTTTCTAATTCAGAAAGGAGGCTGCCTCAGATCCTGGAATCAGAAAACCATTGCCTTCTCTTTCTTTTAACTTTCAGTGTTTCTCTGCCATTCTATATTCCTCTACAGAGAATTCTCTGTTTAGCTCCATACCCCATTTTTTAATTGGATTACTTGATTTATTGCTTTTTTAACTTCTTTAGTGCTTTATATATTCTGGATATCAGCCCTCTGTCAGATATAGGGTTGGTGAAGATCCTTTCCCAGTCTGTAGGCTGTCGTTTTGTTCTAATGACAGTGTCTTTTGCTTTACAGAAACTTTTCAGTTTCATGAGGTCCCATTTATTGATTGTTGATCTTGAAGCCTGTGCTGTTGGTGTTCTGTTCAGGAAGTTGTCTCCTGTGTCAATGAGTTCTAGGCTCTTCCCCACTTTTTCTTCTAACAAATTTAGAGTATCTGGTTTTATGTTGAGATCTTTGATCCATGTGGACTTTAGTTTTGTGCAGGGTGATAAGTATGGATCTATTTTCATTTTTCAGCATGTAGATATCCAGTTGGACCAGCACCATTTGTTGAAGATGCTGTCTTTTTTCCATTGAATGGTTTTAGCTTCTTTGTCAAAAATCAAGTATTCATAGGTGAGTTTTTTTCTGGGTCTTCTATTCGGTTTCATTGATCCTCCTGTTTCTATGCTAATACCATGCAGTTTTTATTACTATTGCTCTATAGTACAGCTTGAGATTGGGGATGGAGATACCTCCAGATGATCTGTTGTTGTACAGGATCATTTTGGAGATTCTAGGTTTTTTGTTTCTCCATATGAAGCTGAGAATCTTTTTTTCAAGGTCTGTAAAGAATTGTGTTGGTATTTTTATGGGAATTGCATTGAATTTGTAGATTGCGTTTGGTAGGATGGCCATTTTCACAATGTTAATCCTACTAATCTATGAGCACTGGAGATCTTTCCATCTTCTGATATCTTCTTCAATTTCTTTCCTCAGAGACTTAAAGTTTTTTTCAAACAGGTCTTTTACTTGCTTGGTTAGTGGGACCCCAAGGTATTTTATGTTATTAGTGGCTATTGTGAAGGGTGTTGTTTCCCTAATTTCTTTCTCAGCCTTTTTGTTTTTGGTATATAGGAGGGCTTCTGATTTTTTTGAGTTGATTTTGTATCCAGCCACTCTGCTGAAGGAGAGTTTATCAGCTAAGGAGTTCTCTGGTTGAATTTTTGGGGTCGCTCATGTATACTATATCATCTGCAAATAGTGACTTCCAATTTGAGTGAGGATGTTGTTAGATTCTGAAAGTGTTTGTCTTTCTTATTAATTTATGTTATCTATCCAAGATTGAAAAGATGTAGTCAACCTAACATCACTCTTGCTGAAACCATAGCAATCATTCTGGTAGGACAGGAAAGCCAAACTTTGCTAGGTGTGCCCCGCCCTGCTTCTTCCCGATTCGTATGGAACAATTGTGCACAGCATTTGTGTATGTGTAGTGGACATAGGTCCGAGGCTGCACACAGTAGGAGCATTGCTATTCCCCACATTCAGGATTTAATCGCATATCTCTACCTCCGTAGGAAGAGGCTTAGGATCTGTCCTTTAGAGTCTGCATGGCTCCAGCTTTAACTACAGCTCAGGATTATTGACCTCCTAAATGTGAGAGTCAATGCTGAGGACCTTATAATATCTTGGGTTTAAGATAAAATCTGTAATTTGTTTGTGTGGATCACTGAGGACAACCCCTCACCCTTCACCCCAGGCAGGCATTGTTTCTATAGCTCCAGTTTTCATAAAGCAAACTGGATAAAATAGAACTGAATAATTAAGAGAAACAAATTTCATGGTGGTGATCAGTGCAGGTTATCACTTGAACATGCTTGGAAATTAATTATTCTTGTTGGAGGAGGGGGCTATGGTGGAGCTGTTACTTGCTTGCTTTGGACATGGGCTGTGCACTGTGTTTGACAGTATTGACTGGGAGTGTGAAACACTAGAAGAAGCCTGTGTTGATGTGCAGTGGGGAGGTATAGGAAGGAAGGACAGATGCTCATGGAGTTCCTGAACTCAAAGGCGACAATACCCGCCTGGGGACGTTGGATGACATATTAGGGGAGATAACTCCTGCTACGAAAAGGAAGATTATAACAACAGGCTGAGACTGTACCTCTCACTCCTTTCTTGTTATTCCTTTCAAAACAGGGTATAGTATGTCTTTCCTATGCACCATACTCCAGGGACACACTGGTGAGCAAAGGTCATTGCACCCAAACACTTCTTTGGTAATATCTCCTACTTTACAGTTCAGGTTCATTTAGAGATAGCGCCTTGGTTCAGGGCTACTGTTTTCTCATTACAGCAGAACAGGCAGCTTTTCAAATTCCAGGACTCCCCAAATGTACACTTGATTGTCTCTGCTTTCTTTCTTTCTTTCTTTTTCTCTTTTCTTTCTTTCTTTCCTGTATTCTTTTTTTTTTTTCAATGCACTTTATTCAGGAACATTGAACAATCCTCGGAACCCGGGGAAAGCCAGCCCACAGCTTAAATAGCCTCTGGGTAGCCAACCCAGGCGTTCTTAAATATTTTTGAAACCAGCTTTTGGGACTGGATCCAGGGCAGTGTACATACTTGGGAAATATATCATTGAGCTATACCTCAGACCAATACCCAAGCCATCATGTAAGCAACTAGGAGGTCTGGATTACACATCCACACTGGTCCAGAACCTTGAAATGATCTAGGAAGAAACGAGTGTCGAAAGTTTGGCTCTTGCTTTTAGGGAGATCACAATGTAGCAGACTATGAGAAAATGCTGAAAGACACAGCAATGTGGCAAATACAGGACTAGAGCTGTGCCCAAAGCCTTCTAGAATCTAAGCCGCATATCACAGAAGCAGGCACATCTTGACAGAATCTCATCATCCCTAGTGAGAAGATATTCAACTTGGAGGTTTCTTTGGGACTTGAGTGAGATATGTTATCTAGATTAAACAACATGCAATAATCCTTTATCATAGCCACCATGATGATGGAAAATTAACTTTTTTTCTTGCCCAGGACTAAAGGAATTTGCTTTAAGCCCTAACATCTTTAGAATATAGAAGTTTTCTTCTTACTCCTCCTTAAAAAAAAAAACATCAAAAGCCTCCTTATATAGTTTTCTTCTTCACTCCAGACATTTGTCTGCCAATGTGACTAAATTAAAGCAAAAGATTTAAGGTAGGAGTTGGGTAGAAAGTGGAATTGGGGAAACTGAGGCAAATGAAAATTAAAATACCATAGGTCTGCATGTGCCTGTGCATAACCACAGGAGTTGGAAATTATACAGGCAACCTGCCCAGAGGATGCAAATGTTTCTGTGATGAATGCAAATGCTGTATCTGAGGACGATAAAATGTGTCAGCAGGAGAGCAGACAGCCAGGGGAACAGAAACCATCTTCTCAGCATGCTACCTTTGAACAGAAAGACAACAGGTGGATTTACAGGAATTTGTGGAAAGGCACTTACTATCATTTTCAAATGTAATGTATAAAGTAATATACTTTTATGAGAGTAAAGCGTCTAGAGGTAGTGATACACTTGGTAGATGTAAGTAGATACCATCTTTGAAAAGTATTCAGGGCATTCAAAATGCCACTGGACTCTACTAAACCTATATGGCATCCAGTATCCAATCTTCCTTAAAAGTTGAAGGTGGATAAGAAGCAATGTGCTACAGAAGTGAAGAACATTGCTAACACTGCACTAGCTGTATTAGTTATTATTTTTTCCTGTGATGAAAATACCACAACCAAACAACTTAGAGAAAGTTGAGTCTATTCTAGAGGGAGTTTCCATAAGGTCAGAGGCGGCATACAGCAGGTACCTGGAGCACAGAGCTGAGAGACCTCACATCTTCAGCCATACAAGCAAAGCATAGGCAGCAGTGAATTAGAAATGGGATGGTGCTCTCAAGCCCCATGGCCAGTGACATAGTTACTTGAACAAAACTTTCTGTACTATATATCCCATAACCTTACCAAACAGCTCTTGCAACTGGAGATCAAGTGTCCAAACACCTAATCCAATGGGGGCCATTGTTTACTCAAACTATTACACTAGCCATGTGATCCTGAAGCAACAGCTTCAAGAGCAGGAGCAGTTAGCTCACAAGACTTTATAAAGAGGGAATGGAACTTCTTTTAGTGTAGTTTTCAGTTCTCAGTCAGCACCTGTACATTCGAGCAGTCACCACATTATCCAGTAGCTTTTGAACACAGTATGGAACAACCATATGCTAAAGGCATATACACCGGCATCTTGAAATCACACTGTGGTTCATGGTTCTGGGCTTTTGAAGATGAGGAAGGTAACCGTGAGAACATTTTCAAAGACAGAGTATAATAAGCTTTTTGTTTGGGGCAGGGAAGATGGCTCACTTGGGAAAGGGTCCGCTGTATAAATGTAAAGAAGTGAGTTTGGATTTCCAGTACCCATCATGGTGGGTACAGTTACAGGAGGATCTCTGGGATTTGCTTGTTAGTCAGTCTAGATAACCAGCATTAAGTCAATAAGAGACCTTGTCTAAAAAATAATAAGGGGAGAACAATTAAAGAAGATGCCTGATATCCCCCTACTCCCCTTTACATGAAGTTCTGTTTTGTGACTGCTTGACTTTTTGTCAAAGCTTGAGGATTGAGAGTATGCTTTTTCCACTGTTTCTGCCACACACTGAACCAATTTTAATTGCACTAGATGGGTCCCAGCCCTGCTGCCTGTGTGAGCAGTTATGAAACCAATATTCTGTAACTTGGGAAATCTTCCACAGAGGAGCTCAAGCAGAACAGAAATACACAGTAGCCATCAACATGGGGCTTGACCTGGTGTCTGAACAGAAGGGAACTTCACGCTTATGCCAAGTTTAAGCTGCAGCATGTTGGGACCTGTCATGTAGACCTGTCAGGTAGGCCAACTGCTGTTGCTGACCAACTGGAGCGACAAGTCTGCTCTTTGGCTTAGAGACATCTGCCAAATGCCTTGGGCAGGGAGAGCTATTAATCAGGGCTTAGAGAACTGGTTAAATTTTGTTGTTTTTATATGAGTTGATGTTGTATAAGAGAGAAGCATTTAGGAGTTAATAGCCGGATGTCCAGGAAGTAAAGGATGAATTCTAGCTGATGTTCTGAAAACTATTGATTTCTGAAGACTTTGTTATTTTAGATTGGTTTGGCCAAGTTTGCAAAATGCGATAAAACTTCCAACTTTTCTTTCATCTGTCTGTTAGCTGTTGCCTGCCTGCATCTGTTATTAGCAGCTCCACCATCTTGTTTTACAAGAAGTTGGGACAAGTCATATAGGTGCTCAGTGGCATGGGCTATTGTGTTAGGTGAGGTGGAGACCGTGAGGTGGTGGTACAGGGCATAGATGTCATTTGCTCAGCACGTGCCCTGTGACATCCACATGCTGGTTCTGAGTTGCTTAGTTTGACCAAACTGAGTGTTCAGAAGCAGGTACTGATAATTTTTCCATTTGATTTTCTGGTTCACTGAATTGGCCAAATCGACTGACTGAACAACCACAAGAAAGCACAATAGCAATTCCTAACGACTCAAATAAAAAAGAAGAGAGTACAAGCCTCATTTTATCCACTGGTGAACTACAGGATTTAATTTTAACTTTAGATTTTAATAAGATAGTTTTAATGAAGAAAGACTGGAGGAAACAGGTGAGCATGGTTTGTAAACTAAAGCCTGATACAGAAGGAAGGCATTAGAATCACCAATTTACCATTTGGCTCTTTGTGTTAACATTTTAGCTCCCCCTGCTATATTGCCATGAAGTATTGCAATGTTATTCTAGAGCTTCGGCTGCATGGAGGCTGCATGCAGGTTGCATTCACTACTGAGATAAAGTCTTCCTCCCCATTGGATAAGTGTGGTGGCTGCCATATTGCCTCAGCACCGGCACAGGAAATAGCTGGTGAGAACATTCTGAGGTGATTCCCTAGGTTGTCAGTCAATGACAAACACACCTCATTAATACTTCTCAGTGTAGAGTACTTACCTAGCATGTTCAGGGTGAGGCCCTGAGTTAAACCTCCAAAATCCCTGCCACCATCTTAAAAGGAAGATATATGCTTCTTTTAAGCCAAAATTTTAAGGATTAAAATTGTGTTTTAAAACATATTTAAAATAATGTTGTGAACTCCAGTGTTTGAAAGAACACTGAGCCCATGCTACTAGGTTGTGTGTGTGTGTGTGTGTGTAATAATTTTGCCTCTTTTTGAGAATAGTAACAGTGAGAATGGGAAAGTAATGATCTTTTTCCTCCTGGCATTGACTTTTATCGGTGTATGCCAATGGTAGCAAATATTAAAATCCTGTGAAATTCGTTTATATACATTTGCTCCCACAACCTTCCATCCCCTTCCTCCTTTATCTTCCAATCCAAACAAACCATCTTCCCTCTTCTTATCAGTGAGAGATGCTGTCTCAAAAAACAAAGTGTGTATCTTTTGACAAATGACACTGGAGGTGGTACTCTGGTCTCCACATACATGTGAACACGTGTACTTGCACACACAAATTTACACACACACACACACACACACACACACAAGTTCAAGTTTACTCTTCCTCAAATTGTGTAAATGTAAGCAACTTCCAAGAGAAAATTAGCTTTTGTTTTTCCTTTCTTGGATAAGTTAACTGACACACTGCAAAAATGAAGTCCTGCTGTGAGCTAATGTGAAAGTCCACGAAGACAACATCTCTTTTGCAATTAGTGTCTGTGTAAGCAGGGCTATGACAGCTGACATCTTCATTTTGTAAAATAAAGGAGGCACATGCTGGCCAACACTTTTAATGCAAGCATAGGGTCTAATAGGAAGTCTTAGTTCATTTTTTCTTACAGCCTCTGACATCTTGTGTTGTTAATGTGAAACAGCATCTCAAGCTTCATCCTGCATTTGAATGAACAGGTTCAGAAGCAGATGGTGGTACCAATGTGGTATCCCATGTGATAGGCTGAATAATGGCCACTAATCAGCCAAGTACTTATTTTTGGAACCATGAATGTTTCTCTTTATGGCAAAATGGACGTCATGGACATTCTAAGTTCAGGATCTTCATTTGGAGACTTATGCTTGGTTACTGAGGGGATCCTAGGTATTTCTGTGGTGTGGTTCTGTGTGTGCAGAGGCCAGCAGAGAATGTGATGGCCAATCCTAGGAAGAAAAACCTTAGTCAAGGAATTAGTTTCATCAGATTGACCTGTGGAGATGTCTGTGGTGGACTGTCTTGATAATTAATCAGTATGGGAGATGCCAGCCTATTGTGAGAGGTAGCATCCATAGACAAGCAAGCCCAGGCCGTGTAAGAAAGGTAGGCAAAGTTGGCTTGGAGGCAGGCAAGCCAGGAAGCAGCATTCTTCCATCATTTCTGCTTCAGTTCCTGCCTCCAGATTCCTGCGTGAGTTCCTGCTTTGACTTCCTTCAAGGAGGGACACAGAACTGTAGACCACATAAACCCTTTCCTCCTCAAAGTTGCTTTTGGTCATGGTGTTTTTCACAGTAACAGAAAGCAAACTAAAAGAGAGGGTATTGGGTATCCCAGTCTATCATTGTCTACACACCCCTGAGAGAGGATTTCTCACTGACACTGGAGCTAGAGTGGCAGCAAGCCAGCCAGTGACTCCTTTGTGTCTGTTCCTGGTGGTTCTTGGGTTACAGATACATAGAGCTTCTGGATGGGGGTTGGGGATTTGCCCCAAGTGCTCTCCCTCACTGACTCATCTTTCTAGGCCTATTGTAATGTTACTTTTGGGGTCGATCTATTAGTGATGGACTCTATATTTTTATTTGCCCTTAGAAATCTTATTTTTGTTTTTGAAGAATAATTTTGGTGATAATAGAATCCTAGGTTGGGATTTTCTTTCTACAGCTGAATATTTTAAATAGTTTATTCTATCCTCAATTATTTCAAGAAGCATGTTATAATTTTTGTCCTTTTTGCTATAGTTAAGATATTTTACTCTTCTTGCTTTCCTTAACATGTCCCTTTGTCATTGTTTTCCACATTTTAAGTACAGCATACTCTGAGGTTTGTTTGGGGCTTATATCTTGCTTTAAGAATGTTTTTATTTCTTTTACATTTGATGTCCTTGTGATGTTGGACTCTGCCATAAATTTGAGAGGCACTCTCTCTGAGCCAGGAAGCCACTCTTCTCAGAGAAGCAGGTATCCTAACTGCGGACCTTCACATCTTCCTCCTCTCCAAATCCAAGCCCCAAGTTTCACCCCTATCTTCTTAGCAGAACACCTGCTGCTCACCCCACCTCCATCTCCAGGGAATCTTGTATATCTTCAACCTTCATCCTTATTTGTGCTGTTTCCTGGCCACTTTTCCATCAGGCATTCTCTGGAAACCTGCCAGACAGGCCTGCTAGAGAAGCAAGTAGTTGAGCTTCAGATCTGTACTCTTTCTCCTCTCCTGCATGTACATTTCCCCCGTCTCATTCCCAGCTCTGGAACTGACTACCTATTGTAGCCTCACCTCACTCTGTTCCCATTCACAGATGACTAAGCAGATCCTGGTAGAACATACTACTTTCCTCCCTGTGGTGAACTCCCCAGCCTTCCCTCAGCCAGTTGCCAATCAAGTGTCAGCTTCCAATACTTGGAAGCATATTTTACTTTTTTCTATCTTCCCCTTCTTTCATAAGATTCCCTGCACTTTGCCCAAAGCTTGGCTATGAGTCTCATTATCTGCTTTAATACCCTGTTGGGTAGAGTCTTTCAGAGACCCTCTTGGTTGGCTCTTGTCCTGTTTATTCCCTGTTTATTCCCTGTTTTCTCCCTCTTCTGTTGTCTACTCCATTTGATTTTCTGAATGAGGATTGATCATTTTACCCAGGATCTTCCTTGCTTAGCTTCTTTAAGTGTACAGATTTTAGTATGTTTATCCTATATTATATGTCTAATATCCACTGAGCTCCACAAGGAGAGCATCAGAACCCAAAAATCTGGGCCCAGGGGTCTTTTCTGACACTGATACTCCAATCAAGGGCCAAGCAGGGAGATTACCTAGAACCCTTGCCATGGCATCCCAGTGTCCAAGTCTGTTCCCTAGTAAGGGGGGAAAGGATTCCCTCAGACATGAACTCAGTGTCTGGCTTCTTGATCACTTCCCCCTGAGAAGGTAGGCAGCCTTACCAGGCCACAGAGGAAGACAATGCAGCCAGTCCTGATGAGACCTGATAGGCTAAATCGTTATAGAAGGGGGAGGGGCCCCCTTCATTGTACTGGAGGAGGGGCATGGGAGAAGAGTGAGGGAGGGCAGGATTGGGAGGGAACAAGAGAGGGTGCTACAGCTGGGATACAAAGTGAATAAATTTTAATAAATATTTTTAAAGTAACACATTTTACCCAGAACCCCCAGTTACTACACTTATCAAAATCCCTGAAGAAAAAACTATTAGGCAATACCCAGCCACTAAAATCTCTTAAGAACCAAAGAGGGCACTAGAAACCAACCACAAAACAAAGACAAGACTAGCTGTCAGAACCTAGAATTAAAGTCTTGCCAGAACAGCATTATGGGTTCTGCTATGAATTTTGGGCACCTTCTCTGTAGTTCTGCATAAAATGATCCCAAGGCTTCTCAGTTGTGCACATTGGATTTTCTTTACTGACTACATATGTACAACATGATGTCTGGATTCTTATCTTGGCATCCATACATATATAGCATAACATGACTAATACTCAAGCCAAAGTGGATTTTCTTTCCTTGGTATTAATCAATACGGACATTGAGCTTAAAAAGTTTAATAGCTTGTTCAAGAGTACACTATCTAAACTTTCCTATTGTTCTTAGGCTGTGATCACAAAATAAGAGAGTAGGTGCTCAAATGATCTGTATATTTTTTCACAGTTTTGGGGTTTGGAAGACCAATATGAAAGTACTGATAAAGTAGGTGTCTCTTCCTGACTTGCAGATAATGTTTTATTACTGTGTACCTCACATGACCATTCCTCCATGGGTGTGTTGCAAAGAGAGGGCTGAGGCTATCCCTGTACTGTCTTCCTCTTCTCATCAGGGCATTAGTCACATGGTTACACTTTGTTGGTTTCAGTTAAGCTTAATCATCTTCTTAAAGACCCTATATCCAAATGTACCCATTTTGCATGCGAGTGCGTCAATATACGAACTTTGTATATGAACTTAAGCCTACCTGCCTCAAAATTCATGGCTATTCTGCAGCCATTTCCACGTATAATGTAGATATCGATATATAAAATGGCAATAGTGGACTTTTGCTCTCTTCAAGTTAAGAATTTAACTTTACTATGATCTCCCTTTTCTGGCTGTGGTAGGTTAAGAACGGTAGAACTGACTGATACCAAAATAAAATGCTTTAAGCATTCTAGTACATTTGATCTCTAGAAAGGTTTTGAGTGTGTGAATTCTTGTGTGCTGCCTTCTTTCAGATTAAGACTCCAACAATTAGAACTTTGCGGTCAGATTCTGCCACAGGCTCACTCATATGAGGAGTAGCGGCTAACATTTCCTTGATTGATGTGTGAGTATTTATCGAGTGCTTATATGGTGCGTGTTCTTCTGCTAGCTGGAAATACGGCAGTGTTAAAGACAGACAAGTTTATGGAAGAGACAGGGTGGGAGGTAAGCAAGAAAATAAGGATTTAATACAAGATTAACGTCCTGAGGAAAATAAAGGGAGATGTACGTGGGGGGATGGAAATGAAGTAATCCTCATTTTCTGGTCAAGAAAGTATTCTTTGGTATGATGACATGTAAACTAAAACTTGATGAGTGGCAAGGGCTTTATCAAGGAAAGGGTTAGGAGCTCAAAGGTCCAGTAGTAACAGTTAATATTATGAATTAGAAGTTTCATTTGTGAAACCCAAAGAAGGTCAGTGGATATGGGAATGAGTGCAATTCTCTCTGTCTCCCTCTGTAAGTATCTTCCCAAAAGGCAGAAGAAGGCAACCCATTCTGTGGAGTGGGGGATTAAAACTCTGTTAAAAAAAAAAAAAACCTGTCTGCAAATCAGAATCTGTTTGTAACTCAAAACAGACAACAAACAAAGAAAAAAAAAAAAACCCAAACGTTTTATGCTCTGCTTATTTTCATAGAAGCTTGGCCTTGTGTAATTGCCCTTCTTGTGTCTCCAATGCTGAGGTAACAAATATGATGATAGTCTGAAGAGAAGTGATTTATAGAAAGCCCTCTTTACACTTGCCCTTCCCTCTGGAACCCACCCTTCCGTCTCAGGAGGGAGTGGTTCCACATTTCCTATCTATGGGCACTCTTTTCTCCATGAAAATTCATCCTGTTCCAATTACATATTCTGGGTACAGATTTTGTTGTTGTTGTTGTTAGCTTCTGAACTCTTCCAGTTAGCTGAATTTTAAAGCCAGGATGGGAAGGAATCTGAACTTGGCAGTCATTTGCTGCTAGCCTGAGGTCAGTACTAGGAGCCAAGCTTACTCACTGGAGGGTGACTTGAGAGGACTGCCCTGTCTTTCCCTGCCAGCTCTTCCGTCTCTCGGCTCTAATTGCACCTGCTGGAGTACAGCTGCTATGATTTGAGGGCATCTGAAGCTTTTAACGTTACAAGATGTTGATGGCTCCAAGCAACACAATGGAGGAAGCAAGGAGAATTTGAAATAAATCATTTACACACGACAGGAGTTATGAAAGGATTGAGGAATGGGATGTATTCTTTTTCTTAAAAGGACATTTAGAAGGCAGTGCTATAAATGATAGCAGATGGGGGTCATAAACATAAAGGATATGATTATTTTAACAGTGAACAATGGCACTGGAGACAGAAAAGGCCAGATTCACTTGGACCTGCTCACTAATGTGTCCACGGATAACCCTTTTCATTGCTGTATGCATGCATCTCTGGAAGTGGGCTTCTTGTGTGCACAGTGACAGATTCCAGCAGGCATCCCTGGCTCCCTGAAGCAGAATCAGCTAACTGTTATTTGATGAGGACCTTCCTTCATCATAAAACTTTCTCTATCCTTCAGGGTTAAATACCATCCTGTAAAGACACCCTCCAAACTTCTTCTGAGGAATGTCCTGGTGCTTCCTATTCTCCTTATCCTATTCCGTTTTCTCTTTTGTTTTATTCTCCTTCTGGTACTGTGAATCCTCCCCCTACTATACCACCCGCTCATGTACAATGTTTGCTTCCAAGCAAATGACTAAAGTATAAGAAATAGAGCTACAAATGAAGCCATATATATATATATATATATATATATATATATATATATATATGTGTGTGTGTGTGTGTGTGTGTATTTATATGTCAGCAATATACAACATTACATTAAAATTATATTGAAAATGGTAGCATACAACAAACTGAACTTGGCAAAACAGTAATATGCATATTTTATCAACATATATAAGAGGTAATGATGAGCTTTATTAGTTCTATTCTATTGTAGTATTTTGTGTATATAGTGAAAAATCTAGCTCAATTAAAATACAGTATGAAAATACCTGAATTCTGTTGGTGACAAAGCAAGCATGTATGTTACCAACAGAAACCTAGCATGTAATTTTTTGACTAAAAAAATTCTCTGGAAAGATATAACTCTAACAGGTTGGATTTATATATACAAAGTACTACTGATTTAACTATGTAATTTTTTTTGCTTGTTTACCAATGATGTTCTAAATTTATGTTTGCTGACGGTAAAATCAAAGACACACTTTAAAAACATCAATCAATACAACATGCTACCTTTGATCCTGTCCACTAACATCATCCTCTAGCTAGAACTTAAGTATCTGTAGCTGGAGATCTCCCTGAGACAGGGGGATTAGGTCTCCAGAATCTGTTTTTAGGCATTGCTTGTGAATTTAGACCATCCTCGAGGAAATAGTAAGGTTTGTATACTAGGCACTCAACATGTTTTGAGACTGGACTGGGTAATCATTGCTGAGCTGGGTATCATTAGAATGACCTGCTCCAGAGCCCAGATGTTAGTCTCTCAGAGTTGGCCTGATTTCCCAGTGACCCAGAAGCCTGGACTCAGCAGAGGCCCCTCGCAGGGTAACTGTGGGCTGCTGTAATTCTTACATGCCACGTGGTAATGGATGACAGCAGGGTGGCTCTGATTGCAGCCTCTCAGACCAGGTGAATGCTTCCCACATATCAAGCGGTTTCCTTAAGAAAAAATGCAATTGATTTTCTTTGCTGCCTGTCGGGATAATTCTTGTTCAGGGCCAGATTTCATTTGTAAATATTAGGTCTCGGTAATACACATGCTATTTGATGGGTAGGAAGCAGCAGCTACTCCCCCTACCAAGGTGTCATTATGTAGATATCCCAGGCTGGCCTAGTGCATACCATCCCCCTGCCTCGGTGTCCCAAATCCTGAGACTACAGGTGTGTGCCATACCTGTTAGCAGCTGCTCAGGCATGGGTAGAGATTTAACGAGGCTTCATAGGAATCTGAAGAGGTACAAAGTGCTTCCTGCCTCTGATGTCAGAGCACATTTGGTAGGCACTGAGAAACGTGCATCTCGCTCGAGAGCACTAGGGTCAGAGAATCTCCCTTTGTAAGATACAGACTGGATCAAAGTTAAAAAGTAGCTCATAGGAGGGAATCCAGAACAGCTTCCCTGTAACTCTGTCAGCAGTTTCTTAGGACAAAGAGTACAATCAAACTTCTTCAAGGTCAGAAAGCATCCTTAAGGTTCCTCCCCTCAGTCGAAGTTCAGCTCTCTTTTACACAGCTCTCTGTGTCCTGTGATTTCAACTTCCAGCTTAATAGCCTGCAAATCTGAGATCTTTCTGTTCCCACTGATGAGAACACTCCTTATGGAGGCATTCAGTCCTCTCGTGACCTAGACATTCACCTGAATTCCTTTAGAGACTTGCTCAACTGTCATTTCAGGAAGGGGGAGGGGGGGTTCTATGACATCATTTTTATTTATTATCTTAAGATATATTGTAAATTTTGAATCGACACTGCCATTGCATGTACTTATTAGGTACATATGTGTATATGTATACAGTGTATACAGTGACTAGGTCAAGGCAAGGAGCTTGTCTCTTCAAACACTTTACTGGTTACTTTTCTCACTTTATGATAAAATACCCAAGAGAAGAAGGGTTTACTTCATAGTCCTACTAGGAACCATCCACCATAGCAGGAAAGGCATGACAGCATCTATGGTGGCCAAAGTGGTTATCTCAAGCTTGATTCCTATCTTCAAAGGAAGGAAGAAGAGACCTCAAATTACTAAAATTTCTGAAGTCCTAGTGAGCTTCTAGTGAGCTGTATCTACATGCTATGTCTTCTGTCTGACACATCCTAATACATTACTGCCAGCTGGGGACCAAACACTCAAATTCAGAAGCCTATGAAGGACATTCAAATCTTAACACTTAGTAAGATTTGTGCTGTGTGTTGGAAACATTCAAAACACCCTCTAAAAGGCATTTGAAAAGAACTCAATTTTAATAATTACCATCAATCAGTTATCCCACTTTTTTTGTTATAGAAGTAAGAGCTTTCTCAGGACGTACTCAACAGCATTCTGAACTTTTTGACCATCCTCACTTCAGATTTCCTTCCCTATGCCCTCCCAGGCGCTGCCCTGCTTTTGATCTCCCACCCTCCATCACCACTTTACTTCTCCCTCTGTTATATCTACAACCTACTTTACTCAGATGGTTCACTGCCATAGCCACAGTTCCTGGACTAGCACTTGGCGCACAGTAAGTATTGAACACGATTTTGTACATAATCAGGAATCCCTTAACAACAGGTCACACCCTGAGAAATGCATCTGCTGGTAATTTTACACTCACCCAGACTCAGATGACGGGGCGTAACACACAGCTTGGCTGTAGGTATGTATATATTTATTTACATTTGTGTGAATGTATGTGTATAATGTCATAATGCTTCTAGCGCCTTGAGAACCAAAGCCAAAACCAAACAAAGCAAAATTCAGAACAAAAGAAAAACTAACGAAAGCAAATACAAGAGAAAATGACACAATCCTGATATATGGTAGAGGCTGGGAAGATGGCTGAGTGGGTGAGAGTGCTTGCCTTGTTAGCAAGCTGACCTGAGTTGAAGTCTCCAAGAACTACATAATTCGCTAAGGATACTGCGCACCTTCAATCTCAGGAGGACTGATAGGGCTTGTTATCCATCAGCCAAGCTCCAAGTTCAGGGAGAGACCCTGTTGCAAAGGAATAAGGAAAGCAAGTGAAATGGTACTCTGTGTACCCCTGTGGCTTTTCCATGTTCATAGGGGTGTGCACATACACCTCACATAGAATCTCTCTCTCCCACACGATATATTAGAGGCTGTTGCTAGTGGAACACAACCTATTCGACAGGTTTTACCTTAAACTTTCTTTTGTAACCAGAGGGCCCACACTTCAACAAAAGCATAATAAATGCATACAACAGTGACGAGGTCGTTTATTACGGTTGCCTAGTGTTTTTCTTGTAATAATTACATAAATTGTACATTTATATGACTGGTATCTCAGTAGGTTTGTTTGCTCCAGAATCCCTTCAGTCACAAAGTAGTGTTGCACTGTCCTGTGATGTTGTGACAGCTACACTGTCACTCCCTATAACGCTGGACTGGTCCACTCAGTAGGAAATGCCATCTCTGGAATGTTCACATAGGTTGGCTGTGAACAGTATGTTTTTCTGGAGACAGAAGTCTTGAATATATGTTTGGACTGGATCATCTTTTCTGGCCACTTTCAACTATAAAAGTTATGATTCAGTGATTTTGTGAAATGCTGTTAAGATAATAGTGCCATGGACACAAAGGCACTATTCTTAGCTCCAGTTTTTGAAGCGATGTTATAATCTCTGCTCATTTTCAGTTTTATTATTCATTTGAGCTTAGTGAATTTTCTCACCAGCTCCCCCTTTTGTATTATCACAATATCTAACAGCTCTAATCAGCCAATTTGTCTTGACAAAAATTACATGCATGGCCATTCCTATTCATAGCAATACTGTGTTTTTTAGAATCTCCATTCAACCATAGCCTCCCTCTCTTGGAATACCCAATATGTATATTCAGACCCAGTGGTTTGGTTTTGCCAAAAGCTCCCTTATCTGTTTTCCGCAAGCATAACTCACTTTAATGCTCATTGTCTGAGAGCATTGTTTTTAATCACTTCAATTCATGTGGAACGCATGTAGCTCCATTCAACATTCAGAACGAACCAGCATTATTTAATGGAATCTCTAAATAGATTGTTAGAAACAATTTTATTCCCTCCTGTAATTTATCCCCATGTTCCTGTTTTATGAAGAATTATATTTCCTTTTACCTGGCCTTGTCAGACTTGATTATGAGCAAGGGTGTAGATTAATAAGATAAAGTCCTTAGTCAAGATTAGAATCTATATGAAGCTCAGTTTTTTTGTCTGCCTTGGTATTATCTGGATCATTATGCATACATTCAGTTAGAAATTGAACTATTTTTTTTTTATTTTTGGTCAAACTTTCAGCAGGTTGTTGAGGTTTCTAATGATCCATTGTGATACATTTATAGTATGCACATTTCCTATAAATTGATATTTTAATTTCATTTTAGGCGATGAACTAGAAGTCTTTAATCCACCTTGGCCAGGATCTCCTAGTAGTTACACAGTAGTGGGGGTCAGCTAGACAAGAGACAGGGCTTGTCTCCTGCTGTAAGGATTGTCCCCCAAAGCAGAAAGCAAATTTAAATGCTTTAGAAAACAAAACAAAACAAAACAAAACAAAATAGTTGCAATCTAGACAATGAAATTCTGAAGGTGTAGATAACTTTGGGGGTTCTATTTGGAAATGCAGTGTGTTTATTTTAAATTCACAGCAGTTTGTCCCCAAAAGCCTTTTTTTCATTTTGCCTTGATCAGCAGCTTCTAGAATCTGTCCTCAGAACACGGCAGATCTATGCTCAGAACTGCTCCTGAATCTACTTGTAGACATTATGCTTAAGATTACACAGTTTCACTCACACACAAAAAGACTAGATTTCTGCTAATTTCTTTTGGATCACTCAGATTTGGGTGGCAAAGATTTAAAAGAGAAAACTTAATCAAAAGCAAATATAAAATAATTTTGGAATTATCCAATCTGAAATCCCACGTTTCTCTACCTTCTCTGTTAGCTTGAATAATCTATACTTGTGTATTAGCATTATATAGATATTTTATAGATAAGAGCATGAGGATTTAATTATAAAATGTAATAAAAAATAACTGCTTATTTTCTCAGATATTCAATTTTCCCATTTATTCACAGAAACTGCGAAGCAAACATGGGCATATTTAGCTCTGACAATAGCTGTGTTTCCCTTAATTTACATTTAATCAATTGCTGGCAGACCAATTCATATTTTAGCACTAAGAGCTGGGGTGCAGAAGTGTTATGCTATTTAAAGGAATCTTATTATGGATTTAACAATTAAGCCTCCAGCACACCTGCTTTTACAGACTTGGAGCTTTTAATAATGGCATTCTGTCAAAAACTGACTCAAGTTTTATAAATGAAGTCATGTTTTACATGCACTAGGGGAACACTCTCTTAAAAATACAACCTTTGGTTGAACCCTTCTCTAAATACGCCTCCTGCTTCATTTCATAATTTATTTTTGACTCAGTGTTCCTTAAAGTAGGGCACAGCTGGATTACCCTTCTTCATCCTGCAGGGACGCACTGAGTTGGGTAATTAGCTAATATCCACAGCTTTCTGCAGAAATGAATAAAACATGGGGTTCTGTACACTCTTGACCTCCTCCTTTACCTTTCCTTTTCCCTCCTACGCAGGTAGGTTTGTAGTAGTTGAAAAGATAGGAAGAAGGTTGCTTCGAATTTACTCAACCTCAAGGGCTTGCCAGGGCTTCCATGCTTAATTTTTGAAGGGAAAAAGAAATAAAAAAAAATAACTCAGCTAGAAGCATAAGACAATGGGAGCAATGGGAGCTTGGAAGTTGCAAGTTGATTATAGAAAAAAGAAATAGCTTAAGGACACAATAAATCCTGATTTTTCACTTTAGGCCTGGAATTTGTAAGAAAGAACAAAAACGTACCTTTGTCTTGTTCATCTGTGGCACATTTCCCTTTTAATCACAGGGAAACTCATTCTATGTCTTTTGTTCAGGGGAACTGTTAAAGTGCCTTCTCCCCACTTTTGCTCCCTATGCATGCCACACCTCACGTATAAACACACCACACACTACTCACACATAGATCACTCCATACAAAAATACATCACACAAACACTACACATGTCACATGCAAGCCACACACATACATCTCACATTCATACCCAACACCTGTATCACATGCACACACAGGTATTGGTCCCTGCTACTTCCTCTTACTTGGACTTGAGACTTATCTGCAGTTTGGGATGGTGGAAGGTCATTGTCACCATTGTATGGGTGAGGAAGACAACAGTGTATGAGGCTTTTCTGACTTCTGGTTTTCATGAGTTTCTTGAGGGCTTTGTGCATATTGAGGTTGAGATGAGACCCTTTTCTTCCACTTTTTACTGTCACCAGACATAGTGATTCAAAGGATTTCCTAAGTCCAGTGATTTACAGATGTATGGATTCTTTGCAGCCCAACCTTTTGGTATTTCTGTCTTTTCGCCTTAGTGACTGACACTGTGTTTTACAGATACACTCTTACCAGCTCACACACAGAAGACACTGTGATATACAAAGAATGATGATACAAGCTTTGCAGATGCCTGCTTTCCTAGACAAGCACCGAAAAACTACTGAAGAATCCCCAAATGGGAACAAGGTCTAAGTGAAACTCTGAAGAATGTTTCATGGGAGCGTCTACCACTTCAACGTGTGAGAAAACTCACAAGGGTAAGCAGTGACCATCTTTTTCCATACATTTGCTTATTCTGGACACCAAAAAAGTAGAACCACACACTATGAAGCTTTTTGAGACAGAATGTTTCTATTTGTCATGTGGCAAGCATCTTTGTAGTTCATGTCCGTATTCCATTCTTTTTTTGCTGCTGGGTAATATTTCATTCTAGGAGTAAATGCAAACATTTTTGTGATACATTCACCTGTTGACAGTATTTGGAGAGTTCCGATTGCTGGCTACTTATATGGAGACAAAAGTCTTTTACTGATGTGAATGAAGTTTCCTGGAAAGAATGATACTTACACTGAAAGCTTTTCAAGACTAATTGATTAACTATCAAAACTTCAAAGACTTTGGGGATGTTGGAATGTTGCAGCATGAGAGTCTATTACAACTTCTATTGGACTAGCTTTACCTCCTTAATAAGCACTTATTACTCACCTTTGTATATGATCTAACTCCTCTGTGACCATCAGGTACATCTTTTGTAATGAACAAACAGACCACCAGCTTCCACCAATGAAAAGGAGAAGAATGAATGCCATTAGCTAACATGTGAAGAACATAGAGGAGCTTTCCCCATTTTTCTGTAACTCATACACCTAATGTTTCCACCAATGTATTTAAAAAGAACCTTGATTTTGGATACACTTTGTTGAGTTATTATAAAAACTTCTTTGAAATCTTTCCACCTTGGAACATAGAATTCGGTATCACCTGGGTCTGCATTCCAGGGTCATGGTCACTGGATTTGGCTCCAGAACAAACTGTTTTTTAATTCCCTTCTAAATGAAGGGTTGCTATCTGGTATTAACAATCAATTTCACCATAGGAGTAAATGCACACATTTTGTGATACACTTATCTGTTGAAAGTATTTGGATATTTCTGATTCCTGGCTACTTATAAGGAAACAAAAGTCCTTTGCTGTTGTAAATGAAGTTTCCTGGAAAGAATCACATGTACACTGAATCCTTTTCAAGGCTGAATCCTTTTCAAGGCTTTGTGATTTGCAAACATTTCTACTTGATGGACTCACTTATGTCAAATATATTTTTAATTTTAAGATAGTCCAATTTAAATATATATATGTATATGTATATGTATGTATATACATATATAAAATTTCTTTTTGGACTGTCTCTCAATCTGGCCAACAAACCATTCTCTAATGCAAGGCCATGCAGCCAACCCTTCCATGTTCTTAGGGAGAGTCCTCCGATTTTACATGTCATACACAGGCCTCCATTTTCTGCTTCTTTTCATTTCACATCTCAGAACTGACTTAAGCAATGAATTTATTTGGGGAAAACGGTTAAGATTACCCTCTTCTTAGTGGTCCCATCAAATCTCAGGAAAGCTGATGTTAAATGCTGTTTATTTAGCTTTGTAAATCTATGCTAGATGCTCTTCTTCCTCTTATTTCTCATACTGTTATCTCTCTTATGGTAAATTTTTCACTAATTCTCTTCTGCTCGGCTGCTTTCCTGGTTTACACACTTGCCCTGTTAAAGCCTGAAACTGATTTTAAAGTTTTAAAGAGGATTTTAAAGTTCCTCACTGTTGTTGGGGAACTTTATTATTTACACACACACACACACACACACACACACACACACACACACACACTATTCCAGTCTATTATTCTCTTTTAAAATCACTTTTAAAGATATTTAATTGTTTTGGTTTTGTATGTATCAGTATTTTTTCCTGCCTGTGTATTTGTCTGCTGTGTGCGGCTAGCACCCCTGAAGACCAGAAGAGGGTGTTGGATTACCTGAGCCTGGAGTTATGAATGGATTTAGTGCTTCCTGAGAATTCAACCCAAATCCTCTGGAAGAGCAGGCAATACTGTTAACTACTGAGTCATCTCTCCAGGCCCTCTAAAATCACTTTCAACCCCACCTCCCTTTTCACATAATTATAATTGTAACTTTGAGTAATTTCTTATCTCTGGAAGATTATTCAAATACCTTTATTTTAAACATTTTTTAAGAAGAAAATATCACTTCATAGAATCATGTGTTATTTAAAGCCCTAAATATATGTTATGTCTAATATATTTTTAAAAGCAAAAGAAGCATGCTGGAGATTTTCATTTAGTTTTAGTAGGTTTTCTAAGTAGGCATTGGTCTGGCTTATTGGCGTTTCAAAATGTGGACAGAGATGCTCTAGCCTGTAACGCTCTGGCCACATGTAAATGAGGGAGTGATGAAACAACTATTGATGTGCAGCAGCGATCTGGCTTTCTAACATTGGTCAACACTTGCAAAACCTTGACCTCTGTTGTTTTCCACTAGATAAGGAAGCCCTTGGTTTGTCCCCTTCACCTCTGGGGAAGCAATTATCTCTATTGTACTTAGAAAAACTGTAACTCATACAGTCTCTTTCTCCTCCCGAGGAAATCTGCTGGAATTCAAAACACAATTACCATGCTTGACCAATTTCCTGTATCCTGGAGCTGACCATTATTAATGGCATCCAATTATTCATAGCGATCAAGCAGTCGACCTTGCTAAGTAGATCACAGTGGTTGGCATTTGACAGTCAGCCTGCTGGCTGTGCATAATGGAAGGAGACAATGTCATATCCTGGTTGTCCTCAGTAAGAACAACACGCCACTTGCAAGCTTACCAGAAAGCTGTAATAACTTGATTGCAAGATTTAGTCCGTCATTATGTTAAAAGCTTATGTTTATAAATGCTGGTGGGAGCAAAACAATGAATTGGTTTAGATGAGCTTCCTGTTTGGGCTTATTTTTGGCTTTCCTTGTGCCATGACAAATCAGCTGGGTGAAATTTGGTAAGATTTGAGGTTTTTCGGGTGTCAATTTTCTTGAGTTAAAAAAAATGAGGCCCCCCCTTTTTTTCTCCTTTCAAAGGTGGTTGTGTGCTGTAAAATGATGTAATTACTACAGAACGATCAGGTAAGCAAAAACCACTCAGTCACTGTTAGTTTCTGCTTCACAGTGCCAGTCAAAGCCCATGTTCCAGCAGAGGTAAAAGAAACAGCACAAAGACTTTTCATTCTTCACCAAGGTAAAGGGCAGGGTTTGACTCTTATATGAAAGTTGCTTTTCCATTCTGCCTCGTCTACAGGCTTACAAGCCAAAGCAATTCCTTTCGCCTCCATGGTATTAAAGCGTCATATTTGTTTGCAGTAAAGGAGAGTAAGCATAAATTCTGACATAAATTTCTAGGTGGTTGGCTTTCGACCCTTCCGTTCCCCTGGCTCTATTTTTCTTCTGACTCAGATGATCTATAACTGGTCGGATCCAGTTGGAGAAAGGGGCAAATTGTTTACTTTAGGAAGGGGTATTAATTTTCTCATGGCTTGAAGAGGGGAATTTTCACCAGGCACTAAATTTGTTTGAATTTCAGGCCAGTCGACTCTGAGGGGAGTGAGGAACCAGATACTCACCACAGCTTGTGTCAACTCACAGCACTGATGGTTCTCATACAAGTGACCCTGACACTTCTTTATTAGTCAAATCTCCTGTCACCAGGGGAGATGCTCCAGTGTTCTTTGCACACCAACTTTAAAAAAAAAATACAAACTTTTATGACTGCCAGAGTGGAGTGAAAAATAACATAACCCCCTCACCATGTCTTACACATCTGTGGGTCTGTTCTGCTTGTGGAAGGCATTCAACCTTCTGTGAACAGTTAAGAAACACTGAACTAAACAGACTTAAGAGAAGTAAGAAGTTAATTTCAGAGAACGTGTCTGATGGTGTCTGATTAACCCTGAGGGTAACTGGGAATTTCCGGGTGACCTGAGACACAGCCTCTATTTCTGTGTATCAAGTGGATCTATAAGTAGGTGGAAGGAGAGCAGAAGGTGACTTGGGATTCTCATATATTCAGCTTGCAGGCTGAGCAATTTAGAGAGTGACCCTGCTCAGTAGAATGCCATCCTCATTAAGGGGATACTTAAACCTGGATAGATTGAGCCTTCACACACCAGTCTTTTCATGTTATTAGTAGAATTTTTCTGGCCCTAGAAGGAACAAAAGAGCCCTTGCATGCACTGGGATTCTAAGGTTAAGTGCTGAGGATGGATTGGAGGCTCCTTTTAGGGAATGAGAACTCGGGAATGTGATCAAATTTGTAAAGGCGACGTTTGCAGATATAATTAAGGGTTTTGAAATTACCCAAAAGAGCCTGAGTCCAGTGACAGAGAGGAACGGAACACACACACAAAGCATGTGCACACGCAAGTACATAGACACATGCAAGTGTCTGTGTACATGAGTAGACAGACAAGAGAGAGAGAGAGGAAAAAGTAAAGCATGTAAGACAGAAGCTGAGGTTGGAGTGGCACAGCCATAGTCAGGGATGCCAGTAACGGTGGTCAGGAAGAGGGAACAGAAGAAACAGCCCTTAGAAACTCTAGGGAAAACATGACTGTTAATTACTTCAATCGTCTTCAGAACAGGAGAATAAATTTATGTTCTTTTACGTCACTTGTGATATGTTATGACAACCGTGGGGGGTGAAGAACTGAACACAGCATCTGGTATTGGGTCTGTATTCTGTATGTTGTGGCTTTATTTTTCAAATGAAATAGATCTTTGGGGGCAATAACCATGTCTCAAAAAAATCATTTGCTTATCTTTTCTTTCTTTAGCTTTTCCTTTTCTTTTGTGTCCTAATTTTCTCATTTGGTCATTCTTCCCCTCTCCCCCATCACCTGTTCAGTATTTATTAAGCATAGCCATGCACCAGGATACTTAGTACCAACTATCATAAGTAGTTATAAAAGAATGTGGTAAGACAGTGAACATGGACTCTAGTCACATTGGGTTTATACTCTAAGTGGACAGACCGATGAAGAAGAGCAAAATGTTCCTTGCCAAGCCAAGTGCTCTGAAGAAATGTGTTTAGAGTTGCTACAAAAGACAAAGGAGAGGACTGTGTAAAGCATGATCATGGTGGTAGATTCCTCAAAAGGAAATGACCAGAGCAGGAAGTAGAGAAACTGGTTTTAGCCAAGAGGCTGAACCTGCAGATAAATGGGAGAAGTTTTAGAAAGAGAAAGGAGGTAGTTTTTGGTAAGCATTTCAATGGTTAAAAATAAGGGTTTTATTTTAAACCTATGTATATAAATATGTATGTATCTTTCTATCTTCATTATTTATCTATCACTATCTATCTTTTTTTCTTTTTTTTAATTTTTTTCTTCCTCCATAAGCCCCTCCCTCCTCCCCTCCCAATCCCACCCTCCCTTCTCCCTCTGCACGCATGCCACTCCCCAAGTCCACTGATAGGGGAGGTTCTCCTCTCCTTTCTGATCTTAGTCCATCAGTTCACATCAAAAGTGGCTGCATTGTCCTCTACTATGGCCTGGTAAGGCTGCTCCCCCCCAGGGGGAAGTGATCAAAGAGCAGGCCAATCAGATTATGTCAGAGGCAGTCCCTCTTCACATTACTATGTAACCCAATTGGACTCTGAACTGCCCTGGGCTACATCTGTGCAGAGGTTCTGGGTTATCTCCAAGAATAGACCTTGGTTGGAGTATGAGTTTCTGGGAAGTTCCCTGTGTTCAAATTTTCTTGTTCTGTTGCTCTCCTTGTGGAGACCCTGTCCTCTCCAGCTCTTACTATTTCCCAGTTCTTACATAAAATTCCATTCACTCTGCCCAACACTTGCCCATCAGGCTCAGCATCTGCTTTGATAGTCTGTAGGGCAGAGGCTTTCAGAGGCCCTCTGTGGTAGGTTCCTAGGTTGTTTCCTGTTTTCTTCTTCTTCTGATGTCCATCCTCTTTGCCTTTCCAGATGGGGATTGGACATTTTAGTTAGGGTCCTCTCTCTTGCTTAGGTTCTTTAGATGCACAGGTTATAGTGGGTTTGTCCTATATTGTATGTCTATATGAGTGAGTATATACCATGTGTGTCTTTTTGCTTCTGGGACAACTCACTCAGGATGATCCTTTCCAGGTCCCACCATTTACCTGCAAATTTCATGATTTCCTTATTTTTCATTGCTGAGTAATATTCCATTGTGTAGATGTACCACAATTTGTGCATCCATTCTTCAGTTGAGCGGCATGTGGGTTGTTTCCAGCTTCTGGCTATTACAAATAAAGCTGCTACAAACATGGTTGAGCAAATGTCCTTTTTATGAACTTGAGCCTCTTTTGGATATATGCCTAGGAGTGGTATGGCTGGATCATGGGGAAGCACTATTCCTAGTTGTCTGAGAAAGCGCCAGATTGATTTCCAGAGTGGTTGTACAAGTTTACATTCCCACCAGCAGTGGAGAAGGGTTCCCCTTTCTCCACAACCTCTCCAGCATGTGTTGTCACTTGAGTTTTTGATCTTGGCCGTTCTCATGGGTGTAAGGTGAAATCTCAGGGTTGTTTTGATTTGCATTTCCCTAATGGCTAGTGAGGTTGAGCATTTCTTTAAGTGCTTCTCTGCCATTCGGTATTCCTCTACAGAGAATTCTCTGTTTAGCTCTGTTCCCCATTTTTTAAGTGGATTACTTGGTTTGCTGCTTTTCAGCTTCTTTAGTTCTTTATATATACTGGATATGAGTCCTCTGTCAGATAAAGGATTGGTGAAGATTCTTTCCCAATCTGTAGGCAGTCGCTTTGTTTTGGTGATGGTCTCCTTTGCTTTGCAGAAGCTTTTCAGTTTCATGAGGTCCCATTTATTGATTGTTGCTCTTAGAGCCTGTGCTATTGGTGTTCTGTTCAGGAAGTTTTCTCCTGTACCAATGAGTTCTAGGGTATTCCCCACTTTTTTTTCTAGCCGATTTAATGTGTCAGGTTTTATGTTGAGGTCTTTGATCTACTTGGACTTCAGTTTTGTGCAGGGTGATAAGTATGGATCTATTTTAATTTTTCTACATGTAGACATCCAGTTGGACCAGCACCATTTGTTGAAGATGCTATCTTTTTTCCATTATATGGTTTTGGCATCTTTGTCAAAGATCAGTTGTCCATAAGTTTATTTCTGGGTCCTCTGTTCGGTTCCATTGATCCACTATTCTGTTATTATGCCAGTACCATGCAGTTTTTAAAACTGTTGCTCTATAGTACAACTTAAGATCAGTGATGGAGATACCTCCAGAAGATCTTTTATTGTAGAGGATTGTTTTAGCAATTCTGGGTTTCTTGTTATTCCATATGAAGTTGAGAATTTTTCTTTCCAGGTCTGTAAAGAATTGTGTTGGTAATTTGATGGGAATTGCATTGAATCTGTAGATTGCTTTTGGTAAAATGGCCATTTTTACTATGTTAATCCTGCCAAGCCATGAACATGGGAGATCTTTCCATCTTCTGATATCATCTTCTAATTCTTTCTTCACAGACTTGAAATTTTTTTCATACAAGTCTTTGACTTCCTTGGTTAGGGTTACTCCGAGGTACCTTATGTCATTTGTGGCTATTGTGAAGGGTGTTGTTTCCCTAATTTCTTTCTCAGCCCTTTTGTCTTTTGTATACAGGAGGGCTACTGATTTTTTTGAGTTAATTTTGTATCCAGCCACTTTGCTGAAGGTGTTTATCAGCTGTAGGAGTTCCCTGGTAGAGTTTTTGGGGTCACTCACGTATACTATCATATCATCTGCAAATAGTGATAATTTGACTTCTTCCTTTCCAATTTGTATCCCCTTGATCTCCTTCAACTATCTTATTGCTCTAGCAAGGACTTCCAGCACTATGTTGAAGAGATATGGAGAGAGTGGGCAGCCTTGTCTTGTCCCTGATTTCAGTGGGATTGCTTTAAATTTCTCTCCATTCAGTTTGATGTTGGCTATAGGTTTGCTATATATCGCCTTTACTATGTTTAGATATGTGCCTTGTATCCCTGATCTCTCCAATACTTTAAACATGAATGGATGTTGGATTTTGTCAAATGCTTTTTCAGCATCTAGGGAGATTATCATGTGGTTTTTTTCTTTCAGTTTGTTAATATGGTGGATCACATTGATGGATTTCCGTATATTGAACCACCCCTGCATACCTGGGATGAAGCCTACTTGGTCATGGTGGATGATATTTTAATGTGTTCTTGTATTCGTTTTGCGAGTATTTTGTTGAGTATTTTTGCATCAATGTTCATAAGGGAGATTGGCCTGAAGTTCTCTTTTTTTGTTGGGTCTTTGTGAGGTTTAGGTACCAAGGTGACTGTGGCTTCATAGAATGAGTTTGGTAATGTTGCTTCTGTTTTGATTTTGTGGAATAGTTTGAAGAGAACTGGAGTTAGCTCTTTTTTGAATGTTTGGTAGAATTCAGCGCTGAAACCATCAGGTCCTTGGCTTTTTTTGGATGGGAGACTTTCGATGACTGCTTCTATTTCCTTGGGAGATATAGGACTATTTAATTGATTTACCTGTTCCTGATTTAGCTTTGGTAAGTGGAATCGATCAAGAAAATTGTCCATTCCATTTAAATTTTTAAATTTTGTTGCATATAGACTTTTGAAGTAAGTCCTAATGATTTCTTGGATTTCCTCAGTGTCTATAGTTATGTCCCCCTTTTCATTTCTGATTTTGTTGATTTGGATGGTGTTTCGCTGCCTTTTAGTTAGCTTGGCTAAGGGTTTGTCTATCTTGTTGATTTTCTCAAAGAACCAGCTCTTGGTTTCATTGATTCTTTGAATTGTTTTATTTGTTTCTAATTGATTGATTTCAGCCCTGAATTTGATTATTTCCAGCTTTCTGCTCCTTCTTGGTGTGTCTGCTTCTTCTTTTTCTAGGGTTTTTAAGTGAGCCATTAAGTTGCTTGAATGAGCTGTCTCAAATTTCTTCTTGAAGGCACTTAGTGCTATGAACTTTCCTCTTAGCACTGCCTTCATTGTGTCCCACAAGTTTGGGTATGTTGTCTCTTCATTTTCATTGAGTTCTAGGAAGATTTTAATTTCTTTCTTTATTTCTTCCCTGACCCAGTTGTCTTTTAGTAGCAAGTTGTTCAGATTTCATGTATGTGTAGGCTTTTTGCTATTTTTGTTGTTACTGAGGTCCAGCTTTATTCCATGGTGATCAGACAGGATACAAGGGATTATTTCAATCTTCTTGTATGTGTTGAGGCTTGCTTTGTGACCAACTATGTGGTCTATTTTAGAGAAGGTTCCGTGAGGTGCTGAGAAGAAGGTAGATTCTTTTGTGTTTGGGTGTAAGGTTCTGTAAATGTCTGTTAGGTCCATTTGATTCATGACCTCTGTTAGAGATATTGTTTCTTTGTTTAATTTCTGTTTAGTTGACCTGTCCTTTGTTGAGAGTGGGGTGTTGAAGTCTCCCACTATTCATGTGTGGGGATCTTTGTGTGGTTTAAGTTTTATCAATGTTTCTTTCACAAATGTGGGTGCCCTTGTATTTGGGGCATAGATGTTCAGGATTGTGATGTCTTCTTGGTGGAATTTTCCCTTGATGAGTATGAAGTGTCCTTCCCCATCTCTTTTGATTAATTTTGGTTGAAAGACTATTTTATCAGATATTAGAATGGCTACTCCTGCTTGCTTCTTGCGTCCATTTGCTTGAAAAGGCGTCTTTCATCCCTTTACCCTCAGGTAATGTCTATCTTTGTGACTTAGGTGTGTTTCTTGTATACAACAGATTTCTGGGTTTTGTTTAAGCATCCATTCTGTTAGTCTGTGTCTTTTTATTGGAGAATTAAGTCCATTGATATTGAGAGAGATTAATGACCAGTGGCTGTTAGATCCTTTGAATTTGATGGTGGCTGTGGTCATACGGTTGTGTGGTTGGTTGCTTTTTGTTTTACTGTAGTGGGGTTATTTATTTCCTGTGTTTTCTTGAATGTACCTAGTTTTCTTGGGTTGTATTTTCCCTTCCAGTGTCTTCTGTAATGCTGGATTTGTATGTACGTATTGTTGAAATTTGTTTTTGTCACTGAATATCTTGTTTTCTCCGTCTATGAGGACTGAGAGTTTTGCAGGGTATAGTAGCCTGGGCTGACATCTTTTCTCTTAGGGTCTGCATGATATCCGTCCAGGCCCTTCTGGCTTTCATAGTCTCTGTTGAAAAGTCAGGTGTGATTCTAATGGGTTTGCTATTATATGTTACTTGGCCTTTTTCTCTTGCAGCTTTTAGTATTTTTTCTTTGTTCTGTATACTTACGGTTTTGATTATTATGTGGCGGGAGGATTTTCTTTTCTGGTCTAATTTATTGGGTGTTCTATAGGCCTCTTGTATTCTTATTGGTCTCTCCTTTAAGTTGGGGAAATTTTCTTCAATGATTTTGTTGAAAATATTTTCTGGGCCTTGGTGCAGGGAATCTTCTTTTTCCTCTATTCCTATTATTCTTAGGTTTTGTCTTTTTATGTTGTCTTGAATTTCTTGGACGGTCTGTGTCAGAAATTTTTTAGATTTAACATTTTCTTTGACAGATACATCTATTTCTTCCATTGTATCTTCCACACCTGAGATTCTTTCTTCCATTTCTTGTATCCTATTGGTTATGCTAACCTCTGTAGTTCCTGCTTTCTTCCCTAAGTTCTTTCTCTCCACAATTTCTTCCATTTGTGTTTTTGTTTTAATTTTTCCAATTCTATCTTCTATCTCAGGTCTTGAGCTATTTTGTTGGTTTCCTTCCCCTGTATTTTCATGTTTTTCCGTCAATTCCTTCAGCTGTTTGTTTGAACAATCCACTGTTTTTTGTTTTTATTTTATTTCATTCAGTGATTTAAGCATTTCCTCTCTAAAGTCCACAGACTGTTTGGCTGCAGCTTCCTGTATTTCTTCACGGATGGCCATAATCTCCTTGTCTTTAATTTCCTCCATTTCTTTACGGATAGCCATGATCTGTTTGTTTTTATCTTCCTCTAATTCTTTTCGTATTTTATTTGTTTCCTCTGTTATCTTCTTCATGAGCATAGATCTTAGGTCATCTCCTTGAATTTCATTTATGCTGGGGTGTCTAGGGCTATTTGCCCCTGGATAACTGGGTTCTGGAGATGCCATATTGCTCTGGCTTTTGTTGGTTGGACTTTTACACTGTCCTCTACCCATTGGGCTATCTTAGTTGTTTGAATTTAGTTTCTGGTTGTTCCTGGACTCTTGTAGTGGAGAGAATCCCTTTGGCAGGAAGATGGTTTTTCCTGAAGGAAGCCTTTCCAGCTTTTTGGGTATAGTCACTGGATGTCCGGTGTTTTTCAGTAGTTGCTACAGCTCACCTCAGGCATAGAGACCTGGGCAGTAACTGTGGTCCTGATTAGTCGAGAGGGCTCTCCTCTCACTGGGAGAAGTCCTGGAGACAGTTGCTCTCCTTCTGGGTTTCTTGCTGTAAATTTAGTGATCAACTGCTGTAACCTGTGTGTCCCGTGGTTTGGTCGGTTTTATTAGGGATAACTGGTTGCCCCTTGGAGCAGTATCTGGGGGGTTGATCTCAGGGTTCCCGGTCTTTTGTAGGTCTGAGGTTGGGGCTCTGTGCCCCAGAACCCAAGAGGTAATCTGTGGCGGGTGAGTACTGCTCTGGTGTCTTGGGGCATGCAGTTCTGTCTGTAAGGAGTAGTTGATACAAAGCAGGCCTCTGGGCTGGTGGAGCATGCGCCCGCCTGCTAGTCTGCTGAAGCTGAGTTTCTGATCACTCTGTGCTCCCTGTTTGGGCCCAGATCTGTGATGGCTTGCCGTACTCACCTGTCTGCGATCTGCAGGCTGCTAGACTTTCTCTAGGTGACCCCAGCAGCATGGTTTCTTCCTTCCCTGTGGGGTCCTCTCTGGACATGAGTTCCCAGCCTGTTGTACTGGGGCGCACAGGTTGTCTGTACTGCTGAGCTGAGCGAGCAGATCTCTGCACGGCAGGAGCTCAGTTGTGTTGGCGGTGGGTACCTGCCGTCCTAGAGACCTTCTGGGGAAAGACTGGGTGACCCGTGATCAGTCTGGCAACTTTGCTTCCCAGTGGGGTCCCCGCGTGACTGGGACTCCCAGCCTCAGGCACCCTTGTGCTCACGGATCAGCCTGGGAAAGTGATTGGGACACTCCCGCTTGCGGCTCCAGCCCAGAGACACAAAGCCCTTGTTACCTGGGATTTCTTCCGGGTTCTGGCTGGGTAGCCGTGAGTGGACCCGACCGATTCCCACGCCGTGGGAGCCTCCCCTCACCTGGGAAACACGATTGATGTCGTTTCAGGGCCCAGAGTTCAGTCTCCTGGTCTCTGCACCGCGAGTGCTGTCCTGCTTCTCAAACGCGGTGCTCTCCCGGCGCTGCCATCTTGGCGCCCCTCAGGTAAGCAGATTTTTAAAAAGTAATTCAATCTCGCTGTATTCTGATTTACTCATGTGTAAAAGGAGATGATACAAATGGGCTTGTGAAGACTGAGTCAGATGGCTCACATGAGGCTCTTAGTCCAGGTCCTGGGACATATGGAATGCTGGGTCTCGGTTAGCTGCTGTTATCACAGAAGAAGGGGCGCGAAGTAAACCACTATCTATCTTTTATCTCTCTATATCTATCTATCATCTATCTGTCTATCTATCTATCTATCTATCTATCTATCTATCTATCTATCTATCTCTCTATCTCTCTATCTATTTGTCTATCATCTATTATCTATCTATGCTACCAAGCGTGAAGCAAAGGGTTTGTCTTTGCTGGCTATAATATCGATGCCCTATTTATGTGGCAAAGGGCAATTTATTAGATATTCTAGGCCCAGGGTTGACATACTTTCTAAAGGCCAGTGAGCAAATATAGCTAGAATGCTCTGATTTTTGCAGCTCTTCTTTGATGCATCAGTGGTCCTAAGTAAAATGCAGACTAATGAGCCTGAGCTTTTCTTCTTTTTTGTCTCTAGCAGTTAAAAATGTAGTGACCATTCTGGGTTAATAAACTGAATCAAAGCAGGCAGGAGTAGTGTGGGTCTCAGACCTTTGTCGGCCAATCGGGGTCTAAAACAACCTCTGCTCTTTTGAGGGAATGGCAGCCTTCCATGTCTAAAAATAGTATCATAAGCAACATCCAGCCAGTGAGAATAGAAAGCTGTTCTGGGAGAAGTCTCTTTGGGGAAGCTGTATGATTTCTCTGCAGAATTCTTAGCTCTTGCTGGCTCAGTAAACATGGGTCTGAGTTTAAATTTAAAATATGACTTTTTTTTTTTGCTTCACAGATCAACATTTAATGATAATGTTTCCACTTGGTGTTTCAGCTATAAGAGTGCAAATTATGCATGAAATTGATGTACATTATTCCATAACAAACTAATCTGATAGAAAAACACATTAGGTATTTATATTGAAAACTCATTCATAACTATTAAGACATTTTGCAAAGGAACATCATATCTTCAAAACGCCAATGAGTGAAAATTGGGGCCACTCAGTTGTAGCCAGCAGGATGAAGTATTATGATTTTCTTTCTGACAGGTGTTTCCTCATTGCCTTCATGGCCATAGACTGCAAAACGATGAGAGGAATTCTTTAAATTTCTTATCAGTGACATTTATTTCCTGAGTAATTTAAAAAAAAAATTCCCATATAACACTGCATTCACAACCTCTGTTGCGCCCTCAGTTCTGAAAACAAGCTGATAAATAAGAAATATAAATTTGATTTCTCAAATATCCTCACAGGTACTCTACAGATTATTAAGTTTAAGTGTGGCTACTCAGTTCATAGTGTGTGTTCTTCATCTGTCTTTTAAAATCATGCATTTAAGCTATACCAGATCTATGTTAATACTACAGAAAGTGGTCTGCAGTCAGGAAGATTTTGTGGGTTTAGCATTAAATGTCTTGATTCTGTTCTCCACAGATGAAAGACTCTAAGAGCTTGAGGAGGCCTTAGAGATGACCTATTCCAACTTTGCCTTTTATACCTGTTGGAAATGATAGGGAATCAACTTTGTAACTCATTAGTTTCATCATTAGCTGTGAGTTGTTTCCATTTTCCTCTGTAATGAGCTTGGTTCTTCTCTCTGCACTCAAGAGTGTTTGCTCAGCAATGGTTTGTAAAAGAGACGAACTGATTCTAGGCATCTTTTCTATAAACCCAGATACCCGTGTACACCTGGGAGATTAGGAAATGCATCTCAGTTGGTTTTAATGATTTTCTCACAATAGCCCATGGCCTAGGACCTGGATAGTGAAAGTAGCTCAATATAATATTGTTACCCTTATTAAGAGAATAAGTGCAGGTGTGTTCACGTAGTCATTTGGAAGGCATGGACTTCACATTATCTTGGACAGATCCTTCATGTAAAAAAAAAAGGCTGGGTAGGTACACTCTAGGTGTAAAGGTGTACCAATGACCAGATAATTTGGTGTTTAAGAGTGGCAATGGGATGGAGGCGCCTGGGTCCAGGAAGAGACATCTTGTTGGCAAGGGACAAACTGAGTCAGTGACGGGACTGGTTAAGGTTTATTGTAACAACACAGATGACATGGAGAGCTGCATGCTGGACTTGGGGCAGGATCCAACTTTCAGGAAGAGTCCCAATATTGACACACCGTTTGTCAGAGGGCGTTAGAGGAGGACTAAGAACCTGGAGACCTAAGACAACATAAGCTTCTGGGAGGAAATGCGGGTGACTCTCGCCGAGACTCCTAGTAGCAGGAGTCATGGAGACAGACTCTAACTTGACAGGACTCCTAAGGGAGGGGGAGGGGAGAGTACAAACCCACCCACAAAGACTTCAACCCCACGTCTGTCTACAAGACATGCAAGGATAAAGACGGAGCAGAGACTGAGGGAATGTCCAACCAATGCCTAGCCCACCATATGCGAAAGAGCTAACCCCTGACACTATTAAGGATACTCTGCTACGCTTGCTGACAGGAGCCTAGCATAGTTGTCCTCTGAGAGGCTAAACCCAGCAGCAGATCCAAACAGAAGTGGAGACTCACAGACAAACATTGGAAGAAACAAACTGGTGGAAAAGTGCAGAGAGGGGTGGAGGATAGACAGAAGGACCTGGAGGGGACTGGAGCTCCACAAGAACAACAGAGCCAACTAATCAGGGCCCTGAGGGGCTTGTGGAAACTGAAGAACCAACCAAGGACCATTCATAGACCTGACCTAGGCCTCCTACATAGATGTAGCCATGGACAGCTCAGACTTTATGCGGGTTCCCTATTAAGGAGATCTGGGGTGTCTCTGATAGGGACTCTGTTGCCTGCCATTTGATCTCTACCCCTGACCAGGCTGCCTCACCAGGCTACAGCCTAAGGGGGTGTGCTAGGTCTGTGACAGGACTGTGGGCAGGACTGGCTCTACCTGTCCTTTTAGTACAGATAACATTCAACAGCAAATGTGACCTGTTTTATGTGCTTTGTCCATGGGACTGATGATGTTGACCTTCTTCACAGAGATTTTCAATTTGGAAACTTTGGGGCTTCCATGTAAATAAATTCTTCATAAAATCTTGGGCTAGAGTTCTTTAAATGGCCTTTGTTACTGAGCAAAAGTAAGCAATGTTATTTCATTTCACAAATATCCACTACTAATGTGCTAACATGGTAGTCATTGAAATGGCCTTTTATGTGTTTGAGTCTTAATTCTTAGGGTAACCATATGGTCAGACAATGTCTTCTGCCTTGAGTCTTTTCTCATTTCTATAATTTGTGTTTGACATATGGGTACCAGTATTGCAGCTATATGGAGATATTTAAGTTAAACAAAAATGCTATAAAGATTAACATTGCCTTACAACTCATTCTTCTAGTGGAATTAATTTGGTTTTCACTTGACCCACTTTTATTTGTGGTTATTGAGCATGCCCACAGACTTTTTTTCTTTGCCCCAGCTCTCCTGTAGAGCAACTCTGTAGGAGCCTGAGCATCAGCCCCATCTTGGTGCTGCTTCTCCAGCTGGCCTGCCAGTCTACACCCTTGATGAGGTTCCCCCTGCTTACCACTCACTGTGTGGGTCAGCGTAGTGGCTATATTTTCATCCCCAGGGTGATAACTCAGGAATCACACCTTGTGGGATGGCAGCTAATCTAATTTGTCCAAGTTCTCCTTGTTAAAATTGGTTGCTTTGAGTAAGTATTTGAACCTTTATTTGCATACATTTAGATCCAGTTTCTGAACTGTGGGTCTGTCGAGGTCTTCATAAAACCTGTTTCTGTTTTTCAGCTGTAGTACTATACAAAGTGCAGGCTTAGGACCCAGTTTACCAAACTTATTTTCCTGATCTGCTTTTCACGTCTGAGCAGGTATTTCCAGTCCTGTCTGCTGTCTGCCCTGTGACTATGCGCTGTGGGATCAGCCTTCATTTAATCATTGTTCTCAAATTATTTCCTCCACTGCCTTTGTTAGTATTGAGATTATTTCATCTAGTTGCATGCCATATTTCCCCCACCCCTGGACTTTTTCTCCTCTCCTTTTCTCATCTTTCCTAGATTTCTAGCTCGGTTAACACCATATATAAATCAGCAATTAATACCTTTTGTATTTCTCTTACTTTCATTCTGACATTCAAGAATAACTCTATTATTTCTTATGTCAAAACATGACTTGATGTCAATACCAGAAGCCTTCGATAGTCAAACAGGAAGGAAGAATTTGGGCTTGGTGAGGCTCACTGTTAATAGAGCACTTACCCAGCATGCATGAGGGAGACCTGGATTTGAGTCCCAGCCTCACTAAAAGCAAAACAAAATGAAACACACTTATACCTCACTCCAAATACCAACCCACATATTTTAAAGAAACAACGTGGTACTGTCACCAGAGTAGTGAAAAGAGGGTTGGGTACCAGGACAGCCATGTGTGTGGTGTCAGAGCCTCACATGTTTCAATCTAACAGATTGCTTTTCTCCTAGAACAGGTACACATTTCACTGATCTCTGAAAACAACATGTCAGACAGCCATGGCTTACATTCCTAAGTCTTATTTGAATTAGGAAAGAATCATTCATCTGGGCATGGTGGTGCACAGCTGTAATCCCAACACTCACGGAGACAAGAGGCAGGTGGATCTCTGTGAGACTGAGACCAGCCTGGTCTACAAAGTGAGTCCAGGACAGCAAAGTCTACACAGAAAAACCCTTTCTTGAAAAACAAACAAACAAAAACAAAAACAAAAACAAAAACAAAAAGAAAGAATCATTCTTGATAGTACATTCTTTCCTTTAAGATGGTTCATTCAATGTAAAAAAATTCCAATTATTTGAAAGAACACACCAAGGGCTTTCACTGTTTGCTGCATTTTAGTAATGTAATTACAGTGTGATGAGTTTTCAGAGCCGCTGAGTTCTGATCATTTATCTTTTGATTGAATGCTTAAAAGTTCCTCTTACTAAAAAATTTTCTCCTCTATATTATGAGATATCATGCAGTTCATGAAAGAAGATGGAGGAAGAAAACAGAACTCATTTTTAAAAATTCATTTGATAAGCTCTTTCTAAGCTGAGCTTTGTGTTCATGAAGAATGACATGGCTTTGTAGGGTTCACCAGCAGAAGCCTCTTTCAAACTTGGTTTGAATAAGTAATTAAATAAGGATAAGCTGAATATTTTCGATCCTTTTAAGGTGCTGTGACATGATTCATGGCTCAGTGGATGAGGGTTCTTGGTAAATAATCCATGTGCTCTTGAAACAGATGTGTTTATGTCTGTTTCTCTACGTCAGCCCATAAGAATTCAGTCTTTTTGGTTACTGATTTTCTGTTTACTCATAGAGTTTTGGGGGGAGCATCAAAATCCCCAGGCATCACTGTAGAGTTATCTAATTTACTCATTGCTTTTTGAAGTGTCTGTCAGCTTTTGCTTTACTCATTTTCAGGATTTAGTTTTAGGTGCACTTTCATTTTTCAGCCTTCACAATTAATTCTTCTATCGTTATGATCCATTCATCTTCATCCTAGGTAATATTTCTTGCTTTAATGTTTTCCCTGTTTACTGTCAATACCAACACTTTAATTTGACATTGTAGATTACATAGCGCAAGTCCCCCCCCATGAATTATCTTCTATCCTATGTCCTTTTTTCTTCTTTTCGCATGTGTGTGTGTGTGAAGTGTGTCTCTATATGTATCTGCCTGTTCATGTGCACATGTGTATATAGGTGTGCATGCTCCTATTATATGTGCCTATGGAGGTCAGGGGTTGATGCCTTGTCTCTTCTTCAATCACTGTCCACCTTATATGTTGAAGCAGGGTCTCTCACTTAAACCAGAGCTCAATAATCTTGCTGTAACTGTCCTGGTGGCGGCAGGGATCCGCTGTGTCCTCTTCCTGCACATTGGGACTGCAGATGGACCACCACACCCACTTAATAGTTACTTAAGTTCTAGACATTTGAACTCTCTTCTTAACACTTATGTTCTCTTCAGGCATCCACACATATGCTGTTGTATGACCATACACACTCACGCATGCACACATGAATGATGTAAAAATTTTTAAAGTGATGTAAGTTGTGCCGTAGTTTTTCCAAATTTCCACAATTAGTGTTTCCAAATTGTTTGCTAGTATATTTCAGATCTTTATCATCATGTGATTCTTTCATTTATACATGACCTTCCTCATTGTAATAATTATTTCTCTTCTTTGCCTAATTTTTAAATATAATCAACATACTTTCTAATACATGCTTTTGTGTACTATATCTTTTGTCATCATTTTAGCTCCAACCAATGTCCATTTTTATTTTTTTAAGATTTATTTATTATGTATACAGTGTTCTGCCTACATGCCAGAAAGGGCACCAGATCTCATTATAGAAGGTTGGGAGCCACCATGTGGTTGCTGGGAATTGAACCCAGGACCTCTGGAAAGGCAGCCAGTGTTCTTAACCCCTGAGCCATCTCTCCAGGCCTAATGTACATTTTTATAATTAAAAACATATTTTATGGAGAGCATGTATTTGACCTTGACTTTTTGTTCAGTCTAATACTTTATGTCTGTTAATTAGAAGGTTTAATCTGTTCATATTTAATGTAACTAATAATATAGCTAGGTTTAAGACTATCACTTTTTTTCTATTATATCTGTTCTTTGTTTCCTAAGATTTGCTCTTTCTATTTGAGTGTCCTTTAGTATTCTATCTATTATATATTTTAGTCTATATACCTTAAAATTAGAGTTTGATATAGAAATGGACATATTTAACACATTAAAATATAACTTTAATTAATATTATATCCTAATAGTAAATGTTTGTGTTTCCACTACATCCGTATAATTCATATATCAGAGTATTTTGTGTTGTTGTTGTGATAGTATTTGCAACTACATATTCTGGAAATAATTAAGTCGTGATGGCAGAAATGCTTATGCTAAGATAAATACTCTTATAAGAAGAGATATGTGCTCTCTTTTTTTCTCTCACTCCCTCTCTTCCTCCCGTTCCTTCAATACATCAATAAGGTGTTTATTAGCAAAACCCAGGGCTTTCTTCAGGGCCTGAGTTGGTTGCTACTTCACTTTGGACATCTCAGCTTCATAACTATGACACCTAAATGATCGTTTTGTAGGCTGCCCATGTTGTTTGAGACAGCAGCCTTAAGCACAGAACACCCCTGAGATGAGAGTTGAGACTTGTAAGCTGCCCATGTTTTGTAGGCTGCCCATGTTGTTTGAGACAGCAGCCTTAAGCACAGAACACCCCTGAGATGAGAGCTGAGACTTGTACACCATTGTGCTTTTATTGTTCCCCTCTTAATCACTTCTCTCACATATTTTACTTTTACACATTTTAAACACACAATTCACCGCCACTGGTGTTTCTTTAAGTGGTATGTTAAATAAAACTTAAAATATGGAAATGGTGTAAATATGTATTTATTGCTAGTAGTGCTCTTCACTCTTCATGGTGCTTCTGCAAAGCCTTAGATGGTGAATATGTCAGGCCTTACGGGTGGTGTAGTCCCTCTCACAAGGGTCAACTCTGTCTATAAGAAGTGAAAAAACCATGACAGTATTAAAACAAATTATCACGGTTGTTTTTCTTTTTTTATCATATGGAAAATATATTTTCAACAAAACAACAATTACATTAAGCAAACTAAAAAAAATTACAATGTATGGAAAAATAATAAGAAGAAAGGGGGTGGGGGTTGAGAGCTGTCCCCTTGCAGACAATCAGACAAGCAAAGGAGGAAAGTGTAAAGAAAGTGTAGAATTACTTGCCTGAATAACAATCATTTAGCACAGAATGTATCTTGGTAGTTTTAGGCAATATAAGTAATTCAACTGTTCTGAAAGTCCTTGGAGGAAATTACCTAGAGAATGGAAATTCTGTAACAGTTCTGAGAACAGGGAAGTCCTGTCCCCCACCCTTCCAGCCTCTTGCTGCCAGTGGAAAGGGGCTAGACCCTTAAGTGCAGGTTAGCTCCGTGGATTGGATAATTATGCTTGCTTTTCCAGAGGATGAAACGGGCTTTTTCCATGTCTGTGTTTGCAGTTCATATATGCTGCACTCAGAGTCTTTATGGTTTCTTGGAATCTTATTAAAGCCAACAACAAATACACAAACAAAAACAACAAATGGATATCAGGGCTGGAGAGATGTACCTGCTGCTCTTGCAGAGGATACAAGTTTGGTTTCCAGTGTCCACATGGTGTTTCATACCTGCCTAAGGGATCCAACACGCTTTTCTGCCCTCCTCAGGAAGCAGGCATGCATATGGTACATACAGAGCATATAGGGAAACCCCCCGCCACAAAGAAATCAATTTCCCTACAAAAGAAAATCAATTTTTGAAATAACATATTAGAGCAGTAACTCTCAAAACCCACACAGACTTTCTAATAACAATCAGAAAAACAAAGAACTGAGCCCAACATGTTCAATACCTGATAGAGACTGACTAGAAGAAAAATATCTTGAAAATTTCTTTAACTTCTCTTGCATTTTTTTTCTATAAAGATCATTCAAGTTAATTTTATTGCATGATTCCATAATTACTCATTGGCTAATGGTATTAATTATATCTAGAGACACTGGGCCTTTAGAGCCCTGTTTCTGCATTTCTAACACATAGGAATGAAGGTCCTTGTTGAAGTTCAATGACAGCATTAGCTAAGCCATTACTAACATAATCATGGTTGTTTTTCAATAAAACTTTACTTATAATTTTGTTTGACATAATGTTTACTAAAATCCTGATTTTTGTCCCATTTAAAAATAATTTTCCCACTTATATATTAGGAATTCCCATACATAAATTCATATATATATATATATATATATATATATATATATATATATATATATGGAAACCATCCTGGCTCATGAACAATAAGGCAAGCAGCTGATGCATTTGACCCTTATTTTGTAAGGTGCCAACTTCCAGTATAGGCACATGATCAAAGCTGGGGCCATGCAGTTTCAATCTGAAACCCGTTCTATAGAGTGTTTTATAATGACAAATACTCTGAGTTTGCCTTTATTATTTCTCCTTTATTCTGAAATGAAAAATCTAGGCTCAGAGTGTTTGGTTTTTTTAAAAAAATGTTTATTGAAAAAATAATTTTGCACAGATCTTTAGGTCTTTATGTTGTTTCCTCTGCTACAAGCATAGTCTTTGTTTTATCTCAGAAGCACCAGTCTGGAGGATAGAATAGGGAAGAAAATATGACTCACCTTCTGTCTTTTTCTCTTCTTAATAGTTTACATTTCATAGTCAGTCTACATGGTCAATGGTCTACTGTCCCCAAACTTTATTTATATATTCTATTCTATTCTATTGAATGCTTGGCCCATAGAGTGGCGATATTAGGAGGTGTGGCCTTGTTAGAGAAAGTGTGTCACTGTGGAGGTGGGCTTTGAGGTTTTCTATGCTCAAGCTCCACTCCATGTGGAATATAGTTTCCTTCTGCTTGCTGTCGATCAAGATGTAGAGCTCCCAGCTCCTCCTCCAGCACCACATCTGCATGGATGCTGCCATGCTTCCCACTATAATTATGATGGACTAAACTTCTGAAACTGTAAGCCAGGCCCAATTGACTTAAATTTTTATAAAAGTTGCTGTGGTCATAGTGTCTTTTCACAGAAATGAAACCTTAACTAAGACAGAAGTTCATAACAGGTACTGGGGTGTTGCAATGATAGAACTGACCATGCTTTGGTATGAAGGAATGTGGATTCTGGGACTTTTGGATTAGGAAAGCTGTGGAATGCTTTAAGTGGAACTACGGGGGCCATACTAGTAGAGGACAGTAGAACTGACGGTGAATTGAACTCTGAGGGCTCAAGAGTTTCCAGGGGCAAAGAATTTTAGTATGTTACCTAAAGATCATTTTTTTGTGTTATTTTGGTGAAGAATTTGGCTGCTTTTTGTCCTTGTCCAAAGGGTCTGTCTGAGAGTAAGGTGAAGAGATTTAGACTAATTGCATTGGCAAAGGAAATCTCAAAACAGCCTAGTGTAGACTCTGTTCTGTCCCTCAGTATTATGAGAGCATTTTGATGAAAAGTAACACACTTAGAAGGGAAAAATACAAAATGTATGGTTCAAGGATTAAAGAGGCACCAGGAAGAGGCATGGGGTTAATCTTGTGTTTAAGGAGAACAACAGATTAAATAGATTAAATGGAATTAAGAGAATAGCGACCTTGGGACAAGATTCTACCCAGTTAAGATTCTATTCCATTTTATGAAAAGGAATTAAAGAGAAGCTTAGGTCCAGGGAGAAAGAGTCTTTAATTCCAGCACTCAGGAGTCAGAGGAATGCAGATATCTGAGTTCAAGGTCAACCTGGTCTACAGGTCAAGTTCCAGGACAGCCAAGCTTAGTGAAAGAAACCATCAAAACCAGAAAGCTGCTGAAGGTATAAAAGAAAAGGAGGTCATGTTCTGGTGCCAGCCAGGAGCAGAACTTGGCCATTCCGGTCATGTGGATCTGGCTTTAAGGGATCAAGGATGGAATTTCTGTCTTCAACTAAGGAAAGTTGCTGAGGCCATAAATGTGTCAGGGGTGTGCCTGAATGGAGGCCGAGAGAGGCCACTGTGTGAATCTCCCTCAGTAACTAAGGAAACCTTCATCAATCAGTGTTTGCTGAGCAACATTTACGTGGCAGCTATTTTTTTTTGCTAGCCCAGTGTTATACGATCTTCATATCAACAGTTTTTAAATGAAAAAAAAAAAAAAGTCATAGAGACAGACTGAACACCACGATTTTAAAGCACTGAAAAAAAATGAGCTTTCTCTTGAGTTTTTGATCTTAGCCATTCTGATGGGTGTAAGGTAAAATCTCAGGATCATTTTGATTTGCATTTCCCTGTTGGCTAATGAGGTTGAGCATTTCTTTAAAAGTTTCTCTGCCACTCAATATTCCTCTACTGAGAATTCTCTGTTTAGCTCTGTACTCCATTTTTTAATTGGATTACTTGATTTTTTGCTGTTTAACTTCTTTAGTTCTTTATACATTCTAGATATTAGTCCTCTGTCAGATATATGGTTGGTGAAGATTCTTTCGCAATCTGTAGTCTGTCGTTTTTGTTCTGAGGACAGTATCCTTTGCTTTACAGAAGCTTTTCAGTTTCATGAAGTCCCATTTATTGATTGTTGCTCTTAGAGCCTGTGCTGTTGGTGTTCTGTTCAGGAAGTTGTCTCCTGTGCCAATGAGTTCAAGGCTCTTCCCCACTTTTTATTCTAAGCGGTTTAATGTGTCTGGTTTTATGTTGATGTCTTTGATCCACTTGGACTCTAGTTTTGTGCAGGGTGATAAGTATAGATCTATTTGCATTTTTCTACATGTAGACATCCAGTTATACCAGCACCATTTGTTGAGGATGCTGTCTTTTTTTCCATTATTCAATGGTTTTGGCATCTTTGTCAAAAATCAGGTGTCCATAAGTGTGTGGATTTATGTCAGGGTCTTCTCTTCGATTCCATTGATCCACCATTCTGTTTCTATGCCAGTACCATGCAGTTTTTAGTATTGTTGCTCTATAGTACAGCTTGAGATCAGGGACAGAGATATCTCCTGAAGATCTTTTACTGAAGAGAATTGTTTTAGCAATTCTGGGTTTCTTGTTGTTCCATACGAAGGTGAGAATTTTTCTTTCCAGGTCTGTAAAGAATTGTGCTGGTAATTTGATGGGAATTGCATTGAATCTGTAGATTGCTTTTGGTAAGATGGCCATTTTTACTATGTTAATCCTGCCAAGCCATGAGCATGGGAGATCTTTCCATCTTCTGATATCTTCTTCTAATTCTTTCTTCAGAGACTGGAAATTTTTTTCATACAAGTCTTTGACTTGCTTGGCTAGGTTCACACCAAGGTACTTTATGTCCTTTGTGGCTATTGTGAAGGGTGTTGTTTCCCTAATTTCTTTCTCAGCCCTTTTGTCTTTTGTATACAGGAGTGCTACTGATTTTTTTGAGTTACTTTTGTATCCAGCCACTTTGCTGAAGGTGTTTATCACCTGTAGGAGTTCCCTGGTAGAATTTTTGGGGTCACACAGGTATACTATCATATCATCTGCAAATAGTGATAATTTGACTTCTTCCTTTCCAATTTGTATCCCCTTGATCTCCTTCAATTGTCTTATTGCTCTAGCAAGGACTTCAAGAACTATGTTGAAGAGATTTGGAGAGTGGGCAGCCTTGTCTTGTCTCTGATTTCAGTGGGAATGATTTAAGTTTCTCTCATTGAGTTTGATATTGGCTATAGGCTTGCTGTATATTGGCTTTACTGTGTTTAGGTATGTGCCATGTATTCCTGATCTCTCCAAGACTTTAAACATGAATGGATGTTGGATTTTGTCAAATGCCTTTTCAGCATCTAAGGAGATTATCATGTGGTTTTTTTTCCTTCAGTTTGTTTATGTGGTGGATCACATTGATGGATTTCCGTATATTGAACCACCCCTGCATGCTGGGATGAAGCCTACTTGGTTGTAGTGAATGATATCTTTGATGTGTTCTTGTATTCGGTTTGCAAGTATTTTGTTGAGTATTTTTGGTTGTGGAGAAAGGGGAACCCTCTTCCAATGCTGGTGGGAATTGTACAACCACTCTGGAAATCAGTCTGGCACTTTCTCAACAACTAGGAATAGCCCTTCCTCAAGATCCAGCTATACCACTCCTAGGCATATACCTAAAAGAGTCTTAAGTACACAATAGGGACATTTGCTCAACCATGTTTGCAGCAGCCTTATTTGTAATAGCCAGAAGCTGGAAACAGCACAGATGCCCCTCAGTGGAGGAATGGATTCACAAATTGTCGTATATCTACACAATGGAATGTTGCTCAGTAATAAAAAACAAGGAAATCATGAAATTTGCAGGTAAATGGTGGTTTCTGGAAAAGATCATCCTGAGTGAGCTATCCCAGAAGCAGAAAGATACACACGGTATATACTCACTCATATAATATAGGATAAACCTACTAAAATCTGTACACCTAAAGAAACTAATCAAGAGGGAGTACTCTTGCTAAAATGCTCAATTCCTATCCAGAAAGGCAAAGGAGATGGACATCAGAAGAAGGAGAAAAGAGGGAACAAGTCAGGAGCCTGCCACAGAGGACCTCTGAAAGGCTCTGCCCTGCAGACTATCAATGCAGATGCTGAGACTTATGGGCAACCTTTGGGCAGAGTGTAGGGAATCTTATGAAAGAAGTGGGAAACAGTAAGATCTGGAGAGGACAGGAACTCCACAAGGAGAGCAACAGAACCAAAAAAATCTGAGCACAGGGGTCTTTCCTGAGCCTGATACTCCAACCAAGTTCTATGCATGGAGATAACCTAAGACCCCTGCACAGATGTAGCCTATGGCAGTTCAGTATCCAAGTGGGTTCTATTGTAATAGGAACAGGGACTGTCTCTGACATGAACTGATTGGCCTGCTATTTAATTACCTCTCCCTGAGGGGGGAGCAGGATTACCAGGCCACAGAAGAAGACAATGCAGCCACTCCTGATGAGACCTAATTGGCTAGGATAGGAAGGAAGGAAAAATAGACCTCCCCTATCAGTAGATTTGGGGAGGGGCATGCATGCAGAGGAGGGAGGAAGGGCAGGATTGGGATGGGAGGAGGGAGGGTAACATAGGGGGGATACAAAGTGAATAAAGTGTAATTAATAAAGAATTAAAAAAGAAATGATCTTTCTGAAGGCATCACTGAACACTGATGGAACTCCATGCAGTTTCCACAATCCTTTCAGACATCTTTTTCAGGTCTGTAGTAGTATAATAGGAGTCACATTCACTGATCCTTAAGTCCTTTGTGATCTGATGCATGCCCTTAGATGTTTTGCATACCATCCATCTACTTATGTAATTAGGACACAAATAGAAGTACATACTGTTCTGAGAGTCTACCTTCTGAGAGCCATTGTGATTATTTAAAATATGAAAAGTCGGAGTGTTCTTACATTGCAAAAGGAGAAAGAAGTTTTCTAAGCATAATAGTTACGTTACCTAACATGTAGATTCTTATGTGTCCTCTGAGTCATATCTACTTTCAGTAGCTGCTGACAAAAGGAGATTTTACTGCCAAAAGAGCAGCAGATCTAGTATTTTTGCAAAAGAGCAGGCTGAACTTTATTTTGCCTTGGGTCATCTATAAAATTCTAGGCATGCTCTGATCTTACACTCTTTATTGTTCCCCATGAAACACCACAAGTAAAAGAAAACTTAATGTTTTTCAAGCAGTTCAAAACTTTAGAGAAAGAATTAACACCCAACAGGTCACATGCAAGCAAGTCTTAGAGCTTTAGGAAGCATCAATCAGTATTTTTTTTTCCTCCTTGTGTGCACATGTTTGGTGTGGTGATGATGGCTGCTCTAACAACCAGGCCTTCAGAGACAATGGTATTGAGTTAATAGGAATCTCTGTGTCTTTGCAGCTGTCCCTGGCAGGTAGGTATAACTGAGTCAGCAGTGCAGGCTCCTTTTTGAGGATTCAAATGGTGGAGGCTCTTCCGTTATTTAGGTTTGTAGACAGGTCAGGATGGGACAATACAAAGCTGTTCCCATGGCTGCTGAAGCCATTTCCATCTCAGTAAACCACAAGGGAAACAGAAAGAATTTTGCAAGAGACTTTTTATGGGCTAGTCTTTGCTTCTGTTGGGTCCATCTACTTGGAAAGGATATAGAGAAATATCAGATTCAGGAAATAAAGTTATCACTGTCTGGTTCTAAGCCCTATTTTATTATGTATATACTTTCATTACAGTTCCTTGGATCGCACACCGATTTCACACATGCTAGAGAACCACAAGCCATATCTTTAGTTTTTACATTGATTATTTGGCCTAAACATTTACAATGATTATTTGGGTTTATTTATTTATTTATTTGTTTGTTTGGTCTTGTTTTAAAATCTAGTAATGTGTGTCTGGGATAGTTAATCTCAGTTGGCAACTTGATTGACTTTGGAAACAAACACATTGGCACATATGTGTTATTGCTGCTGCTGCTTTGATCCTTCATGAACATCAGAACACTTTCAACATGTCCTAAAGTACATCAGCCCATCAAGAATTTTCTATATTTCAGTGCCAGACTGGGGCTCCTATAAGCTCAGTTCTCAGTCTCTCCAGGGTGAAGGCAGCCATGTTTATTAGACCACCCAGAGCAGGTTGTATAAACCAAACTAATGAATTTGCTTTATGATATGTATTCATTATATCACTTACATTCCTCTAGAGACCCTTGATTAATGCAATGCTCAACTCTAAAACTCTGTAAGTGCCTGTTTCTTAGAATTCAGTCATTTTATGCATTTCAGTGCTGGGATAGAAATAAAGCCCTTGCACTCTATCACTGAGCCACATGCCTGGCCCAAAAAAAAACCTGTGCTAAGAAAAATGGAAATTTTATGCGTGGATTTCCCACATCTTTGCTGATTTCCACAAAGGTCCCATTTCTTTCTTTTCAACTCAGCTTTGTTGAGTGGAAACAACTGTGTCTTCCTTTTGATGATTTGAGATTCACACTGGGAAATGCAGGCACAGATGAGTGACAATACTAAATCAATAGCAGTTTCTGTCTTGTGCCAACAGGTTCAGTATAGTAAAGGGAAAAGTTTTTTAATACCCTCTAGATTGGTCTCACTCTGCTGCAGAAAGAAGTTCCTTTGCTGAGGGGTGAAGTCGACACTTCTCTCTAGGTGTAAGGGCAATGTTTGGAATGTAGTTAGGTGTCATGCTGCTTTAGTAAGGCGGCAGTTGGAGGTTCTTCTCCAAGAACCATGGCTTCACTGGTTCTGGGTAGGTTGGTAGCTTTGAGTACCAGGCTTGAGCTCCTTCTTGTTGAGTGTATCTTGAGTTCATTTAGTCTAAACATGAGCTGAACAAGGGTGTCACCGATAGGAATGCTAAAGTAAACAGAGGAAAGTCCACAAGGCCTCAGAACTCCATAAAGAACTGCTGGCAACTTGGGAATACTGACAGTGGTAGCAGTCATCTAGAGGGAGGGACACGCCTATTGTTCATCTGATACTAAATGGTCAGGACTGAAAACATACATACAAATGAAGTTAGACGGACTAGCAGGTTATATTTATGAATATAGGGAGTGTGTACATGCTGCATATATATATATATTTATGGAGTAACAATTAATGAAAAACAGAGGCCATAAAAAGAGGACTATAAGAGAGGGTCCAGAGGGAGGAAAGTGAAGAGACAAATGATGCAATTCTATTATAATCTCAGAAAAAAGAAAAACTAAAAACCTCTTCAAATTAATCTGCATGCCTCTTCTATGGAGCAAACTTTCCTTTCTGTACGCATAGTCTAAAAAGTTTTATCTCTCATAATATTTATAAGCCAGTATCCTTAATTTTCACATGAAAATACTGTTGTACAGGTGACATCTGTAAAAGAAGAAACAAAGAAACAAAAAGTAATGAAACACACACATCCAAAACAAACAAATAGTCCCTAAATCATAAGAAACAGTCTGTGGGTTTGATCCCTGAGGCTCTCCTTTCAGTTATGTCTTCTGGATTGCCACCAACAGTCCTCATGAACAGAGTAACATAGTTCAACAACATACTCCTTTTACATGGTATTCAGAAATGAGAGATATTTTTCAGTCCATTAAAATGACACACTTGCCAAATGCTTTGCTTTTCTTAAAATCACATTCTTCTTTGTAACTGTGATCTTCAGATTGATTGAAAAACTCTGATTTAGCCATTTAATCTTATAATTCCTATAGTGATAGGAACTCTATATACTCAACATTTAATATGGGGGGAATTGTTTTGTTATATTTCTGCCTTTGAAGACAGATGACTGGAGATAGGAGGAGTGTGAACTCAAACAGAAAACGAAATGAGCAACATCTGAAGAAAACCTTTGATGATTATGACAGATTGTCCAAGTCATTGATACACAGTGGCACATTGCACACAGACAGTGTTGAGTTACCTTTGCATACCTCAGGAGTTGCAGAAATGTTTTAAGAGCATAAATGACATGTTCCCGGGAGTGATTTTGTTTTCTACTATGGTTTTATAACAAGCATAAGTTTCATGTGATAGGAAGCACATCAAGTTTAGAAATAAAATTATTCAAATTTGATTTTGGCTTTTGCATATTCAAATGACTTGGAAATACGTGGACCTTAATTTCTTCAAACTTGGATTTTTACCTTTAAAACATACTTTTTATGGGATTCCTGAGCACATGAAAATGTATGTGTCTCTAAGTCTATAATCTGTTTCTTTTCCTTTTTCTTTAGCTTTTTTCCTTCTGTTTGTTTTGTCTTATTTTACTTTGCTTTTGTTTTATTTTATTATCTTATTTTTTAGATATCTTTTTTCTTTTTTCCCTTGTTCATATTCTGAATGTTATATTTTAATACAAAAGGAATATTAAAAGTTATAGCATCTATAAAATTACATTAACTTCATAACATAATAATAATTTCAATATCAGTCCATATGTATCACCTGAAAATTTTCCATCTGTATTTAAGAAGTGATATGCTACTCCTTTAACTTTACCAACTTTGGAAAAAGTATACAATAGTGATAATGACATAAACAAGAAAATTGTGGGCTCAGATACAAGAAATTATATTTTGTAATTAACTTAGTAAATATTTCCTGAGATCATCACTCATATTTTACATGTATTACCTAGCTTTTACAAATAACATATTCAGCTAGATTAAGACAGATGACTTTGTCAATAGGATTTTGATTACAGAATTTATGTAAATGTTAGCTCTCTTTTATCCATTTTTATTTTTATTATTTTTATTATTTATTCACTTTTTATTCTGATTGTAGCCCCCTCCCTCATCAACTTCAGGTCCCACCATCCCTCTCTTTTACCCCTATTTCTCTTCCCCTAGTGCACTGAAAAAGGAAGTCCTCCTCTTCTACTATCTGACCTTAGCCTATCAAGCCTCACCAGGACTGCCTGGATCCTTTTCCTCTGTAGCCTGGTAAGGCCACCCCACAAGTTAAGTGATCAAAGAGCAGGTAACTGAGTTCATGTCAGAGATAACCCCTGCTCTCTTTATTAGGAGACTCATTTGGAGACTGAACTGCGTATGGGCTACATCTGACAGGGGTCTAGGTCCTCTAAACACCATGCATGGATCAATGGAATCAAACTGGAGACTCAAAAATAAGCCCACATACTGTGCTCATGGATCAGTGTGATTAACATAATAAATTGTCCATCCTACCAAAAGCAGTCTACATATTGAATGCAATTCCCATCAAAAACCAGAACAATTCTTTACAGACCTTGAAAGAATAATTCTCAACTTCAAAAGGAAAAAAATAAAAAACAGAATAGCTAAAATAATCATGTACAATAAAATATCTTCTGGAGATATCTTCATCTCTGATCTCAAGCTATACTATGGAGCAATAAAGTAATAAAAACTGCATGGTAATGGCCTAGAAACAGACTGGTGGATCAATGGAATCAAACTGGAGACTTAGAAATAAGCTCACACACCTATGGATACTTGATTTTGTCAAAGGAGCCAAACCATACAATGGAAAAAAGTCAGCATCTTCAACAAATGGTGCTGGTCCAACTGGATGTCTACATGCAGAAAAATGCAAGTAGATCCATACTTATCATCCTGCACTAAACTAAAGTCCAAGTGGGTCAAAGACCTCAACAGAAAATCAGACACACTAAATTTGTTAAAAGAAAAAGGAGTATGAGACTCAGGAAAGACCCCTGTGCTCAGATTTTTTGGTTCTGTTGCTCTCCTTGTGGAGATCCTGTTCTCTCCAGATCTTACTGTTTCCCACTTCTTTCGTAAGATTCCATGCACTCTGCCCAACAGTTGGCCATGAGTCTCATCATCTGCTTTGATAGTCTGCAGGGACCATGCACGGAGATAACCTAAGACCCCTGCACAGATGTAGCCCATGGCAGTTCAAGGTCCAAGTGGGTTCCATAGTAATAGGAACAGGGACTTTCTCTGACATGAACTGATTGGCCTGCTCCTTAATTAACTCCCCACTAGGGGGGAGCAGCATTACCAGGCCACAGAAGAAGACACTGCAGCCACTCCTGATGAGACCTCATTGACTAGGATCAGAAGGAAGGAAAAGAAGACCTCCCTTATCAGTAGACTTGGGGAGGGGCATGCATGCAGAGGGGGGAGGAAGAGAGGGATTGGGTCAGGAGGAAGGAGGGAACCATAGGGGGGATACAAAGTGAATAAAGTGTAATTAATAAAGAATAAAAAATATGGAAAAAAAAAAAAGAAAAAGGAAAGAGCCTTGAGCTTGTTGGCACAGGAGACAACTTTCTGAATAGAATACCAACAGATCTAAGATAAAAAGTTAATAAATGGGATCTCATGAAACTGAAAAGCTTCTTTAAAGCAAAGGACACTGTCATCAGAACAAAACGACAGCATACAGACTGGAAAAGGATCTTCACCAACCCTATATCTGACAGAGGGCTAATATCCAGAATATATAAAGAACTCAAGAAGTTAAACACCAGCATACCATGTAATCCAATTAAAAATGGGGTACAGAGCTAAATAGAGAATTTTCAACAGAGGAATATTGAATGGCAGAGAAACACTTAAAGAAAATCCCCTTAATCATCAGGGAAATGCAAATCAAAACAACTCTGAGATTCCATCTAACACAAATCAGAATGACTAAGATAAAAAAAATCAAGTGACAACACATCCAAGAGAGGATGTGGCGAGAGGGGAACCCTCCTCCATTGCTGGTGGGAGTGCAAACTTGTACAAAAACTTTGAAAATCAATCTGGGTAAAATAATCAATCCTCATTCTAAAAGGCCTACTGGACGACATCGGAAGAGGGAGAAAACAGGGAACAGGACAGGAGCCTACCACAGAGGGCCTCTTAAAGACTCCACCTACCAGGGTATCAAAACAGATGCTGAGATCATAGCCAAATATTGGGCAGATTACAGGGAATCTTATGAAAGAAAGAGGAGAGCAACAGAAGCAAAAAATCTGGGCACATGGATCTTTTCTGAGACTGATACTCCAACCAAGGACTATGCATGGAGATAACCTAGAACTCCTGCACAGATGTAGCCCAGGGCAGCTCAGTATCCAAGTAAGTACCCTAGTAATGGGAACAGGGACTGTCTCTGACATGAAATCAGTGGTTAGCTCTTTGATCACCTGCCCCTGAGGGGGGAGCAGCCTTACCAAGCTACAGAGGAAGACAAAGAAGCCAATCCTGAGGAGACCTGATAGACTAGGATCAGAGGGAAGGAAAGGAGGACCTTTTCTATCAGTGGACTGAGGGAGGGACATGGGTGGAGAAGAGGGAGGGATAGTGGATTTTGAGGGGACGAGGAAGGAGGATACAGCTGAGATACAAAGTGAATAAACTATAATTATTAAAAAAGAAAGAAAGAAAGAAAAAAAAAGAAAGAAAGAAAGGAGGAAAGAAAGAAAAAATCATCAATTTGGCGCTTTCTCAAAAAAATGGAAATAGCCATACTCAAGACCCAGCTATATCTCTTTGTCATATAATGGAATGTGATGTTTAACCATACAGCAAGGACATTTGCTCTACTATGTTCATAGCAGCTTTACTCTTAGTAGCCAGAATCTGGAAACAACCCTCAAATATTGCACACAGAAACTGAGATAACTTTTTTTTTCTACTGAGAGTCAGAAAAGATTTGGATGGGAGCAGAGGTGGAGGGGAAGAAATGTTGGAGTGTGGTGAGGGGAAACCACGATCAGATTATATTGTAAAAAAAAAAAAGAAGTATTTTCAATAAAAGAAAAGAAAAAAAAACACCCAAAATAATAGAACTATGAATACTTTCTATGTATTAATAGAGAAGTTTCTTAACTTCTCTGTGAGGATAAGCACAGTAAGAAGCTGGAAGAATTCTGGAAAACATTTATGTTCTTTGAAAGAAAAATTATATAAACCGTATAAGGTTATAATTATCTAGTATATGATTAACAGATACAGCAGAATGTTGTAAAACAGTTCTGTCCAATAGAGCATTGTGTGATGGGAAGATATTGTCTGCAGCATGCAATATTGTAGTTATTGGTCACTATGTGGCTATTTTAGACCTTGAAATATGACAGCACCCTTAAGGAATTGGGAAGTTTTAAAAATATAAAATTTGTGAGCCTAGAAAATAATATGATTCAACCTTGTTTTTTTCTAGGTTCACAAATATTGTCTTTTTAAAACTTCTCAATTCCTTAGGAGTGCTGTCATACTTCAAGGTCTAAAATAGCCACATAATGACCAATAGGTAATATATATGTATGTATGTACATATGTATGTATGTATGTGTGCGGAATTTTGCCTTGTCATTCATTCATCTCCACTCCCCACTATGTTTAACCATTTCCCCACCCTCCTTTCACTGGATCCCTGTTCTCCAAATAGTCCTCTTCTGCCTCTATGTCCTGTGTATTCCCTTGTTCTCTTTTTTTTTTTTTGGCCCTTCTCTCCCCTCCCTTAAGAGTTCTTTGTCTCCTCTCAGGGTCTTGTTTCTATTGGATGTAACAACTTTTAATGCTATTTCTTTTCTCAGTTCAACTTAGAGATCCCTGCTTGAATAGTTACTGTTTTTCTGGATGGTATATATTTTAAAGAACATGATGTGTTCTCTGGAGTATAAGTTTCTTTAGGGTAGGGGATCTACTTCACTCATCCTTCTGTGTTCTGTTCAAACCAGAAAATGATGCATAATAGGTAGGACTCAATAAATAATTGTGGCAATGAAAGATTTTTCTTTTAAGCAAGACCTCTGGGCAAGTATATTTGGAAAATGCTATATCCTATGTCATGTTTTCTTTATTATGAGTAATGCGTATCAACATATCAGATACTTTGAGAAATAAACAGCTCCTTTGTGTTCAGCCTGCATCTTTTAAATTTATTCTCTACAGACTTTTTATTTTGGTGGATTTTTTATTATAATTATTATCATTTATTACAATTTATTCAATTTGTATCCCAGCTGTGGCCCCCTCCCTCATCTCCTCCCAAACCGACCCTCCCTCCCTATTCTCCCCCATTGCCCCTCCCTTATGTCTACTGATCGGGGAGGTCCTCCTCCCCTTCTATTTGACCCTAGGCTATCAACATCTCATCAGGACTGGTTGCACTCTCTTTTTTTTTTTTTTTTGTGGCCTGGCAAGGCTGCACTCCCCAGGGGGAGGTGATCAGAGAGCCTGCCACTGAGTTTATGCCAGAGAAAGTCCATGCTCTCCTTACTACCATGCTCTCCTTACTAGGAACCCCATTTGGAGACTGAGTCTACTGGCCACAGCTGAGCTGAGGTTTTAGGTCCTCTCCATGCATTGTCCTTAGTTGGGGTATTATTCTCTTCAGGGGCCCCAAGGATCAGTTTTATGGCTCTTATTCGTCTCCTTTTGGAGCTCCTGTCCCCTCCGGGTCTTTCTACCTTCTCCTTTAATACGAGTCTCTGCACTCTGCCCAAAGTTTGGCTATGTGTCTCAGTCTCTACTTTGAAACCTTGATGAGTAGAGTCATTCAGGTTGGAGACTGAGTCTACTGGCCACAGCTGAGCTGAGGTTTTAGGTCCTCTCCACGCATTGTCCTTAGTTGGGGTATTATTCTCTTCACATTTGTCCTTCTGAATGAGTATTGGGCATTTTTCCTAGAGTCTTCCTTGTTGTTTAGCTTCTTTTAGAGTACAGATTTTAGTATACTTATCCTATATTATGTGGCTAATATACACTTATGATTGAATATATACCATGTGTGTCTTTCTGCTTTTGTGTTACCTTACTCAAGATCATATTTTCTAGTTCCCGCCATTTGCCTGCAAATTTCATGATTTCCTTGTTTTTAATTGCTGAGTAATATTCCATTGTGTAACTGTACCATACTTTTTGTATCCATTCCTCCTTTGAGGGACATCTAAATTGTTTCCAGCCTCTGTATATTATGAATAGAGCTGCTACGAACATGGCTGAGTAAATGTCCTTGTTGTATGCCCTGGCTATAAGATCAACAATCAATATATGGAACCTCATGAAACTGAAAAGCTTCTATAAAACAAAGGACACTGTCATCAGAACAAAAAGACAGCTTACAGATTTTGAAAAGATTGTCACCAACCCTGTATCTGACAGAGGGCTAATATCCAGAATATGTAAAGAACTTAAGAAGTTAAACACCAACAAACCAAGTAATCTAATTAAAAAATGGGGTACAGAGCTAAACAGAGAATTCTCTGTAGAGGAACATCGAATGGCAGAGAAACATTTAAAGAAATGTTCATTTTCCTTAGCCATTAAGGAGATGCAAATCAAAACAACCCTGAGATTTCACCTTACACCCATCAGTATGGTGTACATCAAAAACTCAAGTGACAACACATGCTGGAGAGGATGTGGAGAAAGGGAAACCCTCTATCATTGATGGTGGGAATGTAAACTTGTACAACCACTTTGGAAATCAATCTGATGCTTTCTCAGACAATTAGGAATAGCGCTTCCTCAAGATCCAGCTATACCACTCCTGGGCTACAGACTTATGTGTATGTATCTAAATAAGAGAGAGAGTATAACAAAAAGGAAGTGTGTGCATGTGAGAGAGAAAGAGAGGGAAAGACACACACACACACAGAAAGAGAAATAGAGGAGTTTATAGACAAAGAGAGTAGAGGAAGAACATGGAGAGACAGACAGACAAACATCCACATACATGCATGCATGAGCACACAAACACACAAACACAACACATCTACATCATATAAAACAAAGGATTGTAGGATATTATACGTGAGCCAGCTCATTTTATGAGAGATGGTGTTTACTGGAATGCATAGCCAACAATCTGATGGGTGAATTCATTCTGGCTCAGTGCCTTGATTCTGCACTTGAGCTCAACAGTGATGAAAAATACGGATGGAATAAAACGTTTGTGAGGGTATGCATCTAGGTAAGTTGAAGAGAAGATGTGCAAAGACTGGGGCTCCTCTGTGCTGGACATTTATAAATATTTGTATATGTCTTTCCATGTGTAAAGAATTGGGCTAGAAACTTAACACTGTCTCCCTCACTGGACAATGCTACAATGAATTGTACTCACTGCTTCTGAATATTTAATGTAGTATTTATTCATAATTTTAAGGGCCTCAAAGACATTGCATATTCAAAAATTTTTCTTTTTCTATTTTGGAAGAGCAACAGTTTTTTTTTTAATTGATGTTTTAAGCACTAAGATTCCTCTCTATAAAGATTTTGAAAATTTATATTAAACCCAAACCAGACAGCCTTAAATTTTTAATAGCCAAAGCCTTGGTTCAAGTTGAATTACATTTAATAGAAATGTAGAAATGTTTGATAGCTAAGCCAAGAGACAAGCAAATGGTCAATGCTTATTTTTGGTTCAGTTGCATCTTTGTGAGAATCCGCTCACAGAAATGTGAGGGAAATATGGAACTCTGGGAAACTTAGTGGTGTACCGCGATCCCCACCCCCTGAGGATAAAAAATGGTCCATTACCTCTTGGTTTATGAGGCAGTGAAGTATTCCAGCAAATAAATATTGATGCTAAGACCCTCGGGATGCCAGGGTGCTGAACATATTTGCAAGACATGAAGACTGAAACTAAATAAAGTTATCTTTCCCTATAAATCTGCCTCTAGATGCATTTTTTTACCATCCTGTTGTTTTTTATTTTCTCCATCTTTATAATTGGAGACGTGCCAGCCTCCTGGAAACACTACTCATATTTCCTCCAGAAACTTAGCCAAGCTACAAATTATTTTTAAAGGTATGATTAGGTGTTTACAGCTAAAATTAACACAGGGAAATGCCAGGATTTTGAACAGGAAAATAGCTAAATAAAGGCAATGAGGAAACAGCCAGCAGGAACAGTACTCTGAAATGAAAAATATTTTCAAAACCAGGGTATTATGTTTTTTTTTAAATTGCCTCTGAAGAAAAAGACTCTGAATTCTGTATATTAAATATAATTGCTTTCACTTTTATTTAGAATCTCTTTCTATGGACAAGAAAGGGTAAATATTGATATAATTTTCCTTTTAAAATATTATAAGGGAAATAAGACAAGTTATGAGCACAATATATGGGACCCCAAACATTTGTGGGAGAAACATGCATTTTTTTTCCCGATGAGTCCTAAGTTTTCAGCATCATATAATAATACCCTGGTGACATATTTATTATTGTTCCCAGTCTTTGGGCATTGCACTGGTTAGAAACGCCCTTTTGAGGTCTTTTAATTCTATTGCATATTTATCTAGAAACACAACAACAGGGTGATAAGTAATATATGGATTCAGAGTTAATAAAGACTGTGTAACATTCTCCCTAAGTGTATATATCAGCTCAGACTCCTAGCAATTTAAGAGATTTCTAGTTGCACATATCCTCACAGCTTCATGACATTTACAGTCATTTTTAACCTTAAATATTTTAAACTTTAATTTCCAAGTGCCAGCAAACTTTTGTCTTATACTTCAATGCTGTGAACTCAGGAGCTTCACTATTAAACAGTCATGCAAGCAAATGGGGCTGACTCATTGATTAAAACCCAAATGACTCTGCATTCCAATTGATGGTCTCCCCAACATGATCACTTGGATATTTCCTCAACCCCTCAATTCATCATGTTTAACACCAAACTGAGGTGCCTGTCCCCTAAAGACGAATCTCCATACTTCCCCATGTCCACCTCCTGCTTTCCTCCAGTTGTTCAAGGTAAAAACTCTTTGGGCAATTATCAATACTCATCTTTCTCACTTCAGAGTCTGTTTCTCAAGAACATTGACTTTACCTTGAAAACATCCAGATTCTGAATATTTCTCGATACCCTCACTTGCTGCCAGCCATGAACACAGTTCCCAGAGGGGTCTTGTAACATCATAACTCACCTCATGTCACTCATGTTTTCAAACATTCCCTCAAAGTAAAGGCTCTTTTGCCTGGTTGTGAGTAACCTGTGCCTCCTGCTTCCTCTCCACTGCCCTTCTGCTCTAACGTCCTACTAAGCTTATTTTCGTTCTCCACGATGGTCAAATCACTGTCTCCCACTTTCTTGTACATGCTAGTTTCTCGTTAGATGTTTTGTTCTGAAGCTATTTGCCTGGCTGTTTCTCTCAATTTGTTAAAATCCAAGTGGGTTAGCCTCAGCCCCGACTCCAGGGTTTTACTGTTGTAAGCTGTAAGGGTATTCCAAAGATTGAGCATTATTTTGGGTGTCGAATTTGGTTGGAGGTGGTATTCCTCCAACAGGGGGCAGATCACGAGAAGATGGGTTGGAGACCGAGTGGGATTCAAAGTAAGGTGGGTGGTAGCTTGTAGATTTTGTATTAAATCTTTTCTAATTAGGGACAGGGCAGTCTGGCATGGCTAAGCAGGAGGGGGTCATGGTACCTTGTCCGACGTCCTTAATCTGAGGGGTTGCCCAGAGAGAGAGAGGGAAGTCTTTCCGGTTGCCCCCTTGAATAAGCTGCTGCCTTGCTAACCATGTTGGACTCACGGGTGTTCAGTGGAATGGAGCCTTGTCCCTGTGAGTCCTTACCCAAATGAAGAGCAGGGCCTCTTACTTCTTTTTTGTTTGGGTACTCATTCTTCCAGTGTCCATTTCCGCTTACAGAAAACATACTGGTGGTAGCCTCTTCCTTTCCTGGTGTTCTGGCTTCTTCCTCTGAGCCCCTTTTTATCCGTGTCTCTGAGCACTGCCACTGCTTCTCAGTTCAATCTTTTCTTTTGCCTTCCTTTACAGTAACATAGTTATTGTAAAACTTTTGAGCAATTTTCAACAATTAAGACCTATTAATCCCTTCAAAAACTTCGAATTTCTGAAGTTTCTCTCTAATATCTTGGATGAACTTCATAACAAAAGCCATGTTGGTTATTTGCTGGTTTTCTGACGCATTTAGGAATATGAGAGAAACAGCTAGTAAGCCTGCAGAGGTGCTCCAGGAACCTAGTGGGTAATTCTTTGGGCTCTTGAATAACCTCACTCACCGTAGACAGATGGGTTGGTTCTAGCAGCTGTCTTCAAACTTCCTAAAAGGGCCTAGTGAAAATTGTCCAGAGCCTACTTACCATGGCCAATGTTGGGGTCCCTGTCAGGTTGAGTAGAAAGGAGAATCCATTTTGTTTGGGCTACATACATACAGTGATACTCTGTCTTTTCTGATGGTGGCTTTCCTACTCTCAAACCAGATCCTGCTCCATTCCTTTGCTGTGAAGAGTGGACAGGAGCTACTGGAAATCATCTCAGGTTGGCTGGTGGTTCTGAAAGACTGTCAAGAAAAGACTAATGTGATTGTGAGGTTTTGTCAGAGAAGGGTAGATTCTGAGTTTCCCAGTTATGTGGGTCAGTAGTTAAAAGGGTGACACAAACTGTAAAAGTGTAGTGGAAGAAGTTCTGGCTCCAACTGGAAGTGATGGAGGCTGTCTCTGCACAAGGGAAATTACTCCTGGAGCATCCATAGGCAGAGCCACTGTACGTGTGTGGCCAGGAGAGAAGCCTAAAGTAGATGAGACTACCTACTCCCCGCACTTTACCTCCTATTGGAAGGTTGGGAGGTGAAAGCCTAAGGAAGATGAGTGTACCTACACCCCGCACTTTCCCCCTTTCCAGGTGCTATTGACAGTTATGCTTGGAAAAGCCATGATGGGAAAAGCCAACTTCTTCTGTTGGGGCTGAGAGTTTTTTTATTTTTATGGGTAACTGGCCAAACCAAGAAGACTTGGGTTCCCAACAAGAAGATTCAGGACTTAAGCCAGGGGGATGGTTCTTGCACCAGAAAAGGCCTTTGGTCAATATACAGAAACGTCATGGTGTCGGGGGTCTTCAGTAACCACGTTGCGGATGGTCTGAACCATCTAAAGGTCTAGATAGCCTTTACTGGGCCGCCCTGACTCCAAAAGAAAGAGACTAAATTTCAAAAAAAGGTCTGGAGTTTTATGGGTGAGACATGGAAACCATATCCACCCTCATCTACAAAACCTTCCTTGAAGTGTTTCTACATACACTCTAAGAGTTCCTGGCCCTTCTCGTCACCCTTTCCATTTTAGATCTGTTTTCCCAGCCTCCATAACTGACAGAAGCACACAGAGAGTCAAACAGTAGAGACCAGAGGTAGCCAAAAATCAGATTTAAAGCAGGGGGTCAGGTGATATCTCACATGAATCCTGGATATTGGAATTAGGGCTACATCTAACCTTTCCTAAGTGTTCTATTCAGAAGAGACCACAAACAGACTTAGCTCTTGGGGGCAGCAGACCAGGTAAGTTTCTGTACTTTCCTGTTTTGCTCTCAGAGTAATGCTGGCACCATAATAGGAATCTTATACTGTTCCTTCCTTTTTTTTTTTTTTTTTTTTTTGTGGAACGATTTGTGAAGCGTCAGTCTGGTAGAATTGAACAATTATCCATCTAAACACACAGTTTTGTTTGTGGGTATATTTAATTACTGCTTCAATATCATTGCTTGCTGTGAATAAACTGTTTGTTTCTTCTTGATTGAGCCTTTTAAATGTCATATCCATTTAGAAAGTTTTCTAGTTCTCTATTATCCAGGTCTTTTAAACATTAGTTTTCAAAGTGTGCATTACTAATTTTCAGTATTTCAATGGAGTAGCCAGTCATTTCCTTTTTTGTGTGTTTCCTTTTCATAATCTTTCTATGAGGTTTTTTTTTTTTTTTTTTTTTTTTTTTTTGGAGTTGTGTATTCAATAAATTCAATAAACAGATGAGTTTTTAAGTCTTGTTTAGTTTCTCAAAAAATAAATTTCTAGATTGGTTAATTGTATATATTGTTCCTTTAATCATTGCGTTTCCTGCTTTTATGTCGACTTGACATGAGCTAGAATCATTTCAGAAGAGACACTCAAAAGAGAAAATACATCCACAAAATTGGCCTATAGGTTAGTCTGTCAAGCATTTTCTTGATTAACGGTTAGTGTGGGAGAGCCCATTCCATTGTGGGTAATGCCCACACTGGACAAGTGGTGCTGAGCTATATTAAAAAGCTGAGTGAGAAAGCAGTGAGGATAATCCAGTAAGCAACATTCCTTTATTGTCTCTGCGTTAATTCATAGCTCCAGGTTCCTGCCCTGACTTCTCTCAGTAATGAACTCTGGTTGGGACATGTAATCCCAAATAAATCCTTTATACCCCAAATAGCTTTTGCTAATGGCGTTTTTATCATAGCAGCAGAAAGAAAACTAGGGCAGTCTTCATTTCATTAATGTCTGCCCTTGTCTTTATTTTTTGCTTTTGTGTTTGTATTGTTTTGTCTTTCTAGGGCCTGGAGATGCATTATTAGGTTATTTATTTGAGACTGGCCCAATGGAAGCATACATAGCCATCAAAATCTCCTTTTAGCATGTGTTTAGCTATAGTCAAAGTCTTTGGTACATATTAATTTTTATTTAATTCTACAAACTTTTAGATTTTTCTTTTCCCTTTTATCTTTATTAAAGTTATAAGAGTGTGTGTGTGTGTGTGTGTGTGTGTGTGTGTGTGTGTGTTTGTACAATCTCAATACATATTATTTTGGGTCAAGTTCACCAGAAGTGAAACCTTGAGTGAATTTACATGCAGAAAATTTATTACATGTCCTAACAATAACCATCAAGCGACCTAAATAAAGCAGAACAAATGAGAGAAGCCATGGAAATGTAATGTTTTGGGTGAAGTTCCAGTGTTACCTTCTCTTTTAGCCACTGCCCCAGCTCATCTTGCTAGAGTAGGAACCACTGGAGTAGCAATAGGACACCACAGCATATGCCAGCTAAGGTCTAATCAGTCAGTTAGTAGGAGCTATTCCCATGGGAATGAACATTCCTAAGTACGGCTAACCCAATGCTAGCTATCAAAGCAGCTCCTGAGGAGAATCTCAGCTAAAAGCCAGGAGAAGAAACAGTCTCCACATGAGGTAAGGGGGATAATATCAGTATAAGATCTGATTTTAGTAGAGCACGAGGAATTAATCAAAAAAAGCATGGAAATATGGCCCCAGGAATGAAGCTGTGAAATTCTTAACATGGAAATAAGAAAAGAACTTACCTTTCTGATTGTGACTGGACAATGCACTGATCCACGAGTGTAGCACAATATCATTAAGAATCTTTTCATTGGTTTAAAAAAAAATTTTTTTATTTTAAATTTCCAGATCTATTTTTTTTTCAATGCAGTTTATTCAGGAACCTTGAACAATCCTCGGACCCTGGGGAAAGCCAGCCCACAGCTTAAATAGCCTCTGGGTAGCCAACCCCAGCGTGCCACGTGGGCAATGCAGATAGGTCCACATACATGGAAGCAAGCCAGATCCTCAGCCTTAGCCAAATGTGGAGTTTTTTTTTAAAGACCAGTCACTTTGGATTTTACCCTAGGTCTCCTGTTTATGGCCATCCAAGCTGTGTTGGGCATGGGCTCCACTTCTTCCTGCAGTAGGTGGGAACTGGTGCAGAGACCCACAGCCAGGAGAGCAGGAGAGAGAGAGAGAGAGACTCTAAGTTAGAGATCTCCATTAGGTCCCTCTCCTTGGAGATAGGGAATCTATTGGAAGAAGGGGAAGTCAGACTGTGGGAGTCAAAGAAGATGGAGGACACCAGAAGTATATTGCTCTCTGAATCAACTCGTGAGCCTCACATGGGATCACAATGACTGAGGCAGCAATCAGGGGTCTTGCATGGGTCTACACCAGGTTGCATGGTTGACATAAAATGAGTTGTTTTTGCCCATAGACTACTAATATTTTTACCAGGAGCTCAAACTTTCTGTAGTGAAGAAACCTTCATGTTTTCTGTAGAGAGTATTTCTATGTTACATTTTTATAACCCTGTGTTATATCTTATTTGAATACGATGTTCAAATGGTAGTTCCCCAAACGAATAGGCAGTAACATTGCAAAACACCAAACAATACAGAAACGAGGAAGGGTTTATTCCCTCAGAGACTGTTCTTAATCACCATTCATAACTTCTGGCCTCCATTAAATTTACAAACTCAAGTACATATTATTTAGTATAGACTATATTCATTAAATTGCAAAGCCCACCACCAGTGTATTTTCTTCTCCAGTTCTCTGCATGCACTTGTGTTTATCCTACAGTTTTCCACTCCACCGTGTAGGACATGTTGAAAGTCTATAGGATTGCACAGTAGCAGCCCAAGAGAAAAGCTTCACTTTGTCCAAAGGCAACCTGTGAGCAGAATTCTCTCTCTGTCAGGGAAGTCAGTTCTCTATTAAAAACCTCAAATGGTTGAGTGAGATCCATCCACTCCTATCATGGAGAATAATCTGTTTTACTCAAAGCCTGATTTAAATGCTAATCTCATTGAAGACAAGACAATCTGCAGATGCATCTAGATTGCTAAACATCTGGGTATTGTGGTTTTATGCCATGTTGACATGCAGAACAGCTTATAGAAATATGGTAGCCAGACATGGTAATGCACACCTTTTTTAATTTTTAGTTTTTTTTTTTTTTTTTTTTTTTTTTTTATGATGCACACCTTTAATGCCAGGATTTAAGGAGGCAGAGGCAGGAAGATCACTGTGAGTTCGAGACCAGCTTGGTCTACAAAGTGAGTCCAGGACAGCCAAGGCTACGCAGAGAAACCCTGTCCTGAAAAACCAAAGAATCACAGCCAAGCTTTAGGAGGAGCTGAGGGAGTCCTGTGGAACAGGATTGAGGGAATAGGAGGGAACAAGAACACCACAAAAAGATTAACAGAGTCCACTAACATAGGCCCATGGGGACTTGCAGAGCTGGAAGTACCAACCAAAGAGCATGCACAGCCTCGACCTAGGTTCTCTACTCAGATATAGGTGATGAGCAGTTTGATATCCAAGTGGGTTCCCTAGTAAGTTGAGCAGATCCTGTCTCTGACATGGACTCTGTTGCTCCCTTTTTGATCACTTCCTCCTATGGGGCTGCCTTGCCTGGCCTCAGTGGATGAGGATGAACTCAGTCCTGATGTGACCTGATGTGTTGGGTTGTTAGTAGGCAGGCTCCCCTTTACTGAGGAGAAGAAGAGAGGAGGTAGGGGATGAGGATGAGAAGGTGGGATCAGGAAGAGAGAAAGAAGGGGGCTATGATCTGGATATAAAGTGAATATGTAAATTAAAAATAAATAATAAAAATATGGTAGTATATTTATATGTTGTAGCTAAATTGTGTCCACTAAAATTCATAGGTTTTCAGTCTACAACTCTCAGAACGAATTTATAATTAGAGAATAAAAGTGTTTTAAAAGATAAGTTAAAATGAGATTTCTGAAGATTCGATAGACAAGAAACTTAGATATTGGATATATCACTGCTTAGAGGGAAGACAGTGCTGTGATGGTCTGAAAAGGTGATGACCAGCTCAGAAGAGAGGAGAGATAATACCAAGTACACCCAGACCTTAGACCCTGACTTACAGCCTCAAGGATTGACACTATGATTTAGTATTAGTCAATCAATGTGTAGTATTTCATTGCAGAAGTCCCAGCAAAGTGTAATCTTAAAACACATGGCACATGTGTAAAGCAAGTGCTCTGTGCCTGGCAGGTTTTAAGATGTTTGTGATCCATATAAAGCCTACATAAGTTACTGCTGTAGAGATGACTGTTTTCTTTAGAAATAAGATTGTTAAATCAAAGAGGAAATAGACTCCATAGAGAGTAGTTAGCGAGATGCCCAAATAATGCAAACACAATAAACAGGACAGGTTAATGACAAATCTTTTGTTTTTGTTTTTTGAGACAGTGTTTCTCTGTAAAAACCCTGGCTGTTCTGGAACTCACTCTGTAGACCAGGCTGGCTTCACACTCACATAGCTCTACCTGACTCTGCATCTCCTCTCCACTGCTGGGATTAAAGGCATGTGTCACTACAGCCCGGCTTGATTATTCTGTTATTAACTCAGGAAAGTAGGTAATGAAAATCCAAAGGGAAAGTAGATAATAACGTCTGACTCTTCACTGTTGAGTTCTCAATATTGTGAAGCATGCCCATTGAGAACATGCTCACCCACTAAACCAGACTGACAGAACAGTGCTCACACTTAGACTGACTTTGTGGTGTATGTTGTGTAGCATTTATTTCAAATATATATTCAGTCACTTACAAATACCAACACAACTGCAAAACTTCCAGTGCATTTATATAGTGTCTAATTAATACAATCTTTGACTGTACATTTAGAGTATGGAGACCAGAGTATATTAGTAAAGTCAATGTTAGGGAGTTTAGAATTGGCAGAGCAGGTAACCTGTAGATAGGACACAGCATGATCGCAGCCATGATGGCTTATGTTTGGACATGTTCCTAGTTATAAAATAACTCCGGACAGAGCCTGCCTCATTCAATTTTGTTTTTAATGACAATCCATTTCTTTACTTCAGTCAAGTTGAAGAAAAGATAGGAAAACTAAGAAGAAATTTTATCAGAAATGTTAGGGAAAGGATGAAACTCATTCTTTGGCAGCTTGAGTGATGAAGCAGACACTAGAGACAACAGTTATGGGACTAAGAGCAATAAATGAAGCCGTGAAGTTATGACTTAAGCAAAGGAATGGGGCTGTTTTAAACATATGCTTCTAAGTATAATTTTGCTATAGAGTTGAAGTAGATGGATTGGGTCTTGAACATAGAAACAGCAAAGATATTCATACCCACTCCTCCCTTAGATGAGACTAAAGGTGAGGGTGTACAGGGAAGAAACAGTTCTGGAAAAAATGATAGGTAGAGAGCATTCAGGACCAAGACAGGAGAAAGAGGCTGTGCTAAGCTCTGCTTCTCCATCTTTTCTTGCAGTACATGGGTACATAACAATATATTTTCACTGGATGGTTGCTATGAAAATTTAGGAAAGGTATATGGTAACCTATCCAATCCAAAAGAAACATGATTTGATTATTTAATAAGTTTAAAATGACAGCTAAAGTAGTATGCATGTACTGCAGTTCTAACTGCTAAAGTGGAATAGTTAATGGGAGCTGGTCACTACATAGATGTGAGTTAGGTACCAAATCTGTGGTTATACTAGGATGACTAAGCTAGCATCCAAACTCCCTTTTATTTGGTGCACTTGCCCTTTGGGGAGATGATTTATTGAAACTTTCACTAATTGTGCTAAAAATTAAGGTAGCTAGTGCAGTTCCCTTTGGAATATTTCTGTCCAACGCTTACTTTAAGGGGGAAGAAAAAGAAAGAGCAGTGATTTAGAAAGGCATGCCAAGAGCTGGGGAGAATAGCAACATAATGAGTGATGATTCAGTACAAGTCATTTCTGAAGTGATTAAAACACATCAGGGACCTGTCCTAGTAAGTGTTAGTTGTCAACCTGACATGCCTAGAGTCCTCAGAGACAAGAGCTTTATCTGAGGAATTGCCTAGATTAGATTGTCCTGTGTCTGTGTCTGTGGTATAGTTTCTTAATTATTAATTAGTGCAGGAGGACCCAGCCCACCGTGGGCAGTACTATTTCTAGGTCAGTGTTCCTGGACTATGTAAAACAGCTAAGTGAGCCCATGAGTGAGCAGGGTTCCTCCACGGCTCCTGTTGTGCTTTCTTGACCCTGAGTGAGCTTCCTTACCAGAGGTAATGCTTTGCGGAATGGGAAGCAGCCCTACCTTCAGGTTCCTGCCTCAAGTTCCTGTCCTGACTTCTCTCAGTGGTGGACTGTAACCTACAGGTGTAAGATGAAATATACCCGTTCTTCTACCTTGCTTTTTATCAGTGTGTTTGATCATAGTAACAGAAAAAAAACTGGATTAGTTCCAGCGTGCTCTAGGTGATGGTACTGGTTAAATTACCAACTTAGAGAACAGATATTATTATGTATCTGTCATAATACATGCAATTGTGGGTATGGTAGGATTCACTTTAATTATGTGTTCAAGTCTCTTTAAGAATAGAATTCTATGCTTCTCCACACAAGTATATTTACAATTTTAAATCAGTACAAAAAAATGATCCTGTCCTTGTATTTCAGAATACTGAGGAAAGAAAATCTTACCAGAATATTGGAGCTGAGTAGAAAGAAAAGCCAAATACTATTGTAGATGACCCATATGAAAGCCTCCACTATTTTTTTGTTGTTATTTCATTTTATATTTCAGAAATTATGCATCCAGCCAGCCAGAATTGTGTCCCCAATCTCCCCTGAACTTACTGTCAAAGCGCATAAATTTGCTTGCATGTAGTTTCCAGAGTAATGCTAGGAATTTTATTTTACTGTGAAGTCATGTCTGTGCTGAGATAGTTTCTGTAAGAGCTAGGTTTGTGGTTCTATCAGGAAAAATAATACTGATTATGAATGACAAAGGATTAGCAATAAAACAAACAAACACTTATGTTGGTTGAGATAAAAACAGGGTTACATCCTTAACTTGTCACTAAATTCATGAGTACAAAGCAACCAGAAGCTATGCCACACTGGGCATTTCAACAAACAATGCCCAGTGTTTAATATCTTTATGATGAAAGCCATTCATCTTTTGACTATTGACCTGCTCAGATTTTCTTGTCCATCTATTGCCCTCTGGAGGAAGATACTTTTTCACTTTAAATTTTCACTTTAAAAAGATGATCAGGTGATGGTTTCCATGTGGGCAGGAGCAAGGCAGTAATTAGATTTTCTCATGTCAGTCGAGAAATTGTGAAAAATAAAATCAATGCTCTGAGTTATTTTTTTCAAAAGTAAACTCATTCCATTAAGCACATTTGTCCTTAGTCCAAGAATATGTTCTATTTACTTCCATGATTTTAAATAAGTTTTATGAAATGATGATGACAGTGAGAGTCTGTTTGACATCTTTACTTAACCAAAGAGTTGGTGCCTTATATTGATCTCAAATAAAAAATATAAACAACAACAACAACAAAACAAACAAACAAACAAACCCAGAATCCAGTAAATTCCAGAGCTTGTAAACACTGAAACCCACAGAGCAACTGGCTGTAAAGATACAGAAACTCAAAAACTGTTGCTTCTGTTACCTAACTTTATCAATGCTGTTTTGTTTTTTTCAGATTTCTTCCATGGGTCCCCTGATCTTCTCGAAATTAATTAATTACAATATCCGGAACATCAATGTCTGTCATGTAGGACATTTGCAAGATGCTCTGACAGCTCATATGTCACCAGCAATTACATGTTCTAAATATTCACATCCTCTGAACTTATGTGTCAGAAAAGTAACATCCATACATTTCAGGGTTGATCGTGCTACAGACACATAGGCTATGCAACACTATAAGCATGCATTCAAGACAACCTGATAACTCCAAATTTTAAAAATACAAGAGCAAGGTTGTTTTCTCTTTTTTTCTAAGGAGTACAACATAAAAATCTCCAGAAGTGGAAAGAGGGCTTGGTACTTCTAAGAATGAAGAGTTATATTCTGAGAATGGATGGAAAACCTTAAGAGCAAATACAAAGTGGCACATCTGCATCCCTTTCTATTTTCTTCTCTGGGTTCCTCAAATATGATGTATGTAACAAGGAAGAGAAATCTTTCTGAAACAAACCTTGTAGCTTTAACATTGAGCAAGGATTCCATCCTCTTACCTCAAATAAGGACAAATACTTTAAGAAAGCTTCAAATACAAGAAGCAGAGTGAGTAAAAGACGCTGAAAATCTTGTTTTGAATTTGTCAGAGCACATTTAGAAGCAAATACCACTCTCTCTTTTGTTTTTATATGTTTGTCCACAAAACACAATATAGGAGGGAAAGAAGGTGTCAGCTTGGATTGGCTTCGGCAGCTTTTATGAATTCAGAGAGCATATCTTATACTTGTAAATAAGTCAGTGCAGCTGGCATTGTCCCTGCACAGCTATACTGCATAATCACTTGAAAGTGATAATTAACTCCCTTTGGTTAATTGGCCTGAGTCATCACAATGTTCATGCTCTTACATGAATGATACTGCCATTAAAAGCCTAAACCTCATCACTTCTGTATCTTTTGAAAACATTAAAGCCAGTCATCATTTTTGCTTATTTCTTTTATATTTTGGATTATAACATAATTACATAATTCCCTCTAAACCCTCCCATATACCCACTCCTTGCTTTCTTTTAAATTTATGGCTGATTTTAAAATTAATTGTTGTTATATGAATATATATATATTCATATATCCATATTCACATATCCACATATATATTCATATATCCATATATATATTCATCTATATATTCATATAACAACAATTAATTTTAAAATCAGCTATATATATATATATAACACAGATGCAGACACACATATTTCTAGATATAACCTGCTCAGCCTGTATAGATGACTATTTCTCTGTCTCTCAGCACTCTTTAGTTGCTTCTAATTCTTTGTGTAGGGTTGAGACCTTGAAATACTGCTAATGAATTAAGAGTTCTAAGCTACCCAAATAGAAACATTAGATGCCACATCGATGTTTCAAATATATTGACAACATGGCTGTTTGATTATGGCTTAGGGTTTCACACTACTGTCTTTAGAAGAAGATGATAATGAGCCCATGAAAACAAGGGTAATCTTATTGCTGGTGTTTGCGCTAATGGAGTATCGATGGAGAGCACAAGAATACAAATGACAAAACGAGAAATTCACAATCATTTTACAAGCTTTATATGTTAGGAAATATAAAATACAGGCAGATATAATGGCACAGGAATTCACAGTAGGAACTCCTCTTTATCAAGGCACAATAAAATTCCCCCAATCAACTTCTTCTTTCCTCTCCCAGATTATTTATTTCTCTTTACAGATGAAGTTTACAAGAAGTCAAAAGAGTTTGAACTGATTTAATTGTCATCCATAAGGTAGGTGAGGTTCACACCGCCATTTTAAAGTCTTCATGAAATAAAGACTGACTCTCAGCAGATGAGATGTGAATTGCCCATGAGCAAATCCTCAGCATCTCCAGACTGTCTTGAAGTTCTTCATTAAACAGCAAAGATTAGCCCATCTACTAAACTAATTCTTCCTGTACACAGAACTGGACTATATTTTCCAGCTAGCCTTTCAAGTAGGATGCATGGATTCCTATTTATTTTCCTGTTTGAGTGTAGGTGAAGCTATATATTTGGCTTATAGAAATCAATGCTTTGGCAGCCCTTTACCTTTATCTATGAATTGAAGATTATACACATGACATATTACAGGTAGCATATATTTCATCTTTCTTTAGTTACTGAGTAAACCACCAAAAGGATAACTTCCTTATGCTCTGCCATTAAAATCGAGATAAAAATAGGATACATTTTTGTTATATAAAATCACTGAGATTTCTGGGTTAACTTGTTATAGCTACTTATGTGTATTAAATGGCACATTAATTAGTCTATAAATATTATAATTAGTCTCATTTTGAAGTTAAATAAAGCAGAAAAAGTAGGCTTTGGGGGGCGATTTTCAGCTGCCTTTACAACACTCAGGTACAGGTCATAGATCTAGGGCTGAAGCTCAGGGTGTGGGTCTACCTGATGAACACAAACATGGGTCATCTACACATTGGTGGTGGTTAAGTCAGAGGAAGAAAAGTGATAAAGCAGAGAACAATGGAGGAAGACTCCGGGCAAGTCTTTAGCCACAGCCTTTGAGGAAAGGATAAAGTACAAGACACCAAGAGAGAAAGTCAAGGACATGTTAAAAAAAAAAAGAATAGAATAAAGGAGAAAATATTTTAAAAAGGGAAGTCTGTCAGGAGTATCAACGTGACACAGTTAAGGCAGCTAAAGACGGAAGGAAAGGCCACTTAGCTAATTAGCTGTTGAGGGCTGACCTTTACCGGAGCCTTTTCGGAGGGCTGCTCTGAGTGGACACCAGACCGAGATGATGTGACATGTGACTGAGAAGTGAGGACTTGCAGGCGTTATGTGTACAGTCCCTTTTGAAGGTATTTGAAAATAAAGGAAAAAATGTGTCACACAGAAGAAGTACTTTGATTCCTGGACCAGCTGAACATTGAGAAAAGTAACATATACAACAATAGAGAAGCGGCCAGACCATTTCAATTTGAGAAATTTTTATATTGTTGAGAATAATAAATGAATTAGTTACCTGTCTTAATAATATTTTCAAGTCATCAGTAAGTATGCATGGGACTACACTGAAAGAATCCTTGCTTTAGGGGTCACAGTGATGGTTTGAGGTTATTTTGTCAAGTCTGAAAGGTAGGCTGAAATAAAATAGCATTCTAAGAATAAAGTTTGGGGATGAAAAGAGAAAGCACAGACTATCACAAAATGGGGACAAAAAAGTACAAAACAATAGGAAGGAAATTGGAGGTCACCAGCACTGGTGATGAGTTCTTCATAAACTATTAACTTTCTACAAATATTAATGACATTTAAAGAACACTGTGCAAAATCTTGGGTCCTGTTAGTATTTAATTGTTTTTAGATAATGTCACTGAACTCATGTTGAGGTCCAAAGATTTAAGAATATTGCAGAAAAATCAGCAAGGTCCATGACAAGGAATATGCCAGAGGAAATGCTCCTATATGGAAAATTGAACAGGAATAAGATACTTAAACCACACACAAACACACACACACACCTATATATACCTGAGAAGTGAGTGAGTTTATGTGTTAGATAGATCTGCTCGATAGTTTTAATTCAATTTGACACAAGCTAAAGAAGTCTGAGAGGAGGGAACCCAATTAAAGAGATGCTTCTACATAAGATGGGGCTGTCAGCAAGCCTATATGGCATTTTATTAATTAGTGATAGGTGGGAGGGCACAGCTCATTGTGGGTGGTACCATCCCTGGGTTCTGTAAGAAAGCAAATTCATAAAACCAAAGGAATCAAACCAATACCCAGCCCTACTCCATAGCCTCTGCATCAATTTCTGCCTCTAGGTTCCTGCCCTGTTTGAATTCCTATCTTGACTTCCTTTTATAAAGAACTCTGATGTGAAAGTGCAAGCTGAACAAACCCTTTCTTCTCCAAGTTGCTTTAGTTATGGTGTTTTATCAGAGCAATAATAACCCTAACTAAGTCTGAAGTGGACTTTTCTGGTTTGTTTACAAAGTCAGTTGTGTCATGTGAATATGGGTTTTGTTTTGGTTTCAAGTGTGGAGTGTGGGCATGTTTCTTTCCCATGGAAAACAGCCCCTGTGAAAAGGCACATGGTATTTGTCAGCTGGAAAATACCTCATTCAAGGGACATGATTTTTGTGAGTTGGAAAACATCCTCATGTAGACTCTGAGAAGGGATAAATAGATGCCAACAGACAATGGGAGAACACTTTTTGCATCTCTATGCTTTTCAATGGTTCACATCCATTTGCTGGTTTTCACAGAGAAACTCTTTTGCAGCTTTCTTGTTTGACTGGACTGCTGGCATCTGGATGACTGAGATTGGTATATCCCCCAAACCAATGACCCTAATCAGCAGGATATGACTAAAAGAGGCCTATAGCCCCTTTCCCTTCTAATCTCCTATCTAGGGTTGGGGTTTTAGAAGGTAGTTTGAGGCATTTAAAAAACTTAAATAAGTAGGTGTTTGAAAAAAAAAAAACACAAAAACAAAACAAAACAAAACAAACAAACAAACAAAAAAAACAAGCCTGTATGACACAAGAGAGCTTACAGCTTTAAAATGGCTTCAAGGCAAAAGAAAAAAAAAAAGCAATTTTGTCATCAATGAACTTTATTGACGTGGAATCTGTGCCAGATGACGTTCACATAGGCTGTGCCACAAAACCAAGCCTAAAATAAAAACCAAAACCAAACAACAAAAATACATTGTAAGACTGTGAGAGAGAAGCCTGTCAATAGGTGTACATACCAGCCTGTTTAAGTAAAGTGTTGGGGGAAGCCACACCTAGTGAGAGCTAGACAAATATTCTAGCCCAACAAGATGGGGATTGTCACCATGTCAAGCAGATGGAGCATGCTTTTAAAGGGGAAGGCAGATTAGTAAACAACTAAACAGCAAACATCAGAATAGATATATTCTATCCGGATAGATACTAAGCTACCAAATGGAACAAAATTAGAGCGGAGGAAGATTGACCTTGAGCTAGGAAGAAGTTGAGCCTTTCAAGAGTTTTGCCCTGCTCTGAACAGGTGTGTTGAAGCAGGAGGGAGTACTGGTAATAGCTTTCTGTGATTTCACACGATTGTAAAACTTGTTAAAGTAAGATTATTTTGTCAAAAACCCCATCTCTTTCTAAATTATGCTTTGAGCACCATTAAATCTGTCTAAATAGCACATAATTAGGATGTGAATATCAAGAAAGAATTGTTCTTTTCCTGAAGATTTGGGGTATAGGTGGTGGACACCTGGGGCTGACGGCTTCTTCCTGTTTCCTTGATTGCCATAAGAAAGCTCTGTGGACTGGAACTGCTAGTTTCACAGCATAAGGCAATGGACATTTCTAGAGAGGACCCAGCATAAGGAAAGTAAATACAAAAGACCATAAAATACAGGTGAGTGTGTGGAGAATATAGTTGTTGTTTTATCTTCCATCGTGGCAGCAACGATACAGAAAGGAAAAGAGGAACGTGCTATCTGGTGGCTTGATTGCTGGAGAACTCACCTTTCCACTAGTTGCAAGATTTCATCAAAAGCATCCTGCTTCTTTTGGCCTGTTTTTTTTTTTTTTTTTACATTTATGAAATTTGTTAGATAACTTGTTCTTCCTCACCACCAAGTTTTGGTGCTCTTATGCATTTGAACTGAGAGTCATATGCATTGCAGGATTGTGGGGCTCGATTGGAGGATAAAGGAGAGCATTCAATAATAAAAATTCACATTTTAAGCTTATAATCAACACCTGTAAGAAACTCATTAAAATGTGGTAAGGACCAAAGGCTTTGGAGTATGACTTGGAGTATGTGTGACTCAGGGTTAACTAGGGCAAGTTGCTCCGTATTTTTTTCAGTTTTTATTTTTCTCAGTTTCAGGAGAATATCAATATGTAATGAACATTAGCACCTTCAAAAGGTGGTTCTGAGGATTAAAGATGTCTTTCATACAGGAAATACTGGTTCATACCAGCAATTGTTACCAAGGCTTTTACTTCCCTTTTTTAAAAGCACCCATGTGAACACATTCATTAGATATAAATATGTCTAAATGGCCTTATGTTTTAAAAAGAAGGTGCTGAAACAAAAACCTCTATTTTTCTTTTTTAATTATTTAATTATTTTTATTTTTATTAGTTACAGTTTATTGACTTTGTATGCCCCTGTACCTTCCTCCCTCCTCCCCTCCCAATCCCACTCTCCCTATTCCCCACTTCTGTCCCTCTCTCAGTCCACTGATAAGGGAAGTCCTCCTCCCCTTCCCTCTGAACCTAGTCTATCAGGTCTCATCAGAACTGGCTGCATTGTCATCTTCTGTGGCCTGATAAGGCTACTCCTCCCTCAGAGGGAGGTGATAAAAGAGCAGGCCAATCACTTCCTGTCAGAAACAGTTCCTGTCCCCACTTGGACACTGAACTGCCATAACTTACCTCTGTGCAGGGGTTCTGGGTTATCTCCATGAGTGGTCCTTGGCTGGAGTATCAGTCTCAGAAAAGACCCCTGGTCCCAGAATTTTTGGATCTGTTGCTCTCTTTGTTGAGCTCCTGTCCTCTCCCGGTCTTATTATTGCCCACTTCTTTCATAAGATTCCCTGCACTCAGCCCAAAGTTTGGCTATGAGTCTCAGCATCTGCCTCAATACCCTACAGGGTAGAGCCTTTCAGAAGTCCTCTGTGGTAGGCTCCTGTCCTGTTCTCTGATTTCTCCCTCCTCTGATGCCCATCATTTTTGCCTTTGAATGGGGATTGAGCATCTTAGCCAGAGTCCTCCTTCCTGATTAGCTTCCTTAGGTGTACAGATTTTAGTATGTTTATTCTATATTATATGTCTACTATCCACTTATGAGTGAGTATATACCCTGTGTGTCTTTCTGCTTCTGGGATACCTCACTCAGGATGATCCTTTCCAGTTCCCACCATTTGCCTGCAAATTTCATGATTTCCTTTTTTTTTAATTGCTGAGTAATATTCCATTGTGTAGATGTACCACAATTTCTGCATTCATTCTTCAGTTGAGGGGCATCTGGGCTGTTTCCAGCTTCTAGCTATTACAAATAAAGCTGCTACAAACATGGTTGAGCAAATGTCCTTATTGTATACTTGAGCGTCTTTTGGATATATGCCTAGGAGTGGTATGGCTGTATCTTGAGGAAATGCTATTCCTAGTTAACTGAGAAAGCACCAGATTGATTTCCAGAGTGGTTGTACCAGTTTACATTCCCACCAGCAGTGGAGGAGGGTTCCCCTTTGTCCACAGCCTCTCCAGCATATGTTGTCACTTGAGTTTTTCATCTTGGCCATTCTGATGGGTGTAAGGTGAAATCTCAGGGTCATTTTGATTTGCATTTCCCTGATGGCTAATGACGCTGAGCATTTCTTTAAGTGTTTCTCTGCCATTCTGTATTCCTCTACAGAGAACTCTGTTTAGCTCTGTTCCCCATTTTTTAATTGGACTACTTGGTTTGCTTCTTTTCAGCTTCTTTAGTTCTTTATATATACTGGATATTAGCCCTCTGTCAGATAAAGGGTTGGTGAAGATCCTTTCCCAATCTGTAGCCTGTCATTTTGTTTTGATGATGCTGTCCTTTGTTTTACAGAAGCTTTTCAGTTTCATGAGGTCCCATTTATTGATTGTTGCTCTTAGAGCCTGTGCTGTTGGTGTTCTGGTCAGTAAGTTGTCTCCTGTGCCAATGAGTTCCAGGGTATTCCCCACTTTTTTTTCTAACCGATTTAGAATATCTGGTTTTATGTTGAAGTCTTTGATCCATTTGGACATTAGTTTTGTGCAGGATAATAAGTATGGATCTATTTGCATTTTTCAACATGTAGACATCTAGTTAGACCAGCACCATTTGTGAAGATGCTATCATTTTTTCTGTTGTATGGTTTTGGCATCTTTGTCAAAGATCAGGTGTCCATAAGTGTGTGGGTTTATTTCTGGGTCTTTTATCCAATTCCATTTATCCACCATTCTGTTTCTATGCTAGTACCATGCAGTTTTTATTACTGTTGCTCTATAGTACAGCTTGAGGTCAGGGGTAGGGATACCTCCAGAAGATCTTTTATTGTAAAGGATTGTTCTAGCAATTCTGGGTTTCTTGTTATGCCACATGATGTTGAGAATTTTTCTTTCAAGGTCTATAAAAAATTATGTTGGTAATTTGATGGGAACTGAGTTGAATCTGTAGATTGCTTTTGGTAAGATTACTGTGTTAATCCTGCTAAGCCATGAGAATGGGAGATCTTTCCATCTTCTGATATCTTCTTCTAATTCTTTCTTCAGAGACTGGAAAATTTTTCATACAAGTCTTTGACTTGCTTGGTTAGGGTTACACCAAGGTACTTTATGTCCTTTGTGGCTATTGTGAAGGGCTTTGTTTCTCTAATTTCTTTCTCAGCCCTTTTGTCTTTTGTATACAGGAGGGCTACTGATTTTTTGAGTTAATTTTGTATCCAGCCACGTTGCTGAACATGGCTGGATACTCCTTATCAGCTGTAGGAGTTCCCTGGTAGAATTTTTGGGTCACTCAAGTATACTATCATATCATCTGCAAACAGTGATACTTTGACTTCTTCTTTTCTAATTTGTATCCCTTTGATCTCCTTTAATTGTCTTAATGCTCTAGCTAGAACTTCAAGAACTATGTTGAAGAGATTTGGAGAGAGTGGGCAGTCTTTCCTCGTCCCTGATTTCAGTGGGATTGCTTTAAGTTTTTCTCCATTGAGTTTGATGTTGGCTATAGGCTTTCTGTATATTGCCTTTACTATCTTTAGGTATGTGCCTTGTATTCCTGATCTCTCCAACACTTTAAACAGGAATGGATGTTGGATTTTGTCAAATGCTTTTTCAGCATCTAAGGAGTTTATCATGTGTTTTTTTCTTTCAGTTTGTTTATATGGTGGATCACATTGATGGATTTTCATATGTTGAACCACCCTTGCATACCTGGGATGAAGCCTACTTGGTCATAGTGGATGAAATCTTTGATGTATTCTTGGATTTGGTTTGCAAGTATTTTGTTGAGTAATTTTGCATCAATATTCATAAGGGATATTGGCCTCAAATTCTCTTTGTTTGTTGTGTCTCTGTGTGGTTTAGGTATTACGGTGACTGTGGATTCATTGAATGAGTTCAAAATGTCTAATTTGACTTTGTGTTTTCCATATTTTTTAATTTTGTTTTATTGGGATACTTTTATAAAGAGAAATAATAACTGTGATGGTTTGATAATTGTACAACTTTCCTAATTATTTCTTCATTGTTACCTTTTATTTCACAAGTTTCTGACTGTGAATTAAATTAATATTTTTATCAGTTTCAAGTCTTTTTTTATGTGCTTTAAGTCTTCATGTCTTCTTTTATGTGCTTTAAATGTATATAACTAGAGAGTACTGTATGCTGAAAAGAAGACAAAAAATGTGTTTCAACACACTTAATGTCACAAACAGATTTAAGCCTACTTTTTGTGATTTTTTTTTCTTTTACATCTCTAAAATGAATCACAGAATTCCAGAACATAATAGGTGGAAATGGCTGGAGGGATACTAGGTGTTATAAGATGAATTGGAGGCCATCTTCTTGAGGTACTCACTTGCTGATCTCCATTACAATTTCATGTTTTTTCAAAGAATATAAACTCTTTTGAGTAAAAATATACAATTACTCTTTTAAAGCTATGTATTGGTTGCAATGAAACACATCTATCTATCTATCTATCTATCTATCTATCTATCTATCTATCTATCTATCTATCTTTTAACTATCCATGACATATGTACTTATACCTTCTTTTATTTCAAGATTAGGTCTCACTATATCACCTAGGCTATCTTAAACTTGCAGTTTTCCTTTCAGTACTGGAATCACAGGGTATGATGCTGTTTGGTTACGATATGAGACTATGTCCATAAAGTGTCACAATTAAATTACAGTAGTTAAAACTTCCATTTCTTGAAAGGTTTAAAATGCTTTATTTCAACTAAAACCATTTAAGCTTTTATTTTTTTGTATGTTTGAGTGTATGTTTGTGTGCATGTATATGTGCATGTGTTACCATGCATGTGGAGATTGTGGAGAACTTGCTGTAATCACTGCTCTCCTTTTACTGTTTATGTGTTCCAAAGAGCACAGTTAAGTTATCAGGATTGATCCCAGGAGTCTTTACCTACAGAACCATTTTAGTAACCTTTGAAATACTTTTTGATCAATACATAATTGTACAAACTTATGAGTGTGTGTTTGTTTGGTATAAATGTACAATGTATAATGATCAACTCAATGCAATTAGAATTAACATCTCTTTTTTTCTTTTGTATTTGGAACCCATTTTCTAAATATTAATAACATGTACAACAATATGCTATAAAGTATGCCAATTCTACTGTGCTGCAAACACTAGAATTTATTCCTTCCATCTTGTTATAAGTAGCCCCATATATCTTTGCTTTTACTAATCTCTATTCAACATTCATTTTGAATGCTACATTTAAAGTGAAGTCTTTAAAGAAATAGGAAGATTGGGGGTTACACCCTCGGAGCTTGGGAATGCGTGTGTGCTCATTTGTGAAGTTTGGGATTCTTAGAGGAGGTGGGCAAGAATTCCTATTGAGATTTAGCCCTGTTGGAGGAAGTAGAAGTAACCCAGCTTTTGTTTTATCACTGACTTGGGTAGATTAAAAGTCTAGGATTGTATATGAATTTGTGTAAAACCTAATGACCCAGATTTGAGAAAAAAAATCTTGACAGGTTTCAACTTATCATTTTAACTGAGATATGTTTCTAGCATCTTACCATCTTAGGTAATTGAAAACAGTGCAACTTGGATTGCTTATGAAAAAGGCAAGCTATGATATTTTCAGAAATGCTGAATAATAAGTTCTTCTCTTTTTGATAAATTCCCAATTTCCTTATTTACTATGACTAAAATAATTCGGCCAATTTTTAAGTTTTAGAATACCTAAATATATAATCCTTGGAGAATACATTAAAAATATTTTCTCACTTTATAGACTTGCCAAGATATAAACATATACTTCCTTATTAACATTGTGCTGGTTGGATTTGCTGAAGGAGGCAGAGGCATGATGATCATGTGTCTTATTTTGAAGGAGAAACTGGATTTGGCTACAATTTAGTCATAAGGACAAAGAAGATATATACCAACCCAGAACAGATTTTATATCATCCTTTATGTATACACCTTATTTACTGGGGACTTCCTGTTTAATTCTTTACTCCTTTGACTGTAAGTGAGTGTCTGCACATGGACATTGAGGGATGGGTTTTCTTCTTTGCCTCTTTACCTTTATGGAATTATTTCTCTGAGAGAATGTCTTTCTTCATGGAACACATTAAAGCCACTCTTGGATATTTCTTTTACTATCAAGTTTTTGATGATTCGGCCAACAGATTTAATTTTATCTTTGTGCATGCATAATTTAGCATTCTCTAATTGCAGAGAAATCATTTGACTACACGCCTTTTTTCCCCCCAATGTTTTACTTTGCTTGTATATCTTATATTTTAGGTATCTTACAGATTCAGGGATGGGTATGAAGCAAATTCTTAACATCTACCTTTTAATTGAAGCTCAAAGATGACACAGTAGATACTAGTCGCTTGTGGAAATGAGAGCTGTTAACAGAGACCTCAGGAAAGCAGCCATGAATTGTGTTATATACGTATCTATGCAATAAATACAGACCCCACATGGTGGAGACACTCAGAGTTTTGTGAGACTGCATGTAACTGAGTAAGAAAATTATGGGTGTCTGGGGGAAATAGCCAGGGCACCTTACAGATGAATGCAGCCAACTTTCATCAACTTTTAAGTTAAGGATTTATAATTTGACAAGTAATTATGCATTTATTACTCAAGTCATTCTGTAATCAAGTAATTTATTAATTAGATTATATGTAAGCCCTATAAGCCATGAATCCATACTATGACAAGTAATTACATACTTATTAATCAGGTAATTTGCAAGCAGCCCTACAGTAGTTGATCAGAGAAGAATGGAGAGGCCTGGGGAATTATAGAACCATTTTTCTAACACAAAGCAGCTGAGATTTATGCAGGAATGGGTAGGTCAAAACCACACAGAACCACAGGCAATGAACTAAGTCAGAATAACAGGATATGACATGGAATGCATCTTTTTTGCTGCCACTGGTTTTCACACAACATTGAGAATATCAGGTAGTGCTTTTGTTCATGCTCTAAAAGAGAACTTCTAGAAAGTTTCCTTGAGATTTAACAAAAATAAACCCAGGTGCACAATCTATTTTCTTCTTTCTTTTATCTCTGGTCCTAGGGAAGGCTGAGAAGAGATAGATTGCTGAAATGTCACTGGATGGAAGAAGTCTGTGGACCCTTGATCCAGTGGGAAGAATTAAGTTCAGGGAAGGAAGCATCAATAGATGGTAAAGAGGAGAAAGAATTGCTCTAAAAATTAGAGGCTACTGTCTAGAAGTGTCACAGTGTACAAACTTTCACAAATATTCTTTGAACCATGAGACTTGCAGTACTAATATTTTTGTACACTACAACTGGTTGGATTTGTGTCCCACTGAAGTGGACAGTTCTGATTTGGGAGACAGATAAAAGTTAAGAAACCCTGAGAGCTTCTTGAGAAGGCAAATGGTAAATTTCATGCGAAAACTGGAAATGAACCCATGTAGTTACTGGAAGAGAAACATGTCGGGTTCTGTTCTGAAGATGTCCGGTGTTCAGCTGTTGTTAACTATAATGCATCAAGTCAATTGATGCTTCATTTTATATTATGTTCAAGGGGTTGTTTAACTACATCAATTTTGTACAGGAAGTTCTTATATGTCACTTTAATTTTTTTAAAATTATAACTCACATTTAGGACTAAAAATTCGTTTTAGGGTTAGTGTTTGTGTGTGTTGTAGTATAATGTAATTCAGAATTTTTTTCATGTGAACATCCAATGGGCCTATATAATTTGTGACAGAAACATCCATTTCCCATCAGAACAAAATGTATTACCACTTTGTCATAAATCATAAATTTTGTCATTAACTTTAAAGTCTGTTCCTGGAATCTCTGTCTCTGTTCCATTTATTTACCATATCATGTCTAATTGTTATAGCTTTATAATAATTCTTGATTGTTGATTGCATAAATTTTACAACTTGTCTTGGCTGTTGTTGGCTTTTATCCATATTCACTTTTAAATTAACCTGTCATACTCTATATACTAAGAGAGAAACTTGATATGTCTTTGAGATCACATTAAAACCTTAGATAAATATGAAGAACATTGACAGGAGTTTTCAGTCCATCAAAATTTCCCCTCTTCTTCCTTATTTGGACATTCTTTAATTTTTTTTGTATTTTATAATTTTCTGTCATGAGTTTCCATAAAATTTTAATAAACCCAATCCATATGTACTTGCTGTTTTAAAATGTGCTCTAAACCCCTCCCTTCTCCCCTCCTAATCCCACCTTCCCTCACCCTTCTCCAGGCATGCCCCTCCCCAAGTCCACTGATAGGGGGGGTCCCTCACTCCTTCCTTCTGAACTTAGTCTATCAAATCTCATCAGGAGTGGCTGCATTGTCATCTTTTGTGGCCTGGTAAGGCTGCTCCCCCCTCAGGGGAGGTGATCAAAGAGCAGGCCAATCAGTTTATGTCAGAGGCAGTCTCTCTTCCCATTACTATGAAATCCACTTGGACACTGAACTGCCATGGGCTACATCTGTGCAGGGGTTCTAGGTTATCTCCATGCCTGGTACTTGGTTGGAGTATGAGTCTCTGGAAAGACCAAGTGAATAAAGTGTAACTAATAAAAGTTAAAAAAAAGCAATTAATCAAGTAATTCAATTAAAAAAACTAATGGGAAGAATTGCTAACACTTATATACTTCTGTATATGCACCTAAGTTTAAAATTGAAACTGTATATCAATTGTTTATTTATCACTATTTAATTTGAATATAAAAATGAAATAAATACTTAAAGAGTTAAAAATGTGCTCTAAATCTCATATTGCATGCATTTCTGGTTTTGTATCCTAATTTCCATTTTTTTTTTTCCCAGGAGAATAACACTGCCTATCTTCTTAGGGTCTTAGCATGGATTTCTCTTTGGCTTCTTTGTCTCTCAGCTTCTGTATCACTGAGCCATATTTCCAGGAAAAATGGTGCAATTGCTATGGTGACTTCCTTATGATTATCTTCTCAAATCAACAAGATAGAGAAACCCTTAGCCAAACTGACTAAAAGGCAGAGAGAAACTATCCAAAACAGCAAAATCGGAAATGAAAGGGGGTACCTAACTACAGTCACTGAGGAAATCAAAACAATTATTAAGTTATACTACAAAAGCATATATGCCACAAAATTTGAAAATCTAAAAGAAATGGACAATTTTCTTGATAGATTCCATATACCAAAATTAAATCAAGATCAGGTAGAATGATTGATTTGCCCTATATCCCCCAAGGAAATTGAAGCAGTCATCAACAGTCTCCCTTCCAAAAAAATCCCTGGGCCAGATGATTTGAGGGCAGAATTCTACCAGACCTTCAAAAAAGTGCTAACTCCAATTCTCTTCAAACTTTTCCACAAAATAGAAACAGAAGGAACATTACCAAACTCATTCTGTGAAGCCACAATCACCTTGATACCTAAACCATACAAAGAGCCAACAAAAAAAGAGAACTTCAGACCTATCTCTCTTATGAACATTGATGCAAAACTACTGAATAAAATACTTGCAAACTGAATCCAAGAACACATAAAAGATATCATCCATCACGAACGACCAAGTAGGCTTCATCCCAGGCATGCATGGGTGGTTCAATATATGGAAATCCATCAAGGCATATACCTAAACATAATAAAGGCAATATACAGCAAGCCTATAGCCAACATCAAACTCAATGGATAGAAACTTAAATCAGTCCCACTGAAATAAGGGACAAGGCAAGGCTGCCCACTCTCTCATATCTCTTCAACATAGTACTTGAATTCCTAGCTAGAGCAATACGACTAGTAAAGGAGATCAAGGGAGTACAAATCAGAAAGGAAGAGGTCAAAGTTTCACTATTCGTAGATGATATGGTAGTATACATGAGTGACCACAAAAAATTAATCAGAGAATTCCTTCAGCTAATAAACATCTTCAGCAAAGTGGCTGGATACAAAATTAACTCAAAAAAAACAAAACAAAACAAAAGAAAAAACAATCAGAAGCCCTCCTGTATATCCAAGATAAAAGGGCTCAGAAAGAAATCAGGGAAACAACGCCCTTCACAATAGCTACTAACAACATAAAGAACTTTGGAGGTAAACCAAGCAGGTAAAAAAAAACAAAAACAAAAACAAAAACAAAACTTCAAGTCTGTGAAGAAAGAAATTGAAGAAGATATCAGAAGATTGAAAGATTTGATGTGATGGGGGGCAGAACCAAGATGGCGACTAGCACACACAGTTTCTGAGCGGTGGGATACCTGATCTTCTGAGTTGGAGAATGGAAGGACCCCCAACCCAGGAAAACCACAGCGAGGCTTTCTGAACACCAGGGAACATCGCAGGAGGTGAAAACTTTGGCCTCCGGTCACCCGGAGACTTGCTTGGGGAAGGAGAGAAACGATCCTTTGTTCTTGCAGCAATCCCTTCCCCCAGACCTCCTTCCTCCTCGGCAAAGTGGCACAGCGGACTCATCTTTCTCAGCGCAGACCTAACTGCCTGGGGTATACAGCCGCTGAGGGGGAGCCCCAAGCCCTTTAGCGGCAGACAAAAGCCAGCAGTACGTGTCCCGGAGTCCCAGATTCGCGCAGCGGCTGCACCATCCTCCCAGGGCGCGAATCTGCTAGACACCATACTAGCTCCACAGGATCGCCATTACTGACGGTATGGCCCGCCCAATCCCACAGTGACAGAGAATACGCTATATACTCACCAAAACCAGGCAGAAATGTCATGCAACCTGGACACACCAGGCGCTGGGCCTCCCAAGCTTGGAGAGCACAACAAAGAGATCCCAGGACTTCCCAGAAAGCATTGGGACTAGCAACCCACTCTCCAGTTACAGCGGGACGTGGCGGCGGAGCAGCACTGAACTGGCGGGGCACCACAGCCCTCCAGTTTAAGACTAACCAGGGCCAAACCAGAGAACAGAGAGCCTGGTTACCCCATCCCTGCTGAAGTGACCACCCTGAAATCTCCAGCTGCAACAAGACCTCAGAACCTGGCAGTGACAGCAGCACAGAACTGGCGGAACACATCAAAGAAGCAGGGCCAAACCAGAGAGCAGAGAGCCCCGTGGGATACCACGATCTCTGCCAAGAGACCTGCCTGTAAGTGAGTGCACCCTTGAGAATCTGCAGTTCCCCAGATCCTGGGTCCTTCTAAATCAGAAGCCAGGCATCGAACCACCCTCCCACCCACATACCCACTTTGGGAAACAGAGGGGCACTAGGGACATTGAAGTTCCTGCCCTGTGGGCCTGATTGAGGAGTTAAGACAGTTAATGCCAGAAATTGCGCTGCGATCATCATTAGTGCCTGCGACATATACAGTGCAGAGCCCCTCCCACACACTCAAGGGTTCAACATTAGCCATCACTCTGTCCCTTGAGAAACTCATCCACGCACACTTACACACACAGACACACAGACACACACACACACACACACACACACACGCGCGTGCGCACACACGCTTGCATTTGTCCCGTTTGCGCCTGCGTACTTTCCTCCCACAGGTACAGCTAGTCCTCAGCACACGCTGAGAGTGCTCAGCTTCCTGAAGAACTCTCCAGATACCAGAGAGAGACAGCACCAGTCTGATCTGCAGAATCCAAAAACAAACAGGGAAGGTTTCAGATAAGCCAATGGCCAGGGGTAGGCGAAAGAACACTTCCAACATAAATCAGGACATCATGACTTCACCAGCAAACCCCAAAATCGATGGATACTCCAATTCAGTAGAAGCACAGGAAAATGATTTTAAAGCCATGCTTGCCCAATTATTTGAGGCTCATAAGGAGGAAATGAACAAGTCTTTCAAAGAGATGGCCAGTCAATTGGAGGCAAAGAAAGAAGAAATAGACAATATCCTTAAAGAAACACAGGCAAACATAGCCAAACAAATAGATACACAAGTAGAGGAAAAATTAGTGGCATATAAGAAGGAAATGAAAAAAGAAATAGAGGCCATCGTAGAGAGACAGGAATCCAAATTCAAACACATGAAAGAAATGGTGCAAGGCATGAAAACAGAATTAGAATCAATAAAGAAAACACAAAATGAGAAAACCCTTGAGCTGGAGAACTTGGAGAAAAGATCAGGAACCACAAAAGTAAGCATCACCAACAGAATACAAGAGATGGAAGAGAGGATCTCTGGAGCTGAAGACACACTTGCAGAAATGGATACTTCTCTCAAAGAAAAAGTAAAATCAGAAAAGTTCCAATCACAAAATATCCAAGAAATCAAGGATGCTATGAAAAGACAAAATCTAAGAATAATAGGAATTCACGAAAAAGAAGACTCCAGACTCCAAGGTCCAGAAAATATTTTCAAGAAAATCATAGAAGAAAATTTTCCCAACTTAAAGAAAGAGATGTCCATAAATATACAAGAGGCCTACAGAACTCCAAATAGACTAGACCAGAAAAGAAACACATCACGTCACATCATAGTCAAAACACTAAATCTACAGAACAAAGAAAAGATATTAAAAGCAGCAAGGGAAAAAGGCCAAGTAACATATGAAGGTAGACCTATCAGAATCACACCGGACTTCTCATCAGAAACTATGAAAGCCAGAAGGGCCTGGGCAAGTATCATGGAGACTCTAAGAGATCACAAATGTCAACCCAGACTACTATACCCTGCAAAGCTTTCAATCAACATAGATGGAGAAAACAAAATATTCCATGACAAAACTAAATTTACACAATATCTACACAGCAAACCATCCCTACAGAAGATACTAGAAGGAAAACTCCAATCCAATGAAAACAAATTCACCCAAGAAAACAGGGCATACAGATAATGTCCCAATAAAAATGAAAAGAAAACAAGCAATGAAACAGGGTTAGATCATCGACTCCATTACAAAAGGAACTAACATGCATTGGTCACTATTATCTATCAATATCAATTGACTCAACTCACCAATAAAAAGACACAGGCTAACAGAATGGTTAAGGAAACAGGATCCAACATTCTGTTGCATCCAAGAAACACTCCTATGCAACAAAGACAAACACTACCTCAGAGTAAAGGGCTGGAAAACTGTTTTTCAAGCAAATGGTTCCAGAAAACAAGCTGGAGTAGCCATCCTAATATCTAATAAAATAGACTTTCAACCCAAGTTAATCAAAAAAGATAAGGAGGGCCACTATATTCTCATCAAAGGAAAAATCCACCAAGAGGACATCACAATCTTGAATATCTATGCCCCAAATACAAGAGCACCGACATTCGTAAATGAAACATTATTAAAGCTTAAATCATACCTTGATCCTAATACCTTAATAGTGGGAGACTTCAACACCCCACTCTCACCAAGGGACAGATCAACTAGACAGACACCAAATAGGGAAATAAAAGCACTCACAGAATCCCTAAATCAAATGGACCTAATAGACATCTACAGATCATTTCACCCAAACTCAAAAGAGTACACCTTCTTTTCAGCACCGCATGGAACCTTTTCCAAAATAGACCATATAGTGGACCACAGAGCAAGCCTCAACAGATACAAAAGGATTGAAATAATCCCTTGTATACTATCTGACCACCATGGACTAAAGCTAGACATCAACAACAACAGAAACAACAAAAAGCCGACACGCACATGGAAACTGAACAACTTACTACTCAATGACAGCTGGGTTAAGGAAGAAATAAAGAAAGAAATTAAAGACTTCCTAGAATTCAATGGAAAGGAAGGCACAACATACCCAAATTTATGGGACACATTGAAAGCAGTGCTCAGAGGAAAATTCATAGCACTAAGTGCCTGCAAGAAGAAATTCGTAACATCACATACAAACAACTTAATGGCCCAACTGAAAACCCTAGAAAAAAAAGAAGCACATACACCCAAGAGGAGCAGACGGCTGGAAATAATCAAACTAAGGGCTGAAATCAATCAACTAGAAACAAATAAAACTATCCAAAGAATCAATGAAACAAAAAGCTGGTTCTTTGAGAAAATCAACAAGATAGAAAAACCCTTAGCCAAACTAACTAAAAAGCAGAGAGAAACTATCCAGATCAGCAAAATCAGAAATGAAAATGGGGACATAACCACAGACATTGAGGAAATCCAAACAATTATTAGGTCATACTACAAAAGCCTATATGCCACAAAATTTGAGAATCTAAATGAAATGGATAATTTTCTTGAAAGATTCCATCTACCAAAACTAAGTCAAGATCAGGTAGAAAGACTGAATAGCCCTATATCTCCCAAGGAAATCGAAGCAGTCATTAACAGTCTCCCCTCCAAAAAAAGCCCTGGACCAGATGGCTTCAGCGCAGAATTCTACAAGACCTTCAAAGAAGTGCTAACTTCAATTCTCCTCAAACTATTCCACAAAATAGAAACAGAAGGAACACTACCAAACTCATTCTATGAAGCCACAGTCACCTTAATACCTAAACCACACAAAGACCCAACAAAAAAAGAGAACTTCAGGCCTATCTCTCTTATGAACATTGACGCAAAAATACTCAATAAAATACTTGCAAACCGAATCCAAGAACACATCAGAGATATCATCCACCATGACCAAGTAAGCTTCATCCCAGGCATGCAAGGGTGGTTCAACATACGGAAATCCATCAATGTAATCCACTATATAAAAAAACTGAAAGAGAAAAACCACATGATCATCTCCTTAGATGCCGAAAAAGCATTTGACAAAGTCCAACACCCATTCATGTTTAAAGTCTTGGAGAGATCAGGGATACAAGGCACATACCTAAACATAGTAAAGGCAATATATAGCAAGCCTATAGCTAACATCAAAATCAATGGAGAGAAACTTAAATCAATCCCACTGAAATCAGGGACAAGACAAGGCTGTCCATTGTCCCCATATCTCTTCAACATAGTACTTGAAGTCCTAGCCAGAGCAATAAGACAACTAAAGGAGATCAAGGGGATACAAATCAGAAAGGAAGAGGTCAAAGTGTCACTATTTGCAGATGATATGATAGTATACATGAGCGACCCCAAAAATTCAACCAGAGAACTCCTTCAGCTAATAAACACCTTCAGCAAACTGGCAGGATACAAACTCAACTCAAAAAAATCAGAAGCCCTCCTATATACCAAAGACAAAAAGGCTGAGAAAGAAATTAGGGAAACAACACCCTTCACAATAGCCACTAATAACATAAAGTACCTTGGTGTGAATCTAACCAAGCAAGTGAAAGACCTGTTTGAGAAAAACTTCAAGTCTCTGAAGAAAGAAATCGAAGAAGATATCAGAAGATGGAAAGATCTCCCGTGCTCATGGATTGGTAGGATTAACATTGTGAAAATGGCCATCCTGCCAAAAGCAATCTACAGATTCAATGCAATTCTCATCAAAATACCAACTCAATTCTTTACAGACCTTGAAAAAAAGATTCTCAGCTTCATATGGAGAAACAAAAAACCCAGAATCTCCAAAACGATCCTGTACAACAACAGATCATCTGGAGGTATCTCCATTTCTGATCTCAAGCTGTACTACAGGGCAACAGTAATAAAAACTGCATGGTATTGGCATAGAAACAGAAAGGAGGATCAATGGAACTGCATAGAAGACCCAGAAATAAATCCACACACCTATGAATACTCGATATTCGACAAAGAAGCCAATTCCATTCAATGGAAAAAAGACAGCCTCTTCAACAAATGGTGCTAGACCAACTGGATGTCTACATGCAGAAAAATGAAAATAGATCCATATTTATCACCCTGCACAAAACTAAAGTCAAAGTGGATCAAGGACCTCAACATAAAACCAGATACCCTAAATCAATTGGAAAAAAAAGTGGGGAACAGCCTAGAACTCATTGGCACAGGAAACAACTTCCTGAACAGAACACCAACAGCACAGGCTCTAAGAGCAACAATCAATAAATGGGACCTCATGAAACTGAAAAGTTTCTGTAAAGCAAAGGATACTGTCATCAAAACAAAACAACTGCCTACAGATTGGGAAAGAATCTTCACTAACCCTTTATCTGACAGAGGACTAATATCCAGTATATACAAAGAACTAAAGAAGCTGAAAAGCAGCAATCCAAGTAATCCAATTAAAAAATGGGGAACAGAGCTAAACAGAATTCTCGACAGAGGAATATCGAATGGCAGAAAAACACAAAGAAATGCTCATCCTCATTAGCCATCAGGGAAATGCAAATCAAAACGACCCTGAGATATCACCTTACACCCATCAGAATGGCCAAGATGAAAAACTCAAGTGATAACACATGCTGGAGAGGTTGTGGAGAAAGGGGAACCCTCCTCCACTGCTGGTGAGAATGTAAACTGGTACAACCACTCTGGAAAGCTATCTGGCGCTTTCTAAGACAAATAGGAATAGTGCTTCCTCCAGACCCAGCTATACCACTGCTAGGTATATACCCAAAGTTTGTTCAAGTACACAAAAAGGACACTTGCTCAACCATGTTTATAGCAGCTCTATTTGTAATAGCCAGAACCTGGAAACAACCCAGATGTCCATCAACGGTGGAATGGGTACAGAAATTGTGGTATTTTTATACAATGGAATACTACTCAGCAATCAAAAAGGAGGAAATCATGAAATTTGCAGGCAAATGGTGGGATCTAGAAAAGATCATTCTGAGTGAAATATCCCAGAAGGAGAAAGACAAACATGGGATATACTCACTTATATAGACCTATAAGATATGATAAACATAATGAAATCTATACACCTAAAAAGATAATCATTTGAGCAGACATGGGGGAAGATGATCAATCCTCGTTTAGAAAGACAGATGGGATGTGCATTGAACGTATGACAGGAGTCTACTGAGCGCATCTGAAAGACTCTAACTAGCAGTGTTTTCAAAGCAAAGACTCATGACCAAACCTTTGGCAGAGTACAGGGAATCATAAGAAAGAAGGGGAGTTAGTCTGATGGGGAAAGGATAGGAGCTCCACAAGGACCAAATATATCTGGGCACAGGGTCTTTTCTGAGACTGACATTCAATCAAGGACCATGTATGGATATAACCTAGAACCTCCACTCAGATGTAGCCTGTGGTAGCTCAGTAACCAATTGGTTTCCCAAAGTGAGGGGAACAAGGACTATTTCTAACAGGAACTCGATGACTGGCTCTTTGGTCTCCCCACCCCTGAAGGGAGGAGCAGTTCTGTTAGGCCACAGAGGAGGGCTTTGCCGCCAGACCTGAAGATACCTGATAAAACAGGATCAAATGAATGGGGAGGAGGTCCCCCCTATCAGTGGACTTGGAAAGGGGCACGGTGGAGATGAGGGAGGGAGGGAGGGAGTGGGAGGGAATGAGGGATCGGGACACGGCTGGGATACAGAGTTAATAAAATGTAACTGATAAAAAAATAAAAGAAAAATAAAAAAAGAAAGATTTGATGTGCTCATGGATCAGTAGGATTAACATAGTAAAAATGTCCATTCTTCCAAAAGTAGTCTACAGATTCAATGTAATTCCCATCAAAATACCAACACAATTCTTTATAGACCTTGAAAGAAAAATTATCAACTTCATAAGGAGAAACAAAAAACCCACAATTTCCTAAACGATCCTGTACAACAACATCAGCTGGAGGTATCTCCACCCTTGACCTCAAGCTGTACTACAGAGCAATAGTAATAAAAACCGCGTGGTACTGGCATAGAAGCAGAATGGTGGATCAATGGAATTGAATAGAAGACCCAGAAATAAACCCACTCAGCTATGAATACTTGATTTTTGACAAAGAAGCCAAAACACTTCAAAGGAAAAAATATAGCATCTTAAACAAATGGTGCTGGTCCAACTGGATGTCTACATGCAGAAAAATGAAAATAGATCCATATTTATCACCCAGCACAAAACTTAAATCCAAGTGGACCAAAGACCTCAACATAAAAATAGATACATTAAATCGGTTAGAAGAAAAAGTAGGGAAGACTCTAGAACTCATTGACACAGGAGACAACTTCCTGAACAGAACACCAACAGCACAGGCTCTAAAAGCAACAATCAATAAATGGGACCTCATGAAACTGAAAAGCTTCTGTAAAGCAAAATACACTGTTTTCAAAACAAAACGAGAGCCTGCAGATTGGGAAAGGATCTTCATCAACCCTATATCTGACAGAGGGCTGATATACAGAATATATAAAGAAATAAGAAGTTAAAAGGCAATAAATCAAGCAATCCAATTAAAAATGGGGTACAGAGCTAAACAGAGAATTCTCTGTAGAGGAATATAGAATGGCAGAGAAACACTTAAAGAGATGCTCCAGGTCCTTAGCCATCAGAAAGATGTAAATCAAAACGACCTTGAGATTTCACCTTACACCGATCAGAATGGCTAAGATAAAAAAACTCAAGTGACAACACATGCTGGAGAGGTTGTGGAGAAAGGGGAACTCTCCTCTATTGCTGGTGGGAATGTAAATTTGTACAACCACTTTAGAAATCAATCTGGCACTTTCTCAGACAATTACTAATAGCACTTCCTCAAGATCCAGCTATACCACCGCTAGGCATATATCCAAAAGTGGCTCAAGTATACAACAAGGACATTTGCTCAACCATGTTTGCAGCAGCTTTATTTGTAATAGCCAGAATCTGGAAATCACCCAGATGTCCATCAACAGAGGAATGGATACAGAAATTGTGGTACATCTACACAATAGAATACTACTCAGCAATTAAAAACAAGGAAATCGAGGCTGTGGTCAGATGGTACCCAAGGTATAGCTCTAGTAATATGCTCTGAAATATTGAAATAAACATTTTAAATCTTCGTAGTAAAAAAATATACTCATTAAATTGGAAATTGGTGAAGATAAGAGACATAAATAACGTGCTGAATGATGGAATATCTGAATCATCTTGGTTAGTTGAAAGGTGAAAGGTCAAATTTAAAGAAACTAAACTTGCTAACATAAAGTGCTGCACTAAAAATAGTTTTACTTGGGAGTATGGAACTTGGAGGGGAGGAGGGATGGGCTACAACTGCAATGTAAAGTTAATACAAAATAAATAAATTAAAAAAGAAAAAAAACACAAGGAAATCATATATTTTGCAGGCAAATGGTAGTATCTAGAAAAGATCATCCTGAGTGAGGTATCCCAGAAGCAGAAAGACACACATGGTTTATACTCACTTGTAAGTGGATACTAGACTTATAAGATAAGATAAACATACTAAAATCTGCACAGCTAAAAAGATAAACAACAAAGAGAATCTGGAGTAAGATGATCAATCCTCACTTAGAAAGACAAATGAGATGGACATTGCATGTAGGAGAAAGCAAGTAACAGGACAGGAGCATACTATAGAGGGCCTCCGAAAGACTTTACCTAGCAGTGTATCAAAGGAGATGCTGAGACTCATAACCAAACCTTTGGCAGAGTACAGGGAATCATATGAAAGAAGAGGGAGTTAGTATGACCTGGAGAGGACAGGAGCTCCACAAGGTCCAAATATATCAGGGCACAGGGGTCTTTTATGAGACTGTTTCTCCAACCAAGGACCATGTATGGATACATGGGCTCAGATATAGCCCATGGTTGCTCAGTATCCAGCTGGTTGCCCTTTTAAGTGGAACAGGGACTATCTCTGACATGAACTCAATATCTAGCTTGTTGACCTCCCCCACAACCTCCTGAGGGAGGAGCAGCCCTGCCATGCTACAGAGGAGGACATTGCAGCCAGTCCTGAAGATAACTGATAAGCTAGAGTCAGATGGAAGGGGAGGAGGACCTCCCCTATCAGTGGACTTAGAGAGGGGCAGGGAGGAGATGAGGGAGGGAGGGTAGAATTGGGAGGGAAGGAGGGAGGGGGCTATGGCTGGGATACAAAGTAAATAACCTGTGATTAACATAAAAATATTAATAAAAAAACACCCCCCCCAAAAAAGCAAAACAACAACAACAAAAAATGATTATTTTCTCAGAGCATCACTCTATGTTCCAGTTGCTGTAACAGCAACCTAAGTAAATAGAGAAATTTTATTCAACCTTTGCCCTTAAGACACTGCTCTCACCAAGGTTTCTATATTGGTCTTTGATGTCACTATGAGTTGGAAAAATCCTGGAGGAAAAGAGACAACCTCAAGTTTGAAGTTCAGGTTGTGGTTAGAACTTTGTTTCTGTCAAGGGACTTGCTTGAACCTGTTAGATAATTTCAAATTTATTAAAAAAATCTGTTTTATAATTATAGTTATCTTCAATAAGAAGTGGATTTTTCAAAAATCTTGGCTTTTTATTTTCATGTATATTTGTGTTTCTGTGTAGTTTTTCATTTTCATTATTATACTATTGTTTTTTATAAAAGTATTTTTATAGAAATACTTTTATTATTTACCCTCCAAATTATCTCTATAAGATTTAATAAGAAATCTTACATTTTTGTTTTCTAATTCACCAAATACACTTTTTTCTTTATTAATCTTTCTTTTGATTTATGGTGTTATTCAGTTCTAGTGTATATATTAATCTTTAATATTACATTGTATACTATTTATGTGTATATAATTAGTTTATATTAAAATCATACATACCTATATCTGCATTTTTGTTTTGTTTCTAATATACTTTGCTTTTTCTTGAATATTCATTAATTTTATTTGTCAATATTAGTGCTATCTTTCATGTATATATTTTCCCTGTTGTCGTTTTGCTGATTATTTTTTTACCTCAAAGTCTTTTTCTTTCACTTTATATTAAACTTATTTGCCATTTATTCAACCCTCATTTTGTAATCATAAATTCTGACTTCTGTCTCTTTAATAGGCCAATAATTTTATTTTTATATTTTCAAATTTTCTGAATTAATCTTTTAGATTCTTTTTACATTTATAGTCTCTATTTTGTTTGTGATAATATATGAAAAAAAATTTTTTCATAGATGACATATTCTCACGGAAATAATGAATGTCGGTTTTTCACTTTCTCATACTACTTTATTTTATGTTTACTTATCTTTTAAAAATAATTCACTGCTTTGACTTCTCTGAATCATGTTTGTGTCTTTTCTGGTGTCTATATAGGCACATGCTTTTCTCTTGTATGTATGTATGCATGTATGTATGTGATATGCTCATTTGTGAATGTGTGTGCATATTTGCATGGGTGTGTGGTTATTCATAGGTGCATGTATGTGTGCATGCTTGTAGAGGTTCAGCTTGAAATCACAAGATTTTTGTGATTTCTTATTCATTGAGGCAGATTCTGGAAGTTGAACTCAGGATTTGTGGATATGACTAGTCTGTCTGTTCATCTAGGTACAGGGATCTCCTTCTTTGCTGTTTACTTCCTATACACTGGGATTACAGGTGAGCCAGCACACCTACCTGGTATTTATTTAGGTTTGCGAGACCCAAACTCTGGTCCTTGCTCTTGCACACAAACTCTTCAGCCACTTAATTGTCTCATAGCCTAGTATGTATTTCCTGTTATGTTTGTTTTCCAAAAGCTGTAGATATCTACAATAACTTTAATGCTTTCTGTAGATAGTGTTTAGTTATTAGTTATGATGATTAGTGTTAGAATTATATGGCTTTCTTCTTTTCTGTTTGCTTGTCTTATAATTTTAGTTATTTATATTTGTATTACTTCTCTCTTGTTATTTAGGGTTATTCTTTTATTACTGATTTAGATTTAATTGCATTGGATATTCAGCAATTAAGAGTAAATCAGGACACTTGCAGTCTTTTTTTCTTTATGCCAACATTTTGTTACTGCTACGTACTATTTAGAATTGCCCACCTGTTCAGACAACAGGAACTCTATAGCAGTTTTTCTCTTTGCTCTGTGGTTTCATAGATGCCAAGCTCACTGGGGTCTCTTCTGCCATTTTCACTGCACCTTTCCATTAATAAATTTTCTGATAGATTTATCCAAAAATTTTCATGAAGATGTTTATAATATTCCTGCTGTTCTTAGTGTTATAAAAAAGATTTTTAAACATGTGCACAGACATAAAGTGCGCTTAGAAGCCAATCATAAGCCATTCAGTACACTAATTGAAGCCTTTTCTTTAGTCAGCAGGAAAGTGCTTTCCTGTACAGCAGTGAGAGAGCCGGGTGAGACTGTCCTTCAGGCTACCTGGAGCAGCCATGACTGGACAAACAAGAAGCTAAAGTTGCTATTGTATTCGAAGGCAGAGTAGAGTTTCCTCACAGTTTTGGAACTTTGTTCACTAGATCCAGGGTACCTCAAGGTTAGTTATACTCGTTGACAAATAAATGGTTGATTGAATGAAGGTTCTTTGTTGAATGTACCTAGACATCAGGAAGGTGTTTACCATGTGTCTCTTGAGACTGAGTGTCTAGCTCTCCATGCTTTAACTTATGTAAAGAAAAATGATAAGACATTGCCATTCTCAGCTGTACTGAACAGGGCTTTGCCTCTGTCCTAATACCCTTAGGGGAAGTTGGGTCACCCTCATCTGCCACACTCAAGTGTATAAGAATCTTTCCTATTTTACTTATGTAGGTTTGTGTTATTTTGATCTATAGTAATCCCACTCATCCAAAGTAATACAAGTCTTTGAAGATAGGAAGAATAAGGATGATCCTATTAGATTATTTCATTCCCTTCACACAAGATTTTTTTTTTTTTTTGTCACTATAGAGCTGGATAGCAAGTGAATTAAAACACAGCCTTTATTATCTGGTTTAATGCTAGATTAGATCTGGTTTAAGTACCAGGCTTATTGGCTGTGTCAATATAATACAATAGTGTAAAATTAAAAGCAGCCTAGAGATTCAATCATTGGAATTCAGACTGGTTGGTTCATTAAATCAGCACTATGAGCTGTAGGTTTGTACATTTGGATCCTCACAGCTCACTAATCCTTCTCTCCATTTCTATTGAGCTTTTTAAAGCTTTTGGTCCTGTCATTGTCTGGTCTTAACAACATTCTAGTCAAAGAAGCATGCTTAGCCAAGTATGCTATTCCAAAAATCTCAAACCAAAGGCATACCATTAAGGTTGAAGTCTCCCTGGACTACTCGCTATTATTTTGATATACTGAAGAGCAGTATAAGCTTCTTAAATTTAGGATACATTTTGCAAAAGATAGGTGTGTGTGTGTGTGTGTGTGTGTGTGTGTGTGTGTGTGTTCTAAGAGTTCAGAAGAGGTTGTTGGAATCCCCTGAGCTAGAGTTAGTAACATGGAATTGCAGGCAGTTTTTTAGCTGCTCAATGTGGATACTTGGAATCAAACTCCAGTCTTCTGAATGAGGAACAAGCACTCTTAAATCATGGAGTCACCTCTCTAATCCATACTATGTTCTTTACTGGGGTAAGTTGTATAGACTAAAGGATGGTCTTTCATTCTAGAATAATGTATCCAATGTTATGCACCCTGGGATCTTTGTAGGCTGCTTCAAAACATACTTAACAGGGAACAGGACAGGAGCCTACCACAGAGGGCCTCGGAAAGACTGAACCCAGCAGGGTATTAAAGCAGATGTTGAGACTCATAGCCAAAGTTTGGGCAGAGTGCAGGGAATCTTATGAAAGAAGGGGGAGATAGAAAGACCTGGAGGGTACAGGAGCTCCACAGGGAGAGCAACAGAACCAAAAATTCTGGGACCAGGAGTCTTTTCTGACACTGATACTCTAACCAAGGACCATGCATGGAGATAACCTAGAACACCTGCACAGATGTAGCCCATGGCAGCTCAGTGTCCAAGAGGGTTCCATAGTAAGGGAAAAGGGACTGTCTCTGACATGAACTCAGTGGCTGGCTCTTTGACCACCTCCCTCTCAAGGGGATGCACCCTTACCAGAGAACAGAGGAAGTCAATGCAGACTCTCGTGATGAGACCCGATAGGCTAGGGTCAGAGGGAAGGGGAGGTCGCGTCACTTATCAGTGGACTGGGGGAGGGACATGGAAGGAGAAGAGGGAGGGAAAAAGTGATTTAGAGCGGATGAGAGAGGGGGCCTACAGCTTGGATACAAAGTGAATAAATTGTAATAAATAAAAAATAAATTAAAAAGACATATTTAAAATGTGATATTTAATTTTTCTCTAGCCTAAAATCCTTAAAATCTAGTTGAAAAGTCCAATAACACTTTTTTTCTTTGCAAATAATAGATATTCTATAAATTTTTTTAAATAAAAGAAAATGGAACAATGGAAAAAAGAAACTCTTTGTCAAACTAGTTCTAGTGGGGGTAACATTTTATCTTTCAATATGCTACTTCTAACTTGTCAACAAATTTGTGCTTTCAATAACTTGGCACAATATCATAGAATTACATATGCATATCTCCTTTTTATCTGAATATTTCCAATGACTTTATAATGTTTCATAGGGCAGTTGCTATATAATTAACTAACCATTATTCTGATATTACAGTGTCTTTTGAGAGAAAATATTCCCTTTTTTCTACATATAGACTTTTGTATAGTTAGATCTTCTGATATTTCTGTTGCAACTTTGAATACTCTCATCTTAGTAGCTCAAAACTATCACCTCTTCCCAATGTCCTTTTAGATGTCCAGGCATTAAACACAGATCTCCAATGTACAGGAGGCCCAAGGCATGTCTGGGAACACTGAAGGTGAACCACAAATTTGAATGAGTCTGAATTCTGGGTTGATCCTTTTGTTTTCACTTCACTGAATCCCAAAGATGAGAACTGACCAAGAATGTGCCAGGATTTGGCTCTGCCAGCTGGCGAAGCATCCCTGAATAATGGGAGATTACCCGAATCCCTCCCTTCTCCAGCAGGCTTTTATCCATTCGCTTCTGCATTGTGCCAATTAGGGATGGCAGGGCGGTTTCCTTTGTAAGCACCCCAGCAGGTTCCACAGGGATTTGGGAGGAAAATCTTGCAGAATATGCATGTCATTCTGGCTTTCCACGATGATGGCAGCATGTCAGGTCCCTCATGCTAAAGGCACAGGTAACTGTATGCACGGGAAGATAGTCTGTTGATGAGTTTAGTGTTCCGTTCTTCTCCCCCCCCCCAGGAATTGTCTTCTAGAGAAGACGAGAGAGTAGTATACAGTGGTGCTCCCTTCTCTGAAGTATCTGGTGATGATGCTGTGTCAGTCCTTGCTGGAGCTTTAGAAAGGTACAACGATGAATAGATTCTAATATGATCCATAGTTGGACCACATTCAATTGTACTTAGAGAAGAAAAATATCTAAAGTCCATTGCCACAAGTTTTTCCCTCTGTGATTCTTCCATAGTCCAGCGAGGCATTATGTTTCCCTGGAGCCTAGGGAGGTGTTTATTGAAACCCAAATTTCTTTGTATGCATCTGGTAGGATCCCAGAATGGGGTTTGTTCTCTTCTTATCTTTTAAGTATTTGTTTTTCTGTTTGGGGGTTTGAAAAAAGAAAAACAAGTGATCAGTCAAACTGCTATTTACACAGACAAAAAAAAAAAAGTTTTGTTGTTTTTCTTCAAAGTAAACTTGTCACAATGGCAAGAGTGTTTGTGTGGAACTCCACAGATTCTCAGTGGCCATGAAAGTTTACTGAGGAGAGCAAATTATAAGTAATCTAAAAGTAGAATCACAGATGGGGCCTCTCTATGAAATGACCTATTTACCCAAATCTTTGTTGTTGCTGTTGTTGTTATTGCATTGTTTGTGTGATTCTGGTTATATGAAGTTATGAGACTGACCTTGACTTGACACTGGCCAGGTCACTGCAAGTTCTAGTAGTTGAAGAGGGACTAGTTGATCCAGGATAGCAATAACTGCTTTTCTTCTGGTCATTGTCACTTGTGGGAATGAAGCATTGAATATAGGCGCTAATTTTTCATATAACAGAAGAGGTCTTCAGACCATACCTCTCTCTTTGTAGTTGCATCCTCTTATTGCAAAATTGTTTTTATTTTGACACTCAAAAGAGAAAGGTCAATATGTTTCTACACAGATGAACCTATTGGACACCATGGTTATTGACAGCAGCCAGACACACAAGGACAAATACATACCTCTTGATTCTATTTATACGAGAAATCTGAGGTAAACTTATAAAACTATAGAGCAGAATAGTGTCATGGTGGTCATGGAGGAGTGATGATGATGTAGTGGAAGTATTGATGGCATGGTGGTATAGGGGTTTTGGTAGTTACAATGGTAGTAGTCATGGTAGTCATGGTGGTGTATGTATAACGTAAGGACAATGTCAACACATTGATGACCACTAAAGGGTCATTCTTTTCCTTGAGAGGAGAACTCACGTTATCACCAAAATCTATGAAACAGAACATGCTGTAGAGATACTTTATTCAGCAAGGATGAGGGGTGATCTTAGGGATTTTTACCAAAGGAATAGAGCTGCAGACATAGCCCTACTTGTGACCTGGATCTTCTGACTGAAGCCAACTGTCATTTGTCATATAACACCATTATGAAAAAGAAAGAAAAATTTTCTTTTTGTATTTTTATAACAAAGTCTATTATTTTATATTTTTATATTATTTATGTATTATTTTAACAAAAATACTGTGCAAAATAGAATAATAAGGTTATGCAAGGCAGTGAAGTTGGCTCAGTCAGATGGCTTGTCATGCAAACATGAGGACTTGGGTTCAGACACCTGTATGACCATGTGAAAAGCCAAGAGTACCTGCATGAGTCTCTAGTCATATTCAATCTCTAACAGTTTTCTTCTCCTGTCCTAATATGCTGTTAGTCCAGTCTAGTATTTTTTATATTCACATACTGTACTTTCTTTGTCTTTTTTAATTTTTATTTTTATTAACTACACTTCATTCACTTTGTATCCCCCCCATAAGCCCCACTCTCCTCCCCTTCCGATCTCACCCTCCCACCCTCTTCATGCAGGCCCCTCCCCAAGTCCACTGATAAGGGAGGTCCTCCTCTCCTTCCTTCTGATCTTAGTCTATCAGATCTCATCAGGAGTGGCTGCATTGTCATCTTCTGTGGCCTGGTAAGGCTGCTCCCCCCCAGGGGGAGGTGATCAAAGAGCAGGCCAATCAGATTATGTCAGAGGCAGTCCCTCTTCCCATTACTGTGTAACCCACTTGGACACTAAACTGCCATGGGCTACATCTGTGCAGGGGTTCTAGGTTATCTTCATGCATGGTACTTGGTTGGAGTATGAATCTCTGGGAACACCCCTGTGTTCAAATTTTTGGTTCTGTTGCTCTCCTTGTAGAGTTCCTGTCCTCTCCAGATCTTATTATTTTCCACTTCTTATGTAAGATTCCATGCACACTGCTCAACAATTGGCCATAGGTGTCAGCATCTGTTTTGATAGTCTGCAGGGCAGAGCCATTCAGAGGCCTTCCATGGAAGGTTTCTAGCTTGTTTCCTGTTTTCTTCTTCTTCTGATGTCCATCTTCTTTGCTTTTCGGGATGGGAATTGAGAATTTTAGTTAGGGTCCTCTCTCTTGATTAGTTTCTTTAGATGTACAGATTTTAATAGGTTTATCCTATATTACATGTTTATATGAGAGAGTATATACCGTGTCTGTCTTTCTGCTCCTGGGATGGCTCACTCAGGATGATCCTTTCCAGGTCCCAACATTTACCTGAAAATTCCATGATTTTCTTATTTTTCATTGTTGAGTAATATTCCATTGTGTAGATGTACCACAATTTCTGCATTCACTCTTCAGTTGAGGGGCACCTGGGCTGTTTCTAGCTTCTAGCTATTACAAATAAAGCTGCTACAAACGTGGTTGAGCAAATGTCCTTATTGTGTACTTGAGCCTCTTTTGGATATATGCCTAGGAGTGGTGTGGCTGGATGTTGAGAAAATGCTATTCCTAGTTGTCTGAGAAAGCACCAGATTGATTTCCAGAACAGTTGTACAAGTTTACATTTCCACCAGCAGTGGAGAAGGGTTCCCCTTTGTCCACAATCTCTCCAGCATGTGTTGTCACTTGAGTTTTTCATCTTGGCCATTCTGATGGGTGTAAGGTGAAATATCAGGGTCGTTTTGATTTGCATTTCCCTGATGGCTAATGACGTTGAGCATATCTTTAAGTGTTTCTCTGCCATTCTGTATTCCTCTACAGAGAATTCTCTGTTTAGCTCTGTTCCCCATTTTTAATTGGATTACTTGGTTTGCTGTTTTTCAGCTTCTTTAGTTCTTTGTATATACTGGATATTAGTCCTCTGTCAGAAAAAGGGTTGGTAAAGATTCTTTCCCAATCTGTTGGCAGTCATTTTGTTTTGATGACAGTATCCTTTGCTTTACAGAAGCTTTTCAGTTTCATGAGGTCCCATTTATTGATTGTTGCTCTTAGAGCCTGTGCTATTGTTGTTTTGTTCAGGAAGTTGTCTCCTGTACCAATGAATTCTAGGGTCTTCCCTACTTTTTCTTCTAACCGATTTAATGTGTCTGGTTTTATGTTGAGGTCTTCAATCCACTTGGACTTTAGTTTTGTGCAGGGTGATAAATATGGATCTATTTTCATTTTTCTACATGTAGACATCCAGTTAGACCAGCACCATTTGTTGAAGATGCTGTCTTTTTTCCTCCATTGTATGGTTTTGGCATCTTTGTCAAAATCAGATGCCCCTATGTATGGGTTTATTTCTGGGTCTTCTGTTCAGTTCCATTGATCCACCATTCTGTTTCTATGCCAGTACCATTCAGATTTTATTACTGTTGCTCTATAGGACAGCTTAAGATCAGGGATGGCAATACCTCCAGAAGATCTTTTATTGTAGAGGATTGTTTTAAATATTCTGGGCTTCTTGTTATTCTATATGATGTTGAGAATTTTTCTTTCTAGGTCTGTAAAGAATTGTGTTGGTAATTTGATGGGAATTGCATTGAATCTGTAGATTGCTTTTGGTAATATGGCCATTTTTACTATGTTAATCCTGCCAAGCCATGAGCATGGGAGATCATTCCATCTTCTCATATCTTCTTCTAATTCTTTCTTCAGAGACTGGAAATTTTTTTATACAAGTTTTTGACTTGCTTGGTTAGGGTTACACAAAGGTACTTTATGTTATTAGTGGCTATTGTGAAGGGTGTTCTTTCCCTAATTTCTTTCTCATCTCTTTTGTCTTTTGTATACAGGAGGGCAACCGATTTTCTTGAATTAATTTTGTATTGGGCCACTTTGCTGAAGGTGCTTATCAGCTGTTGGAGTTTCCTGGTGGAGTTTTTGGGGTCACTCAGATATACTATCATATCATCTGCAAATAGTGATAATTTGACTTCTTCCTTTCCAATTTGTATCCCCTTGATCTCCTTCAACTGTCTTATTGCTCTAGCAAGGACTTCCAGCACTATGTTGAAGAGATATGGAGAGAGTGGGCAGCCTTGTCTTGTCCCTGATTTCAGTGGGATTGCTTTAAGTTTCTCTCCATTCAGTTTGATGTTGGCTATAGGCTTGCTGTATATCACCTTTACTATGTTTAGATATGTGCCTTGTATCCCTGATCTCTCCAATACTTTGAACATGAATGGATGTTGGATTTTGTCGAAGGCTTTTTCAGCATCTAGGGAGATTATCATGTGTTTTTTTTTCTTTCAGTTTGTTAATATGGTGGATCTCATTGATGGATCTCCATATATTGATCCACCCCTGAATACCTGGGATGAAGCCTCCTTGGTCATAGTGGATGATATCTTTGATGTGTTCCTGTATTCGGTTTGCAAGTATTTTGTTGCATATTTTTGCATCAATGTTCATAAGGGAGATTGGCCTGAAATTCTCTTTCTTTGTTGGGTCTTTGTGAAGTTTAGGTACCAAGGTGACTGTGGCTTAATAGAATGAGTTTGGTAGTGTTACTTCTGTTTTTATTTTGTGGAATAGTTTAAAGAGAACTGGAGTTAGCTCTTCTTTGAAGGTCTGGTAGAATTCTGCTCTGAAACCATCTGGTCCTGGGCTTTTTTTGGATGGGAGACTTTCGATGACTGCTTCTATTTCCTTGGTGGATATAGGACTATTTAATTGATTTACCTGGTCTTGATTCAGTTTTGGTAAGTGGAATCGATCAAGAAAATTGTCCATTTCATTTAGATTTTCAATTTGTTGCCTATAGACTTTTGAAGTAAGTCCTAATGATTGTTTGGATTTCCTCAGTGTCTGTAGTTATGTCCTCCTTTTCATTTCTGATTTTGTTGAGTTGGATGGTGTTTCTCTGTCTTTTAGTTAGCTTGGCTAAGGGATTGTCTATCTTGTTGATTTTCTCAAAGAACCAGCTCTTGGTTTCATTGATTCTTTGAATTGTTTTATTTGTTTCTAATTGATTGATTTCAGCCCTGAGTTTGATTATTTCCAGCGGTCTACTCCTTTTTGGTGAGTCTGCTTCTTCTTTTTCTAGGGTTTTCAGGTGAGCCATTAAGTTGCTTAAATGAGCTCTCTCATTTATTTTCTTTGTATAAATGTCAGCCTGCATGTATGTATGTGCACTATTCACATACCTGGTGCTCTCAGAGGAGACTTGCATGTTAAATCCCTTGGAACTGGTGTTACAGGCAGTTGTGAGCTGCCATGTGTGTTCTAGGAGCCACACCCTGGTCCTCTGCAAGGATAGTAAGAGCGCTTAACTTCTGAGCCCTCTCACCAAACCCATGTGTTTTATATTTTCCATTTATATTTGTATTTGTTGCCAATGATCTACCAGAATCATTTATGAGAGATTGCTCAAAGATTTAATCTTAAAAATTCTAAGCTGTTATCAACAAATCATTAAATGAAACATAATAAGACTCTTGTGAACACATGCCACGTGCCAGTAAATGTGGTTCTGCCTAAACTTGTAGTTGATATTAGTAGATGGAGGATTAGGAACCCCTTGAGTAGCAATTGCTACAGAGGACTCGTGATGCCTTGTGGGGTACATGTGAACACGCTTTTGAGTTGATCATCATGGAGTCAGTAATAGGAACTATGGCAAGGGAAGTGTGTGGAATTGTTTTTCATCTAGAAATTGCATATATGTGTCTTCATCTCTGAAGGTTTAATTTGGGTTTTAAAAACATGGGTTTTATTCCTCTCTGCATAAATTTCTGAGTGCGTGATATATAGTTTAACATCTGCTTTAGTGTTTCTTTTTCTGATCTCGCTTCTGCACCCAATCTGAGTCAGCTTTGATTGACTGAATTATTTTCTTTATTGTGTTGTATTTTCCTTCTCATCTGTCTGGGAATTTGTTAGTGATTATGATATGTTGTGTGTTTTGTACACACAACAAATTATTATTATTATTTTTTTGTGGGACATTTTTTTTTCAATGCAGTTTATTCAGGAACCTTGAACAATCCTCGGACCCTGGGGAAAGCCAGCCCACAGCTTAAATAGCCTCTGGGTAGCCAACCCAGGCGTGCCACGTGGGCAATGCAGATAGGTCCACATACATGGAAGCAAGCCAGATCCTCAGCCTTAGCCAAATGTGGAATTGTTTGTGACAGAGAGCACTCACCATCGGGAAGGTGGAAGGCAGAAACCAGCTCCATCTTTAAGGCATAGCATTCCGCAGCTCTCTACAGTTCCCCCTTTTTGTTTTAGATGCATCAGGCAAGAGTAGAGGTCTGATCTCTGATATTAGAAATAAATTGGGACTTTGTACCGATGTTCATTTAGGTGTCATCCACCCAAAGAGCATCAGACCCGACCGATAGATACTTTTTTCTCAGAGGCAGGACCTGGGGTATCAACCTGCATGCAATCAGACATGCTCTTCTCTGGGTCCAAAGCGGCTGACCCTGAGTGCAGTGCTTAGCCTCGCATCCTGAGCGTAACATTTTAGCTTTTTATGGTATCCAACCATGCTTGGGGAGAATGTCCTGCTTCAATGGCTGTAAAGGCCTGAATGATCATGGCTGCATCACACTGTCACACAACAAATTATTATTTCTAAAATCATTGGCATTGCTTGGAATGCATTTGTTACTTTAAAAGGTTTGATTCTTTCAAAGTTTTCTTTCAAGGTTTCGTAGGAAAACTTTTGTGCTGTGAAAACTTTAGAGCTTATTTGATTTTTGAATGCTTGGTCCCCAACATATAGAATGGCTTGCATGCTGTGAAGTCTTGTTGACAAAACTACATTACATTGACAGGCCCGTGAAGGTTTTGCTTCCATAGGTTCTGGCACACCAGTTGATCACGATGAAAGATGTTCTGCCACGTGTTTCCCCCAGACCCAACTTTGCTGCAGGGATGCAATGAGATCCTCTGAAACTGTGAATTAAAATAAATCATTTCAGCCTCACATCACATCTGTCATACTGACTTAAAAACTAATGAAATGAAAAATTGGTGCAGGAAAATGAGTTTTGGTGCTGTGATAAATATGCCCCCATGGTTGTTAGCTAGCTGCCTTGTAGGTGGAATGTGAAAAGATATTGGAGAAGTGGGCTCTAGAAACCCCAGAATACAATAAATGCAGCTTAATGGTAGAAATTTAGGGACCCAAATGCTGCTGCTGTAAACAGTGAAGACTTTTAGATGGAATAGTAACAAAAAGTTTAGATAAAATGAGGACTTTCTTGGGAATTGAACCATGGGCCTTTGTATTATTTTTCTCACTGTATTTTCTCCAAATCACGAAAACTTATGAGATATTAATTCTAAAAAATAATGGGCTAATTTGTTTTGTGAAAAAACCTGAGGACTACTTAGCATCTGGACTGTGGTGTGGCACTATCTGCTGCTCTTAGCCTGGTAAACAGTGAAGTCTGCAGACAGCAAAAATCAGAATGGAAAGATTTGAAAAACATGTACTCTGGTATGAAAAACAGACTGATATCTTTCAGGTTATGGACAAGTTTGCTGTAAAGCTCTGGCAGATTTTAAAGGAAGCAGCACCACTAGAGAGAAAACGTGGACTTTACACATGTATACTAAGGAAGGTTCATTGAGGGCAAGAGTGTACTCACATTTGAAAAGAGAACACTGAAAAACACTTGAAAGGAGAGAACCTCTAAATAATTGTTTCCAATCCTCTCACCCTGCCTCAGCTACACAGGTACTCAGAGCTGTTGGCAACCACGTTCCAATTGGCATTGGTTAAAATTTATGATCTTTGATATCATCCATACAATGTTTTTTTCATTTTTCGGACACATGGAATTTAAGAATTGTAATCATGGGACTTTGCATTACAATTCCAGTTAAAAGTGGTGAAGTCACGCCATGTGTAGCCTGTCACATTTAGGCCATGGGCACTACTGAGTGGGCTACCAATCCATGAAGCTACATAGACAAAGCCTAAGGTACAGTGGAATCTTCAGGATTTTCACCACTGTGAGAACATGGACAATTTGAGGGAATCTGCAGATAATGAATGGAACCAGATAAAGATAAAAGATGGTGGGGGTGGAAGGTAAAGATGGGATGGATGGGAAATGTCAAGGCCATAGTGGGAAGTGGCTGACCGAGTCCATTGGAGTTCACATGATGATACCATGTTCGCTTGATGCAGGACACAGAGCTGCAGGACTTGCTCTTTTTCTGCAAGGTTTAGGCCTTTCTGTGGCTGATTTCTTTTTCAATCTTTTTCTCCTTATTTATTTATTTATGTTTATTTATTTACTTATTTTTTTAATTTATTTTTTTATTACAATTTATTCACTTTGTATCCCAGCTGTAGCCCCCTCCCTTGTACCTCTCCAATTCCTCCCTCCCTCCCTCTTCTCCCATGCTTCTCCCCAAGTCCACTGAAAGGGGAGGTCCTCCTCTCTTTCCATCTGACCCTAGCCTATCAGGTCTCATCATGACTGACTGCATTGTCTTCTTCTGTGGCCTGGTAATGTTGGTCCCCTTTCAGGGGAAGATGATCAAAGAGCCAGAAGCTGAGTTCATGTCAGAGACATCCCTGTACCCTTACTACGGAACCTACTTGGATACTGAGCTGCCATGGGCTACATATGTGCAGAGGTTCTAGGTTAGCTCCATGCATGGTCCTTGGTTGGAGTATCATTCTCAGAAAAGACTCTTATGTCCAGATTTTTTGGTTCTGTTGCTGTCCTTGTGGAGCTCCTGTCCTGTCCAGGTCTTTCTATCTCCCCTTTATTTCATAATATTCTGTGCACTCTGCCCAAAGTTTGGCTATGAGTCTCAGCATCTGCTTCAATATCCTGCTGGGTAGAGTATGTCCTGTTCCCTGTTTTCTCCCTCTTCCGATGTATGTCATGTTTGCTTTTCTGAATAAGGATTGAACATTTTACCCAGGGTCCTCCTGAGAGTAAAGGGCTGGAAGATGGTTTTCTAAGCAAATGGACCAAGAAGCAAGCAGGAGTAGTCATTCTAATATCTAATAACATAGACTTTCAACCAAAATTAATCAAAAGAGATGGGGAAAGTCACTTCATACTCATCAAAGGAAAATTCCACCAAGAAGATATCACAATTCTAAACATCTATGCCCCAAATACAAGGGCACCCACATTTGTGAAAGAAACATTGATAAAATTTAAAGCACATATAGATCCCCACACATTAATAGTGGGAGACTTCAACACCCCACTCTCAACAAAGGACAGGTCAACTAAACAGAAATTAAACAAAGAAACAATGTCTCTGACAGAGGTCATGAATCAAATGGACCTAACAGACATTTACAGAACCTTACACCCAAACACAAAAGAATTTATCTTCTTCTCAGCACCTCATGGAACCTTCTCCAAAATAAACCATATAGTTGGTCACAAATCGAGCCTCAACAGATACAAGAAGATTGAAATAATCCCTTGTAACCCTTTCTCCTTATTTATAATAAGGGTATTTACTGTATGTCCTTGTATACTGGGAGTGTGCATTTTGATTTTTTGTTTGTTTGTTTTGGTTTTGGTTATATCAGAGATCACAGCAGAGAGTTTGCCTTGAGTTTCAGGAGATACTTGAACTCTGAACTTTTGAATAATATTTGGGACTATGACAGTATGGGGAACCCTAAATATTTAATTTAGTGCTTTTTGCATCATGTAGCAATGATCTTTTAGAGAAGATGGAGAGAGAATATTATAATTTGACTCTGAGGTGGTCTCTATGGGATCATGTTTTAATTTTGCTACCAAACCTGTGGCATTATTTTGAAGGCTGTGTAGCTTTTAAAATTGAGGCCTGGATGGCAGAAGTAAACCTCCAGGACCAAGGCTTTGAAGTTTTTGCCTGTGTCTAGTTCTGGCCTAGGTTCTTTTCCTCCTGATCAGCTATGGTGGAAGAACACATGTTCCTATCATTATGTCTTCCATGTTATGATGGACATTTCTGAAAATGTAAGCACAAATAAACACTTTTCCACTAATAACATAATATAAAATATTGCTTTTGTCAGATGTTTATCATAGCAATCAGAAAATAAGTAATGCATTTAGTAATGCTCAATTGAAGGAGATTTTCTCTCCACATGACCCTTCTGTTCTGTAGTCAGTGCTAAGTGAATGTGAATTTTCTATAGTGACTGATGGAAAGAGGCTCTATCCACTCCCCACATGCGTGTGTTTCTCTCTCTGTGTCTGCATGCATGTGCACGTGTGGTTGTGCATGAGAGAGAGAGAGAGAGAGAGAGAGAGAGAGAGAGAGAGACAGAGACAGAGACAGAGAGAGAGAGAGACAGAGACAGAGAGAGAGAGAGACAGAGACAGAGAGAGAGAGACTGTTTCTTATCCTTCTTGCTACTCTTTCATTAGCCTCAGCTGAACATGGATGGAATCCTTTTCAAGTGTTCTGTCTCTTGTAAGCCATCTCCTCTCTGATTCACTGTGCTGCAGCCGCCCATTCCATCAATTTTTAGCTCTCCCTCCCCAGCTGGACTTTGTTATTCTCCACTTTGCCCGTTCTCTGTACTGTTATCTGAGACTATCTTAAGCACATACACTGGACCAACGGCAGGGATCATTCATATTTTCTTTTCAGGGTCACTTTTCCTTCATCACCTGATAATGAAAGTACCTAAAATGTTTAAAACGTTATTTTTATTTTTTCTTCCACATCACTAGCTTATTTACACATTATTACTTATGCTTTTCACCAAAAATATTTTTATAACTGCATACAGTGAATTATGCTTCTTTTTCACTTTGTATCCCAGCTGTAGCATTATTTTTATGTTTTTGTTTGTTGTTGTTTCAGGCTGAAGCATAAATCTGGGCTGAGCAAAAGTTCTCAGGAATACTGGAATCTTATTTAAATCTTGTATGTATCTGTCAAGGTCTTAATGTTTACATATAATTTCCTCAACAAGCTGTTAAACTCCTCCACATCTAAAGGCCCATTTGAACTTACACTGTGTGTTTTATTATAATTTTAGAAAGTTCTTAGCTTAGGGAATAATGGCAGCAATGGGATCCCTCATAATTTTTTTATGTTTGAGTCCACCTTATGACATTTAATAATGTTATCATGGGATCACTTTTTTTTTTTTAAATCTATGCTCTTTTACAGGGAGGCAGTAAAGAGAATGAGCCTGTCTTTGAAAGAAAGTGGGAGTCGTAAGTTTAGGGTTTTGGCATTTAGAGTAAATGAACAGCCAGATAGAAAAGGTAAAGTCCACATGTTGGGAAGAAATACAACAAAACCTGGGGATGAGGATTCAAATGTTTGTAAGGAACCAAAAGGATGGAAGTTGGAACTAAGGAGCAAGGGGAAAAAAGAAGCCTGAGAAAGGGGCTGTGGCATGCCTACTCTACTCGAAATTTTCATAGATATTATTTCCTGAATCTGATGAAAGGTAAGTGAATTTAGTATGAAGAAACACAGTATTGAAAAACACTTAAAGCATATGACTACAAAACCAAAACCCTTTTTTAATTCTGTTATAGGGACTCTAATAGGCTGTTGGTATATAAACCCTGTTTCTTGCTGTCCCACAACTCATTTGCTGCTTTATAAAAGATACATGTAAATGAAGTAAACACAGAAAGCAAACATCTGTCTCAATATTCGCTCAGTTTCTTTGTAAATAGACATGCTGATCTGATCACATTAAAGGTCACTCTGTTTGTTCCATTCACAGCTTTTTATTGCTTGTCACGTGTTTTTGAATGAACAGCAAATTTATAGTAGGAAAGATGTATGATATCGAAACGCATGCTCTGGGTTTCTTCCTTGTTTACATGTAGTATTTAAACATGGTGTATCCACAAAGCCTTCCTAAAAATAATTGCAATTTTCTATCATTTCTGCCACACATCAAGGTCCATAAAAATTCTTTAAAAATTACTGGACTACTTAAAATAGTCACTATGCTATATTATATCTTATTTTCCAAGCCATGGGTACATTATCACATTTAACATTTACAATAATGCTAAGAGGTTACGTGTTTTATTATTAATTACTAAAGGGAATTCTAGTCTATAGAGTTTAGCTATCATGTCCAAAGTTTTACTTTTCCAGGATATCAACTCAAGTCTATTGACTGTAAATTCATTAATCACTATCCTTCCTTCCTTCCTTTCTTCCTTCCTTCCTTCCTTCCTTCCTTCTTTCCTTCCTTCCTTTCTCATAGCCATTTCGGTTACCTCTTGTTTGTGTAGTACAAAAGTAGCTACAAATTTAAAAGGTTTCACATTTTCCTCTTGTATTAATGTAGCTACGAGGCTATTCTAGAATTTATTCTTTGAATTTCCCAAAATGCACTCTCTATATGCTTTGTAGTGGAAAGGTTTGGGTGAATTAGGAGTTTCTTTGTCACCTCTTATCTGCTGCTACCTTAAACTCAGGATCCAGGACATGACAATGGGCAATTCAAAGGATTGCAAAGTGTAATATGTTTTCTTCATTTCTGTTATTGTAAGGTTCAGATTAATTTTCCTTTTTATTTTTTTCATTTTTATTAATTACAGTTTATTCACTATGCATTCCACCTGTAGCTCTTTCCCTTTTCCCCTCCCAATCCTACCCTCCCTCCCCCTTCTCCACCCATGTCCCTCCCCAAGTCCACTTATAGGAGAGGTCCTCCTCTCCTTCCTTCTGATCCTAGTCTATCAGGTCTCATCAGGAGTCGCTGCATTGTCTTCCTCTCTGGCCTGGTAAGGCTGATCCCCTCTCAGGGGATCACCTCAGGGTGAGGTGATCAAAGAGTAGGCTAACCAGTTCCTGTCAGAGACAGTCCCTGTCTCCATTACTATGGAAACCACTTGGAGACTGAACTGCCATGGGTTACACCTGTGCAGGGGTTCTAGGTTATCTCCATGAATGGTCTTTGGTTGGAGCATCATATTCAACACATGGTGCTGGTCTAACTGGATATCTACATGTAGAAAAATGCAAATAGATCCATAGTTATCACCCTGCATAAAACTAAAGTCCAAGTGGATCAAAGACCTCAATATAAAACCAGAGACACTAAACCCGTTAGAAGAAAAAGTGGGAAAAACTTTGAAATCATTGGCACAGGAGACAACTTCCTGAACAGAACACAAATAGCACAGACTCTAAGAGTAACTAATTTTCCTTTTTCTACCACCCAAAGCACTCCAAACCTTTGCTCAATGGGAGGGAGAAAACTTCATCAGGGAGGCTCTGGAATTGCCTCCTGTTGACTGATGGGGGCAGCAGAGGGCTTTCGAGTGAACACAGGTGAGGTCATATTGATGTCTGGGTATCTTGGGTTTGGGAATGACGAAAAGGGTTAAACAGTGGGAATAAATGTGTTGATGAACCAAGGAGAAATCCTCCAAGGAAGAAATCCAAACGGTCAATAAACATTTGGAAAATTGTTCAGCACCCTTAGCCATCAAGGAAATGCACACCAAACCCACTTTTTTTTGTGTTCATCTAACTCCAGCAGGATGGCTGTTATCAAGGAAACAAAGGAAAGCAAATGCTGGTAACGATTTTAGGAAAAAAAGACTCTTAGTCACTGGTGGTGGGAGTATGTGGACGTCCATATGTAGATTCTTCAAGAAGCTAAAAATAAACTGAGCATACGGTACCAACTATCTCATTCCTGGTCATATACCCAAGTGACACCTGAACATCCATGTTTATCCCTGCACCGCTGCACCCATGCAGAGTATGTAGCCATGGAACGGAATCAACCCAAATGGCCCTCAATAGACAGATGGATAGAAAGAGTGCGGGGCACATGTATAGTTGAATTTTATTCAGTTGTAAAAACAATGGAATCATGATATGTGCATGAAAATTGATATTACTGAAGATCATAATGTTAAGAAAAATGAATAAAGGTCAGAAATAAAAAAGACTGCATGTTTTCTCCATTATATCGAATATAGATTTAAAGATGTGTGTGCATGTGTGTGTGTGTGTATAGATGTGAAAGTAAAAGGTGAACTATGAGGAAGAAGTCTTAAGGAAAGATGAGGGGATATATTGTAAAATGTGAAGTGGGCACTCCTTCAGAGGAGTAAGGTTTTGACAGGCAGGAGTGACAGTGGAACAAATCAGAATGGTATATATGTGTGCAAAAATATCATGATAAAAACTATTCAAGTCTCAGTCAAAATTTTAATAGTAAGAGTGTAAATTATGAACAGCAAGAGAAAGAGAAACCTAGTGGTGGATTGGGTTGGGTCAAGCTTGAAAGGGACAGAGAAACTGCCACAGCTGGAGTTGCAGGGACAAAATCCCAGGTCAGAGGCAGAGCTGACAATTTGTCCTGCAACAGTCTCAGGCTATAAAGAATTTTAATTATGGCTTCAAAAAATGTCTTACTTGTTTTCGATTTTTATCATATAAACTGTATTTATCATCATTATATTTGTTATTTATTGTTTAATTGCTTGTTGTTCATTATATTTATATTTATCGTTTAAACTTCAATTTCTAGCAAAATGGAAATTCTCAAAATGTTTAATAATGAGTATTTATTCACATCTTACCTTTAAAAAAACTGAGCAAAGTCAGAACATTTAGAATTACATCTCAGGTCTAATCTAATCTCAAATCCCAAACTCTTCTTCAAAGTCTCAAAACTTTGACAGTTTTCTTCTAGTAAAAGATTATTTCTGTATCTAGAAAATCAATGCACTGCTATTTCTAAAACCCCAAACTCCCTTTCTAAATTTATTTGTGTCTAAGAAACACTCTTTAGAATGTATTTGTCAGAATGAAAATCTTTGCCTTGGAGAGTCTTAGTTCTTTGCTGTATCATTCGAATAATTTAATTATTGAATGATCCAATAGCAAGAAGAGAATAGTGATAGATGGGTTAGGGAGTTCCAGTGAGTCTCAGGAACACAGATGCACATGACCTTGAGAACCTCCCAAGATTGTGACCCTGTCTTAAAAACTGGCACCTGTTATAATATAATAAAAATAATATGTAATCTATATTGAATAATATACATATATACTATATGAGTTATATACAAATTTTTAAAAATTATAATATAAATTATTTACAGAAAAGGTAGACAAATAGGCAAAAATGTAATCAGCTGCTTGTATGGGTCATATTATTTATGAAGCTAAAACAGAGAAATATACTGGTTAGTGTATAAATATTCTAAAATGGTTTAGAAATGAATTAATCATACCTCGTGTGTCCACAACTTTTGAATATAAAATAAGTTAAAAACCTCTAATCTTTAAATACTGCCTTCACTGTAATATTTGTTTTGTTGTTTTAGTGCCAGGGTTTTCCTTTCCAGAGTCACAGTTCACAATGGCCACAAGGCGTGTTTCACATTGCCCACCTGTCATTCTCACACTCTAAGGGCACCGTATGCATCAGGTTAGCTTGAAGGTAAACAATTTTCCTATTGCTAATGATTAAGTCTCACAAATACTTAGCATCTGTGGCCTTGTGTGGGACACAAGGTTTAGGTCTGATTAGAAAGTCACAGTGTGAGTTGTGCTCTAAGTAAATACTATAGCAAAATGTTGAAGTGCTTTTCTCTCTTTTTTTCTTTTTTATTGTTTTATTATTTATTATAATTTATTTACTTTGTATCCCAGCTGTAGCCTCCTCCTTCATCTTCCCTTTTGTTCCTCCCTTAGTTCGCTAATAGGGAAGGTCCTCCTCCCCTACTATCTGAACCTAGCCTATCAGGTCTCATCAGGCCTGGCTGCATCCTCTTCCACTGTGGCCTGGCAAGGTTACTCCTCTATCCTCTGCCAAGGGGAAGGTGATCAAAGAGCTGGCCACTGAGTCCATGTCAGAGACAGCCCCTACTCACCTTACTAGGGAACTCTCATGGAGACTTAGATGCCTATGGTCTACATCTGAGCAGGCAGTCTAGATCCTTGCTATGCATCGTCCTTGGTTGATGCATTGTCTCTTCAGGCCGCCCCTGGGCTCAGATTTTTGAATCTGTTGGTCAACCATACAATAAGGACATTTGCTCAACTATATTTCATAGCAGCTTTATCCATAACAGCCTGAATCTGGAAGCAACCTAGGTAGCCCTCAACCGAGGAATGAATACAGAAATTGTGGTACATTTATACTATGGAATACTACTCAGAAATTAAAAGCAAGGAAATAATGAAATTTGCAGGTAAATTGATAGAACTAGGCAACCCAGTTCTATCAGTGAGGTAACCCAGAACCAGAAAGACACACATGGTATATGCTCATTTATTAGCAGATATTAGCCACGTAATACAGGATAAACATACTAAAATCTATAGTCCTAAAGAAGCTAAACAACAAGGAGGGCCCTAAGGAAGACTTGATCCTCCCTCAGAAGGGCAAACAATATAGACATCGGAAATGGGAGAAGACTGGGACAGGATAGGACCCTACCACATAGGGCCTCGGAAAGACTCTATCCATCAGGGTATTGGAGCAGATGCTGAGACTCATAACTAAACTCATAAACTTGGGCAGAGTGCAGGGAATCTTATGGAAGAAGGGGGAGATAGAAAAACATGGAGAGAAAGTGTTTTTCTTTTAACCTGAACAATAATGGAAAGTCATTGCTGGACTTCTCATACCACAGCCTGCTCAAACACACCTTTGACATGGGCTAGGTGGAGAAACAAATTAAAGATGGATGGCAGTGAAAAAGTGTGTGAGAGAATAAATTAAAAAAATTTAAATAAAAAGTCACTGTCACTTTTTCTAATTATACCTAAAGTTTGTGCCCCACACAAGGCAGAAGAATATTAAGTATTTCTGTGAGTTAATCATTAGCAGTAGGAAAAACTGACTCACACAGTGTGTGACAAAATGACACTGAGGAAATTGCTTGTCCTTATTCTCCCTTAAGATACAGAGGTCATTTGGAATCTTTAGCCCTTTTTTGTTTGTTTATTTTTGCTTTCATGTTTATTTTTAAGGTCACACATATGTGTGTGGTGGTAGCTAAACAGTAGTGACGTTGTTTATTTTCTTTGGACTTTTCCATTTTATTTGCATGTTGTTCACAGCTCTTCTGACTTTGACATTGTGATCTTGGGTACATCATTCCACTTGAGATCAACATAGATACAACAAAATGGATCTGCTGGAATTTGTTCAGATAGAGTCCATGCCCGTGACTGGAAAAAAAATCTATAATATCAAACTTTTTAAAAATATTAAATACAGTGCCTGTTCATAATAAACAGTGTTGGTTGATGGGAAATATTTAAACCAAAGCACAGAAAAATATCAACAGAGTGTCAGAGATATGATTTGGTTACCTACCGATTAGCTCACATACCTGTCTAGGTTCTTGGTTAGTTCTCTTATCTTTCCTTTTTCATACTGCATCCTTCTTGCTTAGTCTCCTAAGCAACAGGAATCCAGGCTCCCTTCTGATTGCTCTGCTTGTCCAAATAGGAAAGGAGCAAAGCCCAGCTCCTCTCACATTATTACAGACCAGTGGATGAGCTCACGAAGCAGATTGGTGGTAGTGAGCCCACAGAAAATGAGAATTTCACTTTGTTGGTGCAGCTCCCTTTATCTGTAATGCTCTTCCTTGAGTAATTCCTCAAGGACACAATGTGCCACACAGACTCTTAAGTGGCCTTCAAAGTTGTTGCTGTTGTACATGTCTCTGTATAATGCATTTCTTCAACTGTGCATGGATGTGGCTTACTTGTGGTCCGTAGATTATGGTGAGACTAATGGAATGCCATTCCTGTGATTGTACTGCATGGTATCAAACTCTGCACAGAGATGATGAGGCCATGTTAGAAAGGCCCATTTGTCAGAGAGCTATGCTGGCTTCTAAAGTCTGAGACAGCTTCTTGCTAATGATCAGTAGGAAACCTGATGGTCCATTCCATAGCTACCAGAAGATGAATTCTGCCAATAACCTTGAACATAGAATCCTGTCCCTGGTAAACCTCTAGATGAGAATGCACTCTAGCAGATAGCAAAAGCTTAAGAAGACCAACATAATCCATGTGGAGATTTCTGAGCCATAGAAATTATGGGTCTGTGTTTTTTTAAGTTGCTAAGTTTGTGGAGGTTTTAAAATAGAATGTAATTTCAGTATCTACTTACTACTACATTAGCCCACTGCACTGTCATTTTATTGAGATTTAACCTTTCTTAACTTAACTATTTTATTTTTCTCAGACACCTATCCCCTTCTTCTGAAATTCAGAACTTTGTAGCCTCAAGCACATCCTTTGAATTTTATCAAGACAAGTTTCCTCATCTGTCAACTGGTGTCAATCATGCTTTTCCCCCAAGGTTGTAGTATGAATGAAGTAGGTGTTTTAAACCCTCTCCCTCCAGATTTCATCTTTGCTGCCTTAACTTTTATGGTGACCCATCCTGTATGCCCTAGATTCTATTGTACATCAAACCCTAAAATGCTTTATTATTCCCTGCATTGTTCTTTTTTTCCCAAGTGGAGAGCAACGTCCATCTTCTCCTACCTTTTATTTCAGACTACAAGCTGAGCTTCCTGAGAACAGTGGTGCCAGTAATCTTATAGAAAATGGGAATTTTGAGGCTGGTGCTTTTCAAAGTACTTTGGTAATTGTGGGATAGGTTGGCTTCATCAGGCCAATTCCATAGCCATCTTCCCACTAGATAGAGAAGAATGTGCAATTACCCTGATACCATTAAGTCTAGTTGGAAATATATGACAGTATTGCAGTATTGGTCTCCTAATTGACTTGAGGATGAAATCCAATCCTAAACCATTTAAAGGAAATGGAGCAGACCCTTAGGACTTGCAAAACGACACAAAATGTAACTAGTTTCCCAAATCAGTGTAATGGCTTGTCTGAACATCGCTTCCCTACTCTTTTTACAAGTTACCTCTGATTTCAAAGCCAGCATAAATAACTAATTAGTCTATATTTGTGCTATGTCCTGATAAATGTCTCTATGTGTTACCTTAGCCTTTTGAAAAAAAAATATGTATGAAGCATAAAATTACAGAAAATTTATAGAGAAAATAACTTAGCACTTTTTTAGCAGCAATCATAATTTGTAACATCTTTTAGTACTGTTTTCTTCGTAGACAATACAGATGCTTGATTTTTAATGTCTCATGCCCTATGATTCCCCTTACTCTTTACAGGTGAAAAGCCTGACAGTTTGGTGAACTGGAAACTTTCTCTTATAGCTATTTTATTGTTGTTGCTGAATTAAAAAAAAAACTGAATTTGTAACCACTTTTATATGGCATAAGCAGACAGCTTAGTGGGGTGGCAATATTTGCCTTAGCATGATACTAATATGAATTCAAAGAGTGGTTCTGTTCCTCCCTGGCTGTGTGATGGATACATAGCTCAACTTCCCTCCAGCATTATTTCTCCGTCTGTGATTTGGACATGATAATGCTATATTGGATTGCTGTAAGAATTAAATAACAGTAAGAATATAAAATTTATGTTATGTGACTATATGTTCAATAATTATTATTCTAAAATGGCTTAATATCAATTAAACCTTGCATATATAATTATACTTACTATCACATTTTATTTTAATATTATCTCAGCCTTTTATATATTTTACATGCTACAAACAAATAATCAACAACAACAATAAACAAATGCTGTCAATTTCTCTGTGGTAATAGAGAGATGGCTCTCAGGATGAAAAGTACAAATTTTAATATTCCAGCTCTTTGTTCTTCTATAATGATTTTTCTTTACACATTGGCACAATGGAGATGATGAGTTCATTCAGCCTGGACCACAGTTCTTTACATAAGCTGTAATTCTACTTGGACAGGATATTTGCATTTCTAGAAAAACTTAGCTTAGGTCTAAAACAGGTATCCATTTATTTCCTAACAACTTGGCACAATTATAAAGAATAGGAACACTTATTTAAAATAAGTTACTGATTACTCAAGTGTAAGAGATCTAAAATGAAAGAAAGATAATAGAGAGGTGTCGCTATACAACAGCTAGGAGGAGATAGTCAGAGCTCCAATAGAGAGCGTTCTTGCTGATGAGTTAGATTTACTGATGAACCTACTCATATATACATTAGCCTAAGGGTGTATACATATGTCCGTGTAGCTCTCCACACACACTATATTTTTCTTTTTTGCTTTCCTTAACACAGTTCTAGATTTTTCTTTTTGAAATAATATAAAGATTGATAAAAACAGGTACTTATAGTACTCCTATATGTCAAGAACTCTAAAATCAGTAAAACCAAGTCTTTGTGCAATTTACAGTAGAATAGAAAGATGAAATATGGAATAGAAAAATATAACTGTGATAACATACTATGGAGACTGGAGTGAATTTAAATTGGTCTTAGAATACAAAGTAAGGAGCCTGGTTCCAAACAGAAGATAAGAGGAGACTTCCTGGGAGCAATGATAAGTGAGATAAATATCAGAGGAGTTAACTAGGCAGAGACAGGAGCCTATCTATTAAAGGGTGCATGTTCAAAGGCATGAAGATTTAAGTGACTAGAGTCTATTCTGGGACATACAGATTACTCCATATAGCTGAAATAAACAAAATATTGTCAGGGAAATAGAATTAGCTAGTATATCAATTGGAGAAAAATCTCAATTACAAAGCATGAAAAGAATTTTGGATTATAGTATAGGAATTAAGGGACATTCAGGTCAGAGAGTGTTGTGTTCTGTTTGTAAATGTGAGTGCTTAATGGTAAGGATCACACTAAGGCTGCTGAGGATGCTGCTGCTGAAGGCTGTTACAGTCAACAACATGAGAAGTCATATCAAGAACTTGGAAAATTGGTGGTGTAGAGTAGAAGTAAGGAAGAAAGGAAGAAGTAAGGAAGAAAGGAAGTAAGAAGTAAGGAAGAAGTAAGTAAGAAGAAGGAAGTAAGTAAGTAAGAAGTAAGTAAGAAGTAAGTAAGTAAGTAAGAAGTAAGTAAGAAGAAGGAAGTAAGAAGTAAGGAAGAAAGGAAGAAGTAAGGAAGAAAGGAAGTAAGAAGTAAGGAAGAAAGAAGTTCCAGACCTTTGGCTTGCATGATTAGGACATCATAATTTCTGTTTCTTAGTTATTAAATGCAATGATCTTATAGGATCTCCAATGGACATTTCTAGTAGCTCACTAGAAGTTCAAGCTAGGACAGGGACTAGGGTAGAGTTGCTGCTAAAGGAAGCCATCAGAATATAGACAATAGTGATGCCAAGGGAATGGGTGAAATAAGTCAGGGTAAGTTCAGATGGGTGGACATAAATGGAAAAGAGAAAAGATGGATAGAGAGATCTGACAGAAGTTATGGTGCTGCTGAAGCTAAAGTGAGAATGACATAGAGAATGTCTCATAGAAACGCATGAAGAGGGAAGGGAGAAGGGGTGATAATAAAAACACCGAAGTGTTAATTGGATTTAACAACACACAGGCTATGAATGAATGGCAAAACAGTTTCAAAGAAGAGTTGGAAATTCAGAAAAGATGATTATGAAGAGAAAGTACTGATAACAAGGACATAATTTATTTAAAAAATTGTATATAGAAGAAAGAGAGACAGGGCTTTGCAGGTATTTGGTTTGTTCTTTTTGCTTATGTGTGTGTGTAACTTGAAAGATGCAAAATACTTTCTATTTTTCTACTGGAGGGTAAAGGCCCCTAAGATGGCATGACAGTCATCTTTCATGTTCACTATGTAGGCACATAGCAAGCAGGATTTCACCCCTCAGTTGATGAAGTCAGAAAGAACCCTGTGACTTGGTGTTCTTAATGAAATACAAGATGTGACATTGTCACTTTGGGGTGAAAACTAGAAGCAGTGAAATTTTTCTGCCTTCATTTTTCCCCATCTCAGTGACCTAGAAATATGTGTTAGGATTAATCTGTCATTGACCTACATCCTAAGGAAAAAAAAAATGAAATGAACACAGTTTCCCAAGAGTGTGTAACAAACATAAAAATTCAGGAACTTATTTAATGTTGATTTGTCTATCTTTTGCACTGTGCATCGCATCTCAGATTTTTTTTTACATTGTTTATTTATTTCTCCTCAGTTAATTGTTTTCAACCATTTGAATGTGACCTATAAGACCATCAAAAAGCTACTTGTGCTTTCCGACTCTTACCAGGACTTACACTGTCGACCTTCACTCATCCCTTCTCAGGCCTTTGGCCTAGAACTGAATGATGCCACTGACTTTCCAGAGTTTCATCTTACAGATGCTGACTGAATAGACTGCCAGACTTTTCAGACTCCATCATCCCATGTGATCTCAGTTTTGTAATACAGCTCTGGGGACTGTGATGATAACTCTGTAGGCAAATGCTTGCTTCACAGGAGTGAGAATCTGAGTTAGGATCTATAGAACCCACATAATCAATCAGACAAGGCAGTGAGTGTCTACATCTGTAATTCCAGCATTCTATTCATAGATAGGAGGTAGAGAAAGGAGAATTTCCAAAAGTTCTTAGGCCAGCTAATCTAGCATATGCAGAGGCAAACAAGACATCCTTTTTCAAACAAGACAGAAAGTGAGCATTGATACTCATGGTTGTTTTCTGAATCCCATAATCAGGGTATGGCACACATATGCCAAAACTCACATACACAAACATGTATGAACACATACATCAACTCTCTATACTTCTTTCTCTCTCTCTCTGTCTGTCTTTTACACATACACATATACACACACAAACATACATACCACATACCCCACATAGAGATGCTTATCTTAGTCTCTTAATTTTGGTTTTATTTATCTGGAACACACAACTGTACTGTATCTGGCTGCACTGTACTCATGTCTCCAACCAATGGCTCATTGTGTTTGAACAATGCCATTATAAGATTTCACTTTTTAAATAAAGAAACTGTGGCCCTGAATAGACCCAGATTTCCTTACCCCCTTCACAGTCCTCTTTTTTTCAGAGCTTTGAATCTAACAAATTACCCAGAACTCTGGTTTCCTTGAGGTTCTTTTTATGTGTCCAGTTTTGGCAGAGTTTCTGTCTTTTTAAGTTTTTATTTACTAATTTATTTGTTCTTCACATCATAATCAGAGCTTCCCCTCTCTCCTTTCCTCCCACTCCCTTTCTCTCACCCCCCTTCTTCCTGTCTGCCCATCCTTCCATCCCCCTCCCTTTCTCCTCAGAAAAGGGGAGACCTCCCATGGATATCAACCAGGCTTGGCATATCAAGCTGCAATAGGACTAGAACCATCTTCACCTATTGTGATTAGACAAGGCAGCCAAGTTAGGGAAAATGAATCCGAAGGCAGGCAACTGAGTCAGAGACAGCTCCTTCTCCTGCTTTTAGAAGTCCCATATTTGCACATCTGTTACCTATGTGTAGAGTGCCTAGGTCCTTTCCATACAAAGGCAGGATCTCTTAGTTCCCCTGACTCAGCATTTTATTTATAGCTGGCTTTGGCTCAGTTTACTGGATCCAGAACTTTACCTGTTGTTTTTCTCTGTTGCACACTGTGCTTGGTTGTACACTTTGTATACACCCAAAAGCTGTCATCTTGGAGCACATAAATCCCAAGTTCTTAAAACAAAGAGGGTCAGATTTTTTTTTTCTTAGTAAGTCCAGAAACACCTTGGAGTTGAACATGTAAAACGGTGACCAGCAAGCAAGGCTCAAGGGCAGGTAGGCCCAAGGCTTCTGGAGCAGAGTTGCTTTAGACATAAAAAGACATTAGCAGCCTGAAGGCCAGCTGTCTGCTCTTATATTCTCCAGGGATGCTTTAAGTATTTGAGAAGAGCAGTTTCCTGGGAGGAAGAAGTGTACCATTCACAGAAGAGAGCAATTCCCTAACCAAGCCTTGAAAAAAATATCTGGTGATTTATCTGCTTAATAACAGCTCCCATCTATCAGCAAAATTCTGAAAAATTAGGTGAGACTTCCACTTCTATGTGAAGGAACATAGCCAGTGCCTAGGGTTGTGTGAGTGTGTGTGAGTGTGTGAGTGTGTGTGCCTGTGTGTAAAATAATACAAGAAGCAGCTATATGTTATGGTTATCACTGCTATTTTATTTCATTGAAAAGCATTTGAAAAATGAGAGCTATGCAAGATCAACTTTTCAGTGGAAAGGGATCAAATAATTTGGATATCCCAAAGCTGCCTTTAGCAACCATTTTGCAAAGCGCGAACAGTAGCCTCCCTAAGATGCATTCATCTGTCAGATTAGCTTATCAGATTAGCTAGCAGAGAGCTACTTTGACTCAGTGCCTGCTGCTCCCGGCTGCCTGGAGGCAAAATTGAAACTGGTGGATGGCTAGATGGGCTTCATTAAAGAGAGAACGTATTGAAATTTCTTTGGTTGGGATGGAGGGAAGGAAGACTTCTTTGAAAGTAAAAGTAAAGCCCAGAACGGTCAGGTTGTCTGAACGCCTCGTGGTAACTCAATCCATTTAGCCGTTCAATTACATCAAACAGAAACAACACAGCTAAAGGGTCTGCGCTTATTATTGTGATCTGAACCAACTGCTCTTGACATTTGATTGTAACAAAATGATGAACAGTAAATTGTAGAGTTAAAAGTGGGGCCCAGTGATAGGTGCGCATTGGCCCCTCTGTCTGTCAGTTTTCATGTTTCCCTTGCCGCCAGGAGGCGGGAGGGAAGCAGCGCTTCCAAATTGTGAAAATACACTGGAATTTCAAAAAGCAGCTCCTGGCACCTGCTCTCCACCTTTTTGCAATAACAACTTATCATATGAATTTCATGGATCAGATATTAGGAGGAGCCTGAATTGCGAGTTTTGAGGAGAATAAAGAACTAAATGAGTATTCTTTTTGTTTTTTTGCTGCTTTATGTTTTTTGAATCAATTTATTTCTAATTGCTATATTTATTTCTAAATGTGTTTTATCCCCTGCCAGATTGCTTTGGCCCACAGAGTGAGATGGCATATAATGTATGCTGCATTCTTGCCAGGGCCTTCTTGTAGCTTTCTTGTATTGATTTAACATCTTTAAAAACAAAACAAAACAAAAAAAACTACAGCACAAAGAATTATGAAACAAAATGGGCATTCAGCGACAATGTACCTTTCTACTCAATTTAAAAAATCCTTAAGAAACCTAGTATAACTTTTTTTTTGTAATGTCCTTCATTTGGGGACAAAGAGATGGACACAGAAAAGTGTGTAGGAAGACAAACTTTTACAGTATGAACTTGTATGTGTACATTTGTGTGTGGGTATGTGGATGTAATATATTGAAATTTATTTTTTATACATCTTTTGAAGTAGACTTTTGCTGTTATAGTGGGAAGGAAGATGAGAATCAGGGTTTTTGAGTGTATGTATATATGTGTGTTAGTGTTCTCATGTGTGTTGGCATTGTGTGTGGTGGTGGCATGTGTGCATGTATATAAACTTGCATATGGAGGCTTGAGGCTGACAGAGAGTCTTCCTCCATCACTCTCCTCCTTACTCACCTAGTAAAATTGTTCTCGGGGATTCTGTGCTTCTGTAGTTCTGGTTAGGGCTCTGTGCCCCAGTACCCAAGTGGCAATCTGTGGTGGGTGGGTACCACTCTCCTGATAACAGCAGGTTATCTGGCACACAGCAGGTCCCTGGGTTGGGCAGGCTGCGGGCCCTTTTCTGGGGATATACTGTGTGGCCTAAGTCAGTCCCCTTTGCTTCGTTCCCTGTGAGGATTTCTCCGGACAGTGACTCCCAGTCTCTGGTACCCTGGTGCGCACATCTATGTCTGTGTCGAAGAGCTGGGCATGCAGCAACTGTCTGTGCTCTCGGCTGGAGCCCAGTTCAGTGATGACAGCTTGTACTCGCTGGTCTGTGAGACTTTTTCCAGGGAAAGGCTAGGTGACCCAAGTCAGTACCGTTTCCTTCCTTCCCTGTGGGGTATTCCTGGGACTGGGACTGGTCTCTGGTGTTTTTGTGCCCACTGTTCAGCTTGGGAAGGTGATCGGGACACGTAGGCTGTGGCTCTGGTCTTGCGACCTAGTGGCTGCGCGACCCAGGATTTCTTCCAGGTTCTGGCTGGGTGACCTGAGCATGGACCCGACTGATTCCCAGGCCATGGGGGGTTTTCCTCTCACCTCAGAAACACGATCGTTGTTGTTTTAGGGCCCAAAGTTCAGTCTCTTGGTCGCTGTACGGAAAATGTTATCCTGCTCCTCAGACCCAGTGTTCTCCTGGTGCCACCATCTTGTCCTAAATCAACCTGGACATTCTTAACGAATAAGGCCATAAACCAAATTTGTGCTGTCATCCTTTATAGAAAAAAATATCTGAATCCTGACAGAAGAGACATGATGGGAAGACATAGGAAGAGACAGAAGAGACTATGCTTAAAAGAAGTTTTCAGCTCCTGTTTAGGCTCTCATACTGGTAAAATGTATCTAGAGTGGAGAAAGCAAGCAAAGAGTTGTGGCATTTGGCTTTGGGTCAGAATCACGTACCAGCAATGTCTGAGACAGGCTACCTGGGTCAGCCCAGTCAAATTACCAGAGGGTGTTAAAAGCAGAGCTTTCTTTGCCTGGTGGCAACAGAGGGAATCATAGAGACATTATGCATGGGGCTTTGAGGCTGTGCTGCTGCGTTAGGGGAAGAGACAACCAATAGCTAGGACTTGAGTATGGTAACATTCTCATCCCCAGAACCATCAGAGGTGAAGAACCCAAGCCTAATTGATACCTTTGTCTCTTATTGATACTTTTTAAACTGATATAAAGGAATAACCTCTCCATCCTGCCCTGGTTTCTTACTTATAGAAGTGTTGTCTTTTATTCAGGTATGAGCATGGCTGTGTGCACGATGGGTCAAATTCAGCTACCTGTGCCCTCTACGTCTGTGGTGGAGTAGTGCAAGGGCTATTCACACATTCTTCTGAGAGCAAAACAGCAGGACCCCTTTCTACCCCTGATCAAGGTACATGGGTGTATGGATAGAAACTGCATTTTCCTGAGAGATCTCCTTTGTCTGCTGCTTGCCACCACAAGCCACAGAAAGAAGATGCTATACAGAATGATGCCAAATAGACTTCCTTTTACTAAATTGCTCTGGGACTAAAATTTAGATCAATAATACTACAAACAAAAACCAGTCAATAATAATGTAGCACAAAATCTCTGTTGCTTTACTTTAATTCATTTCTGAGACTGTTTTTCATGTTCTCTGAGTTTAGGTAGTAAACTATACTGGTATGAATTGTGTCAAGCTTGAGTGGGTTTCAATTGCACAAGTCCTGAACTGACTTTCTGCTCATCCTTGTACTTAGCCATGGGGCCAAGAAAGCAAACAAGGGGTTTTTGCAGAAGTCATGCAGGAAACCTGATTTTGATGCAAGCAAGTGGATATATATGGGAAAAGGAGGTTGGCAGTATAGAGAGCTGAATTAACAAATGACCTTATGGATCAAACAGATACCAGAAGGCAGCTTCTACACCTACATAGACAGGTTAGGTGGCCTCGTGATTTTATGATTTGATGTCTTTGATCTCTGTCTGGGTGTGTGCATGTATGCCTGTGAATATTTGTGTGAGCATGTACACATGTGTGTGAGTGCAGGCATGTGTCTCACAGAATATGAACAGACAACCTCATGGCCTGGTCCTTGTCTTTTATCTTGTTTGAGAGAGAGTCTCTCTTTTCAATTTGTTATTTATCTATTGATACAGCTTGATAGCTGGCCTGGGAGATTCTGGGCATTCTTTTGTCTTTACCAACCACTTCATCATAGGAATGTTGACATTACAGACACACTACTTTGCTTGACTTTACATGGGCTCTGAATTCAGGTCATCATGCGTGGGCAGCAAGCACTTTACCCACCGAGCCATCTTCCCAGCCCTGATTTTATTAGTTTCATTCAGATCCCCAGCTTTTCCATTTTTCTGTCTGTGGAATATTTATGTGGTGGGTGAATGGGTATGCAAGTTGAGATACAGTCAACTGAAACCACACTCCCTTATACGCATGAAGGAAATGGCCTACTCAGATATGTAGGTTGGCCTTACTACAAAGACAAAGGATTCTTCATTTTTAAGGATGCTGCACTTGGAGCATGATCTAACAGTTCAGTGTTGTATAACAGTTGGCTGTGATTCTATGCCTGATGGCAGAGAAGATTAGGTATTTGGAGTTGGAGAAGCAGTTAAATATTTCTATTTATCAATACAACCCTGATCATTAGAATTTCTTTAAAATATATCTGAAAATGAAAAAAAAAAAAAACTGAACAGAGGTGATTTTGGCTAGATGCTGTGATTTTACCAATGCTCCCTTGTAAGAATATTTGACAATGATCTATATACCCATTCTATTGCTTATTGCTAATGTCCAGTCTGGGATTAATAATTAATAAATCTGGTTATTAATGCAATAGCTCTGGTACCATGGCCTTATGCAAGCATTTCCTATTTATCTGTGGAGGACAAGTAAAAGCGTAGCAAGGTCCTGCATGCGATCAATTAGTGAGTTTGGGAGTAGAATTTCTGCAGATAATTACCACTAAGTCTCTTGGGCTACAAAGTTGCAAAAGTGGACCTTGTTCAGAGGACAGTGGCCTGTTCAGCCTCCGTGCAGTTGCCATTGCAATGAGCACATCTGCATCTGTGGTAGGTGGACACGTCTCCAGCCTTTAGACAACTGCTTCCTCCCTCTTCTTTTACACTTACCATGACCTTTTTGGCTTTGATTTCTTTGGCTGTATTTTAAACCCTGATCCACAGAGAGGATATGAGATCTTCAAAACACAAAATCACAATCCATTGTTCTGCTTCAAGTTTTCTTCCGGCTGAGAGGAGGCTGTTTCTTTAAACTCTCTCTCTTTTGCCCTATTTGAGATTAATCTGCTGCAACACTTGTTAATGTAGCTGGACCTTCCATTGTGCTAATGTGGATCACTTAGCTATTTAAAAAATGAGAGCGAGTAGCTTTCATCCCTTTGGCCATGTGCTAAGATTAAACACTTACTTTGTCAAACCTTAGCAGGCAGCCTAAGTGAGGGCACTGCAGAGGAGATGACGAACAGACCTGAGAAGCTGCAAGCACTATGACACCCCTGAAGGTGAAATCCAGCAAATTCCCGCTGTTACAGTTTCTAAAAGTGAACACAGGATTTGGCACTGCTGAAACCTACCTTTCCCCCAAGCCCTTACAGAATCCAGGGGAAGGGAAAGGCAGGGAATTGGAACAGATGCAGAGGCAGCTGGAGACAGACCCTGAAATATATAATTGTACCCAATTTAGTTACTAAATGTGGGGTGCTTATAGACACTGTGTTTTTAAAGAAGTAATAGACTTTTTATTGCCACTAAGGCTGAAATGAGCAAGTCTTTTGATCATTTTGCCTAGATTAACTGGTAATGAATTAATTAGCAAGCACTAAGTCCAGACAGTCACCTAGTTAGTAATCGGTGTGTAAATCCACTATTGCAATATAAAAGGTCAACTGTCTATGTAAGGTTTTGGAAAATTAGAGTCCCAGAGAATAGGGTTTTCAAACACACACACACACACACACACACACACACACACGCACACACAAACACACACTCTCTCTCTCTGTCTGTCTGTCTGTCTCTGACTCTCTCTCTCTCTCTCTCTCACACACACACACACACCATATATATTAAGTAAAAATTATTATTCTTTGTGTGTCTATATAATATAGGTAAGTCCAAGCACATTTGTGCCTGGCCTGTGGGTGTGTGGAAGTCACCCAACCTTTAGGAGTTAGTTCTCTCCTTCCACTGTGATGTTCTAGGGATCTAGCTCAGGTCATTAGGCTTTTGTGGTAAGTAATTTTCATTGCTGCTTTGTCTCACCAGCCCTCAAGCACATATTTTCACATATCTGTGTATGCTCATGTTCGCTAGTGTGTGGCATCTTTTATATCTTACTCACTACTACAAAATAAAGATTAAATGACTAAGGCTAGTATTTATATAAAAGGAATACTTCTCCTTGTGGAAGGAGACCAACAGAGCTAAAAAACCTGGGCCCAGGGGGGCCTGCAGAGACTAATGAATCAACCAATGACCATGCATAGAGAGGACCTAGATCCCCTGTTCAGATGTAGCTCATGGACAGTTTAGTCTCCATAGCGGCTTCTTAATAAGGGGAGCAGGGGCAGTCTCTGGCATGAACTTAGTTGCCTGCTTACTGATCACCTCCCTTTAGTGGGGTGGCCTTACTAGGCCACAGAGAAAGAGGATCCAGACAGTCTTGATGAGACCTAATAGGCTAGGGTCAGATAGTAGGGGAGGAGGACCTCCCCTATCAGTGGACCAGGGGAAAGGCATAAGGGGAAAAGAGGGAGGGAGAGTGGGACCGAGAGGAGATGAGCAACAAGGCTACAACCGGGATACAAAGTGAATAAAGTGTTCTTAATGATAATAATAATAATGATAATAATAATAATTTTAAAAGGAATACTTCTCACATTAGTTTTACATTTGACCTCTCCCCCCATGTTTACATATGTGAATTCAACCATAACAGACCAAACATATTCAAGGAGAAAGATGATGTGTATTGAACAAGCACACACTTTTGTCTTGTCACTGTAAGCAATACACCGTAACAACATTTACATACTGCTTTTATTGGATTATATTTCAGATGACTAAAAAGGTACAAGACCAAGTACAGGGACTATATACACATTGTAAATCATACTGTGAAAGAGCTGTGGCTACTGTGGGCTTTGTTATCCACAGGGGTTCTTGGAGCCAGTCTCTTACTGAGACTGATGGATGACTGTGTATTCTTAGCTGTTAAGTCCTGCAGCTCTTGACCCAATAATTGTACAAGTACCTTAGAAGCACTTATTTATGCCCTTTTTTTTCTGTTTAAACCAATGCCCAGAGCCCCATACTATACTTCCATATGTTGGAGGGATACCTGGTATTTAGCGCAGTTACCATACTGACAAGACAGCTACCATTGGTAGTGGGGCAGAAATCCTCTGCAGCATTGGAATGAGACATGAGGCCTTGAGCACGGCTCAGCAGTTTATTCCAACCTCTTGGCTATGGTGATTGAGCAGCTGGCACAAAAGAGGCTATGTTCTCATAAGATAAATTTAGCAGCTTCTATAACATGCAATAGAAAAGCAAAGACATAGGTGCTCTGAGTTATGCCAGCAAACATATTTTGACAGTGGAATTTTAAAAAGCTTTCGATTAAATTCAATTTGAAGAATGGCTACTGTATTCGGATATGCTTAGGCTTTGCTGAAGGAACAAATAAATCCTCCTATCTCAGTGGTTTCCTGCATTAGAATTTATTCCTTGCTCAAGTAAAATCTGCCACCGGCTTGGCAGTTCTCCTCCAACGCCTCCCATGCAGGTGGTGGCTCACGGCTCCCAACTGCTTCCGTGTTGTGGAGGAGGTGTGGCATGCAACATAAGCGTCTCTGGTGAGGCAGTTGGTGAAGAGAATTTGGAGCTCAATCCACTGCCATTTTACTGCCTTATCTCTGAATCCATACATGTCATGTGGTAGCACAGACTCCAGGCTTTAACATAGCATGTGGCCATTCCTAAAACTGCAATGTCTTCACAGAATAAGACTATTTCAAGTCTCCCGCACAAAGCACCACAAAGATGGATGCTTTCCTAATTAAGACCCATTAGCTCAAGACTGTTCATCCCAAACTACTAAAATCACAATGCAAATAAATAGTGACTTCTAAAATTAAATCTTAGCACCGCATTTGACATTTACCAAGGCCTTAAATGTTCATTGGCTATAAATCTTTAGCTTCTGTAGTTCAGTGTTGTTGGAAAAGTGAAACAAAACAAGCCAAATCCTTTATTAGTACTGTAGTGCTTCTGATTAGTAGAGGAGGCAGCCAAGGGCACAACACTGGGCAGGATGTAAGAAAAAAACATCAAGAGCTGCTGCTGGTAGAGGGAAGGCAGGTAAGAATCTCCAGGAAGACAGAGAAGTCTTGGAATGGAAGGCTGTGACACCATCACACCATGGTGCCACTGGTGAGTGGCCAGTGGTGTTTGTCAGCTCAGTGGGTTGTACTAAGTCAGAGACCTTCTGTTGTGTACAGCAAGGACTGAAATAGTTGCTGGTGAGGGCAAGTGTTTTAGTCTTGCCTGATGTAGATTGATTAAATGAAGCAGATTGTTTCATATGAAAGAGACCCTTAAAAAAAATCAAGAGTTTAGACACTACCTAGTTGGAGCCCCTGGACACATGTTGTCCAGAATTCTTGATCCTTCAAGAACTCTTTCCTTCCTTCATCCCCCACTTATTTGAAGCTTAAGGACAATTTTATTAGAGTTTAAAAGCAAAACAAACAACAACAGTAACAGAAACATTAGCAACAACAAACCATAGAAAACTCCAAGGCAGGCAAGCTGTAAATCTTAACACCTGCCCAGAGGAGAATAGAGACAAGGAAGGAAACAAAAATCACTCCATGGATAAAAGCCAAGCTGTTTTGAGTTAACCTGGCATGGATGTCAGCCAGACAGCGAGGAAGGGAAAGGGGACCTTTAGAGAAAGTGTAAGGATTCTCAAAGTAGCACTAAATAAATAAATAAATAAATAAATAAATAAAAAAAATAGAACACACTTAAGTTCTTGCCAGCATCCAAAAAAACAAAATGCAAAAGAGGGAAAGTAACATCTTTTTGAAACTCAAACACAAATTTCCCCATGTAAGCAGGAACTCTTTCTTTCTTTCTTTCTTTTTCTTTCTTTCTTTCTCTCTCTCTCTTTCTTTCTTTCTTTCTTTCTGCATTTTATTTTATTTTTTCACATACACACAAAAAGCATAGTCATTCATGCAGGCTGATTCAGGAATATCTCCATTAACATTTTGTATACTTTATTTTGGACTTTTTACTATCATGTCTTGCAGACAATTGTATGTCTTGCTCTGTTTACACCCCCCCCCCCCAAAACCAACAGCATTTCCACAGGCAGTGTCTAAACTCTTGCCTTTTTTAGGGATCAATTTTGTATGAAACAATCTGCTTCATTTAATCACTCCACATCAGGCAAGATTAACACACCTGCCCTCTCCAGCAACGACTTCATTATTCATTAGCAATGATTTTTAATGTTCATTAGAGTCAACCGGGAAGCAGTGAAACATTGATATGATGCTCAAGCACTATACAATCCAATTCACTCATGACCTGAGGATGTTGCAGCCGTGATGCTCTCTTTTGGGTGCCATCATATATTTACTATCTAGCTCAGTCATTTTCTCAACTCACAACTTGTAACTTGTTTTCTGATTTCCCGAACTCTGTGTTTGATTTACAACCATATCTGATTGAACTTTTACCTTGTCATAAAACACTGAAAACCTGTACAATAAGCTGGCTTTTTGATCAGTATTCCTTACAAGGGCTAAATCAGGCAAACAATAAAAAATTCAGCATTTTAAAATCATCTGTGCTGTCTCATGCAGTATAGACTCAGCCATCTCTGCAAATGAGAATTACTAGAGGAGCTTAAAAAATAAAAACAAAACAACAACAACAAAGAACAGATTAAAACAAAACTGGGAAAAATACACAAACCTGTCTAGCACTAAACTTCCAAGATTCTGTTCCAAGTGTCTTTGACTGGGGCCCAGCAAACATTATTGACTACTCCTTCAGCAATTATAATACTCAGGCATTTTGAGAACTAGGGTAAGAAAATCATCAATCTTCAGTTTCCATGAACACTGATGATTTCCTAACGGTAGTTCTCTATCTAGACAAGATTCCTAGAGGATGGAGGAGATTACAAACCCATCTACAAAAACCTCAATCCAAAACTGACACTGCCTACAAGACCCACAGAAATAAAGACAGAACAAAGATAGAGGGAATATCCATCCAAGGCCGGACCCAACCCTAAGACCCACCACATGGAAGAGAGCCAACCCCTATCACTATTAATGATACTCTGATATGCTTGTAGGCAGGAGCCTATTAGAGTTGTCCTCTGAGATGTTCTATTCAGCAACTGTTCGAAACAGATACTAAGACTCACAGCCAAACATTAGGTGAAGCATAGGGTATCAACAGGAAAAGAGAGGAGTGGAAAGGATAAATGGACCTCAAGGTGACAAAAGCTCCACAAGAAGACCAACAGAGCCAATTAACCAGGGCCCAGAGAGGCCTATGCAGTCTGAAACACCAACCAGGGGCAATGCATGGACTGAACCTAGCTCTCTAGATAAGTAGCTGATGAGAAGCTTTGGCTTCATTTCTGCCCAAGAGTTAGGGAAGTGGGGGATATCTCTGACATGGACTATGTTGCCTGGTTTTTGGTAACTTTCCCGGGATTGTACTGTCCTACCAGGCCACAGGGAAGAAGATGAACTCAGTCTTCATGTGAATAGAAGAGCTGTGGTGTGTGGGTTTGGAAAGCCCCCTATTCTGAGAAATAGGAGAGGGCATGCAGGAGAAAGGGTATGACTGGGAGGAGAGGAGGGAGAGGCCTATGACCAAGATGTAAATTGAATTAATTAATAAGAAAGGAAAGAAAATCATCAGTCTTGAGAACATCCATCTCTAACATACACACAACATACAACATAAGTGGCCTTAACCTCTCTGGTTCTCGGGGCTCTTTGAATAATAAACATCTTTTTCTGCGTGGAGAATGGCAATTGAACACAGGTAGTGGGGATGATACCATGTACTTTGCTTGTAGTGCTACAACATGTGATTAAGAATGGAATTCATCACAAAGAGATGCGGACACAGGTCAATGTATAGGCAGTTGGTGGCTCTCGTGTGCGAAGTAGTCTAATTCTCAACTATCAAGTAGTTCTTCAATGTTCTTCTCTTAAATCACTGTATTTTGTGTGTTGGGATGTGTGTGGCATTCCATAGCTGCTTGTGTGTACAGTATATTTGATGTAGTTAATAAACACACTTTTCTAACTGTAAGTCATCCAGCAACAGGGGTTAACTTTTAATTTTTTTAAAAAATTATTTATTACAATTTATTCATTTTGTATTCCAGCTGTAGCCCCCTCCCTCAGCCCCACTCAATCCCACCCTCCCTCCCTTTTCTCCTCCTCTGCCCCTTCCCCAGTCCACTGATAGGGGAGGTCTTTCTCCCCTTCCATCTGACCCCAGCCTCCTACACTCTTTTGGAAACATTTTTGGCATCTGTTCTTTGCCTCTGAGTGAGACCCCACATAGCCCGTAGCAAGTCTCTAGCAGACATCCTGTATTTGGCACTACCAAAGGCTTGCTTTGAATCTGCTGATGGTGTACACTTTAACCCCAATTAAGGATGCAGTAGGATATCAGGAGGAGAAGATTTTAAAGATAACCTGGACCACACAGAGAGACCCCGTGAAAGATCAAATGGAGCTGACACTCTAAGATCCAGTTAGTTATGCAGTGCTGATGTGACCTCTCCTCATGGGATGCCTAAATGCCCTTTGAAGGACAGCCTTCCTTTTCCTGTTCCCCAGATTCCTCAAACCACCTCACATGTATCTTCTTTGATAATAGCAGCTGGCATGTTTTTTTCTGGCCCATAAACTGAACTTTTTCATCATCACCAGAATTGACTACAATTTTTTCTTCTCAAGTCATTTTTCTTCTTTTTTGCTTCTTTTTCTGCTGACAGGTGGACATCTGGTCCATGGAAAAATCTTAAGCATCTTTTTTAAAACTCCATGTTACTTACGCATGTCTATGCACACAAATTTGATAGCAAGTGTATGTGGACAGATTCACATGTGCACACATGCATGTAAAGGTAATAACCCAACTTCTAGTGTTACTGCTAAGAAGCCTTCTACCTCTTTTATACGGTGTGTGTGCGTTTGTGTGTGTGTGTGAGTGAGTTTGTGTGTGAATTTGAGTGTTTGAGACAGAGTCTCCCATGATAACCAATGGCTGAGTGGTCAGCACTTAGGCTAGGTAGCCATTTAGCTCCAGAAACTGCCTTTTCAGCTGCCCCAAGCATTGGTTTACAAGCAGGTATTATCACACCCAGTGATAATAATCAAACTTGGGTCCTCATCATTGCACGGTAAGCATCTTATGACTATACTATTTCACTTGCTTTTTGTTTTGTTTTAGCCAGGGTTTCTCTGTGTTCTCCATGTAACCTTGGTTGTTCTGGAACTCACTCTGTAGACCAGGCTGGCCTCAAACTCAGAGATGCACTTGCCATTGGCCCCTAAGTGCTGGGATTAAAGGTATGAGCCACTATGCTCATCTTTCATGACAATAAGCTTTTGGAGTTTCAGTTGAATTCATTTGAACTACCTACCACACCATCCTTTTGCCAGTAGTGGCTATATAGTTTGTGTCTGGATAGAAGAAGGTGTCAGATACCAGGCCTTCAGTCTCTAGAGCTCCATAGGATAAACTCTTGAAAGGTTTGGTTAAAACCCCTTCCAGTAGCGTGGATAAATAGGCTGTCTTTAACCTGCTCCGATTCGGAGTTGGGTGTGAGATTCATTGCTTATTAATGAGCTTCCCCCAGAATGCCTCCCCAGAGCTGTGGAAGAAAAGAAAAATGTGTTTATTGCCATTAACTGAATAAGTGCTGGTGCACTTAACCCGAGCCCTTCCACCTGCAGTCACTCAGGTGAGAAGCAGCTAGATGGCAAACCACACCGTGCTGTGCGATAGTCAGTCTGGTATGACTGCATAAAGCCACTGATTGTTTTGCCTGTGTGTGATGTATTAATGCGTCTTCATATGTAGGGGGCTCATTACTCCTCTTGGCAGTCTTCTGGGCCTCTTATGTCTCCTCTGCTTCAGCTTCTCTGGGAAATGGCTGTCTGCACGTCTCCTAGAAGACCCCAAAGCAAATTTCAGGCTTGCCACATAGTCTGTGTTTAAAATCGTGTTACTCAGAACATTCTGACTAAAGTTGATTTAAGAACAAATCTGTCAAGCTCACTTTGCTCATTATGGTAACAAAGATATATAATAACATATGGGTATTTTCATTTATATGGCTATGCAGAGATGCAGTTAAAAAGAAATAAATATTAGGCAGTAAATTTAACTGGCTAAGACAAAGAATATTTTGATTGTGCCGTTGGTGTAGATGGGAATTTGAATGGCATTGTTTCTCAACCCTGCCAGAGGCTGGGGAATAGTAAATTTCCTCAAATGCCATTTAAGTGTCTATGCCTCTTGCTATTTTTCTTGCCAGGGATATCATAGGTCTTGATGGATTTGTTATGCGTAGTCATGCTTCGCTAAGGTTTCCACGTCTTTGATTGTCCCACTAGGAATTTCATTACAGAGCTGTCCTCAGGAAATCTGCTGCTGGCTCGGCCTGCTGAGTCGGCATGTGCCCTGAGCTTCAATGTGGTAAATAGATTTTTTTTATTTCTGTTTGTTCACCCTGCTAAGACATTTACTCTACAGATAAACATGAGAATAAAAGGTTTCGTGTGGACCTTTCCAGGTCCAGTTTTATGTGTAATATAATTATGTATATCTTATCATATAGTATATTATACTAGGGACACTGGAAGAGATGATCTTTGTTTCTTTAGACATTGTGGATTCATCTCCAGTTTTGCTCTAGTGTTCTGGCAAGCACTTTGCTGGCTAAGCCATCTCCATCTCCCTCCACACCTGTACCTCTTCTCACTTGAAAAATGAATGAAGAATCACCAGCATATTTGGAATTCCCCAAGATGATGCAGGCATCATTACACATATGTAGAAGCTTATAAACCATGCATGATTGCTGAAGCTGACTTTCTCTGGTGCAGCTCAGAGCTCTGGTAAACTTAGTCCTGTTGTGGGGAGCAGAGATAAGTCATCTTCAAGGTTCCCTTTACAAACATCTTCCTATTCTCCTACAATTTGAACTTTCCTAGGAAAGAGAAACCTCCTGTTCTTGTTGGTGAGTACTTAGTCTTCACAGAAAGGTTTTTATCAGGGAGCTGGGGGCAAGGAGCAATGCTTCTCCTCTGTGAAGTCCAGGAATCCGAAATGTTTTCATCATCAAATGTGTGACGTTTGTATACTTAATGCACAGAAGTGTTGTCTCACCCCAAGTCTCTCATGTCCCTTCCAGTTCTACAATCAATTGTCCTTAAAGGACAAAGGATATAAACACTATAGCCACAAGTATCATAGGCAAGGCATTTCTTTTACATTTTTTTCCCTTCAAGGGTCCTATGGCATTGAGTTTCAAATGTAAGCTATATTAAATGTTTATTAGTTTGTGATGTAAATACTTTACTTATGCAATGAAAATCTTTTCTCGCATCACAACAAGGCAATTGCATGTATGAAGTTACAGTGATTGTGAGCATGTCCAGCAATTGTGAGCATGCCAAAGCCCCATGCAAGTTCAGGGCAAAACAAATACCTGAGTGAAGGAGGTAGACATGAAGTCCCACCCTTAGCCAAGAAGCTTTTGGTAACTGATGGATGCTGAGAGAGAAAACTCTGAAATGCAGAACAATGTTTTCCATTGTCACCTTGTAAAGTACAGCTTCCTTTTGACTCCTTTAATTTTTCACAATGCATTTCAAGTCCAATACAAAGACTGTCCATTTACCATCAACTCCATCAAATAATTTTGTCTTCTTTGCCTTCCTCCTTTCTCCACAGATATACAGTTTATATCTAAAAGGCACGTGTAATTCTTTACACCTGGTATGTAAATCACAGCAAATGTATATGTGATTACTTATTGAATGATTTTATGAAAGCTTTTAAATACATATGTGTGTAGAATATTATATTACCAATAATTCTGAAGGTTTCTCAGGCAATGGGTAAGTTCTTTCTCTCCCTTCAAAGCATACTCCCAGGACTCATCCTCAGGCTCTATTTTTCTTGAGCTCATTATTTTAGCTTATAAAAATTCCAGAAGGAGCAAGGTCAATGCACATCGGATCAAAAACTTCTCTTCTGTTCCAGTTACTTTCTTTTCTCTTAATCTCCTCATTTCTGGCTTATGCCTACAGTATAATATCTCTTTAGGTTAAAAATCAGCACATTCTCATTAACACCCATGACATATGTACATATACTTGGGAAATAAGAATATGAATGGGTTAAATTGTTGTATTTGATTAACTGTGATTTGAACTTGTCATTAATCCAGGAAAGTTTTTCTCTCCTTTACACTTCAAAGTAGATTGTAGCACAAATATCTCATCAGAAGTTTCTAATAAGTCACCTAAATACTTAACATGTTAAATTTAAACTACAGTGTTTTCATTTGAAGGTAAATATTAACTTATTGGATTACTGTCCACTTATTGGAAAATCTGTTATAATAGCAAATTTACTTATGTGCATAATCAACTGGATATCTAACAATGTCAGCCAATACTTATAGATTCCTATTCAGAAGTTTCTAGTTTTTTTTTTTTGAGAGGTTGCTGTAAGCATAGTTGAGGGTTTCCATTTTTAATTGTTGTTTCTTATGTCCACATGTTCAACCAACAACCAACACATAGCCAGGGACTAGTAAATGTTATGCACTTTCTATGTGCTCCAGAAATTATTCACTGAGTCAACATGTTTTCAGTTCAGCAAATCAGCCATCATTGCAAGGTGAATCCAGAAATAAAGGCGAGGTAATGATAAGGATAACTGTAAAGACACAGATGAAATCTTTCTAATGCAAATTATGGGCATTCCTCTCTATTGGTTATTTCAACTGTATTGACTCAGAATAATCTCTGAAACCATTTAAGTACTGTCCACATGGAGCAACTGAGTACAATCAGATTAAGTGATGTGTTCTCAACCACAAAGCAAATGGTTAGCAACACTGTCCAAACTAATCTCAAGAGGTTGATCAACACGCATTGTGTACCCTAGAGGAGATTGTCTGGAAAGACACACACATCCTAGAAAAACTCTTAGGTTTTAAGAAAGCGTTGAGGATGCTGATCCCCAACACATGCCTTTTGTTTTGTTGAGAAAAGGAATGAAAAAAGTAAAAGCTATATTCAGGGTCCTAAATATCAAAGTAGGGATATACTTATCAGTAATGATTAATCTATTATAGATATCCAAATAAGTAAAATTATTACTATCGATACGGAAGGAAGGAAGATGTTGCTCTATTTAAGGCAACATTCGACCTTTTCTCTGGTTTTATTACTATTGAACAGAGGTGATGGGTTACCATACAGAACATGACATGTTGGAAGATATAACGCTACGTTTTCCTTTTGTACTTGAGATAGCATAGTCCAGATAAAGAAGTGAATTGTCCGGTGACATAGAAAGCTAGGGGTTGAGCAAAGTATCTTGACTCTTAATTCTGTGATTTTTTCCACCTTTTAAACTCATGTTCTGGTATAATTTGGTAGAATATCAGAGCTTCATTTCATATTTGATAGTTAAAGGGCGTATCTTTATCTTGAAAATCAGTTCCTTCACAGCATTAGAAGAAGAGTCAGTGCACGTGTATATCCCTCTCCTGGGCTCCCATGACCTTTTCTACCAGCATTTGTTGCTTAATAGCAGATTGTTTCACAGAGCATGAACAAATTTTAGTAAAAAAATTTTCCCCCTGGATAAATCTTGTATTTGTATCTATGAAAGTCCTTACAATGGTATTTATAATATAGTGCTTATACTGATATCATTCCAAATTATAAATTGGAAATCCCTAAGAGAGTTGCCCACAATGTGAGTTCTATAGTAGTTTAATTTTATTTTAATAATAAAAAATAAGCTTAATAAAAATAATAAAATAGGCTTTTGTTTTTAAAGTATTCATGCATTATGCAATATAAATTGATCATGTCTGTTCATCACTACTTTCCTCAAACTTCCCCTAAGTGCTTTTACTCATCTTCCATGCAACTTCATATCATTTCTGTTATTAGTCATAACTCATGAATCCAATGAGTAGTTCCCATATGTTCATAGATACGATACAGTGTCATTTACTGGCACAAGCAACCTACCAGTGGTCTTATCCCCAAAACGTGAATGATGCCCTTTCCCTGTTACTATAAGTAGTAACAGGAAAATAGCTCCAATAGCTGTCAATAGCTCCTCCAAAAATGGGTGATGCCTCATGGACCCCACCCCCTCTATGCTGGAATTTTGAGTAACTTGATCTTGTGCAGGTCTTGTGAAACTAATCATAGATGCTGTGAATTACTGGGTTCAATGGCCATGTAAAATCCAGAAATGAGCATTTCCCAACACTTCTCTAAGATTCCGGCTCTTTCATTCTTCCCATCCTCTCTTCCATGAAGTGCTCTGATCTTTGAAAAAATGGGAGGCTTATATAGATGACCAATCTGTCTGAGCACACACCTATGCATGCATGAATGCATGAGTGCGCGCACACACACACACACACACACACACACACACACACACACAGAGTAACTATATTAAGTGTTGGATATATTGATGAAATTAGTCGCAGTAATAATTGTAACTATCTAATAAATATACATCATATGTATTTATATAAAATAATTATATGTTACATCTTAAATATATTTTTCATTTGTATATAAATAAAGAAAAATATTGCACTGGAAATAAATGTTAAAAGGAAAATTAAAGCACCAAGAAAGGAAAGAGGAAGGAATGGGTGGAAGGAGGAGGTAAAGACTGTGTCAGACAAGAGAATTTTATTCATCTGGTGAAGAAGCTGTTGGCAAGCAGTTGGATTATCAGAATATCTTAGGGATCATATTTGGCAGGATTTGAAAGATATAAGTATATTCATTTGGAAAGTCACAGAGATGGTTAAATAGAAAAATTATAATTTTTTTTCTTGATTACTAATCCTTCTAGTAATCACACTTTATGGCTAAACAATAGCCATGGCCACTGTCTACAATGTCCTAATTGCAGTCCTTTCGTAAGCCAGGGCACAGAAAATGTTGGTGCATTGCCCTGCAGTAGTCATTCATACTTATTAGTGGCCACTTAGAAGCTCTTCAAAAGTTCAGTCCTGGAAGAGGGAAGGTCTTTGTGAATCTTTTCTGTATTTTTATCTGACCTTACAGGTTTGTTCCTGCTGACACACCAGGATGGCTCAAACAGAGTTGCTTGTAGAATTCATAGTACTTGTTCTCACATCATACTTTCAAGGCCACAGTCCTCAAATGGGTCATACCTTGGTTATAGATGGATAAGCTAGAATACAATTTTCCAAGAGATTCCTTTTTGTTGAAACAACAAACCCCTTTCCAAAATAAAAGAAAAGTTTATTTTTATTGACTTTCTTATTTTCCAGTTTGCATTTTTATGTTTACAAATATGCTGAGTTTTCATGCAATTTCATGGTATAATGTGCTATGTTATATGGTATATGCCTCTATACTGACCTTTGATCTTAGTCTTTTTTGTTATTTTCCCCATTTTTGTATGGAAATCTAACACATTCTTAACCTCTAACTGTGTCACTAAAAAGAAGATATTGACCTTATCTGTTTGGACATCCCAAACTGATAAAAGCTAGCCAGCAAGAAGGGGGCTTCACAGTCTGCACCAACTCCATTTCCCCATGTCTTATGACCATGATACATGGTTTCTTCAGTAACAGTCTTAGTATCAAGTTCTGGTGGACAACCTTAGCAATGTCAATAGACTGTATTGTTTTGAGGGTATTGGGTCTTCATGACACACCAAAAAACAATTTGAAGACACTGGATACTAGGCTTATAGATGTAGCTTCTAGATATGATATAGCTTCTAGAAAAATCATGATCCCCTATATTTGGTAGCTCTATTTGAATACTCATGCGCGCGTGTGTGTGTGTGCGCGCACACACACACACACACACACGCACACACACGCACATCTTACAAAATAGACTTGCATAAGGCTTTCAAATATCCTTATTGTTAATTATCCCTCCCCTATCTCCCATTTCTCCCACACTTTGGATGGAGAAGAAAGATCCGTATTGTTTTATATCCTTTAGAAAATTCTTCAAATTAACTAAGGCAGATTCTCATTCATGATTCTCCACAAGAAAACCGAGTTTTTTTTTTTTTCACAAGATAACACAATAATAAATGCCACCTCATCACATCATAATAACAAAAAAAACCCCAAACAAACAAACAAACAAACAAAAAAAAGAGGACTTGAGAACATATTCAGCTTTTGGTATGGGATTTTCCTCCAAAGCTTCCAAGATCTTCATATTTTCTTTTCTTTTTTTGAAAATTGAAAGTTATTTTATTCATAAACCAAGAGAAAATCCTGAGCCTCTCAGCTAGGTCAACAGACAGTTTGTGCCTAGTTGATAAATGTTTCTATCAGTGAAACTGATAGTGATTGGAATTGATAAGAAAGAGACTAGGGAAACTCAGAAGCTGTTTAAGCAGTGTGGGTATTTCTTAGTCAGGACCTAAGTTTATGATGGAGGACAACGAAGAGAAATGGGTGTTTACTGAGTATCTACTAAATAGAAGGGCTAAATAGGACTGCACTGGTGAGAACATTATTTCTGTAATCGTCTGAGTTATTCCTCACATTTTCATAATGATAGGTGTGAAGTTTGGAGATGATTATGAAGATCATGCAGCTAGACAGTGGGACATTTGAGCTGTCATTGCAGCAGACCTTAAGTAAAATTGTACTTCTATATCCATGCAAATATATTCACCCTCACTCAAAAGAAGTGTATGGCCTTCTACAGAGCAGCAATTCAGGTAGCAAGTTAACAAAGCATGGTATAAATCAGACAGACAGAGCAGGGTTGGAATTTTAATTAGATAAATTGTGCTGTATTATTATCACTGTCAGACTCAATAAATCTCTTTGTTTCTGGTCTTCTTTATCCATTCTCTAAAAAAAGGACATATTTCCTTTCATTTAACTGGTGTTCTTTTTCTGTAATGAAATCTTTAACCATGTATTCATGAAGTGTTATATTCATACATTTGCATATTCTAGTACCCAGAGGAGCCCTGGGAATTTCAAATTTAATATAAAATGAATTTTGGAATAGAGTCTACCTAATACTTATGCCTCTAGACATTCACTGGAGAGGTTCAAATGAAAAAAAAAAAGTTTTTCAAAGCTTCCAAACACATCTAAGAAATGAAATCCTGTTGACAAATACTTTGGCTGAATGCCATTAGCTAAAACTTCTGCTAGCAAATTTTATTGAAGTTTTATGGGAAATAAAAAGCAATTCCATTAAAATGACAGCAACAACTGAATTAATTCCAGGTAGATGCTAAAGACCATGCTTAGGAAAGAGAGAGTTCTCATCATTTATTATTTTTTAATGGCAGACATATACATAATGAAATTTCCTCGCATTTATCCTTTCTTGTAGGCAGTGAGACATCTCCATGGATATAATTGTCAACATAATAACTGGCGAACACTTTGTTTTATCTGAGAGATAACATTCACGATTGCTGATGAGATAGGGAATGATCTACTAGATTGGTGGCCAGCCGAAGGTCCAAAGTAGAGAGGCTTTTTTGGCTATCCCCCTGGAGCATCCTGTGTGCTCATTCCGTTTTCCAAGGCATCTGTACTGAGTTTCTGATGCAGTCTCATTCAAAGCAGTTCAAAGTTACAAAGCTTTGTGTGGGTGAAAGACTAATAATCTCCCTTTTGATCTTTTTGTCCTCGTTTTACAAGGATGTACTTAACACAGCAACCTGTTTAGGCTGGCTCAGGACCACTGTAGAAAGGATGGACTTTCTTCCAGATAATGTCTTATATATATCCCGATAATCAACTATATTTATAGACTCTGATCTTTAAGTATAGATAAGTATAAACATTTTTTAAGATGCTTCTATGGTTTGGATATAGTTCCAGTAACCCTCAATTTAATCTATCCAGTGTTTAGGGATGGAGCCTTTGGCTTAGGTAAAATCATTATCGTGGAGTTCTATGACAAATATTGGTGTTTTTATAGAAAAGGGAGAGTGATTAAATTGAGATATATGCATTCATATACCTCCTATCTCTTACCACATAATGGCTGACGTCACCTTGGAACTCTGCCAAACAAGAAGTCATCCAACTAATGCAGCACCTAGCCTTTGCACCTCCAGCACTGTGAGTCAGAGTGACCCTTTTTTCTTTGTAAAACCAGCTTGCTTCAGGTGCTAGGTTAGAGTACTGAAAGAAACTTTCACAGATCCCTAGCCATCACATCTCAGTTTATTTATTTTTTAAAATGAATTATAAGCTTCAGGCACTGGACATTGAGATATCTTCTACAGGAACTCATGAAATTTTGTTTTATGTGGAGTGTGTGTTTATTCCCTTCAATATTTATTATTATTATTATTATTATTATTATTATTAATTATTTTGCTAGATGCATCTGATGTTGCCAGTGGTTAAGCAGTGCTAGAGTTTGGAGGAGTGTATCTCACAAGATTGAAGGATTAACTATAGAGTTATTTTTAAGCTGGAAAGACCTGGCAAAGAGTAGAAATGTTTCTGAAGATATGTAGGTTGTACTCAGGAATAGAGCCACCTCTATGGTTTTGCAGATTTAAAATTCATTTTATAGAAAATACCTTCTTGAGCAAATGTCCTTGATGTATACTTGAGCATATTTTGGATATATGCCTAGGAGTGGTATGGCTGGATCTTGAGGAAGCACTATTCCTAATTGTCTGAGAAAGTGCCAGATTGATTTCCAAAGTGGTTGTACAAGTTTACATTCCCACCAGCAGTGGAGGAGGGTTCCCCTTTCTCCACATCCTCTCCAGCATGTGTTGTCACTTGAGGTTTTGATCTTAGCCATTCTGATGGGTGTAAAGTGAAATCTCAGGGTCATTTTGATTTGCATTTCCCTGATGACTAAGGTCTTTGAGCATTTCTTTAAGTGTTTCTCTGCCATTCAATATTCCTCTATTGAGAATTCTCTGTTTAGCTCTGTACCCAATTTTTTAATTGGATTAACTGATTTGATGCCATTTAACTTCTTGAGTTCTTTATATATTCTGGGTATTAGCCCTCTGTCAGATACATGGTTGGTGAAGATCCCTTCCTAGTCTGTAGGCTATTGTTTTGTTTTGATGACAGTGTGCTTTGTTTTATAGAAGCTTTTCAGTTTCATGAGGTCCCATTTATTAATTGTTGACCTTAGAGTTTGTGCTGCTGGTGTTCTGTTCAGGAAGTTGTCTCCTGTGCCAATGAATTCAAGGCTTTTCCCCACTTTTTCTTCTAACAGGTTTAGTGTGTCTAGTTTTATATTGAGGTCTTTGATCCACTTGTACTTTAGTTTTGTGTAGGGTGAAAAGTATAGATCTATTTGCTCAACCGTGTTTGTAGCAGCTTTATTTGTAATAGCCAGAAGTTGGAAATAACCCACATGCCCGTCATTTAAAGAATGGATACAGAAATTGTGGTTCACCTACACAATGGAATATTACTCAAAAATAAAAAAAAAAAAAGGAAATCGTGAAATTTGCAGGCAAATGGTGGGAACTGGAAAAGATCATCCTGAGTGAGATATCCCAGAAACAGAAAGACACACAGGTTATATACTCACTCATAAGTGGATATTAAATATATTATATAGGATAAACATACTAAAATCTTTACACCTAAAGAAACTAATCAAGAAGGAGGATTCTGGCTAAGATGCTCAGTCTCCATTCAGAAAGGCGAACAGGATGGACATCAGAAGAGAGGGAAAACAGCGGAGGACAGGGGCCTACCACATAGGGCTTCTGAAAGGCTCTACCCTGCAGGGTATCAGAGCAGATGCTAAGACTTACAGCCAAACTATGGGCAGAGTTCAGGGAATGTTATAAAAGAAGTGGGAGATAGTAAGACCTGGAGAGGACAGGAGCTCCACAAGGAGAACAACAGAACCAAAAATTCTGGGCACAGGGTTCTTTTCTGAGACTGATACTCCAACCAAGACCACTCATGGAGATGGCCTGGAACCCCTGCACAGATGTAGCCCATGGCAGGTCAGTGTCCAAGTGGGTCCCCTAGTAAGAAGAACAGGGATTGTCTCTGACATGAACTGATTGGCCTGCCCTTGGATCACCTCTCCACTGAAGAGGGAGCAGCCTTACCAGGACACAAAAGAAAACAATGCAGCCACTCCTGATGAGACCTGATAGACTAGGATCAGAAGGAAGGGGAGGAGGACCTCCCCCATCAGTGGACTTGGGGAGGGAGATAGTTAGAGAAGATAGAGAGAGGGTGGGGTTGGGAGGGGAAGAGGGAGGGAGCTACAGGGGGGATAAAAGTGAATAAACTGTAATTAATTTAAAAAATGCCTTCCTGACTTCTTACTTGGCATGGAACATATTGCATCTGAGGAAAGAACGCATGTGTTTTTTACAGTTACGAAGTCTGAGTCTATCTACATCCTTACCAGTGTTTACTACTATCTGTTTCTGATTTGACTGTCACTCAGCAGATGAGACATAGCAGCTCATTGTAGCTTTGATTTCCATTGCTCTAATGACTAATCAGGTTGAGCATCTTTTTGTGTCCAACTATTCTCGAGGTTTTTAAGTGTGTTTGGCATTACAACTTGGCATGGAACATTTCCCATCTGAGGAAAGAACTCATGTATTTTGTATGTGGTTTTTCTGGGTGTAGAGTCTAAAATTTGAGTCTCATTGTCTGTGACCCTCTTGACATCTTACTCAGAATGTCAGTGACAAACACCTGCCCTAGTGTATGAATAAGCTTTATGGGTAAGTTTATCTATAACAGTCTCAAGAAAGGCCCCTGTGCTCAGATATTTTGGTTTTGTTGCTCTCTTTGTGGAGTTCCTGTCCTCTCCAGATCTTACTGTTTCCCACTTATTTCCTAAGATTCCCTGCACTCTGCCCAAATGTTGCCCATAAGTCTCAGCATCTACATTGATAGTCTGCAGGGCAGAGCTTTTCAGAGGTCCTCTGTGTCTGGCTCCTGACTTGTTCCCTCTTTTCTCCTTCTTCTGATGTCCAGCCTCTTTGCCTTTCTGGATAGGAATTGAGCATTTTAACAAGAGTCCTCCCTCTTGATTAGTTTCTTTAGGTGTACAGATTTTAGTAGGTTTATCTTATATTATATGTCTATATGAGTGAGTATATACCATGTGCATCTTTCTGCTTCTGGGATAATTCACTCAGGATGATCTTTTCCATATTCCAACCAAGGACTATGCATGGAGATAACCTAAGACCCCTGCACAGATGTAGCCCATGGCAGCTCAGTATCTAAGTGGGTTCCATTGTAATAAGAAGAGGGACTCTCTCTGACATGAACTGATTGCCCTGCTCTTTAATTACCTCCCCCTGAAGGGGAAGCAGCATTACCAGGCCACAGAAGAAGACAACGCAGCCACTCTTGATGAGACTTAATTGACTAGGATCAGAAAGAAGGAAAAGAAGTCCTCCCCTATCAGTGGACTTGGGGAGGGGCATGCATACAGAGGGTGAAGGAAGGGAGGGATTGTTTATGGGAGGAGGCAGAGAACCACAGGGAGGATACAAAGTGAATAAAGTGTAATTAATAAAGAAAAAAAAAAGAATCAAGTAAAAAAAAAAAGAATATCCATAACAAAACACCCAAGAGAATTTATAAGGAGAAAGGGGCTTTTATATTGGCATATTTGTTTGTGGTTTGGGGGATTTCAGTAAATGATTTAGTGGATTCGCTATTTTTAGGTTCAGAATGTGGACAGCAAATCAAGGCAAATTTAAGCTTGTGACTCTAACTGTTTACTTCATGAACAAGGGAGCAGAAAAGAAGTGGAAAAGATCAGAATCCTGATATCCTTCACATGGGAACAAGCTAAGGGTTTCCTATTAGGCTCCACCTCTTTTCTTCCCCAGCTTGTTTTGTATTGAGACCATTCTTACCCCTTAGCCAAGGCTGGTCTCCAACTTGTGATTCTCCCGGTCTCAGCCTTCTCCTTTACCTTCTACAGATGAAAGCATAGGTATGTGCTTCCATGTTTAGTATAGGCCTCACCCCCTTAACAACTGGGGGATTCTGAGAGCAAGAAAAATGGTCTTCTCTAGGAAAATATTCTACCCTGTCCCCATTTGGTTATCTAATACCAAGTAGTCAGAAATCATGTACTTTATGATTTCAGGAAATACTATATGGACTGAACAGATTATATTTAAGGATGTATATTAGACATTTTAATCCTTGTCAGAGTGACTTGGAAAGTGCTTAGGAAAACCTTGATTGGAGGCCCCTGATAAGATTAAAGAGCTCTGGGACTCTGAAGGCCAGAACAATTATTTTTAACTGTGTAGGTGGGAAGGAAGTCAGAGAAACTTTCATGCCATGAGAGACAGGTAATGAAATATGAAAGCAATATGGATATTACTTAGAGTGTGGAATTGCTGTTGTATTAGCTGGAGACAGTCCTGCAAATGCTGAAATTTTAATAATTTAGGCCTTTGAGCTTGAATATGATGTCAATATGATGGGAAATGCAGAATTGCTAGAGTGTAGACCTCTCAATTTTCAGTCTGGTCTCTGCTTTTTAGTAACTGCATTCTTTCATGAATGCTTCAATCTTTCTGTGGGTCCTAAAGTTCACCAGGTTACCTGGGATGGTCTAAGAATTAAATGACTTAATGTATATGAAATACATGACAAATGCTTTAGGAGAGTAGTTTTCAGACTTAGCATGGTTGGTATTTTGGGTCACTTGATGCTTTGCTGTAAGGAGTTGTTTCCCATAAAATGTGGTAGACATCTACTTCCCAGGTTATGCCAATCTGGATGGCTTCAGAGTTGGCAAGATGACTCATCAAGTAAAGGCCCTTGGTGCCAAGCCTGATGACTCCAATCTCTGGGACACAGATGGTGAATGAAAAAACTGATTTCTATAAGCTACTTTATAATATGTATACTTGTGCTGTGGCACCTAAACTTGCACACACGCATACACATGCATGCGTGCGCGCGCGCGCGCACACACACACACACACACACACACACACACACACACACACACACTTAAAACAAAAGTCTTCAGACACTCTCAAGTCCAGTTGGAGAACTTACTTGAGAACAGCTTCCTTGGCATAGTGACAAAGTGCTGCTTTTGCTTAGGGGAACCTTTCTCAGAAGGTTTATTCTTTTCTGAGTCAAGCGTACTTTCTGCATGTTTAGGTTCCTTGGACTGTAATCCTCCTTTCCCTTGTCCTTTTTACTGCTACAGACCAGATGAGAAGATCAGGGCAACAGGAAAGTGCCCTTGGTGGAGAGGTCAATTACTATCCATGGGATAGTAATGTGTAATAATTATGTGCATTCACATGGTTGTATTTCAGCTAGAAATAGAAGAAAAGGAGTTCTTTGTATGGTCATGAAATAAAAAAGGGATAATAGACACCAGTGATGCTCTGTATCTATGACTGATCTTGAGTTTAAATAAATGGGTAGAATGCCCGTGCCTTTTATAGAACCAGCGTAGACTATAATTAAAGGTATTGGAATTTTAAAAACAAAACAAAAACGTAATTGGCAGGTTTCATTCCAGGACATTTGCCTTTTAGTTTCATGTGTTCACAAATGGGTGGTGAATATCAATGATTTAACCTCCTTTCAGCTGCCACTGTCATGTGAACTTATGAGCACCATAGGGAATTTACTTCCTGGGAACGGACAGTGGCACGCTTGCTGAGGATAGCAAAAACCTTTCCTTTTCATTTAATTGCAATCCATTTTAGTTGACATTTGATAACTTTCTCTGACATAGTACTTTATTCTATGTTTCATATGTTTTCTGAGAATGAACCATGTGTAGAATAAATAAAAACAAAAGCAAAATTATGTCCAACTACCTAAGATTTGGTGATCTCTCATGCTTTTTCATAAACCCCTGCAGTGTGGACCCTGACAGCCTGCGTAGTCTTCACCACTGTCTCTGAGTTTCCACACCTTGAGATATGAAACCCTAAAAATGAGCCGCAAGCATGCTGCCTGTTCAGACCTTCTGGGATTTTGAGGGGAAGCCTCTGTTTAAGGATCTGCGTTTAAGCTGAAGGAAACAGTGCGTTTTCCATCATTATAAGAACACCTGTAAGGCGGCAGACTAAGCAATGCATTTGTATTTCTTTATGTAAACGATCATTCCTTACTTATACAAATCTTACTGTAGCAATGACAGTCAAGGACCTCTCCATATTCAAGCACAATAAAAATTCTATAAAATTACATTCAGTTGGTTAGCAGACTGTGTATGAGCTTTAAAAGACTCATATTTCTCTCTTGTGTTCAGAGAAGGAGCTTTTTTAAAAAAATAAATGTGATGTAGGATGCATTTGATCTATATCTGACTTCTCAAATGTGGGCTAAATTGATTAACACATTCAATTTATTAAAAATGCAGCTCAAAACTTACTCTAGACTTTTCTGATCATAGCAGTTATTTTTTTTCTCCTCAAAGAAACCAATAGTTTTCTTCTTATTATAGAAATGAATTTTGGGTACCTAGGATTGAGATTACAGATTTGCCTCAAATGAAATAAGTTTATTATAGAATTTACATTTTAAAAAAGTATATATTAACGAGATGTTACTCACTTGGTCCAAATAATTATTGATTAGAATATATTTATTCCTTGAGTATTATAATAAACTAGAACAGTTATGCCAGTGTTTATTCATTTAAACTTAAGTAAAACAAATTCAATGTCTTTAGGATTTAATTTCAAGTTTAAAGTCAGCTCATGTGGCTTAAATTAATTTTTATTTTGTAAGTGAAAGCACAAAGAAAATATCTTTTCATGAGTAGTAATTGCTCTAATGGAAATAATGAGATATGATAAAACCAATTAGACTGAGATTTAGAGGACACAAAGAAAGAGCTAAAGCATGCATTTAAAACTCGGTAGCTTTGGAGTTCAAAAAACTGACTGCTCTTCAAGGGAACCTGAATTCAGTGACCAGCTTCCTCAGTGGTTCCCAACTCCCTGTATCTTAGTCAATATCTTAGTATCCCTGTATTAGGTCAATCTAATGCTCTTTCTGGATTCTGCTGGTACCTGTACACAAGTGTTCATGCACACACGTACACAAATGAATATAAACTAAATTTAAAAATAAAGGGTACTTGAGTAGCTGAATGGAATAAGATATTAAAAATTAAAATATTCAGTTGGCAGTGACTTTGCATAGAGATTGAAGTAGAAAAGTTGGTTTGACTGTACCACAGACACAACCTGTGCACTTTTAACCTAGTTAGTAGCATAAATAAAACTGAGTCTCAACATACAAACAATTAAAATAATAGTTTGACCTTGGGATTTATGGATTAAATAAATTACTCCTCTCTTCCCTATGATCCTGAAAATATAATTTCTTGTTTGCACATCTCTCTCCCTCCTCTTTCTTTGTTTTGTTCCCTTCACCCACTGTTGGAGGATACTTAATTTGTCAATACAATGTTGAGATTAATGTCATGATGAAATAAGAGAGTGAGAATTTGACAGTTTAGGTATCCCCAAAGACTTTCCTGTACAGATCCATTGAGGACTGTTCAGATGATTATTTTGGAGTTACTAGAATGGCCACCTTCATCAGAATCTATATTTTTATGCAAATGAATTTTAAAATGTTGAATATTCTTGGTCTTAGGAGCCAGGAAGAAACTAACTAACTGACCGACTGACTGACTGACTGACTTACTAAAACCATATTTGTATATCAGCTTCCTACATAAAGTGACAAATGTAGTATTTAGCTAAAATGAGTGTTAAATATCAGTTCTTCATATATATGTGTGTTTGTGTATTTGTCACTTTATGTAGGAAGCTGATAATGTTGTCTGTATGTCACTGAGCCAGAAACTAAAACCTGAAGAGATTCTTTACCAGTAGAGCAGCCAGGCCTCATATTCACCCAGACACTGAGTCCTGTATTAAACAATCCCTGTTTATAGGTTGCATATCAGCTATTCTGATCTCAAGCTAGCAGACAATGGAATGTAGTACTCACAGAGCATAGTGATAAACATTAGAGAAATAAGAAATGATGCTGGGATGAGTGGGCAGCAAGTGTATTTACACAGTGGAGACATGGGAAAATCTTCCTGTGAAAGAACACATTTGACATCAGTTCCCAAGAAACAAAAGGACTTTGACAGACTGGTATGGAGGCAGGCATGCTGCAGAAGATAGGAAGGGCTCAGCTAAACTCATCAATACAAGAACATGCTGCAGTGGTCTTTAAAAAGGAAACCAAGAAACATTATGAGGGTTCTACATGTAAAAGTCCCAAGAGTTCTTAAATGCCAGGATGGGGTTAGTTGTCTTTTTTTTTTTTTTTTTTTTTAATGACTTGTTTTTTTTTATTTTATTTTATTTTTTTTTCTTTTTATTTTATTTTTTTTATCAGTTACATTTTATTAACTCTGTATCCCAGCCGTGTCCCGATCCCTCATTCCCTCCCAGTCCCTCCCTCCCTCCCTCCCTCATCTCCACCGTGCCCCTTTCCAAGTCCACTGATGGGGGGGACCTCCTCCCCATTCATCTGATCCTGTTTTATCAGGTATCTTCAGGACTGGCTGCAAAGCCCTCCTCTGTGGCCTAACAGGACTGCTCCTCCCTTCGGGGGTGGGGAGACCAAAGAGCCAGTCATCGAGTTCCTGTTAGAAATAGTCCCTGTTCCCCTCACTTTGGGAAACCAATTGGTTACTGAGCTACCACAGGCTACATCTGAGTGGAGGTTCTAGGTTATGTCCATACATGGTCCTTGGTTGAATGTCAGTCTCAGAAAAGACCCTGTGCCCAGATATATTTGGTCCTTGTGGAGCTCCTATCCTTTCCCCATCAGACTAACTCCCCTTCTTTCTTATGATTCCCTGTACTCTGCCAAAGGTTTGGTCATGAGTCTTTGCTTTGAAAACACTGCTAGTTAGAGTCTTTCAGATGCGCTCAGTAGACTCCTGTCATACGTTCGATGCACATCCCATCTGTCTTTCTAAATGAGGATTGATCATCTTACCCCATGTCCGCTCAATTGATTATCTTTTTTAGGTGTATAGATTTCATTATGTTTATCATATCTTATAGGTCTATATAAGTGAGTATATCCCATGTTTGTCTTTCTCCTTCTGGGATATTTCACTCAGAATGATCTTTTCTAGATCCCACCATTTGCCTGCAAATTTCATGATTTCCTCCTTTTTGGTTGCTGAGTAGTATTCCATTGTATAAAAATACCACAATTTCTGTACCCATTCCACCGTTGATGGACATCTGGGTTGTTTCCAGGTTCTGGCTATTACAAATAGAGCTGCTATAAACATGGTTGAGCAAGTGTCCTTTTTGTGTACTTGAACAAACTTTGGGTATATACCTAGCAGTGGTATAGCTGGGTCTGTAGGAAGCACTATTCCTATTTGTCTTAGAAAGCGCCAGATAGCTTTCCAGAGTGGTTGTACCAGTTTACATTCCCACCAGCAGTGGAGCAGGGTTCCCCTTTCTCCACAACCTCTCCAGCATGTGTTATCGCTTGAGTTTTTCATCTTGGCCATTCTGATGGGTGTAAGGTGATATCTCAGGGTCGTTTTGATTTGCATTTCCCTGATGGCTAATGAGGATGAGCATTTCTTTAAGTGTTTTTCTGCCATTCGATATTCCTCTGTTGAGAATTCTCTGTTTAGCTCTGTTCCCCATTTTTTAATTGGATTACTTGGTTTGCTGCTTTTCAGCTTCTTTAGTTCTTTGTATATACTGGATATTAGTCCTCTGTCAGATAAAGGGTTAGTGAAGATTCTTTCCCAATCTGTAGGCAGTCGTTTTGTTTTGATGACAGTATCCTTTGCTTTACAGAAACTTTTCAGTTTCATGAGGTCCCATTTATTGATTGTTGCTCTTAGAGCCTGTGCTGTTGGTGTTCTGTTCAGGAAGTTGTCTCCTGTGCCAATGAGTTCTAGGCTGTTCCCCACTTTTTTTTCCAATTGATTTAGGGTATCTGGTTTTATGTTGAGGTCCTTGATCCACTTTGACTTTAGTTTTGTGCAGGGTGATAAATAGGGATCTATTTTCATTTTTCTGCATGTAGACATCCAGTTGGTCCAGCACCATTTGTTGAAGATGCTGTCTTTTTTCCATTGAATGGAATTGGCTTCTTTGTCGAATATCGAGTATTCATAGGTGTGTGGATTTATTTCTGGGTCTTCTATGCGGTTCCATTGATCCTCCTTTCTGTTTCTATGCCAGTACCATGCAGTTTTTATTACTGTTGCCCTGTAGTACAGCTTGAGATCAGGAATGGAGATACCTCCAGATGATCTGTTGTTGTACAGGATCGTTTTGGAGATTCTGGGTTTTTTGTTTCTCCATATGAAGCTGAGAATCTTTTTTTCAAGGTCTGTAAAGAATTGAGATGGTATTTTGATGGGAATTGCATTGAATCTGTAGATTGCTTTTGGCAGTATGGCCATTTTCACAATGTTAATCCTACCAATCCATGAGCACGGGAGATCTTTCCATCTTCTGATATCTTCTTCAATTTCTTTCTTCAGAGACTTGAAGTTTTTCTCAAACAGGTCTTTCACTTGCTTGGTTAGGGTCACACCAAGGTACTTTATGTTATTAGTGGCTATTGTGAAGGGTGTTGTTTCCCTAATTTCTTTCTCAGCCTTTTTGTCTTTGGTGTATAGGAGGGCTTATGATTTTTTTGAGTTGAGTTTGTATCCTGCCACTTTGCTGAAGGTGTTTATCAGCTGAAGGAGTTCTCTGGTTGAATTTTTGGGGTCGCTCATGTATACTATCATATCATCTGCAAATAGTGACACTTTGACCTCTTCCTTTCCGATTTGTATCCCCTTGATCTCCTTTAGTTGTCTTATTGCTCTGGCTAGGACTTCAAGTACTATGTTGAAGAGATATGGGGACAATGGACAGCCTTGTCTTGTCCCTGATTTCAGTGGGATTGATTTAAGTTTCTCTCCATTGAGTTTGATGTTAGCTATAGGCTTGCTATATATTGCCTTTACTATGTTTAGGTATGTGCCTTGTATCCCTGATCTCTCCAAGACTTTAAACATGAATGGGTGTTGGACTTTGTCAAATGCTTTTTCGGCGTCTAAGGAGATGATCATGTGGTTTTTCTCCTTCAGTTTGTTTATGTAGTGGATTACATTGATGGATTTCCGTATGTTGAACCACCCTTGCATGCCAGGGATGAAGCCTACTTGGTCATGGTGGATGATATCTTTGATGTGTTCTTGGATTCGGTTTGCAAGTATTTTATTGAGTATTTTTGCGTCAATGTTCATAAGAGAGATAGGCCTAAAGTTCTCTTTTTTTGTTGGGTCTTTGTGTGGTTTAGGTATTAAGGTGACTGTGGCTTCATAGAATGAGTTTGGTAGTGTTCCTTCTGTTTCTATTTTGTGGAATAGCTTGAGGAGAATTGGAGTTAGCACTTCTTTGAAGGTCTTGTAGAATTCTGCGCTGAAGCCATCTGGTCCAGGGCTTTTTTTGGAGGGGAGACTGTTAATGACTGCTTCGATTTCCTTGGGAGATATAGGGCTATTCAGTCTTTCTACCTGATCTTGACTTAGTTTTGGTAGATGGAATCTTTCAAGAAAATTATCCATTTCATTTAGATTCTCAAATTTTGTGGCATATAGGCTTTTGTAGTATGACCTAATAATTGTTTGGATTTCCTCAATGTCTGTGGTTATGTCCCCATTTTCATTTCTGATTTTGCTGATCTGGATAGTTTCTCTCTGCTTTTTAGTTAGTTTGGCTAAGGGTTTGTCTATCTTGTTGATTTTCTCAAAGAACCAGCTTTTTGTTTCATTGATTCTTTGGATAGTTTTATTTGTTTCTAGTTGATTGATTTCAGCCCTTAGTTTGATTATTTCCAGCCGTCTGCTCCTTTTGGGTGTATCTGCTTCTTTTTGTTCTAGGGTTTTCAGTTGGGCCATTAAGTTGTTTGTATGTGATGTTACGAATTTCTTCTTGCAGGCACTTAGTGCTATAAATTTTCCTCTGAGCACTGCTTTCAGTGTGTCCCATAAATTTGGGTATGTTGTGCCTTCCTTTTCATTGAATTCTAGGAAGTCTTTAATTTCTTTCTTTATTTCTTCCTTAACCCAGCTGTCATTGAGTAGTAAGTTGTTTAGTTTCCATGTGCGTGTCGGCTTTTTGTTGTTTCTGTTGTTGTTGAGGTCGAGCTTTAGTCCATGGTGGTCAGATAGTATACAAGGGATTATTTCAATCCTTTTGTATCTGTTGAGGCTTGCTTTGTGGCCCACTATATGGTCTATTTTGGAAAAGGTTCCATGGGGTGCTGAAAAGAAGGTGTACTCTTTTGAGTTTGGGTGAAATGATCTGTAGACGTCTATTAGGTCCATTTGATTTAGGGATTCTGTGAGTGCTTTTATTTCCCTATTTGGTATCTGTCTAGTTGATCTGTCCCTTGGTGAGAGTGGAGTGTTGAAGTCTCCCACTATTAAGGTATTAGGATCAATGTATGATTTAAGCTTTAATAATGTTTCATTTACGAATGTCGGTGCTCTTGTATTTGGGGCATAGATATTCAAGATTGTGATGTCCTCTTGGTGGATTTTTCCTTTGATGAGAATATAGTGGCCCTCCTTATCTTTTTTGATTAACTTGGGTTGAAAGTCTATTTTATTAGATATTAGGATGGCTACTCCAGCTTGTTTTCTGGAACCGTTTGCTTGAAAAACAGTTTTCCAGCCCTTTACTCTGAGGTAGTGTTTGTCTTTGTTGCATAGGTGTGTTTCTTGGATGCAACAGAATGTTGCATCCTGTTTCCTTAACCATTCTGTTAGCCTGTGTCTTTTTATTGGTGAGTTGAGTCCATTGATATTGATTGATAATAGTGACCAATGCATGTTAGTTCCTTTTGTAATGAAGTCGATGATCTAACCCTGATTCATTGCTTGTTTTCTTTTCATTTTTGTTGGGATATTATCTGTATGCCCTGTTTTCTTGGGTGAATTTGTTTTCATTGGATTGGAGTTTTCCTTCTAGTATCTTCTGTAGGGATGGTTTGCTGTGTAGATATTGTATAAATTTAGTTTTGTCATGGAATATTTTGTTTTCTCCATCTATGTTGATTGAAAGCTTTGCAGGGTATAGTAGTCTGGGTTGACATTTGTGATCTCTTAGAGTCTCCATGATACTTGCCCAGGCCCTTCTGGCTTTCATAGTTTCTGATGAGAAGTCCGGTGTGATTCTGATAGGTCTACCTTCATATGTTACTTGGCCTTTTTCCCTTGCTGCTTTTAATATCTTTTCTTTGTTCTGTAGATTTAGTGTTTTGACTATGATGTGACGTGATGTGTTTCTTTTCTGGTCTAGTCTATTTGGAGTTCTGTAGGCCTCTTGTATATTTATGGACATCTCTTTCTTTAAGTTGGGAAAATTTTCTTCTATGATTTTCTTGAAAATATTTTCTGGACCTTGGAGTCTGGAGTCTTCTTTTTCGTGAATTCCTATTATTCTTAGATTTTGTCTTTTCATAGCATCCTTGATTTCTTGGATATTTTGTGATTGGAACTTTTCTGATTTTACTTTTTCTTTGAGAGAAGTATCCATTTCTGCAAGTGTGTCTTCAGCTCCAGAGATTCTCTCTTCCATCTCTTGTATTCTGTTGGTGATGCTTACTTTTGTGGTTCCTGATCTTTTCTCCAAGTTCTCCAGCTCAAGGGTTTTCTCATTTTGTGTTTTCTTTATTGATTCTAATTCTGTTTTCATGCCTTGCACCATTTCTTTCATGTGTTTGAATTTGGATTCCTGTCTCTCTAAGATGGCCTCTATTTCTTTTTTCATTTCCTTCTTATATGCCACTAATTTTTCCTCTACTTGTGTATCTATTTGTTTGGCTATGTTTGCCTGTGTTTCTTTAAGGATATTGTCTATTTCTTCTTTCTTTGCCTCCAATTGACTGGTCATCTCTTTGAACGACTTGTTCATTTCCTCCTTATGAGCCTCAAATAATTGGGCAAGCATGGCTTTAAAATAATTTTCCTGTGCTTCTGCTGAATTGGTGTATCCATCGATTTTGGGGTTTGCTGGTGAAGTCATGATGTCCTGATTTATGTTGGAAGTGTTCTTTCGCCTACCTCTGGCCATTGGCTTATCTGAAACCTTCCCTGTTTGTTTTTGGATTCTGCAGATCAGACTGGTGCTGTCTCTCTCTGGTGTCTGGAGAGTTCTTCAGGAAGCTGAGCACTCTCAGTGTGTGCTGAGGACTAGCTGTACCTGTGGGAGGAAAGTACGCAGGCGCAAACGGGGAAATGCAAGCGTGTGTGTGTGCGCGCGCGCGTGTGTGTCTGTGTGTGTAAGTGTGCGTGGATGAGTTTCTCGAGGGACAGAGTGATGGCTAATGTTGAACCCTTGAGTGTGTGGGAGGGGCTCTGTACTGTATATGTCGCAGGCGCTAATGATGATCGCAGCGCAATTTCTGGTATTAACTGTCTTAGCTCCTCAATCAGGCCCACAGGGCAGGAACTTCAATGTTCCTAGTGCCCCTCTGTTTCCCAAAGTGGGTATGTGGGTGGGAGGGGGGTTCGATGCCTGGCTTCTGATTTAGAAGGACCCAGGATCTGGGGAACTGCAGATTCTCAAGGGTGCACTCACTTACAGGCAGGTCTCTTGGCCGAGATCGTGGTATCCGGGGCTCTCTGATCTCTGGTTTGGCCCTGCTTCTTTGATGTGCTCCGCCAGTTCTGTGCTGCTGTCACTGCCAGGTTCTGAGGTCTTGCTGCAGCTGGAGATTTCAGGGTGGTCACTTCAGCAGGGATGGGGTAATCAGGCTCTCTGTTCTCTGGTTTGGCCCTGGTTAGTCTTAAACTGGAGGGCTGTGGTGCCCCGCCAGTTCAGTACTGCTCCGCTGCCACGTCCTGCTGTAACTGGAGACTGGCTTGCTAGTCCCAGTGCTTTCTGGGAAGTCCTGGGATCTCTTCGTTGTGCTCTCCAAGCTTGGGAGGCCCAGTGCCTGGTGTGTCCAGGTTGTATGATGTTTCTGCCTGGTTTCAGTGAGTATATAGCGTATTCTCTGTCACTGTGGGATTGGGCGGGTCGTACCGTCAGTGATGGCGATCCTGCGGAGCTAGTATGGTGTCTAGCAGATTCGCGCCCTGGGAGGATGGTGCAGCCGCTGCGCGAATCTGGGACTCCGGGGTACGTACTGCTGGCTTTTGTCTGCCGCTAAAGTGGTTGGGGCTCCGTCTCAGCGGCTGTATATGCCAGGCAGTTAGGTCTCCGCTGAGAAAGATGAGTCCGCTGTGCCGCTGTGCCGAGGAGGAAGGAGGTCTGGGGGAAGGGAGTGCAGCAAGAACAAAGGATCTTTTCTCTCCCTCCCCAAGCAAGTCTCCGGGTGACCGGAGGCCAAAGTTTTCACCTCCTGCGATGTTCTCTGGTGTTCAGAAAGCCTCGCTGTGGTTTTCCTGGGTTGGGGGTCCTTCCATTCTCCAACTTAGAAGATCAGGTATCCCACTGCTCAGAAACTGTGTGTGCTAGTCGCCATCTTGGCTCCGCCCCCGGGGTTAGTTGTCTTAAAGGATGAGTTTAAAGAAGATATTTGCTTTGCTTTGTTGTCAGTTAACAGGTAGTAGTTTTTTAAAATTAATTCACTGAGAGTTTCATACTATCTGTTTAGATAATATTTTTTTAATTTTTAATTTTTATATATTTTTTATTTTATTAATTACACTTTATTCACTTTGTATCTCCCTCCTCCCTCTTCCTTCTTCACTAATGCCCCTCCCCAAGTCCACTGATAGAGGAGGTCCTCCTCTCCTTCCTTCTGATCTTAGTCTAGCAGATCACATCAGTTGTGGCTGCATTGTCATCTTCTGTGGCCTGGTAAGGCTATTCTCCCCTCAGCGGGAGGTGATCAAAGAGCAGACCTATCAGATTATGTCAGAGGCACTCCCTCTTCCCATTACTATGTAACCCACTTGGACACTAAACTTCCATGGGCTTCATCTGTGCAAGGGTTCTAGGTTGTCTCCATGCCTGGTACTTGGTTGAAGTATGAGTCTCTGGGAAGACCCCTGTGTTCAAATTTTCTGGTTCTGTTGCTCTCCTTGTGGGGTTTCTGTCCTCTCCAGATCTTATTATTTCCCACTTCTTACATAAGGTTCCATGCACTCTGCCCAACAGTTGGCCATAAGTCTCAGCATCTGCTTTGATAGTCTGCAAGGCAGAGCCTTTCAAAGGCAGGTTTCTAGGTTGTTTCCTGTTTTCTTCTTCTTCTGATAAAAGATCTTTTGGAGGTATCGCCATCCCCGATCTCAAGCTGTACTTATTACTGAGCAACAATAATAAAAACTGTTAGAAACAGAATGGTGGATCAATGGAACCAAACAGAAGACCCAGAAATAAACCCACACACTTTTGGACACCTGATCTTTGACAAAGATGCCAAAACCATACAATGGAAAAAAGATAGCATCTTCAACAAATGGTGCTAGTCCAACTGGATGTCTACATGCAGAAAAATGAAATAGATCCATACTTATCACCCTGCACAAAACTAAAGTCCAAGTGGATCAAAGACTTCAACATAAAACCAGACACATCAAATTGGTTAGAAGAAAAAGTGGGGAATACCCTAGAACTCATTAGTACAGGAGACAACTTCCTGAACAGAACACCAACAGCACAGGCTCTAAGAGCAACAATCAATAAATGGGACCTCATGAAACTGAAAAGCTTCTATAAAGCAAAAGACACTGTCATCAAAACAAAACGACTGCCTACAGATTGGGAAAGAATCTTCACCAACCCTTTATCTGACAGAGGGCTAATATCCAGTATATATAAAGAACTAAAGAAGCTGAAAAGCAGCAAACCAAGTAATCCAATTAAGAAATGGGGAACAGAGCTAAACAGAGAACTCTCTGTAGAGGAATATCAAGTGGCAGAGAAACACTTAAAGAAATGCTCAATGTCAATAGCCATTAGGGAAATGCAAATCAAAATGACCCTGAGATTTCACCTTACACCCATCAGAATGGCCAAGATGAAAAACTCAAGTGATAACACATGCTGGAGAGGTTGTGGAGAAAGGGGAACCCTTCTGCACTGCTGGTGGGAATGTAAACTTGTACAACCACTCTGGAAATCAATCTGGCACTTTCTCAGACAACTAGGAATAGTGCTTCCTCAAGATCCAGCCATACCACTCCTAGGCATATCTCCAAAAGAGGCCCAAGTACATAAGGACATTTGCTCAACCATGTTTGTAGAAGCTTTATTTGTTATAGCCAGAAGCTGGAAACAGCCCAGATGCCCCTCAACTGAAGAATGGATGCAGAAATTGTGGTACATCTACATAATGGACTATTATTCTGTAATGAAAAATAAGGAAATGATGAAATTTGCAGGTAAATGGTGGGACCTGGAAAGGATCATCCTGAGTGAGCTGTCCTAGAAGCAGAAAGACACACAGGGTATATACTTACTCATATAGACATATAGCATAGGATAAACCTACTAAAATCTGTACATCTAAAGAAACTAATCAAGAGAGAGGACACTGACTAAAATGCTCAATCCCCATCCCGAAAGGCAAAGAGGTTGGATAATATTATTTCACTTTAAACTCTTCCCAGATCCACACTCCTTCCTCACTCTCTCAACTTTGTGTCCTTTTTGGGCTGTAGCCCATGGCAGCTCAGTCTCCATGCAGGTTCCCTGGTAATGGGAACAGGGACTGTCTCTGACAGGAACTCAGTGGCTGGTTCTTTGATCACCTCCCCATGATGGGGGAGCAGCCTTGCCAGGCCACAGAGGAAGACAAAGCAACCAGTCCTGATGAGATCTGATAGGCTATGATCAGATGGAAGGGGAAGAGGACTGCCCCTACTAGTGGATTTGGGGAGTGGTATGGGAGGACATGAGAGAGGGAGGGTGGTATTGTGAGGGGATAAGAGAGAAGGCTGTACCTCGGTTACAAAGTGAATAAACTGTAATCAATAAAAATAAATTAATTTTAAAAAGAAAATAACGATAAAATCAAAATATGAAAAAAAATCCTTCAAGAACAATTTGCTCTGCTCAATATTCTCAGATGTGTGGCCTTCCTCTGGCTCTCTGGGAGCTACACTTTTAGAAAAAATGGTTTCTCCATGTCCCAGAAATGAACAATTGCCATTTGCTTCATCACTAGCGGATAAGGTTCTATGCTCAGCTGCCCCCTCCATGCTGTGGTTCAGTCTGGCTTGGGATTGTACAGGTTTTGTGCATGCGGTCACAAGCACTGTGGCTTCGCAGGTGCAGCTGTTCTTCATCTAGAAGATATTTCCTTGTGTTTTTCCACTACCTCTAGACTCTCTCTGCTCCATCTTGTGCAATGATTCCTGAGTCTTGGGGATGGGAGTGTGGTGCTGCACATGAGCATTGTTCATTTCTCTGGGCCTTGGCCAGTTGTGGGAAACTAATAGTCACTGTCTACTGTAAATAAATGCAAATGAGGCCTAAGAGATTCATTCATCTATGGGCATAGTGTTAAGTCAATAAGAGTCAGTTTAATATTATTTACATCTAGCAATAATAGTTGCAGTTTCTCCCCTGTGACCTTTGACCTGTTTAGCTATGGGTTCTTAGCTCAGTAATGGTGCCAGATATATGTTTCATCTTGTGGATCTAGATTAACATAACAGAAGTAAGGTTAAATTGAAATATTATTTTAAAGATTGTGGAGGAAGGCTTTATTTAGAGCGATGATTAATGTCATATTGGAGGACAGCTGAATGTACTGAGCTCAACAAGAAGATGGTCAGCAAAGATAAGATCAAGTGCAAGTTTTTGTGATAGGTTAGAAGTGGAGGTTCATGAGAGGTGCAAGATGAAGATGGTCTAGTGGCTAAAATCTCGAAAGGATTTGAATTGCATTTTACATTTATTGCATTGTGTGGTGCTCATGCGTGGGGATGTACATGGCAAATCATGTGCATGGAAGTCAGGTGGTAATGTGCTGGGTCTTACTCTCTACCACGTGGGTTCCAGGGATTGAATTTGGATCCTCAAACTTGGCAGCCATTGCCTTTACCCATTGTGTCATCATGCTGCCCAAGATTTTACAGCTATAACAATTATTATTATCATTACTATCACTAGGAAAGAAAATTACGAACTAGAGAACTAAGAACTAAACAAGCTTTCTTGTTCCTTATCAGTCTTGTTCTCTCTCTGTCTCCCTCATTCTCTGCCTTGTTCATTTTCTCTGTCTCTATTTCTGTGTCTCTCTCTGTCATGCCCCCACTCTGAGATGGCCTTTTGCTCTTCCCATTCCCCCAATAAACCTCTTACATTAAGAAAAAAGGAACTAGTCAATCTCTCCTTGGACAGGAATTTTTCCATTGGTTTACTTCTTGATACTTTTTCTCTAGCCCAGTATTATTAGTTTTTTTTTCAACTTATGTGTATTTTTTGAATAATTACCGAAGTGTTAGGACCATAATAATTATTAAGTTACTCAGATAAAATTATTTTAAAACATTTTAATGTCCGAATTACATGAAAAAAAAAGTCCGAGACATTTAATGTATCACAAACCGAAAAGTTGGAAACAGTGCAAACGTTCACCTCAGAGTAAATTCCTGGAGATTGTATAAATGATATGAATCAGAACAAGATTTTTTTGAATTGCATTTTTATGTATCATTCTCTCGACATCACATTGTCTAAGCAGTTTCTTTATCATAAGTTGACACGTTGCCATCAGGAAAATCATAGATTCTCAAGTGCCATTGTCATGCAGTTTTTGATCTGGTTGAAACCTCAGCTAGTCTTCTTCTTCCACATCTGTTCCTTGGTACCATTATGAACTTTCTTTTCCTAGCTTACCTCAGTTTAGAACTCACACTTCCATATCTAGTGCCAAAATATTCTGTTCTCTCTTTTCTCCTAAAATACTGTAAACTCCTTTGCACTCTTTCTGCCTGCCATACTTACTTTATTTATAGCCACCCAACTCGTTACTCCAGATACTCCCCTGCCTGCAAACATTAAAGTGTAGCCAGAAAAAACAACAGAATTACTACACCTTGTCATTGTCAACGGGGTTCTCCCTGAGCTGTGTATAAGAAATAAAGGCTACGGAGTGGATGTTAGAGTGTGAAGCAGGCTGGAGAGCTGGTTCAGCAGTTAAGAACACTTGCTGCTCTTCCAGGTGACATGAGTTTGGTTCCCAGCATCAAAGTCCAGCTGCTCTCAACTATCTATAATTCCAGATCCAGGAGATCTGATGCTTCTGGCCTCTGTTGGCACCTGTGGTCTTGTGCACATATCCACAAGTATACTTACACACAATAAAATTAATGAAATACACATCTTTGAATTACCAAGACAAAGTAATTTGAAGCAGATATCTCAAGGAAATAAAATTAGTCTTCCACGATGCCAGAGAACATCAGTTTCTGTCTAATTCCCCAAAGCATTTGACAATAATGAACTTTTTTCCTGCTTAGAACAATTTCCTCACTGGATTCTTGGATTCTACTCTCCTGGCTTTTCCCTTGTCTCTTTAAACACCATTATTTCCTCCACTGCCAATGACTCTCCCTGTGGGGAATCTCCTTGTTCCCACCTGTCATCCCAGCACCTATAACAGCCTGGCACAGCCATCACTGGTCCAGAACAGAGGAAGCAGTTCAGATTAAAAGTTTAGGGAAGCCTTTAAAGTGGACCTTAGAGAGATGATGACATTACATCCAATATTTTGTTTATAAGGGTTATAAGAATTCAGAGAAAAATACATTGCCGTAGCTGAAGTTAAAAAGAAGAAAGAAGAAGAAGAAAAGGAGGAAGAAGACAAGAAGAGGGGGAGAAAAGAAAAAAAATGAGAATTGTCTACTTTCTATTCCAATTACGTTACAGTATGTCTATATGAAATTCAGAGTGGATTGTCCATTGGGGGCTCACGGATAAATGTGTGGGTAAGCATGTGTGGGAGTGTACATGCCATTGCATGTATGTGGTTATGAGAGGCTAATTTGCTGGACACTATGACATGAGAGTTGGTCATACAGCTTCTAAGACCCCGTGTGCAGATTAAGTATTTTAGGACTTATTTGAAAAATGCAATTATTCACACTAATCAGCAATTTGTAGTCTAATAGTTTCTAATCCACTCCTCTTTGCCTTGTTTCATGTTCTAGGAGAAAACTGTAAGAAATACATTAAAAAAAATATTTTTCTTTTAATGTCATGCTAGGCTTTGCCTACAGAGGGCGCCAGAGGAACATTGTAAGAGTTTTTCAGCCTTTCATCCCCCTTGTTTCCAGTGCACAGGGTCAAACAGTAGCTTTGCGGGTAGTTTCCCTAGCAGCCCACTAGGGACTTTCCAAGTGTGTTACTCTGGGCACGCTAAGGCCAAACTTCCTAACAAGCCTCGTGTTGTCTGATTTTCTTTGCTTGACACTCTCCATATAGAAACATGGGCATCTGCAGGGCTATAGCTACTCCCTCCATGACCATCTAATTGTAGCTGGTGGACAGGTGGATATGATAAAACACATCTTACACATGTATGAAATTCTCCAAGAATAAATGAAAGTAGAGTTCTAAAGGACACCATCAAATCCTTTACTCGAATCCACTGTACCTCAACCATCCTAAATGTAGCGCCCTTTAATACAGTTCTTCCTGCTGTGGTGACCCCCAACCGTAAAACCATTTCACTGCTGCTTCATAACTATAATTTTGCCACTGTTATGAATCACGATGAATCTGATATGCAGGTCGAGAGCCGCTGCTCTAATCAATTTGAGGAGCGTGTGAAAATGATGCTTTCTTTTCTCTCTTGCTATAGACACGCTAATGAAACAAATAGCTGAGTGATAACTAACAGAGTAAGATAAAGTTGATAGTTAAGTGCAATCTGCTTAAACCTTATTTACCCAAGATAGAAAATTAACTCAATGTGGAAATCTAAACAAAAATATGAAATATATTTAATCAAACATGTGTCTATACCAACAGAAAGAAATAAAATCACTGAGAAAAGGTTGTTAGTTCTTAAAGAAATTGCTGCTTTTATCTAGAGTCCTAGTCTCAAGACAGTTTTTAGTTAAGGCCAGTGGGCGTGAAATCATGTTTGCATGTTAGCCTGCTGTTTGGTACCTCAAGTGAAGAAGATATTTTACATTCTGCATGTGGTTATATTGTGTTACAAGCATGATGAAAGAATTGGGATAGCCCCCAAACCTCACATACTTACTTTCAGAGTCTTTGAGAAATTTTGCTAGTGTTATAGACATTGATGGTCAAAAAAGGCTAAACAAACAAACAAACAAACAAACAAAGCTATACTCCCATAAAACTTTATTTGTAAAAGAAGCTACAGGTCACTTATGGTTTACAGCTTCAGTTTGATTACTCTAGTTTAGGGCTCAGTAGGCATGTGATATAAATTCATCTAAAAATTTTTAAAAAAGTATTGTTTTTTAATTCTTTCTCTTTTTCATGATACATGAAATCAAGATATAATTGTATGACAAATAGACAGCTAGACGTAATGGATGGCTTAGGAGTCTCTGTAGGGTAGCTACACTGTGTATGTAAGATACCTTGCCACAAGGATGGACACTGAGGTCCTGGGGCAGAGGATAAACTTCATGCTTGATTAAAAGTAACCCAAAGGTGAGGGTTCCTTCAGAGGTGCTGCAGTCTTCAGTTTTCTGTTTTTCATTTTTCTAGCGGCTCAGAGCTGTCCTTAATCCATCATGTGCCTCTTGAGTGTGTGCTCTGGGTCCACTGTCACCGTGAAAAACTACCTCATGGACTTGGTGGAGGAGTCAGGACTGAGTCTGAACTATTTACATAGGTCCTGGAGAAAAAGTCATCCAGCGAGGGGGAGGGGGTGGATACAATCCAGGAGGCATTTCAAGCATTTATTTTGTCATAGAAATATTATCAGAGGAACCTGTTTTTATTAAGGTGTCTGTTACTTCTCTAAATCCAGTTAGGCAACTGTCATTAGTGAACTATTAATGAACTCCCTCACTCAGTTTGAGGATGCTTATACTATTATGTCACTCAGATCTGCCCCTGCACCTTGGGTCCACCTTACTAATGTAATTCATTCCTCTCGAAATTGCTACCTCCTGTTCTTCCTGATTCTAATTGGTTTTCCTTTCTCAGCCAGATTAATCTTCCTGGGGCATGAATCTAATCATGTCAATATTTTTTTTTTTTCAGAAACTCCAAAAGATTCTCCTTTGCCTTTAGAGTAGTGTAATCTCAGTCAGGTGCCTCCGTGAAGGCTCCATTTATATCCACATTTCTCTACCTCTCCTAGATTTACCTATTTCTTTCATGGAACTTTGCCAACTTGGATCTAGGGCACAAGTTAATTGAATTTAATATAATTAATGAATAACTTTTTAACGTGGATGTCTTCCAATATCGCATGGGAAATTCTCATGCTAAGACTCTCATGACTTACGTGGAACTCGTATTTAACTGGGTACCATGTGTTTTTATTTGGTAAATTCATCAATTAAACTTTGATACCCACTATGTTTACTAGATTCAAATAATTCAAATAATCTTGTCCCTATCTTCACATCATGCTTTTCAGCTTTTATGACCTTGCCAGAATTTCTTCCTAGTCCCCTAAATGCCATAAATAAATTATGGAGTACAGTTATTTATCTCATGAGGAATATGATTATAATTTTAGGCTGTCATCACAAGATAGAGAGGAGAGGTTAATCCTACAGCCAAGGATTTCATGGAGCCTCTCACACGAGGACCATACTCTATCCTACTAATTAGTGTATTCTGTACTCTTTTCTAGACAGGATACCTTTTGGCAGACAGCATTTTGGAATCCATCTCTTCTGTCTATGGAATTTTCTGCAGAGAGTGAAGGTAAGTTTTTTTTGTGATTTTCTTTTTTTTAATTATTTTATTTTTATTTTTAAATATCAATTATAGTTTATTTACTTTGTATCCAATCTGTAGCCCCCTCCCTCATTCCCGTCCAATACCTCCTTCCCTTTCTCATCTCCTCCCTGCCCCCGTCTAAGATTACTGATAGGGGAGGTCCTCCTCCCCTTCCATCTGACCCTATCTTATCAAGACTGGCTGCAATGTACTCCTCTGTGGCCTAGCAAAGTTGCTCCTCCCTTGGAGGGGGTGGAGTCAAAGAACCAGCCAATGAGTTCATGTCAGAGACAGTCCCTGTTCCCCTTACTAGGGAACTCACTTGTAAAGGGATAATGAATAAACCAAATAAGGGAATACCGACCTCTTCTTTAAGTTGGAACCATAGATTTCAAGTGATGTTGAAGCTTTATGTCTAGCCAAATCCCCCCTTGCATCTAAGATTACTCCGTGAGAGTGTTCACGGTTTTTGTTCTGGGAAATCTGTGAGTTTCATTTTCTAGATAACTGACTTGTCTGGGTAGGACATGCTGGGGCAAAAAAACACATAGTCTCAGGTATGGGAGTTGCCAGTCTCGGGTGGTTTCTTCAACTGCACGTTGCTGTCTGGTTCCTATGAGTCTTGTATACACTACTGGGTGCATCAGAGGCACATTTTACTACCCAGGGTGACATTAGTGGAACAGCCAGTGAGTCTGAGCTTTGGGAAATTGCAAAGTAACCTTGTATGCTAATTTTTGCCTTCCTGGTTGAGTCTCTTACAGAAACGCAGTAGTTATAACTCATCTTTACCACTACTGCTACTACTGCTACTACTTCTACTGTGATTAGAATTTGGAGCTATTGATTTATATGACAAAGTACTTTCTAATTAAAGTAACTGGGCCATAACAGGAACTTGCCAGGGGAAATATGTACAGTAGTGAGGGTCACCTTAAGCAGTGTGAATTTTGGAGCAGGCTTCATGCACGGCCCTTCAGGAAAGTGAAAGGAAACAGAAGGAAAATGAGTTGTAAAAGAGACAGCTAGATGAGAGAAAGGAATCCTGACATGGCTGAGGAAACACACAGAAATAGTGGCTAATAATTTTAGTACGGCACAGTTTATGATCTGTGTCCTCTCCTTCAATTCTTCATGAAATGTTTGGAATACTTACCGTACTCTCTAAACTTTGGGTTTATTTTTACTTTTGGTGTACTGGATGAATAGTTTGGCTCATCAGATGGGTGCCTGTTTGAACTATATAAACCAATGGAATTTATATTTGGTTCTCAGATAGGTCATTGTTTCAGTTTGCATCAAAGAATAATTTTATTGCTTTCTTTTTCTAGAACTGATATAATAGAGAGAGCCTAAGGCAAGAAGTTTAAAGATATGGTCTAATGTACAAGACACCTTTTCTCTTTGTTGTGTATTAGATGATCTTAATAATATACTGATCTTGGAAAATCATTTGCAGGTTTTTAGAAGATTTGAATGTTATTACAAGGATGAAAGCAGTTCCAAACCATAAAAGACTCTAAAGGTAAGTGATTTCACTGTTTACACTCACAATTTACACTTGAAATCTTTCAGTTCCTTCATTTTGTACAAAGTCTACTGCAAAGGTAGCCCAGGAAATTCTCATAAATTGATGAGTTAGTGAATAAAGAAGAGATAAAGAGAAGATAGGGTCACCTATCTTCTCTTTGCACCAATCTTACAGAATTCATTGACAAAAGAATGCAAGCTGTGCTTGTTTTCTGTAGAACATAGGCCAGAAAATATCGGCAGGAGTGATTTAAGTTAGGGTCACATTGAAGAATTCAAATGGGACTCAACAATGAGAAGGCTCAGAGAGAACAGTGAATACCCTCTCTACAGATTTTAAAGAGATTGGATTCTGTTCTCTTTGGAGAAATTTAGGTCTAATCTTGATGAACTTGAAGATCTCAGCATCCTTTCTATCCCTTTAATCTTGGGATTAAAAAGAATGGAAACTGTAGTGCCTGGGAAAGCAATTAATGTCTCAAGAATAAGTGTGCATAGCTTGGCTGCCTTTTCATTTGCATCATTTAAGAATATTTACAGTGAATATTGCTGATGTACAATTCTTTAAAAAAAAACCTTAAAATACTTTGTGGGCCTTTCTCTTCCAGTCAGTCTTGCTGATGACATTCATCCTGCTACCCAGGGTCCTTTGCTGTGAGTCATAGTGGTAAAGTGTGACTTGAGTCTTGTCCTTAATTTCAAGATGGTTCTTATTATTTACAGAACAATGTCGATGAACCACTTCAGATATTGCAAAGGCTTTATGTAAATAGTCAAATAGCAACTCCTCATTTCTGACCATTGCAGCTTTTACCATGATGGTAACATACAGAGAAATTGTGGTATCACCATAAATTCATTTCTTGGTCTTTCAAGCCAAGTGGTTCTTCCTCTTACAAATGTCTTCAAATGAAGGTAAGGTGGTCCCTTCCACTAGTTTGCACTTTATCAGGGCCCATGGATCATGCAAGTACACAGGGATCATTTACTTAAAAACCTTTAGTGATAATGCGTCCTCACACCTGATAGAAAGGTTGCTATCAAGAAGACAAAGACTGCTCGGTAGAGTCTTTCAGAGGCCCTCTGCGGGAGGCTCCTGTCCTGTTACTTGTTTTCTCCTACATCCAATGCCCATTCCATTTGTCTTTCTAAGTGAGGACTGATCATCTTACCCCTGGTCTTCTTTCTTGTTTATCTTTTTTAGGTGTATAGATTTCATTATGTTTATCCTATCTTATAGGTCTAAATAAGTGAGTATATACCATATGTGTATATTTCTGCTTCTGGGATACCTCACTCAGGATGATCTTCTCTAGATCCCACCATTTGCCTGCAAATTTCATGATTTCCTCGTTTTTAATTGCTGAGTAGTATTCCATTGTGTAAAAATACCACAATTTCTGTATCCATTCCTCCATTGATGGACACCTGGGTTGTTTCCAGGTTCTGGCTATTACAAATAAAGCTGCTACAAACATGGTTGAGCAAATGTCCTTCTTGTGTACTTGAGCTTCTTTTGGATATATGCTTAGGAGTGGTATAGCTGGGTCTTGAGGAAGGGCTATTCCTAATTGTCTGAGAGAATTTGGATAAAATAGAGCTTTGCTGTGCTGTTGCTAGGAATGTAAATGAGCTTCGCTACTATGAAAAACTGGCAGTTCCTTAAAACACTAGAAATAGAATTGTCATGTTATCCCATTATTATTTGGTGTATATGAAGTAAATATCCTGAGGATACCTCTGCACTTCCATTTTCATGCTGTGGTATTCACAATTGCCAATGTATGGAATCCATGTATGGTCCTTGGGAAGTGGAAGATGTTGGATCTGTGTTTCTGCAACATCCTTTTCTATATCCAGAGCTGTAGTTGGGTCACAGCATCATGGTGTTATCTGAAGGAGCATGGACTCCACACATATACAGTAGTGTTTTGTGCATCCGGAGAAAAGAGAATCTGCCTTTGTGCATGCTCCTGGGGATGCTGGCCATACAATGGAATCTATCAATGCTTAATATCCCTTGCATTATAAAACCTCCCCCACTCTGTGGTGAATGGGTACAGAGAATGGTGGACGGGATAGAAATGTTACTTGTTTACCTGGTTTTCATGTGACACTCCCAGTCAGTAAGTTCCAATAAGTCTTATTTACAGTAGTAAAAATTTGAGTATTTCTGTAGTCTCATGATACCTTCCTCCGCTGTCTTAGTGCAGCTGGGCTATGGATAGAACATATATGCATACTGATTCATGTGCAGATCAAGAAAACATTTGTATTTTACAAAGAAGGAAATCTTGACTTTATAACAACATGTATGAAACCGAGGGTTATTTTATTAAGCAAAGTAAGACAGGTCTAGAAACAACCACCCTATTTGTTCTCTCACCTGACTGATAAAAAGTTGATTCCATAGAGGTATAAAGTACAACAGTTTATAGAGGGGGCTCTATATGGTGGGGGCTCTCAAAGAATATAACATCCAGCTAGATAGAAAAATAAAGTGCAAGAGATATGCAGTGCAACGTGGTGACAGTGAACTACAATTTTTTAAACTCTGAGAATAGATTGTAAGTGTTCTCACCACAAAATAACTATATACAGCAACACAGAATATATTCTAATTATCTTGATTTAGCTGTTATGCAACATAAACACATATCCAAAGCATATGTTGTAGATGAAAAAATACACAATTTTTAGTTTTCAATTGGAAAAGATCATACGGTAATTTCTGCCTCTTGGATCAAGTACTGGGAACTGGTGTTACAGTTTCTGAAACCATAAATTTGAATTCTTATTCTCACTATCCAGGCCTCAGGTTCTTGGCCACACCTTGTTATATTTTCAAAACAGGATGATATACCTAAAGGCCATCCACACCTGTAGCCAACACCATAGGTGAATCATGATTTAAAATCAGAAATGACTTCAAAGGCAAAACCACACAGATAAAAGGCAAATTATTTGTATCAGTGTATATTAAGTTAGAATAGTTGAACTATATTAGGCAATGTCTCAAAATAAAGATGTTTACAGAGATGGTAGGGTTTATCTAACTGCAAGAAGACTGGACAATGGGCGGTCTCCACATGGGTTCCAGAGCAACAGTTGCTAATAGTTACCTTAGGAACCATAACAAGAAGTCTTAGCCTAGAAACAGACATAATGTTCTAGTAGCTAGGAAAGTTTCTATCAGCACCCAGGCCAGCATAAAAATAGTGGGTAAATTAGGATGGTTAGAAAAACGAGTCAGAAATTGTCATCTGTCTATAAGTAGGGTCACTATACTGTAAGTGATCTCTCTCCATTCTGCCTTCAAATCACTGTAAGAGACACACATGGGAAGGAAGAAGAAAATACGCCATTATTCACCTTTCCCCATGCCCATAACTGATCATGTGCCATCTTTCCTCTATAGTCATATCTCACTTCTGTTACCCTTTATCAAATTTCCTTTGTCCAGAGTGGTTATGGTAGTTAGCTGTAATTTCCGATTTGAGATAAGAAACACTGTCTGTTTTTGAGAAGTTGTTACCTGAGCAGTGGGTGTAGGCGTATCAGTCTCAGACAATGAAAACACACATTGTTGACTTTGTGCATAACTGTTGCAATGTCCATGGTTAATGTTCAGTTGTGTTTTGTTTTGGTTTGTTTTGTTTTGTTTGGCTGTTTGTTGAGAGCCTGCTCTGCTGCATTTAGACTGCCGCACATCGTTATATGGGACAAAGCTTTTATAAAATCTAATAAAATGAATAGGTAAAAAAATAAAATTATAAACATGTACCAAGCAATAATTCAGTTTAAAATACCAGGTTCAATACGCAAGAGATTATATTGTCAAATTGCTATAAAATTGCTGAGAGCTTGACCCAAAATTTTGGTTCAGAGCACACTGAAAATTGGAAACAGAAATTTTTTTCCATTGCTGTGCATGAATAGAATGCACTTCCTACTTCCAACTGCACAAGTCCATGGGTGTTTAATGCAACAGGTTATTGTCATGATCCCTGAAATGATCAGATTATTAAAAATAGTGGGTATATTAGGATGGTTAGGAAAACAAGTCAGAAATTGTCATCTGTCTATAAGTAGGGTTACTATACTGTAAGTGATCTTGTTCCTGATAAACAAGGTTATAGCTGGTCTGGAAAGTGAATGTATTTTGAAAGAAGACAGAAATGCTGAATTGCTATTTTTTTTATTGTTTTTTGTTTTTCATAAAACAGAGGGAAGAAGAGGAAGAGGGAGGGAGAAAAGGAAAGTGGGAAAGAAAGAGGGAGGCAGAGCAAGTATATGAATACAGGGGAAAAGGGGGGAGGAAAAGAGGAGAAAGAGAAAAAGAGACAAAGAGAATTTTGTGTTGCAGATCAGCTAGTGAATGTCAGGCACTGCATCATTGGGTTGATTTTTTGAAATGTCTGTTACCATTGAGGTTAGGTTGTAAAAATCTACTATAATTCAATATTCATCTGACAAGTCTAATGGGTGTGTGGTAGGAGTACAGTCTCCTAGCTCCTTTAATGGAGGCTCTGGTCTTTATCTCTATAGCATTTCTAGGAATGGATCTTTAATTTTTCTCTTCCATCGTATGGATTAAAAGTGTCTTATTTCATACTGCCAATGGGACCTCTGCCCGTTTGAAATTTTTAACAGCTGGATTGGGACATCTCTGTGCTTATCTGTGGGAAATATGTGTGTCTCCTATTGACCCGCTCAAGATAAAGATAGGATATATAGGCAAGTGATATTTAATGGAATGTTAAAAGTTCGAAGATCCCTTGGCAGAGATCAAGACCATCATTAAAAAGAAATATTTTGTGTGTGTTGGGGGGGGCTGTCATGTAGGTATATGCATTATAGCTAGTTTAAGTAGTTACATAGGTTGGCTATAACTGTGATGGGATAGACACAGAAGTGTACATTGTAAGTTTTTGACTCTCACATTTTTTGGAGGTTCAGTTAGTAAACTAAACCTACCAAGTAATATGGTGAATATAGGGATCTGATATAAGTCAGGACTTAATGTAAAAAGATATGTGACTTTCCTCATCTGCTTTGATCCCCTATTAGTTGAATCCTTTCAGAGGACCCTCTAGAGTAGGCTCCCATCCTGTTTCCTCTCTTCCACCGATTCTGTTGTCTATCCTGTTTGCCATTCTGAATGAGATTCAAGCATCCTCCCCAGAGTCCTCCGTAGTGTTTATCTTCTTTCACCCAATAGGGGATCAAAGCAGATGCTGAAACTCACCGTCAAATTTTGGGCAGAGCGCAGGTAATCTTATGGAGGAAGAGATGGGTAAGATTAGAGGGACATAGAGGGATGGCAGCCGCACAAGAAGACTAACAATACTAAGAGATCTGAGCCGGGGATCCTGCAGAGACTGATGCACCAACGGAGGACCTGCAGGGAGAGGATCTAAACTTCCTGCTTAGATGTGGCCTATTGGCAGCTCAGTCTCCATGTGGATCTCTTTGTGAGGGGAGCAGGGGCTGCCTCTCTCATGAACTCGGTTGAAGGCTCTCTGATCACTCACCCCTGATGATACAGCCTTGCCAGGCCACGGAGGAAGAAGATCCAAGGAGTCCTGAGGAGACTTAACAAACTATGGGCAGATGGCAGTAGTGGAGAACTCCCCTTTCATTGGACTAGGGGAAGGGAATAAGGGGAAGAGGGAGGGTAGCACTGGGGGAGAAGAGGGAGGGGGCTTCAATCGGAATATACAATGAATAAATTGTGAAGAAAAAAAAAGATATGCAAGAATGAGAGTGGTGAAGATATAGCAAGAAGGCACAGTAATCGATTGACATTGACATAAGTGAAATTAAAATTGTGCTTCTACTTATATGGGTAGAGATTATGCAAGTCTATAAGGAAAGACTAACAATTTTAGGAAATTTTACAGATGATTAGTGAACCGGAAATGTTCAGGCATGCGATGTGTGGCTCTGTGTATGTCCTCTTATCTGATAAATACACACCCTCAGGATCAAGTCTGCTTCATATCAAGGTGTTAATTTCTGATTTTCCTTCTTAGGCTTCACTTGCTCAACTACGGGTCCATTTGCTATGAATCTATACTTATATTCATTTAGGTCATGCTTCCTCATCAGTATGATGTCAGTCAGCTTTCAAGTTTATTGATGATATATGGAATTCATTTCTTTCCTGGTTTGGAGCCTTGCTGCAGATCCTGTTATCATTTATATGAGCTGAAAAGACTATGCTGTAGTGTGCATAGAGTGAAAGATGTTTTACTCTGATTTAATTATTTCTTGGTAAGATTTTTGCTTTAAAGTACTTGCCTTAATATTTTTTAAAAGAAGATGACAATGCAGCCACTTCTGATGAGAACTGATAGTCTAAGATCAGAAAGAAGGAGAGGAGGACCTCCCCTATCAGTGGACTTGGGGAAGGGCATGCATGCAGAAAGGGGAGGAAGGGTGGGATTGGGAGGGGAGGAGGGAGGGGCTTATGGGGGGGATACAAAATGAATAAAGTGTAATTAATAATAATAATAAAATATATATATGAAAAAAATGTTTAAAATATTGATTATAAGCTAAATTCCTATTTTATACTGGAGAAAGTTGAAGCCCAGAGAATAACAACCTTGTTTAAAGTCACAGAGAGAAATGACAGTTCACCTGGGAATTAAATCCAGGTTCTTCATTGCTGGTTGCACCTCCTCAGTGTGTGAATGAGTGCTTGGATGACAGACATGCAAACCATAAAGAGCTTCCTAGAGAAACACGAGGACAAGACCTCATTGTGCATAATTACAAATATAATTTCATGTTGATTAATACTATATATTATAGTTTATAATATATGAAGAGCTGGTGCCAGACGCACACAGAAAGCTTGAAATTAAAATCTTTGAATTTTTTTCTGCATGATTTTCATGAGTTTGGTAATCTGACCATAGTGTCAATATATGTAAGTCATATTGGAGACACAGCACCATTTATCTGTGGAATTTGAGGACATTGAGCTTCTTCATCTGCATTGTGATTAAATAAAGTAATAGCAAATGTTTAATGCATTTAAAATTGGCATTTATTTTATGCAATTAAAAACCAATTATTATATTCATTCTCAGCAAGCCTAAGGAAAGAATTTGGTCACTAGTCAGGGTTTTAAAAGGTTTTCTAGGAATTTGTTCTTTAACAAGCCTTTTCTTTTTATTTCTATTTTTCTGCTGTGTTTTTTTTTTTTTTTTTTGTAATTGCATACAAGTACATAGTGCATTTACTTACTTACTCTCTCAAAATCCCTACCCTGACCACTTTTATTTCATTCTTCTTTCTGCAAGTCCCTTCTTCCATTTAAGTCTTTGTGTTTTGTTTTGTGACTTGCTGTGTTTCACCATCTACACAAATATGGATTTGGAACAAAACCTTGGAACTTTCAGTGGCCAATAATTCAATCCCAGGGGTCAGGCATCATAACATAAGCTCCTTTTGAACCTGAGGTTATTGTTGACAGGTGCCTTCTTGTGTCAACTACAGGCAGCCACAGCTTTTATGAGATCATAATTGTATTGTATATGTTATGTCCAGAAGACAGCATTCCACAGATTCTTTCCACCACTGTTTTGGGATGTCCTCTGAGCCTTGAGAAGAAGTTATAAATGTCCTGTGTAGGGCTGAACATTTGACCATTACTTATCCTCAGCACCTTGAATAGCCATGCATTTCTGTGTTCACCATTTTTATTGCAAATGGAAACACCTCTGATTTATGCTGAGTAATATTTGCCAGGTATGGTTTCCTTCCTGTGGTACAGAGGACTGTACCACAGTCAGAAACTGGGGAGTTACTCCAGTAAGCCACTTTTGCAACACCTTGCCCGACAGTTTAAAAGGTAGGGTTCACAACTGAGTAAGACCCTTGATGACTTTTCTCCCCCAGGTTCCCACACTAGGAAAAGTAGGGAGCAGTAAAGGAGGGTTTAGTTTGGTTCCAGCTTGATTTTTCTGTATCTTTCAATCAAAGTGTGTAGTCTCCAGTAACAGAATCTTATCATCTTGCTCTTGTGGGTAACAAAGAGGAATGGTAAGGATAGGCATTCTTTTGGGGCATCAATGGGGCCTCGGTACCCAGAAGCACATAGAAATGTATCCTAACTGTTCCTGGCTTAGGGTATTTCTCAGCTTGTATAGCCATAGGTTTTCATATGACTTTTCCATATATCTTTAATTTAGATGAAACCCCACATTCCCATCAATTCCCCCATCTCCACTATTTCATTCCTATTTAAACTCATTAGTCTCTAGTTGAAAGGTGTGAAGACCGAGAAAACTGTATGAGGTTTTAAAAGCCTCCTCTCTTGCAAGTCTCATTTTCTCTGTGGTGAATCAGCACTTCCTTCCCATCTGAAAGGAAGATTAATGCAATATAAATGTTCAATTATATGTTACGAGCTTGAGTGCCATAAACATTAATAGAGAGTTACCAGAGGTATCAAGATGAAAATGAGCCTTTAGATAGGTTGAATCAGAGCCTCTTAGACCAAATTGGAGTCACTTAAAAATCCTCTTATTACTTAACCTCTTAAGGGCTATTTTACCAGATATTTCACTCACAGTTAGGTTGGTACAGGACAAGTACACCCAGTAGGGAGATAACTCACATACTGATTTGAGCAATTCGGTGTGTCTTCTCTTTCTGAAACTTAGGTGTTAACTATTTGTCATATGAGATTAATACAGTTTTATAATACAGAAAAACTGCTGGATATTGGAGGTGATGGCTTGACATCTTAAAGTACAATGACTCTCAGCTCAGTTATCATTAAATATTGAGGAAACTCATTCTGTGTCCCAGAAAGCCCAGTGGCAATCCTGCTAGTAGACATGTGAAGAGACACAACTGTAGACTCTGCATGTTTAGAATACTTTATACTCTAGATGAGTGAGCAGGAGGGAGAAGTCCCGGCCATAGTGATGCCTGGGAAGAGCCATGGGAGAGATGATTAACTGAGTGGCGGCAGTGAGAACGATTTGCAAGTGCCAGCAGCTAATAGGGAACTTTTTCAGGTAGCAGAAAAATAAGTAACACGTTTAAAGGAGCCATCGTTTGTGGGTCACACAACTGAAAATTCCAGGATTTACAAGGTTGAAGCAGGAGGAATGTGGATTTCGGGTCAATTTAAACTATATACTTAGGTAGTGTCTCAAAATAAACAAACAAACAAATGAACAAATAAATAAAATAAACCATCACTACCTCCAACAAAACAGTGCAAAAAGAGTTATTCAGAAGCACTCTAAGATCACATGAAGGCAAAGACTGGGTAGTGTGGAGGGTGACTAGAACTGCTTAGGTCTAGGGTTTCGGTCCAAAGAATTTTATGATCATAAGGACAAAGGAGCTTATGGATTTAATTATTTTAACCAAAGTGGGGAGAATTTACCGATGAAAAATGAAAATGAAGAATAGAGTTAAATATGCAAGTGTGCTAGAAAATGAAAGGAAATTATAGTCATAAAATTTAACTAATTTTTAAAAATCTTTTCTTTATTACTATTATTTATTACAATTTATTTACTTTGTATCTCAACTGTATCTCTCCCTCATCTTCTCCCTGTCCTACCCTCCCTCCCAACTAATTCTTAAACTTGAGGAAACAGAAATTCTATCTCTTCAAAGATTACAAAAGTCTATCCCGAGTTGAAGATTATCTTTTGTCTGGCTTTCACCATTGGATTCAATCTTACCATTGTTTTCCATACCTGCTCCAATCTCTGTTTTCAGTGACTTGCATTAAATTGGCTTTACTATATACAACCAAGTTTTAAAATTGATTTTCATAACATACCTTGTCAAATTCAACATGTGAAAATACAGAAACCCAATTAACTTTGAATTTCAGATAAAAATAATTTTTCTATAGATATTTTCCATTCATGCTACATTAAAAAACTTATAAGATGTATGTATTGATTGTTCTTCCGAAATTCAGATATAACTAGAAGTCACATACTTCACAGCATAGTTACTTAATGGATTGTCCTGACCTAGATTTACTTCATATTATATCATCATCCATTACAGATTATGAATTCTTTCTGAAACTAATACTTCCACTTGTAGTGTGTGTGTGTGTGTGTGTGTGTGTGTGTGCGTGCATGTGTGCATGTGTGTCCATGTGTTTTACAAGAAATTGAACCTTGAGTCTAGAGTCTTGTGTGTGTTAGGTAAATTACTTAACTCTGAGCTATAACCTTGGCCTTTTATTTTTCTTATTTTGTTACAGGATCTTCAAAATTTGGCTTTGAAGTCACTCATTAGACCAGGAAGAGTTGAGCTTGCGATCATCCTGCCTCAGTTTCTCCGATAGTTGGAGCTGCAGGCCTGTGCAGGACACAGATCATCATCTGTGTTCTTCAGTATATGCCCTCCATTTTTGCTTTCTTGTGACCTTGCTCTGTAAACCATTTTCTCCATTTCACATCAGATTTTGTCTCCATTTTGACTTTTGTTTCTTACTTTCTAGTGTTTCCATTGTTTCCCTGTCACTCTTTGAATAAACTTTCCCTAATCTGACATCTATGTCCCAGAATGTTTTTTTATTCCTTTTTACCTTCTATTCAACTCAAATAATAATTTAGACTTATAGCTTTTCTCCTATGAATTTTTTAAAATTATTTTTAGTTTTTATATTAATTATAGTTTGTTCACTTTGCATCCCAGCTGTGGCCCCCTCCCCATGAATTGGTTTTATATTAGTCTGACCACTTTCCTGAGTAGCAATGAGTTCCTGCAGTAGAGAAAACTTTGCTGGGAGTAGGGCTGGTGACAGTGTATATAGTATATTACTTCTAAGGTAACTTCTTAAAATGAAATTTGAGGAAAGTTCACATGACACCCAAGAAAGAAATGAGGCTTGAAGGCAAAAAGATAGCTTGAACAAATAAAAACAGCTTTTAGTTTTTATTATGAAGCCAGACCTTCATATGTTCAAGTACAATGCTACATATTTATAGCTCATTTGAGTTTTATAGCTATGTGTCATTTTACTACTGGATTTGAAATGAAATAACCAAGATTTCATCAAATTTTGAATATTTGCTTAAGAATTTTCAATTACTGAATTATAGACCAGGCATTTGATTCTAAAGATTTTGCCTAAAGCTCCTTCGGTAGGTACATGAATAATCATCACTTGAACAATTTTAATGAGTAAATACCTACTCAGTTTCTTACACCAGCTTCAGTTAGCTCTTGAACTCTACAGTCTGCTATTAATGTGATTAATATTTACTCTAGTTATTAATTGGGTGAAGCAAGTGTGTTTAATATTTAATGGCATGGTTGCTTTGGGGGGGGGGAGACAATTTGGATCAATGGAGACTAACATTTCCATGTGACTCATTTTCCAGATGACATTTTTAATTGCTTGGTACTAAAATAATAACTGGCCCACTGCAAACATTTCTGGTTCTCCTTTAATTAATCAAGTGTCTGATATACTCAGAAATGAACCTCAGGCACACTAAATATCTGAAAATATATGTCAAATATGAACCCAAGCAGACTTCTTAGGAATTATTCAGTGTGTGTGGTAGGGAGCATGCACTATGCAGAGGCCAGAGAGCGACATCATATATATATATATATATATATATATATATATATATATATATATATATATATTTATTGTTGTTCTCCACAATGTTATTTGAGACAGGATCATTTACTGAACCCAGAGATCAGCATTTCTACTAGGATGGTCTGCCACGAACTCCTGGAACCCACTTGTCTCTGGCCTATATTGCTTGAGTTACAGACATGTGCAATCATGGCCAGATTTATGTGGGTTCTGGGATTCTAGCTCACATGCTGTTTGCACAGCAAACACCCTTAGAACCCACTGAGAAATCTCCATGACCTCAGTATATATGTAGCAATTTGAATCTTCAAATTTAATTACTTCAAGGCAACACATGCTTCTTTTACTCTTAATGCGTGCATAGCTTTAGTGTGTACAGTTAATGAAACAAAAGCAGTATCTCTGACTGTGAAGTGATTGGGAGAATGAAATTTGCAACACAGAGGATGAGAATGTGTTGGCATCCTGAATCAGAAGGAGAATGAGGATGGAATGGAAGACATCCCGGTCAATGCCTTTGTTCAAAATTGATAAGCTGGGAAAGAGGACAAGGCCTCAACCTTAGTCAGAGACCTAATCACAACCAAGGAACTGCTCAGAGGGGAACAGTCTTCTCCAAGTGAACCTATTATTTCTCTAATACCAAGTCCTTAGCCGTGAAAACATACATGCAAGTAACATACAGAGTAAGGAATAGGTATGTGTGCAAGAAACAACAAAAAAGAAACAATGGATTTCGTTTTATTGTTTTTTAGTTTATTAATTTAATCCCTTTAAAGCCTGATCCCAGCCCCCTCCCTTTGCTCCTCCCAGCCCTACCCTCACACCCCTCTCCTCCCATTCCCCACTTTCTAACTTCTCAGAGAATGGAGGCCCCAAAGGGGTATAAACTCACTCTGGCACCTCAACTTGCAGCAGGACTAAGCACATTTTCTCCTGCTGGTGCCTAACAAGGCATCCCAGCTAGGGGATAGGGATCCAGTGGCAGGCAATAGAGTCAGAAACAGCCCTTATTCCCATTGTTAGGGGACCCATATGTTGACCACACTGCACATCTGCTACATACGTGTAGGGGGTCTAGGTCCAATCCATGCATGCTCATTGGTTGGTGGTTCCATCTTTGTAAGCCTCCATGGGTACAGGTTCATTGACTCTGCAGGTTTTCTTGTGGTGTTTTTTACCCCTCCTGCTCCCTCTATCCTTTGTTCCATTCTTTCACAGAACTCCTGAACTCGGGCTATTCTTTAGTTGTGGGTCACTGCATCTGTTTCCATCAGCTGCTGGATGAAGCCTCTCAGAAGACAGTTATGCTAGTGTCCTGTCTGCAAGCATGGCAAGAGTATCATTAATAATGACAGGGATTGGCTCTCAAAGAGGGGTATACAGAATGGTTTGGAAGGAGGAAAGAGATTGGAAAAATGATGTAATTATATTATAATCTAAAAAATAAGAGAGAGAATAAACACCAAAATTGCTACTAAAACAAACATGGGTATAAATGCTTACAATCTCAGCACTGAGCAATCAGAAGAGTGGAGAATTCAAGGTCAGCCTTGGCTACACAAGCAGCTTGTAGCCATGCGAGGGGGACATGAGACTGCCAAGAAGGAACAAACAAAGAACAAAACAAATAAGCCTCGGTGTCTGGGGGAATACAGTCATTCAAGAGACAGGTAAGCTGTATTAACTCATTCAGGTAGTTTTGAAAGGAAGTGAAATGTTCTGGCAACTTTATATGTATTTCCCTTGGTCCTTTTAAACAGGGTTTTCCCCAAAAGTCTAAAATTTAAAATTGAGCTTATTCTCTCTAATCCTCACTGTATTCCATCTTTCTCTGGTTGATTATTTTTGATTATTTTTTTTCCTCAGCACATATTAGAAAAGGTTGTTTGGGTAATTAGTGTGGGTCGGATGCTGTGATAGTGTCTAAAAGTGATTGAGAATCTGAAATTCTGCTCCTACTGAAAACAATTCCTGCACAACTTTTGGGAGAAATAACAGAGTTCTTTCACTTGTCCTCAAAGGGGAGAGGCTTTTGAAAGGAAGCCATGCATGGATTGAGAAGAATGAGCAATGTTTAGGGGCCTGATCATTACAGGGAATTTCCAAATTCGGTTGCATAATGTTGGTCCAGATTTGCTAGAAAACAGTGCTTTTTATAAACAAGTGTATACATTTGCTTTTAATTGGCTCTACAATCTCTTTCTTTTCCAGTTGAGCAAATGTTAATTAAACACCTTCTCTGTGCAAAACCTAATTGGTCCTAAGGCAGATGAAATGATAGTAAACAACCCTGGTGCCTTTTGTTCTTTTGGATGGCTCAGTGATTCATAGCGAATGTTTGGGAGGTCCTGCTTCTCATTCCCATTCCTGTGTTAGAGAGAAATCTCCATAATTGAGAAAGTAAAAATTTTACAGACTAAGGAAACGCAAGTTAAAACTGACCCCAACACAATACAAATCTTTCTCTCTTTTTTAATCAATTATTTATTTGAGATGTAGATTCAACTAAATAAGATTGCTTTGCTATTTCCCACGTAGTATCATTAATTTGATGGGTCAGATGTGTGTGATTTGCTCAGCAAATGCATGGATATTGGATACATGGAACTTTTGTAAATAGCTTCATTATTCTCCAACTAGTCAGTATTGCAAGCTAGTTAACCTGTTAAGGCCAGGGACTCTGGACAATGTCTGGCTGTTATGTGGTTATGTGAATAGTCCTTTGTTTACTCTAACCTTTTATAAGCTGGGGATAGCATTACAGAGTCCCATGACAACACTGGTTTATCTTTGAGAGACCATAACAAATTTAGTCCTGTGACTGTCCTTTGTTTTTTTTTCTCTAAGCTTTATTGAAATTCAGCTCACACACTATATATAATTTATCCACTTCACATGTAATATTTAATAGTCTTTAGATATTCATAAAATTCTGTGACAACTGCCATAATCGATTACAGGACACTTCAAGACTCAGAAGATAATTCTTACAACCCCACCCCACCACAGCCACCTCATTCTCAGCTACAAACTTCTAATTCTCTCAACAGCTCCAGCATTAGGCTATCATTCAGACATTTTTTTTCTAAGTAGTTTTTCTAGAAATTTCACATAAATAGTATCGTATAGTATGAGGTTGTGTAAAAATCTATTTTCTTTTGGTATACATAATGTTTTCAAGATGCTGTAGTCATTAGTACCTCATTGTCATGGTGAACAAGTAATATATTCTACATATGGATAGATCATACTCTTTGACCCCGTTGTCCTTTGGTAAACATTTGCATTATTTCTATCCTTTGGCTGTTATGTAAAATTTATAAATATATATAGATAGGTTTTCCTTTCTTCTTGAGACAATTTCTGGTTTAAACAACACATGCAGTTTAGCATTTAGAGATTGCTTCAGATAGTTCTGAAGTGGCTGTATCGTTTTACACTCCCAGAAGCAGAGTATAAGGAGTTAATTTTACATTTTTTGTCAACATTTGTTATCTCATTTTTCTTTAAAACCATACTAGTGGGGTAAGTAGTGGCCTCCCACTGGGTATGTGCTTACATTTCTCTGATGATTAATAATGCTAAGTAAATTTTGTGTCACATTTGTTTATATTCTTCACTAAATTGCCTAGCTAGATCACCTCACTTTCTTTTCCTAAAAGGTATTTTTTTCACTTTTTTCCAAGAACGGGTCTTATATCTTATTATATTTCTCACATAGTTGCCTAAATTCAAATGATCTTCCTGCCTCAGTTTCCCCAGTACTAACTGAAATTTAAAATGTGTCTTTATTGTGATGAAGTGGTTCAATTTCTACAATGTTTCTCCCTAAAAAAGTCAGAAAATGAAGATGAACAAATAATAATGTGCAATACTATATAATAACATTCACTTTCACAGCATAAATTATACTAACTGAAAAGATTTTATCTAAAATAAATCAAAATTCCTCTTACTTTCCATGGTTACTGCCCTCTCCTGATCTTGGCTTGAGGTCCTCTGTCACCATCTCTTACTTTATAGTGACTTTAGCTACTGGTTTTTAGTCAATCTACTGAAAATATTTCCTTTATTTTTTTATTCATTATGACTGTAGTATGGTAAGAAATCCACTCTCTACCATTAATACAACTCAAGTTATTTTTCAGAATACTTGCTACCACTCTAATTCAGCAGAGGAGGGGAGCATGGCTGGCTCCTACCTTCACTGCTTACCAAACACTTGAGTTAGCTTTCACAGACAACTTGCTCAAGGGTTCCTTGGAAATTTATGAACATGACATTTCAGATTTCCAGTTCATTCTATGTATATTTTGATAATTATCATATAGAGAAGGCATTGTATTCATAATCTGTATATCATAAGGTAAGCCGTTTGAGATAATATTTCCGTGAGTGACAGTTGTTATTTATAGAGGTAGTACAGTCTCAGTACTTAGGAAATGTTTAACATTGATTAGTTTACTTAATCTTTTAGGTTAAAACAAAGTTATATCTTTCCTAATGCTTCATTCTCCAACTGCTTACACCAGTGTCCTCCCCCATCTGACTCCAATCCTTCTCATAGTTCGCGCCACTTATGTATCATTTTCACATGTTTGATGCTATATTCCTTATTTCCACCTCCTTTGAGAATTCCTTTTCTCCACTCATGATCCTCCTTGATAACCTATGATGTGTACATACACACATGCATAATTTTTTAAAACTTTTTTTGAGGTTTTGGAAATTTCACATCACATACTCCAATCCCACTCATTTCCCTGTCTTTCCATTGAGTGCCCTCCATCCTTGTAACCTCTCCCTTCAAAAAATATAAATAAAAATGAAAACAAAAACAAACAAAACATCTTGCTAACCCCTCTTTGCAACAACTTGTTCCTCTGTTAATCACAGGGTTCCCTTATACCTGTCATCACTGTCTTATCTTCAGTTTAGCTGTGTGTGCCCATTCTCTCCTCTTTCTTTCCAGCTTCTCCATCACATATTTGTTCTTTTATTACTATTTATTACAATTTATTCAACTTTGTATCCTGGCTGTGGCCCCCTCCCTCATCTCCTCCCAATCTCACCCTCTTTCTTTCTTCTCCCCATATGCCCCTCCCCAAGTCCACTGATAGGGGAGGTCCTCCTCCCCTTCCATCTGACCCTAGTTTATCAGGTCTCATCAAGGCTGGCTGTATCACCTGTGGCCTTAAGGATGCACCCCCAGGGGGAGGTGATCAGAGAGCCTGACACTGAGATAATGCCAGAGAAAGTCCCTGCTCCCCTTACTAGGGAACCCACTTTGAGAATGAGTCTATGGACTACCCTTGAGAAAGGGCTTTAGGTCTTCTCCATTCATGGTCCTTGGTTGGGGTATCTGTCTCTACAGGGACCCCTGGGCCAAGTTTTTTGTGTGTGTGTGTGTGGGGGGAAGGCGCTCTGTCCCCTCCCCTTTTTTTGCTCTATCTCCTCCTTCTTTCATAAAATTCCCTGCACTCTACCCAAAGTTTGGCTATGAGTCACAGCCCCCTCTGCTTCAATACCTCTATCAGTAGAGTCTTTCAGAGGCCCTCTGTGGTAGGCTCCTGCCCTGTTCCCTGTGTTCTCCAGCTTCCAATGTCTATTATGTTTGCCCTTCTGAAAGAGGATTGAACATCTTCCCTCAGGACCTACTTGTGTAGCTTCCTTGGGAGTATAGATTTTATTATGTTTATCTTATATTATATGTCTAATAACCACTTATGAATGAGTATATGCCATGTATGTCTTTCTGTTTCTGGTTTACCTCACTCAAGATGATCTTTTCTAGATCCTACCATTTACCTGCAATTTCATGATTTCCTTGTTTTTAATTACTTAGTAATATTCCTTTGTGTAAAAGTACCACAATTTCTGTATCCATTCTTCTGTTGAGTGACATCTAGTTTGTTTCCAGATTCTGGCTATTGTGAATAGAGCTGCTACAAACATGGTTGAACAAATGTCCTTGTTATATAGTTGAGCATGTTTCGGATATATATGCCTAGGAGTGGTATAGCTGGATCTTGAGGTATCAATATTCCTAATTGTCTGAGATAGTGCCAGATTGATTTCCAAAATGGTTATACAAAGTTACATTCCCACCAGCAGTGGAGGAGGGTTCCCCTTTCTCTACATCGTCTCCAGCATGTGTTATCATTTGAGTTTTTGATCTTAGCCATTCTGATGGGTGTAATGTGAAATCTCAGGGTCATTTTGATTTCCATCTCCCTGATGACTAAAGACTTTGAACATTTCTTTAAGTGTTTCTCTGCCATTTGATGTTCCTTTATTGAGGATTCTCTGTTTATCTCTGTACCCCATTTTTAATTGGATTGCTTGGTTTGTTGGTGTTTAACTTAAGTTATTTATATATTTTGGGTTTAGCCCTCTGTCAGATATAGGGTTGGTGAAGATCTTTTCCCAATTTGTAGGCTGTCATTTTGTTCTGGTGACACTGTCCTTTGCTTTACAGAAGCTTTTTGGTTTCATGAGGTACAGTTTATTTATTGTTGATTTTAGAGATCTTAGAGCCTGTGCTGTTGGTGTCCTCTTCAGGAACCTGGCTCCTGTGTCAATGAGTTCCAGGCTCTTCCTCAATTTTTCTTCTAACAGATTTAGTGTATCTGGTTTTATGTTGATGTATTTGATTCACTTGACCTTTAGTCTTGTGTAGGGTGACAACTACGGATCTATTTGCACTTTTCTACATGTAGACATCCAGTTTGATCAGCACATTTGTTGCAGATGCTGCCTTTTTACTGTTGCATGGTTTTGGCTTCTTTGTCAAAAATTAAGTATCAATAGGTGTGGGGGGTTATTTCTGGGTATGGTATTCTATTTCATTAATCCTCCAGCCTGTTTCTCTGCCAGTAACATGCAGTTTTTATTACTGTTGCTCCATAGTACAGCTTGAGATCAGGAATGGAGATAATTCCAGAAGATCTGTTATTGTACAGGATTGTTATATCAATTCTTGGTTTCTTGTTTTTCCATATGAAATTGAGAACCATTCTTTCAAGTTCTGTAAAGAATTGTGTTGGTATTTTGATGGGAATTGAATTGAATATGTAGATTGCTTTTGTTAGGATGGCCATTTTCATTACATTAATCCATGAGCATGGGAGATCTTTCCATCTTCTGATATCTTCTTCAATTTCTTTCTTCAGAGGCTTGAAGTTTGTTTCATTCAGGACACATTTGTTCTTAATAGTGACACTGGGAGTGGTGGTGTGTCTCATACCCTTCTGCTAAAACAACTTTGCTTGTAAATGTTCATTGAATGAGTCATTGGTTTGGTTCAAGATTTCTGGATTCTGTGACAACATCAGTACTGGACCCCAACTGAGATGCCTCACTGATATCGTGCTGTTGTCCCAAGTCATGAAGATCTTGGGGTTATGGGGTCTTCTGTGTCTATGCCATTAGGCCAGGTCATCATGGCCCTCAGACATCAACATGAGTTCAAATAGCAGCCCAGACCATAAGCATCCACACGGTATGTGGTTGGAACTTGTGCTACTGGACATCAACACAGACACCAACTCTTAAAGGGCCATGGACCAGACATAGCCAGGACATCATGTGGCCTAAACCGGCAGTGAAGGCCATGCATATCAGCCTGTTACTCATCATCTCCATCTCTGCTTTTCTTTTTCTCATCTCTTCCTACGTATTTGCTCATCTTAGTGGCGTCTGCTCCACCTTTGGGCTTCTCTGGGTCCACATGCACAATTTTAGATCTAACTTTCATGTGTAAGAGAAAACACACAATATCTGTCTTTATAAATCTGGCTTATCTAACTTAATATAATGATTTCCAGTTGTATATATTTTTATTCAAATGTCATAATTTCATTCCTTATAGCTGCATCAAGTGCCATCATGAGTACCATATTTTTCTTTATTCATTTACCAGTTCATAGGCTAATTCCATATCCTGGTTATTTTAACTAGGGGAGCAATATGCTGAGTTATGTGGTATTTTTTCTTTTCTTTTTTTAGTTTGACAAAGAAACTCCATATGATAGTGAATGCATTCATATCAAGGGAGTATAAATATTTTTCTCCATATTTTTCTTAATCAGCATTTGTTATCATTTGTCACTAGGAAAACCTTTCTTACTTAGGTGAGAAATACACCATGACCAAGTTGTTTTTTTTCCCAGGGATTCAAAGTTGGTTTAAATAGCTAAGTCCCAAAATGTAATTCAGCACATAAAGAGACATAACAGATAACTAGCTCAATCAATATCAAAATGCCTCTGAGAAAGCCTGTAAAGCATGGGAGATCTCGGATTTATACATGTAGAAGAATGATAATGTCCTCATTTCCCATCCCCCACACTTCACAAAGATCAATTCAAAATGTATTAGATACCTGAATATTGGCTGAACATTTGAACTTTCTAGAAGGGAACATGGGCAAAACACTTCATGACATAATCTAAGCAAAGATTTTCTATAAAATACTCTAATAGCCTGAGAAATGATTCAAGGACCTAACAAGTGGAATTCAAAAGCTGCTGCAGCCTCACAGAGACAGACAGCTGACAGAAGGGGAACACATCTGCCATCTACTCTGATGGCGAATATTGAATGTCGATTTGACTGAATCGGAAATCAACTAAATGATGATATGCCAGAACTAAGTGACATTTAGCTAAAAGATGTAAAATAGGGTTAATAGTAAAGGATCAGTCATGGCTCCAGTTGAGCAAAACTGCTACATTCTAGATCATTCCTATATCGTACTGTTTCCAAACAGATCGTTTCGAATTCCTTTGTCTCTCTGATTCTGTCACTTTCTCTGTCTCTGTTTTTCTCTCTGTCTCTTTGCCTCTTTGTGTCTCTGTGTCTCCCTGTCTCTGTCTGTCTGTCTGTCTGTCTGTCTGTCTCTCCTGAAAGAAAGTTAATAGAAAATTCTAGGAAGGGGTTTAAAGTCTTGCGTGGTTGTCAGCAAACTGAGATTCTGTTTGTAGATGTGACAGGCTGAAGGGTTATGTCTCGTCTACTTTTGCAGTTAAAGTTTCGATAGGAAACAGCCACAGTTACTGGTTTATTCGACACTGACAGCCACCGTAATATAGCCTCTCAGCTAAATAGCTGCAATTGAGATGCACGTGCCTCTGTTTGTTAGCATGGACATTCAGGTCGAACATTCTGACATCTTCTTTGACTCATCCTTTTCTTTCACAGTCTGCCTCCAACCACTGAGAAAACATGTTTGCTATATACTCAGAGTATACCCAGAACCTGCTCTTCACCATCCCCACACCTCAACTATCTCCTGAATCCTTACAGGCCTTTATTTTGGTAGATGATTGCTATAATTTTTCATATTTTTATGTTGGTTAATTTTCTTTCCCTTCTTCCTTCTATACTTTTAACAGCCACCTGGAAGAAATACTGGTATGTTTAAAATAGAAATATGATTGTATTACTTGTGGCCCACTGTCCTCCTGTGTCTTCTCATTTCACTGAGTAAAACCCAAAGTCTTCACAATAAGAAAAACATATAAAACCTTAATGTAATCTATCTTTCTGTTTATTGTCTCTACATCCTACAGCCTGACATTTCTTTTACTTCTACTTCAACTCATCTCCTGGTTCTTCCTCTACAACTGACTCCAGGTAAGCTCCAGGGATCTGTGGGCCTTCCAACCCTTCCAGCAGGTAAACCACTAAGTTAGCCAAGGTTGCAGCACTGGGGTTAAATTTCCCTCCAAAGTCACACAATCAGTACTGCTGTCTTCTGATGTAGTTATTCTGAAAAAATGGGGCCATCCCTCTTATGCTCCTATCCTTACCATGCTATTTATTTATGTATTTCTGTATCTCTATTTTTAAATTAAATTTTTATTTTTCATATTAATTAGTTTATTTACTTTGTATCCCAGCTGTGGTTTCCTTCCTTCCCCTCCCAATCCCACTGTCTGTCCCTCATCTCCTCCTATGCTCCTCTCCAAGTCCACGGATAGGCCATTTATTTATTTTACTACTGATCATTTTTTGATAAATAGCTAATGATGAAGACATTAGTACATACAACATCTTGCTGAAGAAGAATATTTAAAATCAGAAAAAACCCTTAACATGTATCAAGAAAATTAAAGCTCTTCTGACTTTGTAGATAAGTATTTTATATATAATTATGGAAATGATTTTATGTACTCACCAGTTTGTGAATGGAAGACAAAATGGTTTTCTCTTTTTGCTTTCTATACATAATATTTATCATTTTATCAACAGACAAGAACATTACTAAAGTACAAATGAATTAGCTGTAGGGGAAAAAAGCTGATTATTTGAAGGCAATCTTCATTATGCACTTCTCTGAGGCATTTAACATAGGGGGTTTATAGACAAGAAGCATGTATCCAGAGCATGTACTTGTGGAGCACACGGCTGCACATGTTTACATGAAAGGACAGCGTGTATGGTGGGACACTGCAATGTGCTCAATTATCTCCACTTTTCCAGTCCATTAGTAGGTATCTAATTATTCTAACTACCTTTCAGAGATGTGTAATTTTAATAATTTAAGGCCATTCAAATCTGGTAATTAACATTACCATTAACTTGACTATTTTTGATGAGATTAACAATTATCTGCTTAAACACATCACTAAGCTTTCTTTATACATTGACTTTAAAACTATTGTTTATTTCTCAGTTCTGTTCTTCCTGTTTATATTGTGGGCCCAGACAGACCAAAATTCTTAACATAGACTGCACTGCTTTCCTTTATAAAAGTATCTATGTAAAGATTCACCAACACAGTTAAACTAACTGTTATCAGCTAATTACACTGTCAATTTGGGCTCAACAACAGTCGCGAAAAATGGGAACGTTTAACAACCAAGGCTGAGATTATTTTCTTGTTCTTTTCTGAAGAATCAGTGAATATTGTTGTTAGAGTCATTCAGAATCAGAATAAAATGAGTGTCTTGAATAGAATGATGCTTTTTTTAAAGACAAAGTGACAGTGCTTCAAAGAAATATGCCTTTGAAAAGAAGTAAATGGAGTTTATTTTTTATACCTTTATAAATTACTAACCACCAAAAAATTCATTAGGCTTCATTGTTTTGAGTTCATCTTAGGGACTGAGGAAATGGCTCAGTGGTTAAGAACGCATACTTTCTTATAGAGCACCTGGATTCTGCTCCCATCACTTATGTGGGGGCCCATAATTATCCTTAACTGCAGTTCCAGTGTATTTGTAGCCCTTTTCTGGACTCTGGAGGTGCTGAAATCTTCTGTAACACAGTAACACACACACACACACACACACACACACACACACACGGGCAAGTAAAAAAATACACAAACACAAAAAATAAAGTTTATTGATTTTTGGTGGTTTTGTTCAGGCCTTGAACAAAACAAAAAGAACTACAGTCACAGAATTTTGGCATCATTCTCATGCTGCATCAAGTAAAACTTCATACTTTTTTTTTTTTTGATAGATTCTTTCTTGGTAAAGCTTTCCCCAATATACACTTTTCTTCCCAAGTTTTGGGCCGTTTTTTTTTCTAACAAACTGTTCTCTGCTGTATAATTCCTCCACACATCACTGAGTCTAGTGTCTGAAACTCTTGTTGAGTTGTCTATAAATTCAGATCCCCTCACCACAATCTCACATGTCATTCTTCCACCAACTCTTTTCCTCCATCGATTTCTGTGTTTGTGCTGGAGGAAGAATTCCTGACTAGGAGAATAAAATTAGTCATTTGTTAGAAGTAATGAAAACGAATAGACTGGTTTTCTTGTCCAATTCGAGTGGAAACTTAACGAAGCTTTTGAAAACCTGCAGGAAATAAGGGAGAAGCAATTTGCCAACAGATTTGGGAAAAGTGACTTCCATTGGCAGTTGGAGCAGATGGCATCTTAAGCATGACAGATTTTCTACCACTCCACATAGAATCAATATCCAGTAGCATGAAGGAAATTAGCTGGCAGTGGATGAGAAGTCTGTCCATTAGTTTGATTTAGGTAAGGGCTGGATTTGCATAGTTCTGCCATGATACTTTGTTTCAGTTCATTACTTGTGACCAGATTCAAGAGCAACCATCCCAAGTAAGGTATGATGAGTCCCCCACAGACATAAATCTGGAATTGCAAAGACGTAAAAAGGAAGATTGTCTATACCTTCATGCTAGCTTTCTTCTTCCATAAATGCACAGATAAAATAACTTCATGGGCAACATCTTTACAAACCAAAGATGCAAATCAGGTTGAAGAGGATGTTGAGTATAGAGAAATGAACACATATTTATGAGGAGTTTACCTTTAGCCTAAATTGGTTTTGACCCTGTGTTTTCCAATTAGAACTTTAAATTTTGTATTGCAAGTTGTGTGGATTGAAAGTGAATTCTCAGTTTCAAGCTCATGTTTGAATGAGTCCACACATAATGCTTTTGCTTTGGTCTATATATGATTGTTGGTCTTCTGTTAACTTTCAGTTATTTTATCCACCAGAACTTCTGTTTAAGCAAGCACTTAAAGACTTCCTTCTAAGAAAAGTCCTGTGTTTGACCTAGGATACTGTTATATCATATCTGACAAATTCACACATTAATTTTATTTTAAATAATGCAATAATTTAAGCCAAACAAATGAATTTTCAGTGGTAAACATAATATGTCAATTAAACAACTAGCTACGTATTAATCACCTATTATGTGACACTCAAATGACACAGTCCTGATTTCATAGAACATAGAACATGGTGGGGACACCTACACACAAAAATACCAGCTTCCAGCTTTTGAGAGTTAATATGGAAGAATGAAGGAGCTTTGTGTCACAGGTGGGATTTCCCTTAATACAGATTTTATGATAATATGATGCTTATTAGGTAATACTATTGAGAGAGACTAGTGGAAACACAAGGAAGAAAACGAGATTAAGCAGAGAAAAAAATTGTTGTGATTTCAGTTCAGGGATGACTGATTATAGCTGACTTATTAACAATCTAAGACAATCCTTCAGAGATGACTTGGAGTGGGAAAAGGGGCCAGGTCTTGAGAGGCTATAACAATTGGTCATTGGATTTGTGTTGCTTCACAAAGTTAGTGGTTTGAGGACACTAACTTTGCAAATAGGCACAATTCCCCTAAAATCTAGACTTAGATTTAAAAAATGTACACAGTGGTAAGAAGAAAGCAATAAGGGCCTTAGTAAGCATTTCATTTATGAGGGAAGTTGAGGCATGGTCCTGTTCACACCCAATGGTAAGACTCTGAGGGAGATACTTTCGAATAAATGAATTAATCAGAGGCACAAGATCTTACCCTCCACCTCCCCAAATAATCAATGTAGAAGTCACACCTTGTTCCTTGATTGACAATGACATATAGAGTAAAGGTTAATAAATTAAAAAGTTTATACTTGTTACTTAAAAACTGTATCTTCTTTTACTAAGAGGTAGACCTCATCAAAGTAGGAATCAAAAAGGGTAAACACAGAAGCCTTAGCTAGAGTCTGAGTTTGAGATAAGAGAAGGGAATGAGTTTGGCATGGTATATCATAAGGGGTGGATTAAGAGCCTGGGAGAATTTCTTATAGCACAACCAATAATATAATTATTGATTAATCCAGACACAGAGCTTTCTTCCTTTGATAGATGTACTGATTTATATGGTATAATATCAAACAGTAGGCAAGGCTGCTCCTGAGAAGGAAAGGGCATGACACACAAAAAACACTGATGATGACAAGAAGAGATCTATCCTAACATATATAAAGCCTTGTGGTTCTATATGTCAAAAATCTGGATGTACCTGGAATTAAAAGCTAGAAAAATATTAATTTTAAATTATAGTACTATTCATGGCTGGCTCTTTGAGCCCCCCTCCAAAGGGAGGAGCAGCCTTGCTAGGCCACAGAGGAGGACATTGAAGCCAGTCCTGAAGCTACCTAATAAGCTAGGGTCAGATGGAAGGCGAGGGGACCTCCTGCTATCAGTGGACTTGGAAAGGGGCAGGGAGGAGATGAGGGAGTGACTGTGGGATTGGGAGGGAATGAAGGAGGGAGCTATGGCTAGGATACAAAGTAAATAACCTGTGATTAATATAAAAAATAAAAATTTTAAAAAAGAAAAAAGAAAAGTAAAACAATTTATAGTAATATTCTAAATATTGATATACTACTTCATTATAAGAATTTTTAATTTATTTTTTTAATTTTTATTATTAGTTACATTTTATTGACTCTGTATCCCAGCTGTATTCTACTCCTTCACTCCCTCACAACCCCACCCTCCCTCCCTCATCTCCTCCCTGCCCCTTTCCAAGTCCACTGATTGGGGAGGACCTCCTCCCCTTTCATAGGACCCTGTTTTATCAGGTATCATCAGGACTGGCTGCAAAGCCCTCCTCTGTGGCCTAGCAGGACTGCTCCTCCCTTGGTGGGCGGGGAGGTCAAGGAGCCTGCCACTGAGTTCCTGTCAGAAATAGTCCCTGTTCCCCTTACTACGGGAAACCAATTGGTTACTGAGCTACCATGGACTATATCCGAACAGAGGTTCTAGGTTATATCCATAAATGGTCCTTGGTGTAGTGTCAGTCTCAGAAAAGACCCCTGTGTCCAGATATATTTGGTCCTTGTGGAACTGCTATCCTTTCCATGTCATACTAACTCCCCTTCTTTCATGTGATTCTCTGCACTCTGCTGAAGGTTTGATTATGAGTCTTAGTACCTGCTTTGATATACTGCTAGGTAGAGGCTTTCAGAGGCCCTCTGTGGTAGAATCCTGTCCTGTTACTTGTTTTCCCTATGTCCAATGCACATCCCATTTGTCTTTCTAAGTGACAAATGATCATCTTACCTTGTGGCTGCTTTCTTGTTTATCTTCTTTAAGTGTATAGATTTCATTATGTTTATCATATCTTATAGGTCTATATAAGCGAGTATATACCATGTTTGTCTTTCTCCTTCTGGGATATTTCACTCAGAATGATCTTTTCTAGATCCCACCATTTGCCTGCAAATTTCATGATTTCCTTGTTTTTGATTGCTGAGTAGTATTCCATTGTGTAAAAATACCACAATTTCTGTATCCATTCCTCCGTTGATGGACATCTGGGTTGTTTCCAGGTTCTGGCTATTACAAATAAAGCTGCTACAAACATGGTTGAGCAAATGTCCTTGTTGTGTACTTGAGCAAATTGTGGGTATATGCTTAGCAGTGATATAGCTGGGTCTTGAGGAAGCACTATTCCTAATTGTCTGATTAAGCACCAGATTGACTTCCAGAGTGGTTGTACCAGTTTACTTTCCCACCAGCAATGGAGGAGGGTTCCCCTTTCTCCACAACCTCTCCAGCATGTGCTGTCATTTGAGTCTTTTTATTTTAGCCATTTTGGTGGGTGTAAGGTGAAATCTCAGGGTCTTTTTGATTTGCATCTCCCTGATGGCTAAGGATGTTGAGCATCTCTTTAAGTGTTTCTCTGCCATTCTATATTCCTCTTCAGAGAAAAAAACCATTCAGTGGGAAAAAGACAGAATCTTTGACAAATGGTGCTGGTCTAACTGGATGTCTACATGCAGAAAAATGAAAATCGATCCATATTTATCACCCTGCACAAAACTAAAGTCTAAGTGGATCAAAGACCTCAACATAAAACCAGATACTCTAAATTGGTTAGAAGAAAAAGTGGGGAAGAGCCTAGAACGCATTCCTGACAGGAGACAACTTCCTGAACAGAACACCATCAGCACAGGCTCTAAGAGCAATAATCAATAAATGGGACCTCATGAAACTAAAAAGCTTTTGTAAAGCAAAGGACACTAGTCAGAACAAAACGACAGCCTGCAGACTGGGAAAGGATCTTCACCAACCGTATATCGAGAGGGCTGATATCCAGATTATATAAAGAACTCAAGAAGTTAAAAAGCGATAAATCAAGTCATCCATTTTTTTTTTTTTTACTATTCCCATTTTGTGTTTGTGTTTAATAATATATTTTATGAGAACATGCTCATAGGAAAAACAAGTTATTTATTCACTTAGTTTATTCATTAAGAATGCAAATTTTTTTATTATTACTAATGAATATGATTTCAGGGCTGAATGCTTGGTATTGGATAACCACTTTGAGGGAGGGAGCTTGTGGAAAATAGGCTCTTTTCTGGGAAGACTATTTCTCCTGGTCAAAATGAGCAAGTTGTATTTCTATTTTTAGAAACATATTATCTATCTATCTATCATCATAAGAGAGAAATTTGTATCATGTGATTAGCACTGAGTTCATGACAGAGCAGAGATTGATAATGGGGTGCAGTACAATCTTCCTTAAAAATAAAACTAATCACACCTAAAAGTAAAAATTAGATGATAATGACAGAACCTACAGAACTTAAGAGTCGTAGTGGAGAATGATAGAGCAGGAGTGAAGTTGAACTTTAAAGAACCCACTTCAAACTGAGGGATCAAGGGAGGATCAGGTGACCTTCTACTAAAATTTCAGGGTGAAAGGAAGCCAACAAGGTAGATATCTGAGGACATACAAAGAGCACAGATGCATCAAGATCCTATCACAGGAAAAGGCTCCAAGTTCAAGGGACTAAATGATGTGCCAGATGCCTGGACATGAGCAGAGGAAAGCATATGCCATTGGTAGCCACATAGTAGAAATACGAGTCTTATTTCTGTCTAAGAGGTGACTTCTACAGGTCTTAAGAAGCATGGTTCAAGGCTCAATCCACACTTTAAAGTTATCATTCAGATCAACTTATACAAAAGAACTGTGTTTGTGCAGAAAGCAATGGTATACATAAATGATAGTGTTATTATCAGCCCAAAAAGACATGGGTTACAGTTAGAGTTTAGAAAAGCAAAATAACAGAAAATAATAATGAACTGTGTAAATCTGTTAAAAGAGAAAAATCAATCCTGATGATCCAGATTCCTACATGGAATATCTAGATGAGCTAATGCAATCATTTAAGAAGAAAAAGACTTGGGAGGAAGAGTGGAAGAGGCACAGGCTACTGCCACCAAGAGTTCAATTGCAGTCATGCTACATTTGAAACAACTATGAGCCATCAAAGTAGATATTTCAGATAGGTAATGGGTATGAGTATGCTTAGAGGTAAAGGCAATGATCTGTGGACACCAGAAATAAATTTTGGAGTTAATGACACATAAATGATGTATAGGTAAAGTGAATGTTGATATCATTCAGGGAAGTCCATTACCAGGAAAAAAAATGCACACATTACAGAGCGATAAGGAACTCCAACATTCAGATCTCAGAGAGATGAGATGAAGGTCTTGGTGCTGAACTGGTAACACTGTGATATAATGCTATGATACCTGGTTGCATTTTCACAATGGCATGTATAAATGCAAAATAATTTTCAGTTCACAAGGCACAAGCCTATTATCAATTTATTTTATTCCTACAAGATCTTAAGTGGCACATTCTCCTGTTATCAACTCTCCTTTTGTAACTTAAGAGTCAGACTCTTAAGGTTAATTGTAGTCCTGGTGAGGGAGAAAATGCTGCAGCAGAAGCAGGCTCAGTTCTCTGCCCTGGTTAATACATTGCGTACAAAGCAACCCATCAATTAAAGGTAATGGGGAGGGCATCTGAATCCTTACTTCAGCCAAGCCCATTGTTTGCTGGCTTTGTTTGTTTGTTTGTTTGTTTGTTTGTTTGTTTGTTTTCCAGGTCTGGGGAGTGGACTTGGGCATAGTAGGCAGGACAGATGTGCAGGGCTTCAGCTCTTGAAAGTGTTGGGTTTAGTTGGTCATCACAGGATAGGTTTGTGGCAACCTCAAATGCCCTGTGTGAACTTATTCTTCTTTGTGTGTGTGTGTGTGCGTTTTTTTTTAATTAAATTTTTATTTTGTATATTAATTACAGCTTATTCACTTTGTATCCCAACTGTAGTCACCTCCCTTCTCCCCTCCTGATCTCACTTTCCCTCCCTCATCTCCTCCCATGCCCCTCTCTAAATTTACTGATAGGGGAGGTCCTCCTCCCCTTCCATCTAACCCTAGCTTATCGGGTCTCACCAGGACTGGCTGCAATGTCCTCATCTGTGTCCTAGCAAGACTGCTCTTCTCTCAGGGGAAGATGGGGAGAGCTCAAAGAGCCAGCCACTGAATTCATGTCAGAGACAGTCCCTCTTTCCCTTACTAGGGCACCCTCTTTGAGTAAAAAAGACAGATAACAGGGAACCCTCCCCCATTGCTGGTGGGAATGTAAACTGGTACAACCACTTTGAAATAAATCTGGTGCTTTCTCAGACAAATAGGAATAGTGCTTCCTCAAGATCCAAGCTATACCTCTCCTAGGCATATATCCAAAATATGTTCAAGAACACAACTAGGACATTTGCTTAACATTGCTCATAGCAACTTTATTTGTAATAGCCAGAAACTGGAAACAACCCAGATGTCCTTAAACAGAGGAATGGATACAGAAGTTGTGGTATTTTTACACTATGAAATATTACTCAGCAATTAAAAACAAGGAAACCATGAAATTTGCAGGCAAATGGTGGGAACCAGAAAAGAACATCCTGAGTGAGGTATCCCAGAAGCAGAAAGACACAAACATGGTATATATTCACTTATAAGTGGATACTAGACATATAATATAGACTAAACCTACTAAAATCTGAACTTATTATCTTCAGGGAAAGCTTCTTTATGGCTTTCCAGGCTTTCAAAAGTTTAGAAGGTGTTCTGGGCAACAAAACAAGGCAGGAAAAATATTTTATAAACACTCATGCAAGTTATCAAATTTATTTTTCCTACCTCCTGTGCCCACACTGAAGTGCTGGATAGTGATGCAACCACAAGCATGGTCTCCAGCTGGCTCTGTTAGGCTCTGGCCATAGGAACCAATGAGGGAGTCTACAAGAATACAGGGGAAGGGACTTGCTCCTTAATGCCTGCACCCTGTGAGTTCCCTTCTCTGGTAGTCCTGAAGGGTCTCTCCAGTCACAGTTTCTCAGAGGAGCAACAGCAGCACCTTCCTGAGGTAGCAGCAGCTTGAATGTTCTCAACACTGAAAGAAGCACCTCATTGTCACAGTATAGCGATTCCAGGTCTCTGTTTCCTGGGACGCCTTCCTTCAAGCTTAGTGAAACTCAATATTCAGCAATACTTTCTTGGATGCCTGAGTTTTAGTGTCACAGACTCCCTGTAAATTTTCATATTTCCAATTTCTTCCTTTTCTTTTCCTGACTGTTATGGCAACAGCTGGCTTTTGTGGATGCTTCCTCTATTACACCTTAATTCCTAGTCAATCATTGTTTATGTAATCGACATGATTTTATTACATTCCCATCTTGATGGTGTCTTAAACCCTTGGATGGTAAGAATATAGTCAGATATGGTTCTGTGGGTCTAAAAATATAGCTCAGTTGTAGAGTGCTTATATAGGTTGTGTGATGCCTGAGATGTAGTTCTCAGCATCATGAAAAAGATGCTATCTATCTATCTATCTATCTATCTATCTATCTATCTATCTAGAATAAAAAAATAATTAAGTAGAATGTCCCTGACACCTGGTCCTATTTGCAACATGGAAATTCATCTGTCTAAGGTTTCCAGGAAATCTCTTTGGATTTTAGTTTAGTCTGTCATGAGGGTCAGATAGAAGGGGAGGAGGGCTTCCCCTACCAGTGGACTAGGGGAGGAGCATGGGGGGGGAAGGGTGAGGGGGTTGGGATGTGGGAGGAAATGAGGGAGGGGGCCACAGCCAGGATACAAAGTGAATAAATTGTAATAAATAATTTAAAGAAAAAAATAATTTAAAGAACTAAAAAAAATAAGAGTTCTCTATTATGGGCTTACTTGGTTATCACAGGCCCATTTAGATTGCTACCTCTTTTGATTAATTTAGTGTTGACTTACTTGAGTCATTAATTACATATGGAAAATCCTCCCATATTTTTATATGATATAACATAATCATTGGAATGTAGTCTTTCATATTCATAGATTATTCCTATTCAAGAGTATTAACTTTAATGAGGGACATAGGACAATGGATGGCAATCGTGAGGACCACAGTAGAATTCTGCCTCCTAGGGAGAACATAGCTGCCTAGGATAGCTTAAGGCTGCTAAACCCTAAACATAGGTGACATCAATTGGGTGTGGTTATTTTATATGCATCTCATTTGAATATGCAAATTGGAAGTCACTCTAATCCAATTATTATTTTTCTACTTTTTTCAGAGTAGACCAGTGCTTTTCTAGAACTGATCTGCTAGTGCCCACACAGAGCAATTGCTTTGACAACTGATGCCTACTCTGTCCCATTTCAATACTGGTTAGAAGGGTTTTGCAGTGCATTACTAGGCAGAGTTTGTTCTGCAGTGTTGCAGAGGGTTGAAATTCTCAGGCATATCAGAAGCTCAAAACTAGTGATTATCCGAAGAGCCAACATAAGCTTTTGTGCTGTATATAAACTCAATATACACTTATACACTCTTTATAACTTGTCCAAATTGAAGCAGAGCTTCTCCCACTATTCTTGGCTTACTGACCTGTATCTTATCTAAATCAGGTATGCAGGAGATACTTGTTGAATTAAAATATCTTTTTTTTTTTTTTCAATGCAGTTTATTCAGGAACATTGAACAATCCTCGGACCCTGGGGAAAGCCAGCCCACAGCTTAAATACCCTCTGGGTAGCCAACCCAGGCGTGCCACGGGGGCAATGCAGATAGGTCCACATACATGGAAGCAAGCCAGATCCTCAGCCTTAGCCAAATGTGGAATTGTTCGTGACAGAGAGCACTCACCATCAGGAAGGTGGAAGGTGGAAACCAGCTCCATCTTTAAGGCATAGCATTCCGCAGCTCTCTACAGTTCCCCCTTTTTGTTTTAGACGCATCAGGCAAGAGTAGAGGTCTGATCTCTGATATTAGAAATAAATTGGGACTTTGTACAGATGTTCATTTAGGTGTCATCCACCCAAAGAGCATCAGACCCGTCCAATACCTTTTTCTCAGAGGCGGGACCTGGGGCATCAACCCGCATGCAATCAGACATGCTCTCCTCTGGGTCGAAAGCGGCTGACCCTGAGTGCAGTGCTTAGCCTCGCATCCTGAGCATAACATTTTAGCTTTTTATGGTATCCAACCATGCTTGGGGAGAATGTCCTGCTTCAATGGCTGTAAAGGCCTGAATGATCATGGCTGCATCACACTGTTGTGAGACTCTAATCTTGCATATATACCACAGGCAAACCAAGGAGACCAACACCAGAAGGCCTGCTAACACTCCCATGCCCGCCCATTCCTTCAGATGATTCATGGCTGCAGCAATCCATGTTGATAATCCTGTGGCTAAAATATCTTTTAAGAATTGTTATTAATATGCATCTAAAACATTACACACAAAATTTAAATGTCTGGTTTTCTGCTTTTAAGTAGTCTATTAAAAGTATAAATCTTGACACAGCCCCAGGGATCCAAGATGGTGGCGCAGGGAAGACAATGTGTCTGAGGAGCAGGACAGCAGTGTTGGCACAGCAACCAGGAGACTGAATTCTGGGGCCTAAAACACAGCGAATTGTGATTCCTAGGTAAGAGGAAATCCTATGGTGTGGAAATCAATGGCGATCGACCTCAGGTCACACAGTCAATCCCTGGAAAAAGTCTTGGGGACAAGTGGGTGCACAGCTGCCAGCCCAGATTGGGGTGCACAGCTACGGCCCAGAGCAGTGCCCCCAGCAGCCCTCCCAGAATGGGACACAGAGAGAGAGAGTGTGGCCCAGAGAGAGGCACCCAAACTCTGACCCAGAGCGGAGCTCTCAGCTGCCTACCCAGAGAGGAGCACAGAACCTCTGGCCCAGAATGGTGCACACAGTGCCAGCCCAGAATGGAGCCCACAGCTGCTAGCCCAGAATGGGGCGCACAGCCTCTGGCCCAGAGCAGGTGCTCAGCCTCTGACCCAGAGCATAGCCTTCAGGTGCTGGCCCAGAGAGGATCACTCAGCCTCTGGCCCAGAGTGGGGCATTCAACTACTGGCCTAGAGCAGAGCACTCAGCTGCAAACCCAGGGACCTGCTATGTGACCAACTCACCTTGCCAGACAGAACTCTGTTCCCCAGGGCAGCAGAGACTGAGTTTCCCTCTTGGGAGAAAACCCCACAACTTGGGAAACAACAGGTTCTTCAAGAGGGCTGTGCCTGGAAAACAGTATAACAACAGCAGCAGCTCACTAAATTCAGAGCGAGAAGCCCAGTAGTAGGGCAGCTGTCTCCAGGACTTCTATGGGTGAGAGGAGAGAACCCCTGGCTAACAAAGAGCACAGTTACCACTTGGGTCTATACACCTGAGGTGAGCAATGGCAATTCCTGAGAAACACCAGCCATTCAGTGACCATACCCAAAAAGCAGAAGAGGAATCCTTCAGGAAAAATCATTTTCCTGCCATGGGGATTCTTCCCACCCCAGGATTCCAGGAAACACCAGAAACTAAAAGCCAATACCTAAAATAGCCCAATGTGTAGAGGCGAGTGTAAAAGCTCAACCAACAAAAGACAGAGCAATATCCCATCTCCAGAACCCAGTCATCCAGGGATGAGCAGTACTGGACACCCCAGCATAAGTGAAATTCAAGAAAATGACCATATGTATATGCTGATGAAGAGGATAAGAGAGGAAACAAATAAAATACATAAAGAATTAGAGGAAGATAAAATTAAATAGATTATGGCCATCCGTAAGGAAATGGAGGAAGTTAAAGACAAACAGATTATGGCCATCTGTAAAGAAATAGAGGAAGATAAAGACAAGCAGGTTATAGCTATCCATGAAGAAATATGGGAAGATGCAGCCAGTTTGTGGCTTTTAGAGAGGAAATAGTTAAATCACTGAAAGAAATAAAAGAAACAGAGCTGTTCAAACAAACAGCTGAAGGAACTAAAAGAAAAACAGGAAAATACAATCAGACAGGTGAAGGAAATCCACAAAACAACTCAAGATCTGAAGATAGAATTGGAAAAACTAAAGAAAACACAAACAGAGGAAATTATGGAGAGGAAGAATTTAGGGAAGAAAGCAGGAACTACAGAGGGAAACATAACCAGTAGACTACAAGAGATGGAAGAATCTCAGGCATAGAAGGTACAATGGCTGAAATAGATGTATCCATCAAAGACAATGTGAAATCCGAAAAATTCCTGACACAGACCATCCAAGAAATCCAAGACAATATGAAAAGACAAAACCGAAGAATAATGGGAATAGAGGAAAAGGAAGATTCCCTCCTCCAAGGCTCAGAAAATATTTTCAACAAAATTAAAGAAAATTTCCCCAACTAAAAGGAGAGGACTATAACAATACAACAGTCCTACAGAACACCTAATAATTTAGACCAGTAAAGAAAAACCTCCCGCCATATAATAATCAAACAGTAAGTATATAGAACAAAGTAAAAATACTAAAAGCTGCAAGGAAAAAGGGCAAGTAACATATAAAGGCAAATCCATTAGAATCACACCTCATTTCTCAAAAGAGACTAGGAAAGCCAGAAGGGCCTGGATGGATACCATGCAGATCCTAAGATGTCAGCCCAGGCTACTATACCCAGCAAAACTCTCTGTCCTCACAGATGGAAAAAACAAGATATTCAATGACAAAAACAAATTTAAACAACACCTACCCACAAATCCAGTATTACAGAAGATAATAGAAGGAAAATACAACCGAGGAAAACTAACCACATTCAGGAAAACACAGTAAACAAATAACCTCACCACAGCAAAACTCAAAGTAGCCAAGCACAAAAACACACTACCATAGCCAACAGCAAAATCAAAGGATCTAACAGCCACTGGTCATTTATCTCTCTCAACATCAATGGACTCAACTCTCTAATAAAAAGACATAGACTAACAGAATGGATATGTAAACAAGATCCAGAAATCTGTTGCATCTAAGAAACACACCTAAGTCACAAAGATAAATGTTACCTGAGAGTAAAGGGCTGGAAGACGGTTTTCCAAGCAAATGGACCCAAGAAGTAAGCAGGAGTAGCCATTCCAATATCTATTAAAATAGATTTTCAACAAAAATTAATCAAAAGAGATGGGAAAGGTCATTTCATACTCATCAAAGGAAAACTCCACCAAGAAGACACCACAGTTCTGAACATCTATGCCCCAAATACAAGAGCACCCACATTTGTAAAAGAAACATTAATAAACCTGAAACCACACATACATTCCCACACATTAATAGAGGGAGACTTCAACCCCGCCCTCTCAACAAAGGACAGGTCAACAAAACAGAAATTAAACAAAGAAACAATGACTCTAACAGAGGTCATGAATCAAATGGACCTAACAGACATCTACAGAATGTTGCACCCAAACACAAAAGAATTTACCTTCTTCTCAGGTACCTCATGGAACCTTCTCCAAAATAGACCATGTAGTTGGTCACAAAACAAGCCTCAATAGATACAAAAAGATTGAAATAATCCCTTGTATCCTGTCTGATCACCAGGGACTAAAGCTGGACCTCAACGACAACAGAAATAACAAAAAGCCTACACAGATATGGAAACTGAACAACTTGCTACTCAATGACAGCTGGGTCAGGGAAGAAATAAAGAAAGAAATTAAAGTTTTCCTAGAATTCAATGAAAATGAAAACGCAACATACCCAAACTTATGGGACACGTTGAAAGAAGTGCTAAGAAGAAGGTTCATAGCACTAAGTGCCTTCAAGAAGAAATTTGAAACATCTCATGCAAGTAACTCAATGGCTCACCTAAAAGCCCTAGGGGATAAAAAAAAGAAGCAGACACACTAAAAGGAGTAGATGGCTGGAAATAATCAAACTCAGGGTTGAAATCAATGAATTAGAAACAAATAAAACAATTCAAAGAATCAATGAAACCAAGAGCTAGTTCTTTGAGAAAATCAACAAGATAGACAAATCCTTAGCCAAACTACCTAAAGGACAGAGAGACACTATCTAAATCAACAAACACAGAAATGAAAAGCAGGACATAATGACAGACACTGAGGAAATCCAAACAATCATTAGAACTTACTTCAAAAGACTATATGCGACAAAATTTGAAAATCGAAATGAAATGGAAAATTTTATTGATTGATTCCACTTACCAAAGCTGAATCAAGACCAGGTAAATCAATTAAATAGTCCTATATCCCCTAAGGAAATAGAACTGGTTATCAAAAGTCTCCCATCCAAAAAAAAAATCTCAGGACCAGATGGTTTCAGCGCAGAATTTTACCAGACCTTCAAAGAAGAGCTAACACCAATACTCTACAAATTATTCCACAAAACAGAAACAGAAGGAATACTACCAAACTCATTCTATGAAACCCCAGTCACTTTGGTACCTAAACCTCACAAAGACCCAACAAAGAAAGAGAATTTCAGGCCAATGTCCCTTATGAACATCAATGCAAAAATAATCAACAGAATTCTTGCAAGCCAAACCCAAGAACACATCAAAGATATCATCCATTATGACCAAGTAGGGTTCATCTCAGGTATGCAGAGGTGGTTCAATATACGGAAATCCATCAATGTGATCCACCATATAAGTGAACTGACAAAAAAAAATCACATGATAATCTCCTTAGATGATGAAAAAGCATTTGACAAAATCCAACATCCATTCATGTTTAAAGTCTTGGAGAGATAAGACATACAAGGCACATACCTAAGCACAGTAAAGGCAATATACAGCAAGCCTATAACCAACAATAAACTAAATGGAGAGAAACTTAGATCAATCCCACTGAAATCAGGGACAAGGCAAGGCTACCCACTCTCTCCATATATCTTCATCTTGGTTTTTGATGCCCTAGCTAGAGAAATAAGACAATTAAAGGAGATCAAGGAGATACAAATTGGAAAGGAAGAAGTCAAAGTATCACTATTTGCAAATGACATGATAGTTTACCTGAGTGATCCCCCAAAATTCTACCAGAGAGCTTCTACAGCTGATTAACACCTTTAGCAAAGTGGCTGGATACAAAATTAACTAAAAAAAAAAAAAAATCAGTAGCCCTCTTGTATACAAAAAACAGAAGGGCTGAGAAAGAAATTAGGGAAACAACACCCTTACAATAAACACAAAGGACATAAAGTCCCTTGTTGTGACCCTAACCAAGCAAGTCAAAAAGTTGTATGAAAAAAATTTCCAGTCTCTGAAGAAAGCATTAGAAAAATATATCAGAAAATGGAAAGATCTCCCATGCTCATGGCTTGGCTGGATTAACATAGTAAAAATGGCCATCTTTCCAAAAGCAATGTACAGATTCAATCTAGTTCTCATCAAAATACCAACACAATTTTCTAAAGACCTTGAAAGAAAGTTCTCAACTTCATATGAAATAACAAGAAACCCAGAATTGTTAAAACAATCCTCTTAACAAAACATCTTCTGGAGGTATCTCCGTTCCTGATCTCAAGCTATACTATAGAACAACAATTCTGAAAACTGCATAGCACTGGCATAGAAACAGACTGGTGGATCAATGGAATAAAACAGAAGACCCTGAAATAAACCCACACACTTATAGACATCTGATCTTTAACAAAGATGCCAAAACCATACAATGATTAAAAGATGGCATCTTCAACAAATGGCGCTGGTCTAAGTGGATGTCTACATGTAGAAAAATGCAAATAGATCCATATCACCCTGCACAAAACTAAAGTCCTAGTGGATCAAAGACCTAAAAATAAAAATTGACACACTAAACCTGTTAGATGAAAAAATGAGGAAGAGCCTTGAACTCATTGGCACAGGAGACAACTTACTGAACAGAACACAAACAACACAGGCTCTAAGAGCAACAACCAATAAATGGGACCTCATGAAACTGAAAAGCTTCCGTAAAACAAAGGACACTGTGGTCAGAACAAAACGATAGCCTACAGATTGGGAAAGGATCTTCACCAACCCTATATCTGGCAGAGAGCTAATATCCAGTGTATATATATATATATACTCAAGAAGTTAAACAGCAACAAATCAAGTAATCCAATTAAAAAATGGGGTACAGAGCTAAACAGGGAATTCTTGATAGAGGATTATTGAATGCAGAGAAACACTTAAAGAAATATTCAACATCCTTTGTCATCAGGGAAATGCAAATCAAAACGACCCTGAGATTTTACCTTACACCCATAAGAATGGCTAAGATCAAAAACTCAAGTGACAACATATGCCTGCGAGGTTGTGGAGAAAGAGGAACCCTCCTCCACTGCTGGTGGGAATGCAACCTTGTACAACCACTCTGGAAGTCAATCTGGCACTTTCTCAGACAATTAGGAATAGTGCTTCCTCAAGATCCAGCTATACCACTCTTAGACATATACCCAAAAGCGGCGCAAGTACACAGTAAGGACATTTGCTCAACCAAGTTTGTAGCAGCTTTATTTGTAAAAGCCAGAACCTGGAAACAACCTACATGCCCCTCAGTTGAAAAATGGATACAGAAATTGTGGTACATCTACACAATGGAATATTAATCAGCAATAAAAAAAGAAATCATGAAATTTGCAGGTAAATGGTGGGAACTTGAAAAGATCATTCTGAGTGAGGTAGGTATCCCAGAAGCAGAAAGACACACAGGGTATATACTCACTCATAAGTGGATATTAGACATATTATATATGATAAACCTACTAAAATCTTTACACCTACAGAAACTAATCAAGAAGGAGGACTCTGTCTAAAATGCTCAATCCCCATTTAGAAAGTCAAAGAGGATGGACATGAGAAGAAGGAGAAAACAGGGAACAAGTTCGGAGCCTGCCACAGAGGGCTTCTGAAAGGCTCTATCCTGAACGGTATCAAAGCAGATGCTGAGATTTATGGCTAACCTTTGGACAGAGTGCATGGAATCTTATGAAAGAAGTGGGAAATAGTAAGATCTGGAGAGGACAGGAGCTGCACAAGGAGAGCAACAGAACCAAAAAATCTGAGCACAGGAATCTTTCCTGAGACTGATATTCCAACCAAGGACCATGCATGGTGATAATCTAGAACCCCTGTACAGATGTAGCCCATGACAGTTCAGTGTCCATGTGGGTTTCATAGTAATTGGATCAGGGACTGTCTCTGACATGAACTGATTGGCCTGCTCTTTGATCACCTTTCCCTGAGCAGGGAGCAGCCTTACCAGGGTACAGAGGAAGACAATGCAGCTACGCCTGATGAGACCTAATAGACTAGGATCAGAAGGATGGAAAGGAAGACCTCCCCTATTGTGGACTTGGGGAGGGGCATGTGTGGAGAAGGGGGAAGGAGGGAGGGATTGGGAGGGGAGGAAGGAGGGAGCTACAGGCGCGATACAAAGTGAGTAAAGTGTAATTAATAAAAAAATTTTAAATGTGAAAGAAAAAATATAAATCTTTTTGTCCAGCACATTATATTTCTGCCTAAAGTGACCTCTGTAATTGTAGAAGTCATGCTATTTGTTAAGCAGGAGGTACTGTAATTATTCATTCTAGTGTTCACAAAAGAAAACAACTTACCTTTAAATATCCACATAAAAAAACTTTGAATTACATAATAGCTGTACAGTGAATTGAAAATGTTTTATTCCCATAGTGCATGTGAATAATCCCATGAACAGAAAAGATTCTAATAACTGTTATTCTTCAAGGCTCTAGTCCCCAAGCCCAATATCTACTTGAGCCTGTTTCATACAATGCTACTTCCTCTGAGCATTGACTGGTCTTCCTGACAGGAAGGGAAATGTAATCCCTTCATACATTCGCAAGGTGTACCAGCAGTTTATAAACTCTAAGCATTCATGGAGAGAGGTGTTTATACTGCCATTTGCCGAACTGATTTAATCACAAACACTACTCTCTCTCCCCAACTCAGTGGCTCTGCAAGTACTCAAAGAAAATAAGGTTTCTAAAATAGACCTTGAGGAATCCCTCCAGGTTAACGAGATATTGAGTGGCCAAACATGCATTCACTTGCTATAGGCATAGGTCTAATTGGAGTGGGTAAATTGGAAGAATAAATATTTATTAAGCATCTTTAAGGTTTAAGATAGTGTACAATATCTCCTTTTAATATTTTACTATTCCTTTAAGAGATAATCCAACTGTCATTTTTTTTTTTTGATGCAGAAAATGAAGGTCAAGGATTGAAGAGTGTCCACAGGCAGAAGTAGCATGTCAAATACAAAGTGTGAGCCCTTTAGGTTACTAATATGCACTACTGAGTGCAGTACCTATAAAACAGGGTTATCATGTCACACATGTATGCCTATTACTCTGAAAGCATATACTTTCGAAGTTTTTCTGGAGAAATCTTTAGATGAACAGTAAAAGCTGTTTATGTCTCCAGATGAAGATTTGAACACCATAGGATGGGCAGAGTTGCATCCGAGCAGAGGAGTAAGAACTCTTGTTGAGTCAGATTAAGACCCATGGAAAGGATGAGCAGCTCTAGCTCCCAGAGCAGTGGTTCTCAACCTCCCTAATGCTGTGGTATTTTAATACAGTTCCTCATGCTGTGCTGACCTCCAACCATAAAATTATTTAGTTACCTGTTCTTAGCTATTACTTGCTGCTGTTATGAGCTCTAATGTAAATATCTGTGCTTCTGATGGTCTTAGGCGACCTCTGTGAAAGGGTCCTTCAACCCCAAAGGGGCTGTGACCCACAAAGCTGAGAACCATTGTTCTAAAGTGACATGGCCTCCAAGCTTTATCAGTGTCAGGACTCTGCTGTTTAGACCCTGGCTGGATCTGTGCTTCCTCATGATGTTCCGTTGTTAAATTTGCCTCTTCTTGCATGTTCTCTTTAAAGAAAAGCAAGTTCTAAACAACTCTTTGAAATACCATTGATAGTTCATAGCACATAAAAGATTTCCTTGCCCTGAGAGGTATGGTATATAGAATAACTTATCAGAAATATTTTCTTAGGGGAAAACCATTTTAGTACCTTTACTGAGTGTTCCATATGTAATGGTAGTCTGTTGGTGGTCTGTACATTGAGTTGTATTTTATACTATACTATACAATACTCAGAATTGTGTTTTATACTACTGTGGGGACAACTAGTCTTGTGCAAGTAAATAACTGGGTGATTTTCAATAATAATGCTAATAAAAGGTGGTTTCTCAAGATTCAGGGTTTATTTATTTCCTTTAGTAGGAGAATAATATTAACATGCATTAAAACTGCAGTCAGAAATGCTTTTTTCCCCCCATGAGTATGATGTATTTCATGGCTCAAACTCCAAAGCTTAAGTGTTGCTCAATTTCAAGCATCATGAAGAGCATTTAATCAAATGGACTTGAAAAAAGCCCGGTGTGAATAATGAAGAATACATCAGTTTCATTGCTCATATCATAGATATAGGCTAGTCACATGATTACATTAGGCAAATGTCTTAGACACCTAACTACTGAATGATTTTCAGCTTTGGCTATCTCCTATGCAAGCCCTCTTACACACATTGCCTCTGTGAACAGTCTTCCACAAAGGGGAAAAAAAAAACAATAAAAAACCAACCAACCAACCAAAACAAAACAACAACAACAACAAAAAACCAAAAACAAACAAACAAACAAAAAACCCAGCACACAGTTGTCTACACTGTGCCCAGAAGTCTTATTGTACAGATATGTTTCATATTTATTTTTATGGTATCAATGCTCACATATATGCAATTTCCACACATATCTGCTAGGATTTGCGTCTTCTGAAATCTTGGTGACAGGCTGCATGCCATTATCTCTCTCTTTGAAGAGGTATTTCTTTATATGTACCAATGGCTCTTCATTAGAGTGCCACAAAAAAACTCAAAATGCCTGGTACTGAGCCTAGGGTACAATTACTTACTCAGTTAAACTCTATTTTCTTCTCCTTTCATCATGAACAACGGCCAGTTCATGCCTGTACTTGTTTTATGGTTAACCTAAATGTACATCCTCTGCCTCCCTCCTATGAATTATTCAGGCATAAATTCTAGATGTTTTATGATTCTTACTCAAAATATTTTAATGTGAACTTTTCTATAGTTAAGGAAAAGAAATAATGATGAGTTCAGTAGAGCTAAAACTTTAAATTGCTTTCTTTGTTTAATGACATACCCTGCTGTGTTTATGTTTTCCTAATTGTCGTATGTTTTCATAGTTTATTGACTCAAGTCAGAATTAAACTAAAGTAAAATGTTTGTTGAGACTGGTCAGTGTATCTTTTTTTTTTTTTTTTTTTTTTTTTTTTGCTTCTTTCCCTGTCTACATATTACCACTTTTTCTTGCAATGCTAAAAACAAAACAAAACAAAAAAAACAGTGGGTCATTTGTATTGTGAATTATTGTAATACTTAGGAATGACTGAATTTCAGTGACATCATTTAACACATTTCTCTGATCCCAGAATTTCCCATTAAATTGGTTGTTAGAGCTGGAGGCTTGATAGAATTTAGATTGGATCACTTTGGAAAAACTATTTCATAGATGTCAGGCACATTCATCATTAGAGCAAACATTGCTGACTGTTCCTGAGATGTAACTGCTTCTGATGACCAAGGCCTAGCCCCATATTTTATTAAAGTCTAAAAATGAGGATATGTCATTTCACTTATCCCATTCCTCTTGTGTAGCTGGTATATTTCTGTAATGAAAAGTTCTCCATTATCAACTCTCTGATTATACACAAAGTGTAGTTCATATAGTAAAGAAAAAAATCTGTTTAATTTTCTTTATTTGTTTTTTTTCACAAGTTTTTTATAAGTGAGATGATATTAATCTCTTCAAATCATCTACTTCATGATTATAATCAGGTACACATGGGTTTACACTGTTCCTCTTCATGATCCTGTCATGACTCAGTATTCTGCTCCACCTAGCATGCCTTCTCCAATGTGATGTACTATGCTTGAAGCAATAAGTCAAAATAAACCTCTCTATCACACATACATATTTTTTTTAAAAAATCAAGATTTGTTTTTATTATGTTTGTGTGTGTGTGTGTGTGTGTGTGTGTGTGTGTGTGTGTGTGTAGGGTTCCTAGTAAGGGGAGTAGGTGCTTTCTCTGACATGAACTCAGTGGCAGGCTCTCTGATCACCTCCCCCTGGGGGTGCAGCCTTAACAGGCCACAGAGGAAGATTATGCAGCCAGTTCCGATGAGACCTGGTCGGCTAGGGTCAGATGGAAGTGGAGGTCTTCACCTATCAGTGGACTAGGGGAGGGTCATGGAGGGAGAGAGGGAGGAAGGGTGGCACTGGGAGGAGATGAGGGAGGGGGCCACAGCCAGGATACAAATTGAATACATTGTAATAAATGATAATAATAAAAAGAAGGTGTGGGTATGCAGGCGTGTGCATGAATAAAAGCGCTTATGAAGGCTAGAGATGGTCGATTCCCTTGCAGCTGGAATTACAGGTGAGCTGCTTGATATGGGTGCTGGGAAATGAACTTAGATCCTATGAAGGAGCAGGATATACTCTTAATGACTGAGCCATCTCTCCAGCCATTTTAGAAAATCTTATGCATTTTAGTACTTGCAAATATGTTCTTCTTTATGACTAGCTGTCCCCAACATATTTATAGTAACTGTTGGCTAGTTTTATGACAACCACAAGTAAGCTAGGTTCATTTGGGAGAAAGACACTTCAGTTGAGAAAATGCATCCACCAGACTGTCATTGTAGGCAAATCTGTGGTATATTTTTTTTTTCTAAATTGGTGATGTCTGGGTATTCAGTTCATATGGATGGTGCTGCTCCTGGGCTTTGTAGTCCTGAATGGTATAAGAAAACAAGCTGAGAAGACTATAGGGTGGTAGCTTTTCTCCATGGCAGTGGCTCTGAACACGTGAGTTGCAACCTCCTAAAGACCATACAGTTCACAAGAGTAGCAAAGTTTTAATTATGAAGTAGCAACAAAAATAACTGTATGGCTGGGGGTCATCACAAGATGAAAAACATTATTAAAGGGGCACAGCATTAAGAAGGTTGAGAGCCACTGCTCCATACTTCTGCTTCAGCTCTTGTCTCCAAGTTCCTCTCTTGAGTTCCTGCCCTGTCTTCCCCCAGTGCTAGACTGTTACATAGACGTGTAAGATGAAATTAACCTTTCCTCCACAGGTTTCTTTTGGTCATAGTGTTTTATCACAGCAATAAAAACCCCAACAAGACAGAAATTGGTGCCAAGTTCATTGGGTATTGTGTGACAGACCGGGTGGAGTGTGGTAACATTTGAAGTTGGGGTTGGAAAAGCCATTGAGTGCTTAGAGCAAAGTGAGGTATTCTGTGAGAACTGGAAGATAAAAATGCTAAGAGGAGCATAGACAAATGAGGCTTGGCTTGTGAAGTTCCACAGAGAAGGTTGAGGGTCCTTCAAAGGCTCTTTCAGGGATATCCAAATGGTATTTGGAATTAAGAATCACTACAGTGAAATCTTTGCTTTGTTGGGAAAAGCATGGTGTTGCTGGTTAGCTGGAGCTTAGAAATCAGTTGTGAATAATAAGAAAGCAGAATCACTGAAGCTAAACTCTTTTGGGGAGTGTTTCTTTCAGATCAGCACATAGAAGTTGTGATCTAGAGAGAGTCAAAGTGAACCTCATGCTGGTAGCTGAACTTGGTACTGGGCAAGAGTCACCCAGGTGGTACAGGTATTGATTGTAAAAAGGAGTCATGGAGAAAAGCAGTGGGTGGGTACTGTGAGAGGCCATTGGTTAAAGCACAATCTCAGTTAAGTAGATTAAAGGGTCATCATGACCTCTTATTCCATGCATGTATTCTTTCTCACATTATTAATATCTTCACTAGGGTCTCAATTGATACATTATTACCTGGAGTCCATAGATTATATAAGAGTCTGCTGTTGGTGACATTTTCTGTGTATTTGTTCAAATGTATAATGATATTTGTAATGCATCCTGTATTACAGTGAGAATTTCATTCCAAAGAGTTCATGTTCTGTCTTTCTGTTTGTTTGTTTGTTTGTTTTGGAACAGCATTTTTATATGTAGTCCTGGCTGTCATGGAGCTTGCTGTGTTCATCAGGCTTGCCTCAAACTCAGAGATGTGCCTGTCTACCTTCTAGTGCTGGGATTAAGGGTATGTGCCATTATACCCAGCCTGTTCTCCCTTTTGATCTATCTCTTCCCTCAACTTCTGGAAAATCATACAAATCTTCACTGGCTTTTTAGTTTACCTTTTTTGGAACATCCTATAGTTGGCCCCTATAATGCATAACTTCTTTTATTTCATTTATTTTGCTTAGTAATATGTACTGACAATTCCTCAACATGGTTTTATGGCTTAATACCTCATTCCATCGTAGCACTGAGTAAGACTTCATTTGGGGATGTATACCAGCTTACTTATGCTTTCACCTACTGAAGGGTGTTTTTGATTGCTTCAGATGTTTGGTAACATAGAGATTGAACCACCAATCAAAGGACATGCATAGACTGGTCCTAGCACCCCTACACATCTGAACCTCATGGACTGCTTGGTCCCCTGGTGGGTCCCCCAACAATTGGGATGGGAGCTGTGTATGACTTCGATTCTGCCTCCATCTTGATTCCATTTCCCTAGCAGGGCTGCCTTGCCTTGCCTTAGTGAAAGAGAGGCACTTAGTCCTGATGTGACTTGAGGTGCCAGGGTGGGTTAATATCCGGAGTGGGGTATTCGAGAAGTGTGTGGGAGGGTAGGACTGGGAGGAAATGAGGGAGTAGGGTTGTGATTGGGATGTAAAATGAACAAACAAATAAATTAATGATTAAAGAGATAAATTAATGATTAAACAATTGTGAATGTAAGTTTGGATTCTAGAGTTAAAGTGCAATACATTGAGACTGCCAAATAGTGTTGTAATCGTGTATTCAATTCTGTAAGATACTACAAAAATATTTTCTAAATTGTCTTTACCGTATTGAATTTCCACTGGTAAAAAATGAGAGATTCTGTTGTTTCATCTGCGATGGTTTGAATGGGAATGGTCCGCACAGTCTCATATATTTGAATGCTCATTCCCCAGTTGGTAGATCCATTGGAAAGGATTAGGAAGTGTAGCCTTCTTGGTAGAAGTGTGGCCCTGGAGATTGGCTTGGAGTTGTCAAAGCCAATGCACAACATTCTTTATTAGCTTGGTATGTCTTCCACTTGACCATGAGCTGTGAGCTCTCAGATACTGCTGGAGCTCTATGACTGCCGTCTGCTTCCCTGCTCCCCTTCACTGTGGTCATGGACTTCAATCCTCTAGAACATTAAGCCTCAAATTCATCTCCTGTTTGCGCCACAAATATTAGCAATTAAGCCACCCTTCCAGCCCCTATTATCATTATTGTCTTATATTAACTTTTCCTGCATCTAAAATTTTAGTTTATGTTTTTATATTTAACTGCTCATGTATACATTGTATTTGCTACACTATATTTTCTGAAAATGATCACAGAAACCTTTCTAGTCCCTTCTGTACTTTTAGACATTGTAGCTCCCATCAGGAGTTTCCCTTGATGTTAGGTGATCATTTATATCTGCCTCAATGAACAAAATTAGTCAGAACAAGGCATGTCTTCTGGAGGTAGAGTCATATTCCACTGGGATTTCTCACAGGATACTTATTCTGGAACCAGAAGCCATCTTTAAGGGAAGTCCACTTTAGAGCATTTCTTACAGGTATTCTGGCCAACGGTTTTGGGTATAGATTGAGCAAACAGCCTCAACAGGAATTGGGGTTGTGAGATTATTCCAATGATTCCATTTCCCTATGACATATGGATTGGAGCAGAGACAACTTCCAAACATAGACGGGCCCAAGTATTCACATTAGGAGGCAATTACCTGCTGTTCATGCCACACTTAAATATATGATAATAATCTATGCTTTATGAATACCCTTTCTCTCATTTTTATTAAAGGGCTGACTTAGTAACAAGCAACACATTAAAAACTACACAATGTGCAGTAGCACTCACACAGTTTTGTAAGTTTAGGATATGCTTACTGTATGATCTCCACTAGTAGCCACCTTGAAGTTATCCGTAAATCCAGCCATTTTCCCCTGCTCCTTTGTGATCTATACACTTTCTACATCCTTCCCTTCCCTGTTCCCCAACTACTCTGACATCAGGAAATACCACCATTTTCTGTTAATATATATTAGCTGAATTTACTAACCATTTATATTGATTGAATCATGCATTATTTACACTTCGGGGGAAGAATATCTGCTTTCTTTCATTCAGCATTAATTTTTGAAGTTTCATCTGTACTGTAATATTTATTAATTGACTATTCCTTCTCACTCTGGTTGATATTCCCGTGTACAGCTACTAAATGTTTTTTTACCCATTCCCCTCTTGATTCATGTTCCAATTATTTCTAGTTTTTATTTACTATAAATAAGGTTGCATTTTTCTTATTGATACTTGTCTAAACATATTTTCATTTCTTTTATGTAAACATCTGTTACTGCAACAGCTGAATTGTATGGTAGCAGCATGCTTAATATTTTAAGAAATTACATACTTTTTAGAAGTATTTATTACCTGTTCATATTCCAACAATATATGTGTTCCCATCGTCTGTATCACCAGCAGCCCTTGGCGGGTTTGTAGTGATTTCTCATCTGGGTCTTTTCACAGTTTTTACTCATTTTCTGCACAAACACAGACATGTGTGTCTGTGTGTGTGTGTACAGGGAGGCATGTATGGACAGGTGCACCTGAAGAGCAAAAGACAACCTTGAATATTGTTTCTCCGTGACATTCTTTTTTTTTTTTTTGAGACGAGATATCCCCCTTGCCTTAGTCCTCTTTGTTTGGGCTGGGCTGGCTGCCCAGCAAGCCTCCAGGATCTGCCTGTCTTTGCCTCCCTGGCAATGAGATTACTCGTATCAGTCATCACATTTCTCTTTCAGGAAATTCTGGTCTTTGAACTCAGAGCTTCCTGCTTTCATAGCAAGCACTTACCCATTGAGCTCTCTTCCCGGCCCACTTTCTATTAGTGTTTTAACAAATTAAGGGATTTGTTGTACAAATTAAGGATTACTGTTGTACAAGTTAAGGGATTTCTTTTTTATTGAAAATAGATTTTTCTCTCATACAATACATCTCATTCACAGGTTCCCCTCTGTCCACTTCTCCCAGTACCCCTCCACCTTTTCTCTCCCTCCATATCTACTCCACTGCCATTTTCCTTCAGAAAGGAACTATCCTCCAAAAGACAACCAAACACAACAAAACAAGATGCAAGGCAAAAGGCCTCCTATGGAGGCTGGACAAAGCAACCCAGTAGGAGGTAAAGAGTCTCAAGAGCAGGCAAAAAAGTCAGAGATACATCTGTTAGAAACCCTACAAAATATCAATCTAGTAGCCAAAACATATGCCAGGCACCTGGTGCAGACACATGAGTGTCCATGCTTACCATGGTGAGTCCACCATGGTAAGTAGTCCCTGCTTAGTTGGGTCGGTGGGCCATATTCTTGTAGTGTCCTTGACTCCTCTGACTTCTACAATCTTTCCTCTGTGGCGTTTTTCAAGCTCCAAGAAGTGGGACCCAATGGTGACCTCCAATTTAGACTCTCTCTCTCTCTCTCTCTCTCTCTGCATAATGTCTGCCTGTGGGTCTCTTCACCCACTCCCATCTGCTGCTGAAGGAAGCCTCACTGATGAGAACTGGATAAGGCACTGGTCTGTCCTCCCCTTCCTCCTCCTCTGCCCCCTCCTTCTTCTTGACAGTTGTGTTTGGTTCTCTAGACCTCTGGCCTGGCCAGTGTCCAGTTCCTCAACATACAGGCAATGTAGGACGTAAGCTCCCTTTTCTGGCCTCAAGTTATTCTATACATTGGTTGTCCACTTTCACAAGTTCTGTGCCGCCATTGTCCCAGCACATGTTGCAGGCAGGACAGATGGTTGCTTGAAGATTTTATGGCTGGGTTGGTGTCCAGGTTTCTCTTTTGGTAGACTGCAGAGTACCTTCCCACACCAAAGACACTAGAATGTAGGTTTCACCGTGACACTTCTATACAAGATTATTTTGTATCAGGACCATATTTACCCATTTAATAGGTCTTTTTTTGTCTCTTTCCTGCAATAACCCAAACTGTCACCCTTTTACTTTCATGTTCTGTTTTTCACTTGACATTGGCATCATTTTCCATGCTACCTGAGAATGTTAAACATTTGTAGATTTTGTTTTTTTGTTGAAATTGTCTGTATAATAAATTAGGGTTATTATTTTCTAGTCAGTGATTTTTGAGTGTTTCTGGTAAGTTCTGTATCAGTGTTTTAAGTTTTTAAACCTGAATTTTGGAGAAATTTACAGTCCTACTCTCACTGTGCTACAAACACACCCTCAAACTAATAACATTATTATGAAACATAGTTTTCTTCATTAGCCTGTGTGAAGATTTTTCCTTTTGTAAACGAATCTCAATTATATTTATTGATATGTGGATACAATCAATGTTTAGCCTATGGCTTTTTGTTTTCATATTATTTATATAAAGCCTATTCTGCATGTTTATTCTCTTATGGACTCACCTGTTTTTCATCCCTTATCTCTTATTTCTTCCCTACTAGAAATCTTCAAGTTTATGAATGTGTGTCAAGGTAAAATGAGGCCTTGAAGTGGAAAGAGAAAGAGGAGGGGTATATGAGAGGGCTTGGAGGCAATAAAGGGTGAGGTGAAAGGCTTCGTTTTATTATAAACTCTAAAGCTGAAAGAAATAATTAAAAAGAAAATACCTGTTTACTTGGAGGCTATACCCAAAAACCACAGGTGAGGCCACTATCCTTTTTAGACATTCACTCTTTCTTTCTCCTTATTGCATTCTAAGTCACACTGTCGCCACCTAACACTGCACTTTTTTACTATGACCATCTTATTTTTTTTTAGTCCTACTAATGATTATTATTATTTAATATAATTTATTCACTTTGTATCCCGGCTGTGGCCATTCCCTCATCTCCTTCCAGTCCCACCCTCCCTCCCTCTTCTTCCCCCCACTATGTCCCTCCTCTAGTCCACTGATAGGGGAGGTTCTCCTTCCCTTCCCTCTGACCCTAGCCTAATCAAGTCTCATTAGGACTGGCTACATGCTCTTCCTCTGTGGCCTGGCAAGGCTCCACCCCCCAGGGGAGGTGATTAAAGAACCAACCACTGTGTCCATGTCAGAAACAGCCCCTGTTCTCCTACTAGGGAACCCACATGGACACTGAGTTGCCCATGGGCTACATCTGGGCAGGGTCTCTCTGTCCTCTCCATGCATGGTCCTTGGTTGATTAATCAGCCAGGCAGGACCCCCTCAGCCTATATTTTTTTTTTGGCTCTGTTGGTTTCCATGCTTTGGAAATCAGTCTGGCACTTTCTCAGAAAACTTGGAATAGTCCTACCTCCAGATCCAGCTATATCATTCCTGGGCATATACCCGAACTATGCTCCACCATTCAACAAGGACATTTGATCAACTATGTTCATAGCAACTTTATTTGAACCCTTTTTTGAAGAGAAAGAATGTTATGAGGCTAGAATTTTGTGAGCTTGTAGTTCTGGAAACCATTTATTATATTTTGCTCTTTGGTTACTTAAGTTTTTCAAATTATTCATGCATTTTCATGGAATTTAGTCATGCTACCATTTTATTACCTACATTAATAAGAAAGCTTCTCTTACATGCTAGAAGATAAAGATGATCCAGGATAGCTCTTCTCAGCTCAGGGCATCACGACCTTTCTTGTTTTCATAAATGAACACAAACAACTGGAGCATCGGCACCTTTTGAAGTCTTATTCCTTCATGCGTTATCCCACTTTCAGCCAGATTCTCTTCCCCTTCTGGTCTATGGTGTATTCTTTCCATGGCGCTCTCTGTAAGGTGGCAAGGGGCCAGGGAGGAAGTAGTTCTTTGTACTCATTTTGAAAATGCTCAGACCCCAAGAGGATAAGTCTGATGGACATGTTAGGCTTCATATCTGCCCACAGTTAGGGGAGTGGAAGATATCTTTGACACAGACTATGTTGTCTGCTTTTTTGATCACTTCCTCCTGATGGGACTTCCCTACAAGGCCACAGGGAACTCAGTCCTCATATGAATAGATGAGATGGCTGCCTATTCTGAGGAACAAGGATGAGGAGGAAGAGGGAATTCAGGAGGGAGGGTAGGGCTGAGAGGAGAGGAGGGAGGGTCCTATGACCAAAATGTAAATTGAATTTGTTAATAAAAAAAGAAAAGGGAAAAGAAAATTCACTTGTTTAGACTTCCCTTGCTGTGTCAGTGGTCCTAGTACCTAGCCTGTGCTCATATGAAGCCAATAGAAAACCATGAAGTCCTGAAGCTCTTTCTTCATTGGAAAGCACTTTTTGTAGAATTTTCTTACCATGTACAGTACTTACTTAAGGTATTACTTAGAGTCTCTGTGACTTTCAAGGAGGATGCCTTGTTTTCTTGCTCTTCCACAATGTAGTTGATGTCTCTGTTTTCTACCGGTAGTTTTCTGGTGTTTTTACTACATTCTTGTTTTTGTTTCGAAGCTCATGCATGCTGCTTTTTTGAAGTAGCTGTTAATTTTGGCCATTTGCAATTATTTGTCCAGTTATTCTGTCAAATTTATCAGGAAGAAGAAATGATGGATATTTAAAATTCAGGAAACCACCACTGGCATGGTTTACAATCCTTGGCATATCTTTTTGTCCAAGTTTCCTGGGTGATTACAGAACATGAATAAAGGTTAGCAGTCAGAAAATCTGAATCCTTGTTCCACATCTATCACTCCCTGGCAAGACTATGTGTTAAATAACATGAACTTCAGTTTCTTTAACAGGAAAAGGAGCAGAGCAGCACCTGCATTTGTTTAGGGGATGGATGTGTGGGAACATGTTTTGAAAGTATAAAGTACTATAATGTTAGTAGTCGATTCCCACAGGACCATTGATCACCAAGAGCA